>NC_141138.1:99235766-99963266 GCF_053477565.2 Lygodium microphyllum
TTTAGTAAGGCAAGAAAATATATACGATTAAAGTGAAATATAATTGCTATATAAATGAAAAAGCTAAGAAAATAAAAAATATTTATACCTGCAACATGTTCCAAAGGAGCTGAGTTTGATCCTAAGAGCTCCTCAGAGCTTACTCTCCATGAACCAAGCAATTCTCTCAAAGTGTCTATATTTTCTCTAGACCAACCATTGTCGCGAGTGTAGTTGTAAAAAGCATGAGCAATGTCTATCAGAATCAATCCTAGGTCATAGAATACCTTCGGAATACCTTCAATCTCACATAGTACATAAGGCAAACACCATTGAATCCACTTTTGATTTTCCTCAGCCTTGTAGCTCTCACAATACTTACTAGGATATCTTGGCCAGCGACCATAACGAATAGAGTATGGTGTTACTTTAGTGACACGATGTGTTGTCTCATCAATTTTTACTTTCATCCTGTTATCCACAGTCCTTACTAGAGCACATATATATTTTGAGAACAAATTTAGAGCCAAAATATGCATGCAATCATAGACAAGGTCCAGGGATAAATCAAAGCCATAGAGTTCATATAGTCTCCATAAGCATGATCTACCAGAAAGTCCCGCATCTTTCAAAATCTCTTCTCTTTCTGCTTGGGTGAGGGCTCGCTCTGCCATAGTCAAAGAACTAAGCATTTCATTGGTTGATCTTTTAATTGGTCTATATCTCAACTGGAATCTATTTTGATCATAAAAGTAACGTCCTGAGCCCTCACCCTCCAAAGTGGCTATTGCTTTGTCTCTACGACAAAACGATTGACCACCATCTTTGAAAGATCCAATCTTGCACTGAGCTGGATGGTCTCCAGTTACCATCATTAGCATAGCACATGCAATGAATTTTCGACTAAGAGAATTTTCATGCTCAACAATCTGTGTGACTGGATAATTGAAGTCTACTTCAAATCCATCAACAAATAGACTTTCTAATTCATCTATCAATGGCTGCATGAATATGTGAAAGAGTTTACTAGAGCTTCCAATAACTTTTTTGCAACTAAATGGAATAAATAAAACCGGTATAACTCCAATAAAGGAGCTCTTTCCAACATTGAGAATTTTGATTTCAACAACTCCACAATTCTTCTGGGTTGTCTTTGAGGCTTGGAATCCATCCCAATGTAATAACAAGGCGAAATTGTGTGGATCACCCTATTTATCACAAAACATACCACATTTTAGTAACCTATATCAAATTTCATTTATATTAATTAAAAAGATGAGCATGATAATAAAGTGTACCTTACAAATCCTTTTGTATCCATGTATGTGAGTTCGACATGATTTGCAGATAAACTTGTAGGCACTCTGAATATCATCCCATGAATGATCAAGCAATGGCGACCTTTGGGTAGAAGGCCAAGCTGTATAGACTTGTTTGCAATGCATGTTATTACATATCAATGGAAGCTCAAAGTATGATTCAGGATTCCAAAAATCATTTACACTTTTGCATTTTGTACCATCCCAAAACTCATTTATTGTAGAATCACAAAGTGTATTCTCCTGTGTTAACCATTTGTTTTTATTTCTCCACATTTCCAACAATTCATGGCATAGAGTTCTACTTCTAGTTAGTAGACGCAATTGTTCTCTAATGGAGACATAGTCAAAAGAGAGCATATCTTTTCTCGGTAGAGAACACTTGGAACACTTTTCACAACATTGTGAACAATCACGCTTTAACTTCTTCCTTCCTCCTTTTCTGGTGTTACACAAGCATTCAATTGTGTCTCTAATGTAGTTATCCTCCTTGCTTGGCTGATAAAGCAATGGTGCATGAATAGAGCTCTCACTTCCTTGGCATACCCTGTAACGTTGGGAGTTAACCATACCTAGCCGTGTGAACATGATACCAAGTTTCTCCCAACAAGTAGGAATATTTATACCATTCAAGTCTCCATCCCATGTGTTAGGCATTTGCACTAGTAGTTTGGCCAAGCTTGGCATATATATATTGTCCATATGTGCTTGGGGGGGATTAGAACTGACCATATCACCAAAAAGAATTTTAAGCATTTTATCTTGAAACTCAATTGAAGCTTGATGCTCATCCCAAAGTGCTTGCAATTGAATTATTCTTTGAACGATTTTGTCAAATAAAGATGGTTCAACATCATCCATATCGAACGCTTCATGTTGTGGTTCCACCTCATTATCCTCCCTTTCGTCTAAATTGTCAATCTCATCTGATGAGTCATTATGGACCTCATCTCCCATGTCATTATGCTCTAGTAGAATGTCATCTTGTGGTAGTCCTTGAGAGTCACGTAAACCAAGATTAGTAGTGAGACTCTTAAATCTTTCCTCAATTTTCATGTGTCTTGCATATGTTGAGTGAGGAACCATACGTCCACCTCCACAATATGTTCTGCATGTACACCACAAACGCCTGCGTCTAGGCAAAGAGTGAGATGATGGTTGATCCATAGGAGGGTTATCTTCACTCATAGGAATATCATTGGTAGAGGCATTTTGACCTTCTTGATGAGCCAGAACTGATGAATGTATTATCCCATTCATATCCTTGCGACTGTGTGCATAGTAAGTTTGTCTAGTAACATTCTGATAACCAAGGGTTGAATGCCTACACTTATAATTGCATTGACATCTCCTTAAATTATTCATTATGGCTTCCTGAAACATAGACATAAATAAAAAATAATCAATCTATATATTAAAGTTACATATCAAAGGTGGAAGATTGATATGCTAAAACATATAGAAAAGTTGATTTATACTTTAGAAAAGATAAATACTTCTCAATAAGTGTATGAACTTAAAGCACATAAGTGTACGAACTAATTCATATATGAAGCTACTTAGTAGTCCGTCACAACAGTTATCCCTTCTGCGTGTGGTTTTACAATCTTCCTTATCCACACTTATGAAATGACATATTCATATTGGACTAGACTAGGAAAACTAGAGATATGGTCAGATACACAAAGATCAGTCCATATGGGGGCCAATTTTACTTAGCACTAGGAAATGTAAAATACTGACAAGCATTGAATTTGAGGACAAGTCAACATTATTTTATGTAATAACTAACCATGAAGACCATGACCATCATCTACAAGTAAAGCACAACTATACCAAACATACAAGTAGGTTGATACATCTCAAAGAGAGTGTATCTCATATTATTAGATGCAAGAAAAGTGGAATTGTTTAGGAAACTCCACCAAATAGAAAACTTGACCTACGATATAGATAAGTAAGGAATGCGAAGAGTTAGTAACCCAGGAGTAGACACCATATGAACAAAAGAAGAGTATCCCATGAAAGATTTACATAAAATCAAGAAAGACACAAAGTGGATTGGTGAAGGATGCATAAAATTAGGTCTCTAACAAGATGGATATACAAGAAGCTACTAAAATCTCAAGTCTACAATGAAGGAAACCACCAAAAGCCAAATGTAAAGACCCCTATTGAAAAAGAACTTGTGGAAAGAACCACACTAACAATGATACTAGGATTTTTTACAACCCTAGAAAGAGTAAATCTAGTTACTCAAGGCAATCTCAAGCATAACTTTATATATGTGACATCATGTTTTATTGGTTCACAATAACTCTTATGCTATTAGGAGCTTCATGATATGATAGATCCCTCACCCAACACTAAATGACTTGTAAGTGAGATGTGCCTTGTGCCACAGTACTTAAGATAGCTAGGTAGATAGATAGGAAATACATAAATAGAGAAAGAGGCACATGAAGATAGAGAAAATATACATGCATGTGTGAAAGAGACCTCGTGCTTGTACTAGCTTGATCAGGAAAAAGGACAATAATTTCCTTGCAAAGCATCCCACCAAAAGTTTCATACATTTAAGAGCTTAGAAACTACAATTAGGTTTATAAATCCAAGTGAAATTTACACAATATTCTTATTGAAAATGATATTGACCCCTATCTAGGTTATAGTTGTTTCCTATGTTTAATTGGTATGTTTGGTATAGTTGTGCTTTACTTGTAGATGACGACCATGACCATGAAAGTACTCCTAGCAACCTACTACAAATCAAAACATATCGCAAGACTTATTTACAAGTATTCATTCTAGTATGAATTAAGGGAGGGGAGGGAGGGGGGACAGGTGAAGGGGAGAGAGAGAGAGAGAGAGAGAGATAGAGAGATAGAAAGAGAGATGAAAAGATAGCCATGCATGAGAGGTCAATATATCTTTAGATTAAATTAGATGTTCATGGGTCCTTTCAGGCCTAGCAACACAAGTTAAGAACATTGGTCAATGTTTACATTGAGTTTACACTTACATCTATATGCTTAATAATCTTAGGAGTCCACTACACTTGTTTAACATGGCATTGCACTCTACATGTCATTAATCAACTTCTGTAACACCAAGGTAACACGTATAGAATATGTGGATCCATGCATATATATGTGCATGTCTTTGAAGAGGGAGTGAGTGAGAGTACTTTAAGAACAAGGTTTCATAAATGCACGAAAGCTAAACCTTAGATCAATTAACTAAGTTTCACTCACATTAATATTTACTCATTGATTAATACAAATACAAAGAAGATGCTCAAACAAAAAGTTGTAACGACTATTAACTAGTATTGAGAATAAGAAAGAGAAAGAAGTAACGAGTATAGACACATACGGGCGGCTTCTTATTAAGAAATAGAAAGAACTAACCTTAACTCAGCGATTGGGAAGGTGCGCCCTGCGCCGACGGAAAGCTGTGCGACTGGGTGGATCAGAGGGGCCCCCTGCTGGCCGCGTCTTGTTCACCCTGCTGGCCTGTTGAAGGGAATTCAAGCCTTTTGTTGTGGATGAGCGCCCAACCGTCTCATTTGCATTAGTGCCATCATCAAAAATATTGCCAAGAAGGTCAGTGACATCATCGTCATCACTAGTCCAAACTTTCAAAGCTCATCTAAATCTGGCCAGAATAACAAAGGATTAGCTGGAGGACGACGCCATATTGCTCATCAGTACAAAAATTATAACCGCAGAGCCTTAACGACAGGGTTGTAATGGACCCAATACGTTAAGGCTGCAGAGCCTTAATGACAGAGCCTTAACGGCAGGGTTATAATGGACCCAATACATTAAGGCTGCAGAGCCTTAACAGCAGAGCCTTAACGGCAGGGTTATAATTGACCAATGTAAACATTGACCAATGTAAACGCCATATTGAAGATCATGCACCGAGACGTACCGTAGATGAAGCTGCAGCGCCATTCCGTGTTGATTATAATGGACCCAATACGCATCCACCCACGAACAACGTACTAATTAACTGTCTGGATAGGTCCCTCCAAAGTCGATGCTGTCGTTGGAACTCGATCAACTTTTTGATCAAATGATCTGTACTGCCCGGTCCTCCTTCCCCTCCTGGGTCGATCTCTCCACAAGCTGCCAGGACACTTATCGACAACAAGCTGTTAATTACTGTGGACCCTCGAAAGCGCATAACCATCCATGATCAGATTCGACGGGACCCATGGTTCTCAACTAATAACTCGTTATATGTTTCCCTGGCTGATATCGCCGCACTGATCCATGACGCCGAATATTGTGGCCGAGTATGTCGTCCACGACAGTCTGTGGCTCTAGCCGACAACAAGTCCAAGTTCGCCCTCCCGGTCTTCGATCTCGCTAACGTCCCGGCTATGCAATCACTAGTGCATTTTCCTCCAACTTCTACTCCTGCTGCGATAGAGAGCAAAATGTTGGTCCAAGAAACCTCTCTCTCTCTCTCTCTCAATATTGGTTGAGTTATAATAGGTCTCCCTCAAAATGGCGGCAAAATGAACGTTGCTACCAACCCTACGCATGCAAACTAAAAGCACATTAAACCCCTTAATAATTTAATGAAATACATAATGTCTCCCCCTTTTTCATTCTATTATTAGACCTTAATAAAGGATGCATCATCTTGCATATGTACATATGCAGTTATGCCACCAAGTCCATTTGACATTGGAATATGTCTTTGTCAGGTTGAAATAAAATCCACCATAATCTCATAGCCGCTAATCTCTTAGCCATGCAAAAGCACGTGACGTATTTAGTCCTTCCCCCCGGTCCGCAAACATTTGTGTAGCAGTCCCCTTGGATCAAATATAAAAGTAATATTACTCTCATCAAGCTCACCAATAATGAAAATTAGATTTTGGTGTTTCTTGGTAAAAGATTACATTTATATAATGGATCAATGTTTGATACCTACATGCTTACACAATGTAATTCTATATTGGATTTTGATGTTTCTTCTTTTACATTGCACATGCTAAAAAGAAGAGTCTTCACCCTTTGGAGATTCTAAAAATAGGCAAGTAGCTTGTAATCAGAGTCATCATCATCAATGTCATGAAATTCCAACTATAAAATGCAAGTGGCTCCTCACAATCTCATGAATCATGTCATTAATTTTGGTGAACATACGCTTAGTGTTTTTTGTAACAAAGTAACGATCTCAAGTCCTCTCTTAGATTTGAGGAGCTTTGAGAAAGACAACACAGAAGTTTTTATAGAGGAGATTGGTATGTACATTATAAAGTTGACTTATACTCAGAAGACAAAGTTCATTGCTAGATGTCATCATTAAAGTAGAAACAGATGAGTGGTTGCAAAAGAGGAGGCATTTTGAAAATAAAATTAACTTTGGATACTTTTCAATGTTTTTAGCCTCCTCTTTGCACTATATAGAACTCCACTAGATCCTCTAAAACTTGTGGATGAACTCAATTGTACTAATAATAAATTTAAAACTAATACATATTACTTTCCCTATTGTGTATTATGGAGATGTCAATGATGACGAGGCTACTTACCTAAGTGCCAAATAAGTTATTTGTGCAATAGAAGCCATAACATCTCAAGCAGGTGCAATTCTTCCATTAGTAGTGCCCAAACTAGTAATATAAGGTAGCCTATTTTGGTTTAAATTTTCTTTCCAATCAAAAGCACCCTCAATCCAGGATTTCTCTTGAATAGTGGTTTTCTCTTTTGTGAAGATCCATAGCTTGCCATGTGACTTTAGATGCATTGGTACCAATCTATTTTCCCCAGAACAACCCTCTTCTACTTGCGAATTAATCATTCAGACCGGCCCTAGTTTCGATGGCTACAACCCTACTTGCTTTTTGTATGAAATTACTACCGCAACACTTTATAAACCAAATGGAATCAATTTCTATCTTCAAACCTTATGGAGGTGATTGAGAGCAATCATGGTGGTGTAGGTTCAAGCTCCTGGGTGAGTGAGTCTTTGCCTAGATGCCCTCTAGACCTCTATTATAGGGTTCTTACAAGGATTTGAGGTCCAACAAGTCAAGGGGGACTAATTACAATCTTGAGGGACAAACATAATGATATATTTTATCTTTCATGCGATGATCAATGAATGTGATGCAAGTTTGAATCATGTCACATCTCACATCTAGAAAGCCATCAACTAGGGAAAATAGTATGATGAAATTAAAACCATTCATGATATGAAAATCCTATAAAGAGGTTTTTCTCTCAAGGACCAGGTTTGTCGATTTTTGTTGGGATTATTTTGCAACTTTCACCAACATCTAACACAACCTTACATCTTCCAATTGGCACACCACAACTCAAGTGTGAGTAATTGTTGGGAAATTTCTAAGGCAATTATCTTGATTCCATTGTAACTCAAGAGACTCCTCAACATTCAGAATTCTTTGTATTTTGATTTCTTTCCCAATTGTTGGGCCATTGCTAAGGCAATAATCTTGACTATAATAGCTTTAGCTATTAGGATATCCCAAGATGTTGGGCCTATCCACCACAAATCTACTAAAGTATGGTAGGTTGCCACCCAATTCTTTATAATGATAGCCCATAGTTGTTGTGCATCCAACCTGTTAAGTAGTTGAAACACCAAGAAATATGTTCCCTCTTTTGTTTTCATTAATCCAAGTCCTTTTGACCTCTCAACTATTAAAAACTCCCATGCTACAACATGCTATCAATATTTGTTTCCTTCATGTTCGAGTTAGTCTCCATATTAAAAGCCATCCTACATATTTGAATTTTAAGTTGTCCATACTTGCATTGTCACCCCTCATGCCAATCTCAAGAGCTAGGTACCTCATTTCTTGAAAAAGTTTTGAACCTCCACATTATGTGCCTCAAAAGAGCATCCCTCTTCTTATATTCCCACATTACAAATGCATAGTTGTTGTGCATCGAACCTCTTAAGTAGTTGAAACACCAAGGAAACAATGATAGCCCATAGTTGTTGTGCATCCAACCTCTTAAGAATTTGAAACACCAAGGAATATGTTCCCTCTTTTGGTTTCATTAATCCAAGTCCTTCTTTTGACCTCTCAACACTTAAAAACTCCCATGCTACAACATTCCATCGATATTTGTTTCCTTCATGTTTGAGTTAGTCTCCATCTTCAAAGCCATCCTGGTAGACCTTTATTTGAATTTTAATTTGTCCATACAAATGGCAAGAGGTTGACAAATTGCTGAAGGTTCAAAAAATATACGCCTCAGCTATCTATATCAGTAAAAACATGCAAAAAATTGATTGTTGAATATATTGTATGCAAATCAAGAGCAGCTATACTAACAAAATTGCCCACTTCTCATGTCCTTTCTTCCTAGAAAATTAAATTGGATCCGAGAGCACATAATCTACCTTCAATAACCACCAATACCTTTCATGGCTTCATTAGCACATGAAACCCGATGGGATCCATTTTCATCTCCTAACGCTATAATATTGAAGCAATTGAGGCATGCTTCAGAAACCACATAGGCACAAGTCGTCCAAAAGCTCACATGCCATAACCAGAATCAAACTCTATTCCTATTTCACACACATCCATTTTCTCTCTCTGTGATGTATTTTGATTGGTGTAATTCAATTTTATCTGTGGTATCTTTGATAACTATATTGCATGAGATGTATTCTCATCACCATATTGGGATTGTACTTTTGATCATTGTATGTTGGATTTAAAGATTTTAGTCCCCCACAAGACAACAAGTGTGATTTATGAATAGACTTGGAATAGTGCTTTGTCTAATCTTGGATAGATGTACTAGGTTATGAATAGACTTGGAATGGCACTCTGATGGCTAAACATACTAGGTTATGGATGTAAAGAGCCAAAGCTGACTTGTGGACCTCATCACCTTGAGGAACATTGTTGGCATAGGAAGGTTTCATAAATGCCCAAATGAACAAACACCTTAGAATGCATAAACCGAAAGAAATGAAAGGCGGATCAAACATGATTTGGGTGCTCCTAATTTCAAATTTGTTTGGATGCTTGCATCATGCATTTGATCGGTGGTAATGGCTAGCCACTCCTTTTTGTGTACTATAGAAAACTATCCACTCACCTCCTGCTTGTCAAATTTAGCAACACTATGATAGTTCTATCCCCCATTGAATAATTGCAACCTCAATTAACAGCTTTGTTGCACACATTTGTCCCTGAATGAATATGAAATGACCCTTAGTTATTCTAGAGTATTGATCCAAATGGCAAACACTTTTGTCTTAATTTGTATGGTTAGGTCCCTTACGAATTACATGGACATAGCTCAAAATGGATGTTTTCTAACATCGTCACTCTAGAATGAGTTGTGATAAAGAAGTAAAAGTGGAGTTCTTGTCTATGGCTAGGGCCCCACCCAAGCTTATAATGCCACCCTTAAATTCATTTGGAGAATTTTTCTATAACAATTACTTAAGAGTGTAACTCCTCCTCTCTAGGGACCTCTAAAAGTTGGTCCATAAGGGGCCTTACTAGGAGATCCCAAGGTCTTTGAATTATCTAGAGTATACAACATATGTGTCCTGCTATTTTAAGAACTACTAAAGGAAGATTAAGACTCTTGGACACATGTTATCACTATGGCACTCAAAGGCAAGTGTCATCTTGCTCATTTAAAGAAGTTATACAAATACCAACATTTTCTCCTAACAAGACTAATAGGATATCTAAAAAAATTTGGATCATTTCAACCATCTAGTCATTAGTGGAAACACTATAACTATTCAAAATCTTGATGGTTTCTCATCCAAGGCTCATAGGGTGCTAAACCAAGATTATGTTTACATTGGCATGTCCAAGCTTGCAAGGGTGAGTATTTTACTATTGTTCTTAAATTAACCATGATTTGTAGACCAATTCATGCAAGGAGTGCATGAAAACCTATAAGGTTTTTAATCCAAACATTGCCATGTGTGCCATTATACAATATCCTATGTCTGCAAGAAATATTAAAACATGTGCATTAAATGGTTACGTCATCCAAAAAAGTTAGAGAAAAGAGAGTAATATTGCACAAAATAAGTATGTAACTACTTGGTTTGAGGCCTCCTTTTTTTTGCAACATGGTGGTCATTTCCAACATTTAGTGCTAGGATAAACAAGCCCACAACTATATTTAGATATGGCCTTTTGACTAAAAGTGAAGAGGCTTGCATGTGTGTGTATCTATGTGCATGTGTATGCATGTGCACACATGTTCGTGTGTGTATGTGTGCACGCATACATGCAAACAGGTGCATGCGACATGTTCATGTGTGTGTGTGTGTGGGGGGGTAGAAAATCTAGGTTCACCTCCATATGGTTACTTTCAATTTTATTAATTTTTATATTGTGTTTACGAGCTAGATTAAAGCTTGAATTTCTTATAATTTCCTATACATTGAATTTTGAGAGAAGGTAGAAAATTCTCTATGTACTTAAAGTTCCCTACTATTACAATTAGGAAGTGTCATTCTTATATAATTCTTTTATATAGGGAATTTTGAGAGAACATAGGAAATCTTCGTAGTGACCTATGTTTCCCTACAAGGAGAAGTAGGGAATTACGTTATGTATACTCTTATATAGGAAATTTTAAAAGAAGGTAGGAAATAGTCTATATTGACCTTTAATTCCCTACTATTAGATGTGGGGAATCTCATTCCCTAGTTTTATATAGGGAATACATGCATACACACACAGGAAAAATTGCAACATTTCCTACATTTCACAAGATTTCCTATATAGGGATTGATTAAAAGTCCCTTGTGCTGGTTCATCTAGCAATGACCCGGATTTGGATTGCATCAATGATACATTGGGCTTGTTCGACAGAGGGGTCAATGCATTTTTTGAAGGTTTTCTTAGTAAGGAAGACTTCATGGGAGAGATGACTAGACACCTTGGCCGCTCTCCCATAGCAGACGAGGTGTTCAGCGTCATATCTGGAACGCCTCTGATGTCTTTCCCTGGCACTACTTCCCAAACACCAAATGTGCAAATTTCAATTGTAGGTACTCCACGTGCAGCACCTGTACATGCATCGGCTGAAGCACAAGCGTTAGCCGACGCACGTGCATTTGCAGAAGGATGTGCATCCAGCAAGGCAGAGGGTAGTCGACAGAGAGGGAGGAGGGAGAGTTGAGGGGGAGGACGAGGCTTGTGTGGGGGTTACCTAGGAGGTGGCGAGTGATCACCCTCACTACAGGATCACGTAGAGGAGCTTGTACGCCAGTACTATAGAGTTAAAGATATTGATAGCATCTTCCATGATGATGAAGGAAGGGATGTAATGGCATACATGAGGAGCGTCGTACTACATGCGATGTATAAAGATTGTTTCGTTTACTTCAAGAATCAGAAAAGCAGCTTGTGGCAGGAGGTGTTGAGGGCAGTCCATACGAGGCACCTAAATCCTGAGGGTCAGCAATTCTTGGATGATTGGGGACGCACAAAAGTGAGGGATTTGCTTCACAACAAAAGATCCCACCTCATGACACGCGCCAGGGAGTCACTGCGGAGATCGGAGGAGGGGCATGGAGCTTATAGCCAACCACCTATGTGCCACCGCATAGAGTGGAAGAAAGCCAAGAAGAAAGCAGCAGAGAAAGTGAAGAGTCGCCAGCACGTAGAGGCGTGACGCATACAAATGGAAACCATGGGAACGTCGCATTACGGATCGGGCGGCATAGAGTCGTGGGAGGCAGAGTTTGTAAGTATATTTTGATTTCTAGTTTTTTAAAATTTATATTTCTTTCAATTCTTTATATAATTTATTCTAATACATTGTGTCTCATAATTGTTTGTATATATCATAATTATTTTGCAGACTACTATGGTTGGTAGGATACCTACTCCTAGAGAGGTAGGTTACCATCGAGGCCATAACGGCGTAGCCACATGGCTTCACTTCTATAAGGATGGTCTCATCACTGAGGAGCAATACAACCGGGCTATGAGGATTCGACAACCAGAGGAGGTATGTTTTTCTTACTTTCCTATTAAAAGTATGGCTAATTATAACTTTTTCTTTGCAATTGTACGTAAGCAACCTTGATCTTTTGTGTGTGTAGGCGAACCTCGATGTGGAGCATAGCAAGGAGGGGGATAGCAACGCTAGTAGCCATGGCGGTGCTAGCGAAGATGTTTCTTCTTCAGATTCATAGAGGAGCACCATACCTCCTCTATGGCCTTGTTTTCTTGTATATCTATTATCCATCTTTGAGCCTACTGCTTGCGGCCACGCTTTAGGTCGCAAGCACTTAGACTCCGCATGCAAATGTGTTTTATCTATAATAAACACATGGATTTTCGTTTTCAATTCTCGTGCTTTCAGATCCATTGTGTTTTTTTCCCAAATGCACAATTTGATGTATGGGAGGGGGAAAAAAAAACCAAAGAGCATCTCTGGTTTTTTTTTTCCAGATCTGTTTTTCGCGTCTATCTACACGTCTAAATTACAGAAAACGTGCATTTATAATCGCGTCTAAAATGCAGAGTACACGCGGTACATAATTTAAAAATTTAAAAAATATCTTTTAAAAAAAAATTTGATTTTTGATTTTGCGTTCGCGTCTATCGGCGGTTGTAAAAGCGCGTCTATGGGCGTAGCTATATGCTCGTCTAATTTGCCATGTAGACGCGCTGGTAGACGTACAAAAGAAATTAAATAAATAATAATTTTGGTTTTTTTATGCGCTTGTATTCACATGTGTATATGCGCATCTACCGTGAGTCTATTTCTGCATGTAAATTTCTTCATACATGCGACTATAGACACGAGATTGTAGACGCACAAATAGACGGGCGAGTAGACGCGTCCGTAAGATTTTCTCTCAATTTTAAAATCGCATCTAAAAGTGCATCTAAGAGGCCTTTTTATTGTAGTGGTTTGTAACGTGATGGCTCTCCTTACCCTCAGAATCCTCCCCTTCACCCGATCGTGGCAGCTTCTGTCAACAACTTCCCTTCTCACGACCACTCCCCTTACTCTCTGACAGCTTCACGTTCTTATTTTCCTCTCCCTTCCTTACGACCTTAGAGGGGGAAGTATTTATGGGAAGAGGGGGTAGGGCCTCCCTCCCCCACGTGGAGCCTGCATGCAGTCCCTCCCCTCCACCTCTACACTCTTCCATTTAGCACCATCCTCTTCCCTCAGCCACGCTTCCGCTGGGGGAAAGAGGGAAAAAGAAATTTGCATTAAATCCCATATTATCCCCTTGACCTCCTCCCAAGAGGAGGTTCTCATGAAAATATGTAGGTTTCATTAAACCATGTCTCGTTTGGCACAGTGAAGAGTATATTAGTAAAGATCGAACCGTCCGTAACAACAATGCCACATTGTCATTTTCTCGGGACTTCACACGACCTCGTAATATTTTTAGCAGAAATATTACATATTTATCCAACTATCGAAGTAACCAAAATACTTGTTGTGAAGATCAAAAACCCCAAACTTCCTACCTATCTCAAGCTCTGGTTTGGGGATGAAACCCTTACTTCGATACTCCATTTGAAGCATACAAGCACTCAAGCTTGAATCCATTGGTCCCGATAGCAAAATCAAAATGTAGAGGTGAGCTGAAGCGCAACCGCCAAGACCCATAGACTACTTATTGTTCAAGCTTTTCAAGTAAGCACTAATGGTTACCTCTCACATAGCGGACGCACTATCCCACTCTATGAGTGTAGTAGGCTTACCTTAATGCCCCATCTAGTTGCTTCCTCTCTCAAGAACTCCAATAGCTCCACGATTCGTGATGCAAGCTCAAGCATCCTCAAGCCTTTTCCTCCAAAGTCCATCCTCCATAGCCACGTGTGAAACGAGAGAATATAAGAGATGAAGAAGAGAGGAGATGGTGGAGGGATTCACCTCCAAGATCCCTCACCCTCACACACTCACTCCCTCACTCTTTCACACTCCCTCCATCAAGCATTCACAAGCAAGCAAGTAAGAGAAAATAAGAAGAGAAGAAGAAGTGTCCACTTTGCCACACACCAAAGAATCAGCTTTCAATCACTTTTTGAACTTTATATACATGCCCTAAAATCCCATGGGCATCCATCCCCTTTTTACATGGCCGGTTGTGGCCTAGGCCCTTTTTTCCATTGTCATCCTACCTTCCTAGCTTTCTTTCTACAGCCCATCTACCTTTACAATTTGCATGAGTGAGAGCCCAATGCTCTTTAAAAAAATCCTAATACGCCTTGTGCTCTTTTACAAAAGTATTGACTTGCCCTTTTTCTTATGCGCATTTCTCCTTGATTTAGGGAATTTTTGTGCTTCTTGTGTTTCCACATTCTTCTTAGTGCGCCTTCGTCTTCCATTTCACTTTTGCCTTGGCCTTGTCCTCTGCTTTAGATTTTTTGAATTCTCCACACCTTGTTCGTCTGAGGGGTTGACAAAGGCCCAAGAACACATGAAGCTCTATGGTGACGAGAAAAGGAAATCCCTTAAGGTTCAAGAAGGCAAGTTGTCCCCCTAAAAGTGCCAAGTCACACTACTCTACACTCAAGGATGGCTATAGCAATAAGTTGCCACATTGTTATTATGGGCCATACAAGATAGTCAAGAGAGTTGGTGACTTTTGTTATCAATACAACTCTCTCCCTCCACTAATATTCATGGTTTCTTTTATGTGAATTGGCTAAAACCTTTTATTGGGTCCCTCAAGGACTATGTGGACTATCTGGAGGAAGTATAGCCCATGGATAAAGATGGAATCATTTAGTATACTTCTAAGGCAACCATTGGACAAAGAGAAAAGAAGTTTAAAACTTAGTCCATTAAAGAATATTTGATTAAATAGTAGGCTTCAGCCTTGGAAGAATCTTGGATACTAGTATCTATTTAGGACAGATTTTTCCATCTCAAATATGCAAACTTGGCTGAAGACTAGCTCAATTTTGTCCTGCTTGGATTAGAGAGAGCACACTATTAGAAAATAAATTTTACCCTACATTAATAATAGCCAATTGTAATAGATCTAGCTAAAAGTACACTTCAATAGCTTTGTTTTGACTTGTCACATGTCTCATTGAAAGATGTTGATAGAAAGTTATGTTGAACTTTTTACACCATGTCTATTATGGATATCATGTTGTCCCTTGTTTGTAAGACCCTAACTATCTAGAATTGGTGGCCATCCTCAAAATTTCTTAACTCTTACATGATGTTCATATCATTTATATATTTATACACCCCAATTCCACATGGATTTGAGCTTTCTCATATATATTTCACATTTTCTAATCCTTAATAAAGTAGTACTCTATAATCTCACTATTGAGCCAGACTAATAAGTCCTCACTTTGGGGTTGTGATGAAATATAAAAGGTGAGATATACCTCAACATGGTATATAAGGTGCAAAGGGACTTAATTAAGGCATCAATTAATCAAATAATCAAGTCAATTAACCTTCTATTAGACTTTTGTAACTTCCTCTCTCTTTTTTTTTCGTAAATACCTTCCTCTCTCTCTCTCTCTCTCTCTCTCTCTCTCTCTCTCTCTCTTTCACTATCTTCTTGTGTTTCTTTTATCTATCTAGTCTTTCTCTCTTCTATTTTGTCGCTTTATCTCTCCTTTCTACAGTCTTCTCTCTTCTTCCTCTCTAATTCTCTTCATTACCACTATCATTGTTAATTTCAACACGGAAACATGCAAAAACTTGCCATTTCTTGTGGCAAACATTACTCCTAATGCCTTATACTATCTATTTAGTACGAAATTTCTAATGGCTAGTAATCACAACATTAATTTCTTGATTATCAATCCATTCATAATTTTGTGTAAGTTAATTTTAAAAATACCATACTTAATTAGAATGCAACAAAACTTCATAGAAACACCCCTTAGGTGACCAACAACTCATCATTTGTTTTTAGAAGAAAAATGCTGGTAGAACCATGGTCTGAACTCTAGCGTTAGAGCCACTTTTGTAGTAAAAATTGGCTCTAGGCACTAGACTTTGGATCAAGGATCTATTGGATTTTTTTGAAAAAACAAAGCATGGCCCCTTCGCCATCCAAAGAGTGGGTTGTGAAGTTTTGTGGCATTCTAATAAAAGATTATAAATTTACAATCATTTGATGGATTGTGTGTATGCAACTACATTAACCTAACTTAGGGGTATAAATGGATTAGAAGTCATTTTTCTTCTCATTTTCACATCTTACTTTCATTCTTTTCTCCATTATCACATCCTAACCTTTATCTCTCCTCCATCTTGTTGATTTTGAGCTTGCATGGCATGCACAAGCAAGATCCTTAGCATTTCCTAGCAAAGACTTTGTACTAAGTCTAACATAGAGTGCAAGTTGGAGTCTCCTTTAGTATATCAATAGATGCATCCCCTAGAGCACAAAGACCACCCTAGAAGAAGAGGAGAAGAAGATTACGTGGCACTATTGTCCGATGAGAGATAATATCTAGTGAGGCTATGAGTCCCTTATCTCGAAAACATACTTTTAGAAGGTGATTCAAAAAAGTAGGTAGGACTTATAGTTGACCAAATTGGGAAGACATTGTGGGAAGACATCGGGCATGAAAGAATGGTTGCCCATTGCCACACAAGAGGACTACTACAGCTAGAGTGGCCCTGCAAATGGCTATTGAGGGGTTTTCATTGAACTATTTGATAATACACATCTAGCGACCATCCATGTAAAGTATGTTACAATCCATTGGACAAATATATAAACTTTATAATTATTATAGGCATGAACATAGCAAGGGAACTCATCGATAGGTGTAAGACACTTTGGAAATCCAAAATATTTTGTATACTCTGTGATAATGGAATATATTTGTATTAAAGACATGAGTGTTGAGAGAGAGAGAGAGTAGGAGAGAGATACACAAGACATGCTCCCAAAGAATGATTCATATTGATGTAGAGTTAGTATATATAGGTGAGACCCAAGTCAAGTGAGAGATGATATATATAGTTGTAACATCCCCACTCAAACAAAGGTCTCTGGCTGCGAGTGAAAAAACCCTTGGGGAGAACAAGGGAAAAACCCGAGCCCCTACACATACCTACGATACAAAAATGATTTACTATAAAGTTTTCTTGAATACAATGATACATGCCTCAATTAGTGAGACAAGAACTTGGAACAATACCAAGTTCATGTCTTAATGAGCTAAAGCGAGCTTCACTAAGAGCTTTTGTGAAGATGTCTGCAACCATTTGATCACTGGGACAATGCTCCACCATAATGGAACCTTTCTTGACTTCATGTCGAACATAATGATAATGAATAGCAATATGCTTTGATTTACTATGTTGTATATAGTCTTTGGTAAGACTAATAGCACTTTGGTTATCGCATCGAAGAGGGGTACTAGATGATGAAGGATGTCCCAAATCTGCAAGTAGTTGTCGAAGCCAAACTAGCTCGCGAGCTGCTAATGATGCAGCAACATATTCGGCTTCAGTTGTAGAAACCGCAACACATCGTTGTTTCTTGCTGGACCAAGAAACCAAACATCCATTTACAAAGAAACAATTCCCACTTGTAGATCGCATGGATAAGTGTGAACTTGCCCAATCAGCATCTGTATATCCAATAAGGTCAATAGAAGTTGAAGAAGATAAAGAAGAATCCTCTCGACGACGATAAATAAGACCAAATTCCTTAGTACCCTTGAGGTACTTAAGAATACGTTTTGCAGCACTCCAATGAATAGTGGAAAGGGAAGAAAGATACTATCCCAAAAAGTTAGCTGCAAATAAAATATCTGGTCTTGTATTTAAACCAATAAATTGAAGACAACCAACAAGATTAGCAAAAGGTTGATGAATGGCTGATTCTTCATTGCGTGTTGTAGATGTACCCTTGGTAGAGCTTGAAAGAATGGGAGTGTGAGCAGAGTGCGCATTTGTCAACCCAAACTTCTTAACAATATCATTAATAAACTTTGTCTCGCGAAGAAGAAGAATGCCTTGTTGTCGGTGTCGTTGAACTTGAATACCCAAACAAGAATGTATCTCACCAAGATCCACCAATTCAAATGCAGTCGATAAAAGCTTCTTCATAGCATCCAAGAAAGCAATATTATTTGACACAAGAATAGTATCATCAACATATAGAGCAAGAATAATAAAATATTTGTCCTCCCTTTTGATGTAAAGATTTGGGTCAGCAAAACATGCAACAAAACCTTTAGATGTGAGGAACTGATCAATCTTAATATACCAAGCACGAGAGGCTTGCTTCAATCCATATAATGCACGATGAAGCTGACATACAAGATGCTCCTTTCCTGCAATCATAAAACCTTCAGGTTGCTCCATATAGATTTCTTCTTCAAGATCTCCATTGAGAAAAGCCGTTTTAACATCCATTTGGTGAATTTCTAGATCAAATAGTGTTGCAAAAGCCAAAAACATACGAACAGTTGTGGAGCGCACAACGGGAGAAAATGTTTCTTGATAATCTACTCCTGTAATCTGTGAGTAACCTTTTGCAACAAGTCGTGCTTTGAACTTATCAAACGAGCCATCAGCTTTGGTCTTGGTTTTATAAACCCATTTACATTTGATAGGAACACGATTTGGGGGGAGTTCAGTAAGAATCCATGTACCTTTGGAGATTAAAGAATCGTACTCAGCTTGCATAGCTTCTTGCCATTGATCCCTTTGAGATGAATTGATAGCTTCCATATATGATATTGGATCCTCTTGGACAGACATAGCATTATCAAAGACATCATATTCAATAGAATAGAATCCATGCTCTATCTCAATAGGAAGATCAACATAGATCTCCAAATTTTCATCAATCTTCTTTGGAGGTGAAGGAGGTTTATGATCATCAGAATTAGTAGAATCACAAAGCAAGTAAGGAAATGCACTAAGCAAAGATTGTGTATCATCTGAAACATCTGACGACCATGTGCCACCCATAGTCTTCTCATCAAATATAGCATCACGACTAATGATAACCTTTTGAGAAGAAGGATCATAAAATTTGTAACCTTTGGAATGATCTGAATAACCAAGAAAAATAACCTTCAAACCTGGAGGATCCAACTTATGTCGAGTGTCCTTGGGCACATGAATATAAGCAATGCAGCCAAATGTGTGAAAGTGAGAGACTGAAGGTGTCTTCCCTGCCCAAATTGTTATAGGAATTTTACCAGCAGGTGCAGTAGTTGGAAGATGATTTTGAATAAAAACAGCTGTTAGAAGTGCTTCAGTCCAAAACTTTCGAGACAAACCAAAGTGTATAAGCATGCAACGTATAGAATTAAGAATCGTGCGATTTTTGCGCTCAGCAACACCATTTTGCTGAGGAGAATAAGGAACTGTAAACTCATGATGAATACCTTGATCCTTACAGAAGTCATCAAATAGATTGGATACATATTCACCGCCGTTGTCACTACGAAGCGTCTTTATAGAGAATCCAGTTTGAAGCTCCAAACTTATCTTATATTGTTTAAATATAGATAAAGCCTCAGACTTATGTCAAAGAAGATAGACATGTGTGTACCGTGAGAAATCATCAATGAAAGTTATAAAATATCGATATTGAGACTTTGAGGTAGGAAAAGGACTGCAAATATCGGTATTAACCAAATCCAAGAGAGCACAGGAATGTGATGAAGTAGAAGTGTGGAAAGGCGAACGATGGTGTTTTCCAAGTGCACAGTACTCACATATTCCCATACGTGGATGAGATTTAAGATCCATACCTTGCACAAGACCATGACGATGAAGATCAAGAATTTTGGCAAAATCGGAGTGTGCAAATCGTTGATGCCATAATTTGCAATCTGCATCTCTAGGGGCAGTAACAACATTTGCAACTGTATCATTCAATGATAGCTCAAATAGATTACCATGTCGAGGAGCCACTGCTATAGTATGCCCGTCTTTCTCTATACGACATTGATTATGATCAAAGCCAACAAACAAACCAAGATCAACTAGACGAGCAACAGAAAGAAGATTTCTTTGCAAATCTGGAACATGAAGAACTCCTCTTAATATTCTAGTCGATGAAACAGTCCCCAGATATAAATCACCCACTCCTTTGACTTGACAAGTCGTATCATCCGCAAGGTAAACAAACTTCTTGACAGGAAGAGAATGATAATTGTGAAGCCACTGCAATTGGTATGTCATGTTTCCAGTGGCACCTGAATCAACGATGAATAGAGAACCATCATGAACATGAAGTACCTTTTCTGGAGAGATATCATAATGGACGAAATTGAGCTCCTAATGAGTATGATCATCATCAGTTGTAGTTTGTTGAACAATATAAGTTCGAGAACGTTCTTCATCATATCTGCGTTTATAACAACGACGAGATGGATGATCTGTATTTGCACAATAATCACAAGGAGGAAAACTTTTGGACGAGCGAGGTTGCTTTGTAGTAACTCCATGCTCCTCATCATATTGACGTTCCCAGCAATCAGAAGCCACATGACCTTTCTTATCACAATAAGAACAATGTTTGTTAAGATAAGCAAGACGAGAAGATTTACTACCTAGATTAGGGCGTCCACCCTGTTGAAAATGTGAAGCAGGACGCTTGCGAGCAACAAAAGCAGCATCAAAATCCCTTTGTTCCCGAGTGACCAAAACAGCATTAGATTTTTCCAAATGATGCTCATGACATTGAGAATATTCAATAAGAGATATACATGCTTTGTCAAAGTGGATATCATCCTTGTTAGACAAAATATTGATGATATTGTCATATAAAGGATCTTTGATGGTATGAAGACGTTGAGTAACAATCTGATTTTTAGCAACAGGAGCGCCGGCAGCACCAAGCTGATTGATAATGTCTTTAAAAGCCTCGATATGAGAGTGCATAGAGGTACTGTAACGTGTCCACTAGAGTCATCCCGGACACGTCTTAGCAGTCCATCGGGAAGGATGTCTAGAAGGCTCCGCCCGGCACTCCCATGGAATGTTACGGGACTTGCGATCTAGGTCTTCCCGCGTCTGCCACGTAGCGGAAGTATCCTGGCCGTTCCCACTTAGGATCGACCTGAACTTGGGTTTTCCTGTTTGGTCGTTAGCTAGCAACAACTAGCGTCAGGCCCGAGCGAACTACTTTACGCAGAAACGCCAGGTCCGAAGCGGATTCACGCTGCACTTGGTTCAAGGAGAATGGGAAACGAGAGGGATGCAAGGCTCGACCTCTCTGCCATAAGGCATAGTCCCATTCCGTTCCCCTAAAACAGCGTGAATCGGGTAATCGGTAATTCCAAGTCATCGTTCTCATTACTTGTTTCGGTGATGTTGATCATCCTTCTGTTCGTCGAAGACTTTGAGAAAAGTTCCCGGCTAACCGGGACCACCCATCCATAGGACGGACCCATGGTCCATCCTCCGCACTTTCCTCGGTTTGTTTTAGTTATGTAATTACCTACCACATTAGTTTGACATATACAAACAGCTTCTTTGATTAACCCTGTTATGCACTGGTTCCTTCACGTAATCTTATCACAGGACATAAAGAAAACAATGCCAAACAGCTCCTTTATTATCATTTTATCCTTTTATCTTTGAAATACAAGGAGTTCCCGCCTGTAGGCGTATTCATAATCCGCCCGAAGGCTATCCAGTAATCCACCAGGGATCACTAATCCAAGTTTCCGCCCGTAGACTAGTATGCGGGCCTCGAGATCCAATCCCGAGTCACGTTAGCCTCTTGTGCAGGGCCCGGAAGGCGAGGGATTTATGGCCAGAGCCCCCTCTGGCACCCAAGCGTCCTCCTGCTCCAAGTAGAACTCAACGGAGAGACCTCTCACGGCGGGTTCGGTCCACGTTCCCGGCGCGGTTAACAACCCCCTTGGTTAGGGTCAGGCAGGCAGTCGGGGGTAACTGAAGCTGCCTCTCCCTTCAGGCTTCAACCTGAAGTATTTAGATATCTTTTCATCCTTTAGTTCATTGAGCAAACAATGCAAACAGTCCTTTCTAAACTGTTACAAGCACAATCAATTTCAATGGTCGTTTAGCTGGCAAACTGTTAAGGAGTGACTCCTTTTCTCTGAATGCAAACCGCATTCGTTCCGGAATCAATTGCAACTTGGCAAGATTCCTATCATTCTTGGGTTAGGGTCATACCCTACCAATACTTTAGGTCTTGTTGTGGTAGATTCCAGCGACCATGTCGCTTTAGTTTATTGTCTGGTCATTTGCTTCAAGGCAAATACCTAACTTTCCTTTTCCTTGGCAATTATTCCCCAAGAAAAGTGAGTAACAGGATGATTACTCATCCTCTTGTAAGTTAAATTCTTTCAATAACTTGCCAACCCCATTTCGAGAGATGACAAAACTCTCTTGTGGACAAATCTCAAGTCTATACGATGTTGCAACCTTTTTGCACATGTGTTGCATCATTCCACGGGATCATTCCACCCATTGAATGGCGTCCTCCGGCCACGGAATTACCTCTAGCCGAGTAGCAGGGTTTAGGGTATCCTCCAACCCATTCCTAATTATGTTGGCCCATGGTCTAAGAAATTTGCAACTCCGTCGGAGTTTCATCATTTGAACGAATGATCCTTGGGATATAACCTTAGATCATTTTATGCATGAACATCCAATTTATTCGACATTTCGTGTGTAAGATTCTTAGGTTTGCGGGTTTAGACTTGGCAACCAGTGTAAAACTAGGTCGAATTCTTATTGCACTAACCCCTAGTTAACACTTGGGATACCTATCATATCGACTGAGCCATGCCCATATGAGTCCCTTGTGGTTTAGGTTACTTAGTCAATTCAATTATACTTGTCTTGCGACGAGGATGATCCTTCTAAAGGTAATAAACTCATGTATGATTTGTTAGTCAAAAAAATCAAAAAAATTTACAAGTATTTGATATTAGAAGTTGTGGAGTTGGGCTTTTCAAGGAGACTCCACAATTTCTAAAATATATGGAGCCACAAACTTTCCATTGGTAATTGTATCCTCAGCTCGGATTTGAATCTTCCTACCATTTAATTTGCAGCACAAACTAGAGGGTGGATTCTCCATTAACATTATGATTTACTAGTCTATTATACTCAAGTATGATTTATCCTCCATCTATATTACTTAGCTTTTGCAAACTTCACAAATGATAGTAAAACCTATAACTATACTATCACTTGTGTCTTGACCAAGGCACAACAATTCATCCTTAAGCATCCTCCATCTACGATACTTGAAAACAAGGTATGAAGTATGTTTAACAAAGTACTTGCACTTCGAAAGAAGAGCTAGTTGATTCCTCTCAAAGTAATAAAATAGTCAATTGAAGAGAGTAAAATTTTACCTAAAAGCCATGTCCCTTGTTATGACTCAACCCTATATAAAGTCACAACTATCAATGATTTTTTATGTCCAATTTGTTCCTAGATCATAACATGAAATTGCTATCACCCGTATAAGCATGCATCTAAGCTTATTTCCACCTCATGTAGAATAAATCATCAAAAGATCATGGAAAAGGAGCATGTAACCATATACATCGTGCTGCAAAAAATCCATAGTCCCACAAGTTTAAAGTGAAATAATGAACCCATAATACCTTGTAAGTAAACCTGTAACCTCCTAATGTTCATAAAGTAACATCAAATACTCCCACATCACTTGTGCAAGTTGTTCAAATGGTTTTGGGCCATAAAACATACTCACATAAGCTCCATCATCATAGGCATAAAAGCATACTTGCCCAATCAATATCTAGCATCCAACTTGTCCTACTTTGTAGCATAAGTAGAATCAAAGGTGAAGTAACCTCACCCCCTCTAGCTTTGGAACTAGTATTATGTAACCATAAATGGGCTAGCTCCTACATAAGATTTTCTAGAATCACATTCAATAGCTCCATAGATATGAGCTCAACATCACTCACCTCTAGTGATACTAAGTCCAACTTACCCTTATAATTCGTATTATATAGTTTCATATCCAAAAACTTCTTCACATAGACCATCATATTTGACATATTTCTTACAACCTTTTCATTATCAATCTTATCTTCTGGAGAGCACTTCAACATATCTATAGTTGGAACAAACATATATAGTGACACCATCTCAATGTCTTGTATGCATTCCACATGTACATAAGATTGGATAGCATCTATAACTATCAGATCAATATCATTATTGTGGTATTTTTTGTGTGTAAACAAAAGCTACCTCAACTCAAGTAAGAAGAATTTAGTCATAGAGAAAAGATAATTTGTAGAAGAAGAAGGCAATAAGCAATAGAAATCAAAGGGACAAATAAAACCTAACTATGAAATATATTTCTTACGAATGAGCTAGAACTCAATCTTTGTAGAGTATATGCTTTCACTTGCAAACTATAATTTGAGGCTATGGCTCCGAAAAGACCCAATTTAATTTAGATTATAAGATTCATTGTCTACCAAACATAAGATCAAACATAAAATAATAGGTATGAGACTCAAAAATAGACCCAAACTTATATTAGAACACTCTGGCACCAAACTGGCCCACATAGACCAACAATACCCTATTCTCCAGCTTCTTAAAGCCTTTCGTGGAGCCCCATAATATTTGATTTAATTTGCTATAGAATTAGAATAGGAATGCCCCAAAATAGTCTATATAGAGCCCCTATTCAAGACAATAAAAAGTCATTATCTCCTCCAAATTCAAAATAGATCAATCTATTTCTTGCATCAACATTAGACTTCCTATTATTCCTGTTTAAAGAAATCATTTATAGTCATTGAGATCATAAATAAGGCCTCTCATGCATATGCAAAGAATCAACATGTCTTTGAGTCTTTGCTATTCTTTTCATTTGATTTTCAACTTGCCCAATATGCTTTTTGCCTTGCTCAATCGGCTAGAGTAAGGGCAATATTTCATGCCCATAATATATGATGAAAATCACAAGGGCAAAGACTACCTAATCTAGTGTCTTACTTATTCTCATTTTTTTTCTCCCAACATCCATAAAATGGTCATTTACTTGGCCAAGAACTAGTTTTTCTCACTTAAGGTTCATATTGAGGTATAAATCCATTTTCCACTTCATGATAGATGACTACATAAAATGTAAATTCAACATGGATCCCATAAGTTTTTATACTAGATATAGAACCACATAACATACAACCCCTCTAAACCTGCACTTACTCAGTTTTTATACTAGATATAGAACCACATAACATACAACCCCTCTAAACCTGCACTTACTCTAGCATGTGCCACTTATCTTACTCTTCATCATGATCAAGATCTTTTTCTTCATCTTCATTATCTTTGTCCTCCTCTTCTTCTATGCTGTTCTGAGTAATTTGAGTTTCATCTTCTTGTTGTTCATAAGTGGAAGAATCTCACCTCTTAAATAGTTTGATCTATTTTCCAAGTGTTGTCCACCTCAACAAGAGAACATGTTGCATTTATTTGTTGCCATTATCAAGGAGCCACTTTGGTAAAAATAGCTATTATGTTTACCAACCTTGATGCTCTCATATTCCAAAGTGGGCCCTATATTGATGTGCTTGGTTAAAAAAACGTATTGTGGAGGAAACAAATATTTCTGGGAAAGTACTCTAGAAAGAGAGCATTTATTTATAATAATTGCTGGTCACATAAACTTTTCTTTATGCTACTAAAGTTTGAAATATTTGTTTCTAAATATTTGATATGTTTTGACAAAAAAATATTGCAACAAGGGAAAACATTGATCACTAATTTGTCAATTTGAGCATTGCCATACTAACCAATGGTATCACACACCAAGTCTAGTTGAAAATGTGATTAGAAGTTCTTTGATTTCCCTTGGGGATCCAGCTCACCATTGAACATGGAGTAATCTAAGGTGGGTTTGTAGATAGGTTAAATCTATCCACCTTAGATCAAACCTATCTACAAACCCTATATTGATGTGCTTGGTTTAACGTTTGATGTGCAAGGTTTAATCTAAGGTGGACATGGAGTAAAAGACTTGGGTAATGGAGGCTTATTTAGACCTATGTACAAACCCATGTATGTTTCTTGTGCATGTGGAGGTTCAAGCTAGCATACCTCTTGATTAGAGGGCCATATATTATCCCAAGTCTAGATCAAATAGTGTGGGAGCCTACACATGATGGGTATGCCATAAGGTACCTATCTAAGGTTCTAACCATGTCCTTATGGTTACTCAAGTAGGAATCACCACAAGCAACAATGGGGAAATGAATCCAAGTGTGCAAGAGAGTAATAAGATAAGTCCCACACTTAGGGTAGTGTTATGCTTAGAGCCTTTGAAGGTAAAGCTAACCATACTTTTAGCAAGTAATATGGCAAAGAAACATATCCCACCATGTCGAGTTTACTGATAAGACTCCAACTGACCTAGGCATGACACAAACGTGGAATCCACTACAGAGTCCAGTCTTTGTGAAATTACTTAGAACATTGAGTAGATTGTGAGCATATCTTAGGCCTATTATACATCATAACGGACATATCTTAGCCTTTTTTACACCACCATCGAGTAAATTATGAGCATATCCAAGGCTGGTTACACACCATAGCGGACACAGTCTGTGCAAAAAGGTGGGTGTCGATTAGGTGACATGTCACGACTCAATTTTGCATACTGGAATTAACTCACAAGAGAACACGTTCATTAGAAGAAGGTGCATTACGGGGCAGTGTGGAACCACCTTAGTCAATAACAAGAAATAAGAACGCATTATTTCTCAAGTCCGCGTGGGACGTACCGTAAATTCACGAGTCGGACGAACAATTAAAATGCGTTTATAAAGACGGATCTAGGAACATTTGCGTCGTTTAAACACAGCGAGAGAGGGGGGATCGCCTGCGTTGTTGATTATCATAAAGGAGCCGTGAGAGTCTGCGTTATTTCCTTCGTAGGTTCTGTCTCACCATTGTCTGTTGTGTCTCATCATGGAGGACCGGTCAACATTGCCTGTGCCAGGTGCCCTCGGCAACACGTTGGAAGGGACGCCGGTACGTCTTTCCTCCGTGGCGGGAGGTTTTAATAGGCTGGAAGAAAAAGAAGGTACCCCCGAAACCCACAAGCGCATCATCGAAGAGGCCACTGTTTCTTGGTTCAAAGACCGATCGCAGAGCAGATCAGAAACGAACATCCAGATGGTCGTTGAGAACCTGAAGTTTGTGAAGATGTCCAGGCCCAATTCTGTGCTGCTGGAGTATTTTCCGGCGAGCCGTCGCAGCAGTAGCGGCAAAGTACAAGTGGAGCTTGTAGTTCCATCCACAGCTTTGCCGTGCAGGCGCAACAGGAGTCCCATGAATAATGAAGTCTTTCTGGTTACCAGCGTTTCGGGCTGGGTTGACCTAGTGCCTGTGAACGAGAGGCTGGAGAAAGTACTAACGTCAAGCATGTGGTCGGGATCAATAAACGCAGCCTTGGACGCTATTGCTAGTCAGCTACAGAAATCGGACCAACCCTGTCATGATGAGTGCAGCGACCAGCTGGCGGACGATGACTATGGGAAAGAGGAATACATCGAAAAGGAGTTTGAAGAGCTGACGGATGATGATGATACTTTAGATGACGATGCTTTCTGTGTTTATAGTGAAGATGACTTAGTGGTCGAGGATCCTGAACCCCGTTTTGACCTGTGCGGCCGTGGTGGTGGCACACACGTAAATAATACTGGTAGCAGTCGTGTCGAGGAGGGTCTTCGCCGCGTCAATGAGTCAGAGGTGGCGCAGTTTGGTGTTCGCGGGTTTCTGCATGCCATGGCGGAAGACACGGGGAGAAAGTGCAAGGAAGCCGCACTGCTCGCAGCGGCTGGCGAATTTTCACGGACTGGCAAGTCAAGGCAGTGTACTGATCATGATATTTTGCGATGGTGTGCCGTCAGATCGGTTCCGAACGACTTGAGCGTGTGGCTTATGCATAGGACATGATATACATTACCAACTTTACTTCTTTCTGAGTATTACAAATATACATCGAATCATTCAAAGCTAATTACATATATGTGATTTGATGCCCTATATATATCCAATCATGCCCTATACAAATGTGATTGGATAGGGCATGATGATTGGATGTATATATAAATCAAAGGTTGACTTGTGCATTTGCAATATATATATATATATATGTGTGTGTGTGTGTGTGTGTGTGTGTGTGTGTGTGTGTGTGTATATGTATATATGTATATATATATGTATATATGTATATATATACATATATACATATATATATACATATATATACATATATATATACATATATGTATATATATATGTATATATGTATATATATACATATATACATATATATATACATATATATACATATATATATATATAGAGAGAGAGAGAGAGAGAACTGATCAATACACTCACATGTCTCATTTAATGTTGTGCACTTAACCTAGCCATGCATGCCAATTCATAGTAGGAGTAGATTGATGTAAATTAGTTGGCTTGTGCATATGCAAGCTATTCCAATCATGTCAAGGTGCACTTATAGCTCACATATAATTTTAGATAAGGTGGCCCACATGTAACCAATGTGCACATGTCCTCTTTTTATCATCTTTAGCCAGTATGTCCACTTGTTGGTGACTAATACCAACAAGCCAACTACAAATCTCTTATCTATGAAATGTATAAGTAAATTAACTTGGTTAATTTGATGAGGCCAAGTTTTCCTTCCATGGATAGTGTGGTTGGCTATATTCTACTTCAAGGTTATAGGAACTTGCAGAAGTCAATGGAGCATCCTAAAAATGACGATACTTTAATTACTATATCAAGTCACTTCATGTACATATCTTTGATTGATTGATGGATAATATGCCTTTCTCTATCTCTTTCGTGTACACCTTCATTGCATTATCTCTCTCTAGCTAAAAACCATTCGTGCTTTATCTACCTATTGATACTTGTATAAATTGTAAGTGGGATGGTCTAGTAAGTCACTACATATGTGCCACTTGACTTGCCAATGTGTTATCTCTTATCCTCAAGCTTTGTTATATATGTCACCACATAGATCAATTGATTCCCTAAATGCATGCATTGATTCCTTAAATTGTTCCTGCGCATCTATAAGCGCGGGTAACAGGAATTATCTGTGCATATACACGCGCCATTACATGCACTAACAGACGCGCCACACAAGTATAGAAAAATTTAAAAAAAGTTGTGGCTTTCTTTTCAAACCTGTGCTTTCCTGCGTTTTTTGCGCGTTTTCTGCAATTCAAGCTCGACATCACTACTCGTGTCTATCTATCACTTCATGAAGACAATGAGGCAAGGAAATAAGAGTAAAAAGAGGACAGGAGGAAAGAAGAGCCAAAGTGTAAAGAACAAGAACCAAACAACAAGGAAGAGAACAAGATTCAAGCAACTTACCAAGGGAAGGGAGAAGGAGGACAAGGAGCTTGCAACCTAGTCGCCACCCGTTGGAACAAGCAAAGAAGGTGAGTTCTTCTTCTCTCTCTCAATCTTGTTTGCTTTCTCTGTTTGTTTGTCTCTCTCTTCTCTCTCTTCACATGTTGGATCTTATCATCTATGGATGTCTTTTAGCTTTGTTTTTTAAGCAAGTTTGAGAAGAAATGGTGCGACTGTGCGCGTCTGTCAGCGCGTCCAGATGACAGTGTAGACGCAGCTAACAGACGCGGAAATAGACGTGCTGACAGACGCCCACAGAGACACGCTGACAGATACCCACAGAGACGCGCTGATAGACGCTCACACAGACGGAGGTATAGACGCGCACAGAGACGTAGATATAGACACTGCATGTAATATGTTTTATCTGCACAGGGTAATATGATTTTTCTTATGTAGATATGGAATCCTGGATCCTCTAGCACCCCATTCAACAAGGAGCAATTCATGTGGGAGATGACCAATTATCTTGGTCGCCCTCCCACTGCAGAGGAGGTTTTCAGTGTGATGTATGGGACACCTATCACATCTATGCCTACACAGGGATCAGCTGAGGTACATGGATCAGCCGAAGCACATGCATCTACAGAAGCACGTGTATCGAGTGAGGTAGAGGGTAGTGTACGTTAAGGAAGGAGGGAGAGTGGTGCGGGAGGATGAGGAGGTCGAGGGCTTTGTGGGGGTTGCCTAGGTGGTGGCTCTCGATCACCCTCACCGAAAAATGAGAGAGATGAGCCTCCACAAATGTACTACTCTATCACTGATGTTGGTGGTATCTTTCATGACTTTGAGGGGAGAGAAGTGATAGCCTACTTGAGGAGTGTCGTGCATGCTACATACAAAGATTGCATGATTCCCTTCAAGCACCAAAAAAATGGTTTGTGGCAAGAGGTGCTGCGGGCAGTACATAAAAGGTACCCTAATCCCGAGAATTCACGATTCTCAAATGATTGGGGACAGTCAAAGGTGAGAGACGCGCTTCATAACAAGAGGTCTCACCTTATGACGCGCGCCAAGGAGTCATTGCGGAGACAAGAGCAGGGGCGCCTTGGATATGGCCAACCACCCAATTGCCACCGCAAGGAGTGGAAAGAGGCCAAGAAGTGAGCAGTGGAGAAAATGACAAGTCGCAAGCATGCAGAGGCGCGAAGTATCCACATGGAAACCATGGGATCGTCGCATTATGGATCGAGTGGCAGGGAGTCATGGGAGGCTGAGTTTGTAAGTACTATTTGATTTCTTTTTAAATTAAATTTTGTAATTTGTTTCACTTCATTATGTAGTGTGTTTCAATACGTTGTATGTTCAAATTTTTTTGTAGTATCATATCGTTGGTAGGATGCCTACTCCTAGAGAGGTAGGCTACCATCGAGGTCATAACCGGGCGTCCACTTGGTAGCATTTCTACGAGGAGGGACTCATCACGGAGGAGCAATATAATCGCGCCATGAGGATTCCACCACCAGAAGAGGTATGTTTTATTTTTTACATGAAAAGTATAGATAACTAATTTATTGTTTGTAATGGTATTTATATACCTTAATCCTTTGTGTAGGCGAACCCTGATGCTGTTGAGGATAGCGAAGGGGGGACTAGCAGTAGCGGTGGCGGCAACGGCAGCGGCACAGGCAGCAGTGGTGGTAGCGATGATAATGCCTCTTCTGAGGAGATATAGAGGAGCCCCATGCATGCATGCCTCCCCTTGGCTTGTAATTTTCATTTTTGATATGTATTACTTTCAGCTAGTGCTTGCAACCATGACGTCACAAGTACTAGAACTCATAATGTAAAAACGTTTCATCTATATATATGAAATTTCGTATGCTACATACATTGTTTTGTTTTCAGTATCCAATCTTCAAAATAATCTTTCTCTGTTTTCCCTAAGCATACAATTTGATGTTGATGGGGGGAAAAAAACCAGAGAGCATGCGGCCACATGCTCTCTGGTTTTTTTTATACATCTGTTTTGCGCGTCTATCAGCGCGTCTAAATTGCAGGATAAATGCGCGTCTATTCTCGTCAAAAACTTCTAGAGTAAATGCGGTTTTAGACGCGTAGATACACGCGTGTATAGATGCACAATATGAATATATCCACTTTTTTATAAATATGATTATATATTTACGTAGCGCGTTTATACGCGCGTCTATAGGCGCGTCTAAGTGTGTGTGTAACTCTGATCATAAGTGCACTTTTAGACACGATTTTTTAGACACGAAAATAAATGCGTTAATAAACGCACCCGACATTTTTTTTCACAATTCAAATATTGCGTCTACAAGCACGTCTATGGAGCCTTTTTGTTATAGTGGAAAGAGAGGAAATGAGAGAGGGAGACGAAGAAAGGAGAAGGAAGAAAGAACGAGAGAGAGAGAGGGAATAAATATGAAACATAATAAAGAAAGAGAGAAAGAGAGAGAGAGAGGGAGGGAAGGAGGGAAGGAGGGAAGGAGGGAGAGAGGGAGAGAGGAGAAGGAATGAGAAAATACGAGGGGATAGAGAAAAACAAAGAGGGACCGTAGTCATGCAAGATGACATTTCATGGTTAAAAGCTTGGTGAAAGAAACTCCCTACAGCTTGACATGTCACAAGGGCCATTGCACTTGAGAAGGAGTAACTGAGTCTTCACTATTTGGAATATTAACTTAACTCACTTGTTTGGATACCTTTAGGAGTGTTTTCAAAGTGTTAGATAGAGGCAAAAGAGATTATGCCAACACTTCTAATACGCTCACTTCCAAAGTAAGTGCTAAAGGTCCCCTTCATACCTCGAGAAGTAAACTTGAGTAGTCAACCTAAAACTATTCTTAAACTCACCTGGAACCATTTTGTGAGAACAACTTGACTGGAGGTAGCACTAATAGTGATAGTCAAGCCCTTGGACCTCATGCAGCTAGGTCATCAAAAGTGACTAGATCTAAGAGATGACAACCCTAAGAAGACTAGGATCTCACCTTAATTAGCCTACAAAATCACTCACAAGTGGTTGGATCATCACAAAAGGGAGTTCACACATTGTGTAGGGTTGGAAAAATTGTGATTGAATGCTTGTTTGCATATGTCATAATTGAGTTGGAAGTTTAAGCACCATCATCATGAATATACTTGCATTTATATTGAATCACATTGATTGTGGAAAACAAAAGCCTTAGTTGTCCATGATGCACCTACATACACTTGCAAGTTAGTAAAATTTAAAATTTCTAGCAAAGGAACACAAGATACATAAAGAAATAAATCACAAAATACATAAAGAAATTTGAATAATAGAGAGACCAAATATTGTCTGACTCTAGAAACCCCTACAATCATAGCTTAGACAAAGAAAAGAGACTGTCAAAAATGGACATTTTCATCAAGAAGATTGTTAAGCTTACACACCATGCAACAGAGACCACATCACTAAATGAGCCTTACTAGCCAACAATGAAAAATTAGGCAACAAATCCTTTTAGCACCTAACATACGACACATCGAACATATGACAAATTTGGAGAGTGAGAGGTGTCTTCCTCAAAAGCCACCACTTCCTTGCCTAAACTTAGACAAAATTTTTGGTGTAATGTAGACAAAATGGAAAACGATGAAGATCGTGATGTTTGAGATCGCAAGACATATCTTAATCAGCATGTCCGGTGTCCTTGCTCTCAATGCAAGCTGGCAATTAGACGAAAGTATCGCTTGTTTATAGAACATGTACAACACTTCGGCGAGTTTCAATCGGAGATCATTGATCGAGCGATCTTAGACTTTAAGCAAATGGTAATAAAAGTGTGTATCAATCATGCATTATATTTGCAAACTACTTGAATATCATATATAACAACAGTGGATGTGACCGTAAAATTTATAGGGTAGTGATGTCTCATCCGAAGGAGGAGTGCACCTATTGCGACCAGTTAGAAGATTTCATGGGCGTGCGATGGATGGAGTGCCCGAGCCAATCCACCACTTGGAAGGCACTATACCAAATCTATATCATCAATACAAAAGGATACAGATAGCCTTTCAAACTTTTCTATAATCTTGGAGCTTGAGATGGAGGCAATGATTGATGCATTGATGCCCATGGATACCGAGACATCTAATTCGCTTAGAGAGGAAGCATCCATACCATTATATAATGGGTGCCGAGTATCGTGCCTGAAGATGCTACTTGCGCTCCTAAGTATGCAAGCAAAATATGGGTGGAGTGATGCGAGTGTGACCGAGTTGTTCAGGTTTCTTCTACGTACGTTTCATTGATTTCTTTTTGGCACCATTATAAAAAATAATTGTGCCTTTTCAAGGTATTTTATAATTTCTTTTCAGGTTACTAAGGTATTATATATTACCACTTGAAAATACCATACTTGAGTCTCGTGATGATGCACAACATGTTTTACGAAAGCTGGGCATGGACTACAACAGCTTCCATGCATGTGTCAACGATTGCATGCTGTTTCGAGGAGAGTACGAGACTATGGAGACATGTCCAAAGTGTGGTGCAGACAGGTATCAAAAGGACTTACAAGGGCAAACCATCCCCCTCATAAAGTCTTTAGACACTTTCCACTTATCCCTCGTATACATCACATGTTTTGTACGTGGGGCTTGGCGAGCTTAACAATGTGGCATGCGCAAAATAGATCCACAGAAGGAGTCCAACGAATATTAGTGGATTCACATACATGGATCTACATTGACTCTAGATTTTGAGGCTTTTCATGAGAGCCAAGGAATCTTCGACTCGGTCTTGCTATGCATGGCGTGAACCCATTCGGTCTCCGCTCAACATCTTATAGTGTGTGACCTATAGTGCTTATTAACTACAACATCCCGCCATAGCTTTCTATGAAGAAAGGACACTTGATCCTTAGCTTGCTCATTCCTGGCCACTACAAAGTCAAGAATATGGATGTCTATCTCCATCCATTAGTCGATGAGCTTAAGATTTTGTGGGAGGAGGGGGTCACCATGGAAGATATGAGCAAGCGTGATGGTTGACGGTCCGCCAATATACGAGCCATTCTCATGTGGACTATGCATGACTTTTCGGAATTCAGGGCATGCTCAGGTAAGTAGGCTTTTTTTCTCATTGGTCATATCTATCATAGCTTGTTCAAGTTTGTGTTTACTAAATAGAGGTGATGGGACAGGTTTGGTTACCTCATGTAATCATGCATGTCTAGTGTGTGGGAAAAATTTAAACTCTCAAAGGTAATGAACCATGAAGAAGATGGTAAATCAAGGGCACGCCGGATTCTTGCCACAGGGTCATAAACTGAGGGAAGGTTTTCTTGGATGACCTCAAGCACAAATGAACACCCAAAGCTGGTATGAGCTGAAAATGGTCCACACGGAGCTACATCCAAACAAAATTCCACGATTCTCAATTTTCTATGAGTTTCCATATTGGATCCACTTACAGATCAACCACTTGCTAGATCCCATGTATATTTTAAAGAATGTGGATAGGTTAGTATGGAACCACATCATAGGAAAGAGAGACACTGCAAGGAATAAATGGATTTAAAGGAGGTAGGCAAGATGGAGGCGCTTTGGCCGTAGTCGAGTGCTCCCTAGGTTTTGTACACTTTAAAAGAGTGCTTAATGAAGCATATAATCATGTCTCCGACGGGTATGATGCATTCTCTCACATTCGTGTTTTTCTGAAGACAACCAATTATCAGGGCTAAAATCCCATGATTGGCATAAGATATATCAAATTTTTACTACGAATGGATCGTAAGTGGCTTGCGTATTTTGTTATTTGGAGTGTAGTGGTTGTTCGTAATGCTTCTTCATTTGTGGCAGTTTTTACTACCGATCGCGATCATAGAATGCCTCACTCCAAAAATACATGGGGCGATTTATAGGTTGTAAACTTTAGTGCAATGGATCTCATAGAAGGAGATCAAGACATCCTATATTGAATCTGCAAGGTGGGGAGAAGTTGAGACGTTCTATCTCTTTGAGAAGTACTTGCCCACTAGCACGCACACGATACAAACCCACCTTCTGGTGCATCTTGTAGATGAAGTAGAGATTGTGAGACCTGTCCATACGCGATGTCTGTTCTTCTTGGTGCGCTTCATGAAAACTCTAAAAGGCTTTGTGCAACAACGATCTTGGCTAGAAGAGGTAGCCTGGTTGAAGGCTGGTTGGTGTTTGAGGTGTTAGTGCATATCTCACAGTGGCTACCAACAATGGATTCAAACAACACAATGAACTTTTAATCATTCCCTATATAGGAAAAAAAAGGAAAGTCCCTATCAACTCCCTAGTTAAAAATACACATAATTAGGAAAAGCAAATGATAAGGGAAATGGAACATTTCCTAGTTAGAGAAACTAGGGAATTACATAGGAAATTTCCTACATAAGAAAATTTCCCTATTGGAAAATTTCCTACATAGAAAAAATTTCCTATGTAGGAAATTTCCTACATAAGGAACTACATAGGGAATTTTCTCTAACTAGAAAATTTTCCATTTTTCCTATCATGTACTTTCTCTACTCATATATATTCTTAACTAAGAAATTGATAGGAAATTCTGTTTTTTTTTCCTATGTAGGAAATGATTGAAAGTTCCTTGTGTTATAAGGGCCAGCATTGGAAACATGAGTTGGAGCAATCTATCCATAACTATTATAGGGAATGCCACAAAGTAAGAGAGAAATCTATCTATACTTGTTATGACAGACCTACTATAATACTCTAAACACATCTAAACTTACATTTTTTGACTAATAAGACAAATCTGAAGCTTCATTCACTAAAAGAAACGATAATTTGTCACCACTCAAAGCATGTGAAGCACAACTAGACAAGTAGATATATTTCCAAAACAAAATGCTAGCTTTATTTGGTGATGAAAGAGACTCACAATCTACCCCCTGTAAGGTTTCTCCATAGTTGTGTTGCATCATGCATATTGTCTCTTACTGGTTTCACCTCAACAAGGAAATATGTAATGTGTCCACCTGTATTTTTAGGACACGTCTTAGCAGTCCATCGGAAAGGATGTCTAGAAAGATCTGTCCGGCACTCCCATGGAATGTTACGGGGTTTGCGATCTAGGGCTTTCCGCGTTTGCCACGTAGCGGAAGTATTCCGACCGTTCCCACTTAGGATCGACCTGAATTAGGGTTTTCCTGATTGGTCATTTCCTAACAGCCCAACTAGCGTCAAACCCAAGCGAACTACTTTACGCAGAAATGCTAGGTCCGAAGCTGATTTACGGTGCACTTGGTTCAAGGAGAATGGAAAACGAGAGGGATGCAAAGCTCAACCTCTCTGCCATAAGGCATAGTCCCATTCCGTTCCCCTAAAACAATGTGAATCGGGTTCAAATATAACTCTAGGTCAATGCTCTTCTTGTTCGTGTTCTTTGATGATCTTCCAGCTGTCAATCCTTCCCTTCGAATGCGTTCTGCACTTGATCCGGGATGACTTGCAACTTGGCAAGGTTCCCTATATCGTGGATTAAGGTGTACCCTATTAACTCGACTTGATCCAACCTTAAGTTCATTGGTTATTTCAGTTTATCAGCTGATCATTAGTTTCCAATCAATCTTCTTTACTCAAGAAAGATACTAAATTAGGATGATTATTCATCCTTTTGCAAGATAACTTGCGTAAGGACTTGCCAACCTCATTGTGAGAATTTGGCCATTCCCTTGTGATCCAATCAAAAGATCGTATGACTCCGCACTTGCTACGCATGTGTTGCATCGAACTATGAGACAATGGAGTCACGAAACAATCTATTTCAAGTTACTAGGCTGATGTCGTTAGACCTAGGGTTTCCAAGTTTCATCTTGTAAGATTCTTAGGGACAACCCTAGCTCACTTTCCAATTTCATTTCACTGTCCCTACATTTCGGTGAAAGAGGACAAGTATTTAGGATATAGGAGTTCCAATTTTAGCAATACGTAACGATTAGGTTACGTATTAATTCTTAGTGAATTTATTGGAATTTAACTCGTTCTAAATGAGTACTCCGAGATTTAGGTGTTTTAGGTTCATAGCAATTTGGTTAACTCTAGAAAATAATTACAGGATCCTTTCCACATGACTCGTTGTCTATGCGTAAATTAATTTTTCAACCTTAACTTATCGATTTAAGGTCAGGCATAGGTTAGGTTAATTCCAACTAATCTTCCTATACTTTGCGAACAAAATTCATGCTAAACAAGAAACCTTTTTCTTGATAATTTATGCAGCTAACAAATGATAATTTCCTAGATTTATGCATCGTAAGAATCATTTCATGCTTTGCACTTTCCATGATGATTCATTGCGAAGAGGATATGGGTTAATAGTGCGATATGCAGTTTATACATCTAGGCTTAAATGAAGTATACTATTCTAATGGACAATAATCTAGTTTATAATTCATTTCAATGCATAAAGCTATTTGCTAGAAATGCGTTTATGCTTTCTTTAATTTGCATGTTTCATTTAAAAGTATTGATGACTAAGTTCCTTCGTTGTGAGCATCTAGGACAAAAATATATGCTATTTCTAACAATTAACCTTGCATGATTGAATTACAAAAATATCAAATAAAAATTAGGAAGGAAAACTTGGGCTTGGGGTGAGATATCCACGTGGATGCTGGGAGACGACCCTCCCGCAGCTGCGCCTTGGACTTTCTTAGGAGGCATCACAATTGTAGTCTTTCGGACGTGGAAGTAGCTTTACAACTCCTCTTTGGAATTCCATCGTCGCTCCCTTGCACCGTCCATCGAAAGTAGTTCTAGAAGGCTCTCTCCTTGAAGTAGGGATTTCGAAAGAAGGGGTGTTTCAAAGTCTTTTGTGGATAAGACCCATTAAAGCCATGGGAGGGCTTAATGTCCTTATAATGACTCGCACAAACGGGAAATAAGTAAAGTATGGAATCCCTTATGATATTTTTTGAGTGGGAAAGGGAGGTGTTAAAGGCCCTCAACACTCTCTTTCCTTTTACGAGTGGGGAAAAAAAACAAAGCCCAAGGGTATTTTGCATAGGGCAAGGAATGGCTAAGGGGTTTAACCACCGGGGGGGAGTAATCCCAAGGTCCAAAGGAAAAGGCTTAAGGAAATTTATAAAATATGGGGGTTTCAAAGCCCACAGAAAGCATGGGAAGGGCTAAGGGGGAAAAGGGGGTTCATGAGCTTTAAACACGAGGGGGATTTCAAGCCCAAAGGGAAGGGCTTAAGGGTTAAAACACGGGGGGGGAGTGGTTTGAAGATGCCCAAGGGAAGGGTTAAAAGAGATTTTTAAGACATGGGGGGGGGGTTTAAACAACCATGGGAAAGGGCATATAAAGCTTTAAACACCGGGGGGGGGGGGGGGGGGGGGAAGAGGGTAATAGGACCTTTAAGGCCTTAGTTCTTTTGGGGGGGAAAAAGGGGGCTTATAAAGTTTAAAACATGGGGGAGGGGGGGGGTGATTCCAAAGTCAATGGAAAAGGGGCCTTAAGGGATTAAACACAGGGGGGGGATTCAAGAGACATAGCAAGGGGGCCTATAGGGGGTTAAAAACTGGGGGGAAAGGTTTCAAAAGGCACAAGAAGGGGGGTGAAAGGGGGCTTGTCTAGCCCTTTAGAAGCTTCCCCCCCAGGAAGCTTCTAAAGCTTCCACCATGTGGGAGGGGGAAGCTTGAACTACGGACTTCGGTGGCGCCTCGACAGCTGGGGGCAGGGCACGGAGGACTGGGTGACAGAGGCCGACTGGCGCAGTGACTCAGCTCCTCCCTCTCTCACCCTCTCAGTTTCGGCTTAGCATCATGGCAGCATTCCGTCCTCATCCCCATCTCTGGCCCGTCCGTCCTCCTTCAGCCTGCGGCCTTCCCTCAGTTATATAGGGGAGGGGAGGGGGATCCTCCCTCTCCTAACGTGTTGACGGGCATGGCCGTATCACCCTGCGAGCTCCACCGAGGAGCTTCCGCATCCTTTCTATTCCCCTCCCCTTCCAGCACAACAGTCAGCTGGGGAGGGGGATAAGGAAAAAAAATTTGCATTATCCTTAGGAAATTAGAAAAATTGCTATATCATTATCCCCATTACTTAAAAAGGGGGTTCATGCAGGTAGTGTTTTGGTATATATTACAAAATAATCTAAAATTATATATTCATAGATAAAGCATGTCTTTCAAGAATGCGACAAAAAGCATCAAAAGAAAATCATAGAATGGTAAAGCACAAACCTTGCTAAACCAACAAGATTCAAGGACACTCAAGGTGGTTGACTTGAAAGACACTAATGTAGAACCAAGATTAAAACCAATGCAAGTAAGTGTTTTAATTTCTATCTTCCATGTTGCCCAATCATTGTTCTCCAAAGCTTCATGTATGCATGGCAAAAACATAGCCAAATATTGTTGAGTGAGGGCTTCAACATTTTACATAGGACATGCATGTTGAGATGAACTAACTTCTCAATGCACAAATGCTAGAAGAGGGACCCTCTTCTTAATAGCGGCTAAAGATTCTGCATTGATAGAGCCAAATCTTGGCCATTTGGGATAACATTGATCAATGATTAGTCAAATTCAAACAAGCTACGATTAAAAAAACCCTTTCTCTTGCAGTTGCACAACCAATCTACCATAGAAGACATCAGCAAAAACTAAGCATACTAATGAAACCATCATTGTCACAATATATATTCTACACGTTTTCTTATTTATAATACTCACTAAATATCATATGCATAAAATTATAGTCTATGAATCTGACAATAATTATAAAGTGTACCTAGGGGTTAATAATTTCTAGTTCAGCACTCTTAGAGAATGGCTAGAACCTGACACTAATATTGAGGGTTCCAATGCCCTACGAACCTCCATATAAATAGAAGATTCCTTTAGATTCTTTCCTATGATTGGCATGTGCATTACCACCCTCTACCTTCCATTATATGCTTGAAATGTAGTTTCCTTAATCCTACCTACCTGTAAGCCAAAACAAATAACCATAGGAGAGTTTTCATATTTTATTTTACTCCCATTAGAGGCGAATATACAAGTATAAACAAAAATTCCAGAATGGTCAGCATTTGTAATTAGCAAGGAACTGTGCTGTGAGGACTTGTCAACATATCTTACCAACATAAAGTTAGCACGGCAAGAAGTTTGTAGTCAGCAAGGAAATGTGCCAAGGACGTATCAACATTCCATAATCACCTTACAATCCAAAAATGGTTAAGAAGTTATACCAATGTGTGCCTTACAAGAAAAGCTATTCTCATACTGATGGCAACTACTAACACCCTAATATCCACTTAAATCTTCTCTGAAACCTACATCAAAACTTTAATCTAATCTTAAGATCAGCTAATGGTTAATATAAAGAAGTGAGCCCAACCTTGTTGGCTTCTTCACTAAAACGAGAGAAGATAAGGCCTACAAAGCTTAGTTCCATTAATTGATACATTTCTTGAGTCTGCACATCTGCAAAGCTAAGCATCATCCCAAATTATTCAAAGCTTTACATAAATTAACCTCCCTTGAGTGCAACAAATAGAGAGCATTTCCCCATGCTCATAAGTTCAACAATCACAAATAGTTCATCTAAAAGAAAGTACAAGGATATGTTTACTTAAGGCGATCATGCTAAAAGGTGGTTGCAAAAGAGAAACCCTAAAAGCATATGCAGTAAAAAACAGGCTATCCTACAGACAGCGGTTGTCCCTGTGTGTCTGTGACAAATTTCTCTACATTCAACACCAAATTTTGTAGGGCCTATAGGGCCTACATCCCCAATTGCTCTTGATAAACCAAGGTCTGGAATCTTGTATCTAAGATTGGCCAGTTTTGATAGCTCATATGTAGAGTTGTGCCTACCCATAGCATGTCTTTTACACCAAAAAGTCTTATCCGTGATGCTCCCAACTTTTGCATGAGTCCTGTCACGTCAGGGTCAATGTTAACCCTTAAACGAACAAGGCGGAAAATCCAGAAAATCTAAAGTAGAAGAAAGGGCCAAGGCAAAAACGGAATGAAGAACGAAGGAACGCCAAGAAAAATCGAGAAACACAAGAAGTGCAAAAAAGTCCTAAATCAAGGAGAGGCGCTCAAGAAAAAGTGCAAGTCAATACTTTTGTAAAAGAGCGCAAGGTGAACCATGATTTATTTTAAGAACGCCGGGCTCTGACCTGTGCAAATTGTAAATGTAGAGGACAGTACGAAGGAAGCTAGGAAGATAGGAGAACAATGAAAAAATAAGGGCCCAGGCTATGGCCCCGGCCATGTAAAAAGGGGATGATCGCCTCTACATTCTGGTTTCATTACCGGGATTTACGGATTCAAGCTTGAGCGCTTGCATGCTTCAAACCGAGCATTGAAGTAAGGGTTTCATCCTTGAACTAGAGCTTGAGATAGATAGAAGGTTTTGGGTTTTAATCTGTGCTACAAGTAAGTATTTTTGGTTTTTTGATGATTGGTTGAGTAGGAGAAATCCGTTCAATATCTTTCTTTTGATTTTCATTGCATTTAGAGTAGGATAGGTAGGAGTATTTCATTATCTCTTGTGTGAAAGGAGAAATATGGGGGATTATAAGCTTTGTATGTGGCAGTGGTGCGCAAATCGGATGCTGGATGCGTACGTAGCGAGTACTAGAAGGTCCCCAAGAACAAAGAACTCTACTTTAAGCTCAAAAATCAAGAGAATATGTAACGTGTCCACTAGAATCCTCTAGGACATGTCTTGGCAGTCCATCGGAAAGGCTGTCTAGAGAACTCCGCCCGGCACTCCCATGGAATGTTACGGGTTTTGTAATCTAGGTCTTTCCGCGTCTGCCATGTAGCGGAAGTGTCCTGGCCGTTTCCCACTTAGGATCGACCGGAATTAAGGTTTTCTAGTTTGGTCATTAGCTAGCAGCAACTAGCCTTAGACCCGAGCGAACTACTTTACGCAGAAATGCCAGGTCCGAAGCGGATTCACGCTGCACTTGGTTCAAGGAGAATGGGAAACGAGAGGGATGCCATGCTCAACCTCTCTGCCATAAGGCATAGTCCCATTCCGTTCCCCTAAAACAGCGTGAATCGGGTAACAGGTAAATCTAAGTCATCCTTCTCGTTATTTGCTCGGCGATGATGATCATCCCTCTGTTCATTGAAGATTTTTGAGAAAAGTTCCCGGCTGACCGGGACCACCCATCCATAGGACGGACCCATGGTCCATCCTCCGCACTTTCCTCGGTTTGTTTTAGTTATGTAATTACCTACCACATTAATTTGACATATAACAAACAGCTTCCTTGATTAGCCCTGTTAAGCACTGGTTTCTTCACGTAATCTTATCACAGGACATAAAGAAAACAATGTCAAACAACTTCTTTATTATCATTTTATCATTTTATCTTTGAAATACAAGGAGTTCCGCCCGTAGGCTTGTTCATAATCCGCCCGAAGGCTATCCAGTAATCCACCAGGGATCACTAATCCAAGATTCTGCCCGTAGACTAGTATGCGGGCCTCGAGATCCAATCCCGAGTCACGTTAGCCTCTTGTGCAGGGCCCGGAAGGCGAGGGATTTACGGCCAGAGCCCCCTCTGGCACCCAAGCGTCCTCCTGCTCCAAGTAGAACTCAACGGAGAGACCTCTCACGGCGGGTTCGGTCCACGTTCCCGGCGCGGTTAACAACCCCCTTGGTTAGGGTCAGGCAGGCACTCGGGGGTAACTGAAGCTGCCTCTCCCTTCAGGCCTTCAACCTGAAGTATTTAGATATCGTTTCATCCTTTAGTTCATTGAGCAAACAATGCAAACAGTGCTTTCTAAACTGTTACAAGCACAATCAATTCCAGTGGTCGTTTTAGCTGGCAAACTGTTAAGGAGTGTCTCCTTTTCTCCGAATGCAACCCGCATTCGATCCGGAATCAATTGCAACTTGGCAAGATTCCTATCGTCCTTGGGCTAGGGTCGTACCCTGTCAATACTTTAGGTTTGGTTTATGGTAAATTCCGGCGACCATGTCGCTTTAGTTTATTGATTAATCATTTTTGTCCAAGCAAATGCCTAGCTTCCCTTAACTTGACAAAGTTTCCCTAATGAGGATAGAGTAAAAGGACGACTACCCTTTTCTCCTTGCGAGTTTAAATTGGCGCAAGAACCTGCCAACCTTAATCCACGGAATGGCAAAACTACTTACGATCAAACCGCAAAGCTAAGTGACGTTGCAATTTATTGCACAAGTGTCGCCTCCATTCTAAGAGATCATTTCACCTAATGAAAGGCGTATTCAGGTCACGGAATTAACTTCAGACGAGAAGGAGGGTTTAGGGTGTCTTTTTACCCACCCCATCCTTAATTTCACTCAATCGACAACGTTTAGTCCTAGGGATCCAACTCAATTCGAGTTTCATCATTTTGAACGCTTGGTCCTTAAGGTCGGAATCCTAGATTATTGTTTACATGAGCATCCAATTAGCTCAACATTTTGGGAATGTGGTTAGGACTATTGGCTTGAAGGTTTCGACTTAGCGACATTTGGAAAACTTGGCCGAATCCTTAACCTAGTTAGTGTTCGGGGTGTCTATCGTACCATATGATTCCTTTGTGGCTAGGTGATTTGGGTAATTCATTATGCTTGTCTCGCGTCAAGGATGAATCCTTCCTAGAGACAATAAACTAGATCTAAAAGAGGAAAAATAGTTGCAACTACCACAATACATGTAAACATGTGATTCATCGCCTCTACGCATCACATGGTTCACAATGACTCTATCTTCCCTTGTATCGTAAAAAATGCATGATAATCTGGGTACTAACTTTCCTAGGACCTACTAGGACTTACATCAAATAATCATGCCTATAACCTTGTTGTCTACACTTTAGGATCTCGTGCTTTGATAAACCATGCGACCTTTCCTAAATACGGCTCCTGATGAATGAATTTTCTGCATGATGACTATGCAATACGCAACTTTCCCCTAGCTACAATGTAGTTAATGAAGTTCATACCAACTAAAACTAGTGTTAACTTATTCCATGTTACATGCTACTTGCAAGTCCATAAGATCATTTCCGTACCCTTCTATTTCTTTTCGGATAATATCTTATGGGTGTTAACTTTTCCTCATGAATCATTACAAGGAAGATGTTGCCCAAAATGCGGCACACGCTTATTCCTACCATGTCTAGTAACCAAATGCACTTATCAATTTCATTTCTTTGCCCTATATGTTTAGACTCATTACTTTGATGATGTTCCAAAATAGCAACATGCAGCTAGTCCTCTAAGGCGGACAACTCCGGAAATGCAACCGTTTCAATTTCATGACATGCATCAACCTTGTCTAATGTTTAAAGAGATAATTTATCAAATGTATTTTTAACACTGCCACATGCATTGAAAATAAGTGTAAAATGCATTCTCCCTTATGGAATTAAGCGTGCCTAAACATTTCTTTATGCGAGAATAAACTCGAAAAAACCTGGACTTGTGGGCTCGGGGAGATATCCACTTGTATGCTCGGAGATGAACCTCCCGCGGTCGCGCCTTGCAACTTCTTGGGAGCCATTGTAGTCGTGGTTACGGACTCCTTTACTCTCGCTTTTCGAGACGGCTAGAGGATCGCTATCTTCTCCTTGCGTGGGAATAGGTATTTCCCTAACCGGATTCAAAATCGCGAAGTCGCGTAGGATCAAGGCCTATGGCCTTAATCCTTAGAAGCTTCTTAAGAAGCTTCTGTCCTGCAGCAACGTCGAGGGGGGGGGGTTCGTCGTGAAGAGGGCGGGGATGGCGGCGGACTGAGGTGGCCTGGCGGCTTCCTGCACGGCGGCGAACTGTGGCGGTCTGGCGGAATGTGGTGGCGGCCTAAGGCGGCTGGCGACTTCCTACACGGCGGCCTCCTCCCACGCTTTTCCTCCCCCGTGACTCCCTGGGGGGGGGGGGTTTTATAGGCCTTGGGGGGGGAAAGAGGGCCTCCACCACGTGGCCCCCTTGCATGGCTTCCCCCCCTCCCATGCAGGCCACGACTTCCATATTCCCATCCTCCCCACACTCCCTCTTCTCCAGCCATGCTTCGGCTGGAGGAAAAGGGTTAAAAATAAAAAAATTTGCATTGAATTATTCAAATTGCCCCTCCCAAGAGGGTGTTTTTGTGAGTCCTGCGTTTTTGAACTCCCGGTTTTGATTTACCAATGCGGAGGACCCCATTTCACGCGTGCGGTCACACATTACACTGCCAATAATTTCAATACAAGAGATAACCTTTGCACAAGGTTTACGTCGTGTGCGGGACGTCAATATTCACGGGTGGGAATATTACATTCTCTCCCCCTTAGAAGAATCGAGATGTCCTCATCTCGTGATAAACTGGGGATATTGAAGATTGAGAGAGTTTTCATCCATCCAGGTAGCATCCTCTTCGGGATAATCTTTCCACTGGACGAGGCATTCTTTCAAGGTTCTAGATCTCAATTGTCTCTCCCTGACATCTAAAATCTTTTCCGGTCTTAGTTCAAGGACTCCTTGACTAGGCATTACAATTTGTTGGTCATCAAGTACATGATTTGGGTTGGGTACATTTTTTTTAAGAGACTAATATGGAATACATTGTGAACTTTTAGGTTATCTGGAAGTTGCAATTTATAAGCATTGGGTCCCAGGCAGTTGAGGATTTTATACGGACCACAATACCTTGGACTTAGCTTCTTGCATTCACCTAGAGATAGAGAACTCCTCTTGGGGCGTACACGAATGAAAACCATATCTCCTTCTCCGAAGACCCTCTCTTGGCGTTTCAAATCCGCATATGCCTTTTGTCTATCTTTGGCTGCTTGTATGTCTTGTCTTATTGACTTTATTTGGTCATCCATGTCCTCCAACATTTGTCTTGAAGCTTCCACCCTTAGGGTAGGATCAGAAAAGTTTAGGGGACTTCGACAATCATGACCATACAGTGCCTGGAAAGGCGTCATTTGAATGCTCTGCTGGTAAGAAGCATTGTAAGCAAATTCTACTAACGGCAAGTATTGAATCCACCTCTTCGGCTCCCGACAGCAGTAAGCCCTAAGCATATCCTCAATGATTTGATTTACTCGTTCTGTTTGTCCATCTGTTTGGGGATGGTAGGCAGTGCTAAAACAGAGTTGAGTCCCAATAGCTTCAAAGATAGCTCTCCAGAAGTGTGAAGTGAAAAGAGAGTCTCGATCACTAATGATCCTTCTAGGTAACCCATGTAGCTTGAATATTTCTTTGATAAACACTCTAGCAAAGTCGGAGGCTTTATAGTTTGTCTTTACTGGAATCAGGTGTGCAACCTTAGTAAGCATGTCAACTACAACCATAATGGAGTTGTAACCTCCTTGGACTTGGGGTAAGCCCACCACAAAATCCATACTGATGAATTCCCATTTCATTTGGGGAATGTCAAGTGGTTGCAATTTCCCTGGCATCATGACATGTTCAGCCTTGATACGTTGGCAAGACAAACATTCAGTGACATATTTGAGAACGTCACCCTTGAGCCTCTCCCAATGATAGCTCTTCCTAACTGCATTAAGAGTTTTTGCATAGCCAGGATGTCCTGCGAAAGGGGAATCATGAGCTTCCCATAATATCTTTTGCTTAAGTGACTGGCTTGTTGGTATACATAACCTTGTTCTGTAATAGACAAGTCCATTATCAGTGGAAAATTCCCGTTACTTAGCTTGTGACTTCAGATTCTGCTCTTTGGTAGCTATTTCTTTTATCATGGTTTGGTAGGCCAAATCATGGCATGCCTCCTCCCTAGCTAGTTCGAGTATAGGGTTGCTTGGCATGGATACCTTTGTAGCCAGAGATCTGGCCGTTGATGGATTCTGCAAGATTAGGGAATTTAGGAATGCCTTGCGACTGAGTGCATCGGCAACCACATTCTCTTTCCTCGGTCGATACTTGATTTCAAAATCATACTCCTCCAATACTTCGATCCATCGACGTTGCCTCATGTTGAGCTCGTTCTGGGTAAAAATCCATTTGAGACTCTTATGATCTGTTACTAGAGTAAACTTGTTACCCAACAGGTAGTGTCTCCAAAGCTTTAGAGCATGGATGACAGCTAATAACTCCAGATCATGCGTGGCATAATTCTTTTCATGACTCTTCAATTTCCTTGAAGAATATGCTACGGGATGACCTTCCTGCATGAGTACACACCCCAAGGCAAGAATGCTGGCATCAGTTACTACCTCGAACTCCTTATTGAGGTCAGGAAGTTTCAGAATAGGTGCTGATACCAAACATTGCTTCAATTGGTCGAAGCTATTTTGTTCGGGAGTTGACCATGTAATAGAAGTCTGCTTCTTTAGTAAGTCGGTAAGAGGTGCTGCAATCAAAGCATAGTTTTTGATAAAGACCCTATATCATCCTGTCAAGCCAAGAAAACTGTGTATTTCTTTGACGGATACTGGTATTGGCCATTCAAGCACATCTCTGACTTTGGCTAGGTCTACTGATATTCCTTCTGATGATACTATGAATCCTAGATATTCAATCTGACGTTTGAAGAATGCACACTTCTTCATTTTTGCATACAGCTTATGAGACCTCATTGTCTCAAGGACAATCCGAAGTTGTGGTTCATGATCTTCTTCCTGTTTAGAATAGACTAAAGTATCATCGAAGAAGACAAGCACGAAATCATCAAGATATGGTCTAAAAATATCCTGCATTAATCTATTGAAGGTGGCAGGTGCATTTGTAAGCCCGAATGACATAACCAAGAATTCAAAGTGCCCATATCTTGTATTGAAGGCCGTTTTTGGAATATCTTCATCCTTGATCCTGATTTGGTAATAACCTGATCTGAGATCAATTTTGGAGAAGATCTTTGCACCTTGAAGGCGATCGAGACGCTCATCTATTCTAGGAATAGGATACTTGTTCTTGACTGTTGATTGATTCAACCCACGGTAATCAATACATAGTCGAAGTGTCCCATCTTTCTTCTTCTGGAATAGAACTGGAGCTCCCCATGGTGAATTGCTAGGCCGGATGTAGCCTTGGTTTAACAGTTGCTTGAGTTGTTCCTTCAACTCAATAGCCTCCGGAATGGACATTCTATAAGGTCTTTTTGCAATTGGCGCAGCTCCAGGTATTAACCTTATTTCATGATCAACTTCCCTTGGAGGTGGAAGTTCAGTTAATTCCTCAGGGAATACGTCAGCGTATTCTTTTAGCCAAGAGGGTCCCTCATGAGACTCTTGCTTCTGATCTAACTTGTTGAGTTTGATCAAGTAAACAGGTAATCCTTTCCTAACCCCTTTTATGATCCGCGATACTTTGGCTAACTGGATCCTTGGCACTCCTGCCTCACCTTGAGTTGTAACAAACTCTCTTTCAGAGTTCCGAAAGGAAACTTGGCCCTTTCCACAGTGGATGTGAGCGTCATTAGGCTTAAGCCAATCCATCCCGAGTAGGCACTCATGGATACCTAGGTTCATGACTCTGAATTTGACTGAGGTTTTCTTTCCTCCCAGATAGAACTCCTCCTTAGCAGTTTGCCTAGCACAAGTTACCTCACGACCGTTTGCCAATTCCACAAGTAGGGTAGGTGCTTCTACTGTGGCTATTCCTAATCTCTTAGCACACGCTGGTGAGATAAAGGAATGTGTACTGCCACAGTCAATCAAGGTTTTGAAACCTTTACCTCGATAGTCCGACGGTGTTTGAATCACCGAGAATTGGCGATTCGGGCCCTTCTTATGTAGAGCGGCATGGACTGTCGCTCTTTCGAATTCCGCTTCCATAGTCGGATCTTCCCCTTCTTCTGCTTCACATCTTTGCCTATTGGTAATGCAGGCAGCTCTTCCCCTTCCACGGGCGGCGGCTCCCTGACCGCGCCCTGCACCTTGACGGAGTCCTTCGCTAAGCTTGGGACATTGCCTTTTGAAGTGACCGAGTTCATTGCAGTGGAAACATCGGATGTTTCGGCCATTACCGTGAGTAGGAACAAAGTTGTTGACGTTATTTGTCCTTGCTTTCTTCCTTTGTCCCTGATTGTGGCCTTGATTTCTCTTAACCTGGGGTCTGAATGCTCCTCTGTTCGGGTCGCTATAAGACCAATTCTTAATACCCCTTGGTTTAGCTTGCACTTCCTGAATTATAGGTGCCGCTCGAATGAGTGCATCTTGAAGATCTGATGGACGCATAGATTCGAGACGAGTATTTACAGGTGGATTTAAGCCCGCGCAAAATTTGGACACCTGCTGTGTCGTGTCCATTTGTGGCGCATACTTTAAGAGTGAGACAAATTTAGAGTAGTATGCGTCAAGAGTGAGTCCTAACTGTTTTAGCTCATAGAACTCATTCATTTTCTGTGTACGATATGCAGGCGGCAAATATCTCCCTTGCACGGCTTGCTTTAACTTCTCCCAGGTAACGGACCCCTCTGAAATCCCTTGATCCCTGCACCATTGTTTCCACCAAAGTCTGGCTTCACCGGTGAGTTTTAATTTGGCGAGCATGGCCTGATTGGCAGGTGCTGTACCAGCTGCTTCGAAGTAATCCTCCATAGATTCAATCCAAATCTCAGCATCCGACTGGACGAATCTGCCTCTCCCGTCAAACTCGGGTGGCTTTATCTGTTTGAGGAGGAACTTCTTTTCCTGGATCACAGTAGTACTTGATGTAGGGGGCGAATTTGGAACCTGTACCTGGGGTTGTGCCTGAGTAAAAGTTTTCTTAACATTATTGTATGATAATTGACATTAGCTTATCTTTAGTTCAGCTATCTCGTAAATCATGAAGCTACTTAACTTTTTGCAACAACCCTGATGCACAATCGGATAGTGATAAAAAGAAGTCCTTATTTATATTTATGTGGCGTAGCCTTATACAACATCTCGTGTGATGATAATCCAATCATTACATTAAGTTTGGGGAGAACAACATTGTATTGGATTTGTCTACAGGAACTGTGTAATAGTAGGGTTTTGGGTCATGAATCTTTAGGAATCGATAATTCATCGGAAGCTCAGGATATCCTTTCCGCTGGAATCCATACTTCCCACGGCGGCCCAATACCTTAATCCTATCAGCTGGAATTACACGGGTTACTTCCTCATATACATATGAGTTCAATTCAACTCTCCGACCTCGAATATGCAAAGTCGAATTTACGTGAGCTTCCACAAAAATGAACAGCTTCACGACTTTCAAATCTTCCAACCACTTGATCCTCTTCAGGTTGGTCTGTAGATAAGCGAACCGGTGGGCAGCTATGTAGTAGATTCCTGAAGACCCCGTCCATCTTCGTTCTATATATAAAGGTGATGGATTATAAATCTGCTCCAGGATGTTCATCATTTCAATTCTCTGCCTATAATGCGGAGAATGCATTGCAGTCATAAACATGATCCGGAACACCAAAAACTTGTTCCACGCTTCATAGTTCTGCAAGACAGTATTGAAGATGAGGAAATGTTTGGACAGGAACAATTTCTTTACTTCATTTTTAATGAAATCTCATGAAAACAATTCCATTGTTGGTCGGCTCTGATACCAACTGTAACGTGTCCACTAGAATCCTCTAGGACACGTCTTGGCAGTCTATCGGAAAGGCTGTCTAGAGAACTCCGCCCGGCACTCCCATGGAATGTTACGGGTTTTGTAATCTAGGTCTTTCCACGTCTGCCACGTAGCGGAAGTGTCCTGGCCGTTTCCCACTTAGGATCGACCGGAATTAAGGTTTTCTAGTTTGGTCATTAGCTAGCAGCAACTAGCGTTAGACCCGAGCGAACTACTTTACGCAGAAACGCCAGGTCCGAAGCAGATTCACACTGCACTTGGTTCAAGGAGAATGGGAAACGAGAGGGATGCCATGCTCAACCTCTCTGCCATAAGGCATAGTCCCATTCCGTTCCCCTAAAACAGCGTGAATCGGGTAACAGGTAAATCTAAGTCATCCTTCTCGTTATTTGCTCGGCGATGATGATCATCCCTCTGTTCGTTGAAGATTTTTGAGAAAAGTCCCCGGCTGACCGGGACCACCCATCCATAGGACGGACCCATGGTCCATCCTCCGCACTTTCCTCGGTTTGTTTTAGTTATGTAATTACCTACCACATTAATTTGACATATAACAAACAGCTTCCTTGATTAGCCCTGTTAAGCACTGGTTCCTTCACGTAATCTTATCACAGGACATAAAGAAAACAATGTCAAAAAACTTCTTTATTATCATTTTATCCTTTTATCTTTGAAATACAAGGAGTTCCGCCCGTAGGCTTGTTCATAATCCGCCCGAAGGCTATCCAGTAATCCACCAGGGATCACTAATCCAAGCTTCTGCCCGTAGACTAGTATGCGGGCCTCGAGATCCAATCCCGAGTCACGTTAGCCTCTTGTGCAGGGCCCGGAAGGCGAGGGATTTACGGCCAGAGCCCCCTCTGGCACCAAGCGTCCTCCTGCTCCAAGTAGAACTCAACGGAGAGACCTCTCACAGCGGGTTCGGTCCACGTTCCCGGCGCGGTTAACAACCCCCTTGGTTAGGGTCAGGCAGGCAGTCGGGGGTAACTGAAGCTGCCTCTCCCTTCAGGCCTTCAACCTGAAGTATTTAGATATCGTTTCATCCTTTAGTTCATTGAGCAAACAATGCAAACAGTGCTTTCTAAACTGTTACAAGCACAATCAATTCCAGTGGTCGTTTTAGCTGGCAAACTGTTAAGGAGTGTCTCCTTTTCTCCGAATGCAACCCGCATTCGATCCGGAATCAATTGCAACTTGGCAAGATTCCTATCGTCCTTGGGCTAGGGTCATACCCTGTCAATACTTTAGGTTTGGTTTATGGTAAATTCCGGCGACCATGTCGCTTTAGTTTATTGATTAATCATTTTCGTCCAAGCAAATGCCTAGCTTCCCTTAACTTGACAAAGTTTCCCTAATGAGGATAGAGTAAAAGGACGACTACCCTTTTCTCCTTGCGAGTTTAAACTGGCGCAAGAACCTGCCAACCTTAATCCACGGAATGGCAAAACTACTTACGATCAAACCGCAAAGCTAAGTGACATTGCAATTTATTGCACAAGTGTCGCCTCCATTCTAAGAGATCATTTCACCTAATGAAAGGCGTATTCAGGTCACGGAATTAACTTCAGACGAGAAGGAGGGTTTAGGGTGTCTTTTTACCCACCCCATCCTTAATTTCACTCAATCGACAACGTTTAGTCCTAGGGATCCAACTCAATTTGAGTTTCATCATTTTGAACGCTTGGTCCTTAAGGTCGGAATCCTAGATTATTGTTTACATGAGCATCCAATTAGCTCAACATTTTGGGAATGTGGTTAGGACTATTGGCTTGAAGGTTTCGACTTAGCGACATTTGGAAAACTTGGCCGAATCCTTAACCTAGTTAGTGTTCGGGGTGTCTATCGTACCATATGATTCCTTTGTGGCTAGGTGATTTGGGTAATTCATTATGCTTGTCTCGCGTCAAGGATGAATCCTTCCTAGAGACAATAAACTAGATCTAAAAGAGGAAAAATAGTTGCAACTACCACAATACATGTAAACATGTGATTCATCGCCTCTACGCATCACATGGTTCACAATGACTCTATCTTCCCTTGTATCGTAAAAAATGCATGATAATCTGGGTACTAACTTTCCTAGGACCTACTAGGACTTACATCAAATAATCATGCCTATAACCTTGTTGTCTACACTTTAGGATCTCGTGCTTTGATAAACCATGCGACCTTTCCTAAATACGGCTCCTGATGAATGAATTTTCTGCATGATGACTATGCAATACGCAACTTTCCCCTGCTACATTGTAGTTAATGAAGTTCATACCAACTAAAACTAGTGTTAACTTATTCCATGTTACATGCTACTTGCAAGTCCATAAGATCATTTCCGTACCCTTCTATTTCTTTTCGGATAATATCTTATGGGTGTTAACTTTTCCTCATGAATCATTACAAGGAAGATGTTGCCCAAAATGCGGCACACGCTTATTCCTACCATGTCTAGTAACCAAACTCATTACTTTGATGATGTTCCAAAATAGCAACATGCAGCTAGTCCTCTAAGGCGGACAACTCCGAAAATGCAACCGTTTCAATTTCATGACATGCATCAACCTTGTCTAATGTTTAAAGAGATAATTTATCAAATGTATTTTTAACACTGCCACATGCATTGAAAATAAGCGTAAAATGCATTCTCCCTTATGGAATTAAGCGTGCCTAAACATTTCTTTATGCGAGAATAAACTCGAAAAAACCTGGACTTGTGGGCTCGGGGAGATATCCACTTGTATGCTCGGAGATGAACCTCCCGCGGTCGCGCCTTGCAACTTCTTGGGAGCCATTGTAGTCGTGGTTACGGACTCCTTTACTCTCGCTTTTCGAGACGGCTAGAGGATCGCTATCTTCTCCTTGCGTGGGAATAGGTATTTCCCTAACCGGATTCAAAATCGCGAAGTCGTGTAGGATCAAGGCCTATGGCCTTAATCCTTAGAAGCTTCTTAAGAAGCTTCTAAGAAGCTTCTGTCCTGTAGCAACGTCGAGGGGGGGGGTTCGTCGTGAAGAGGGCGGGGATGGCGGCGGACTGAGGTGGCCTGGCGACTTCCTGCACGGCGGCGGACTGTGGCGGTCTGGCGGAATGTGGTGGCGGCCTAAGGCGGCTGGCGACTTCCTACACGGCGGCCTCCTCCCACGCTTTTCCTCCCCCCTGACTCCCTGGGGGGGGGGGGTTTTATAGGCCTTGGGGGGGAAAGAGGGCCTCCACCACGTGGCCCCCTTGCATGGGTTCCCCCCCCTCCCATGCAGGCCACGACTTCCATATTCCCATCCTCCCCACACTCCCTCTTCTCCAGCCATGCTTCAGCTGGAGGAAAAGGGTTAAAAATAAAAAAATTTGCATTGAAGTATTCAAATTGCCCCTCCCAAGAGGGTGTTTTTGTGAGTCTTGCATTTTTGAACTCCCAGTTTTGATTTACCAATGCGGAGGACCCCATTTCACACGTGCGGTCACACATTACACTGCCAATAATTTCAATGCAAGAGATAACCTTTGCACAAGGTTTACGTCGTGTGCGGGACGTCAATATTCACGGGTGGGAATATTACAGAATAGACTTGCATGATATGAGATAAAAAGACCAATTTGGTACAATCTCCCCCCATTCCTTGTGTGAGCACTCCACAAGGTATGTATTTATAAATTTATTCATCTCAAAGCTCAAAAGTAGCCCAATTTTACAAATAAGAATGCTTTAGCTTTTGTGTTTGCTTTTATCCAAATAAAGAATAAAGCGATTGGATGGACGAAGAGTCGGGTTGTGCCCAAATACAATATCCAATAATAAAATATTTAAATTTTGTGCCCGTGTTCATACAAAATAATAAATATTTGTCAAGCACTTCAATAAATAAGTGCACCTAAATAAATATTAGTGCCACACCTTTAATGATAAGATGCGTGCTATCAAAAATGATAATTTCTTCTAGGTAATTTGAATACATGCTATCGCCCAGTGCTTCCCAACGCCACCACTGCTTGCTCTAGATATCAACTGAAGCATTCACAATTGTTAGAAAATATTAAAATTAAGTCGAAAAAAGTGAATACTTAGGAGTTTTCAGCTACAAAATAAATAAATAGGTTGGAACTCTATCCTAACCTTAATTTAATACGAGTGCACTCTAAACTCATAAGCGTCCATTAATTTAAATATGTATTTTGCAGAATCACCCATTGAGGAGTCACCCATGTGCACATTAAATTAACAGTGGGTGATTTTCCAAAATATGTATTTAAATTAATGGACATTTATGAGTTTAGAGTTCACTCGTATTAAATTAAGGTTAGGACAGAGTTCCAACCTATTTATTTATTTTGTAGCTAAAGATTGCTAGGTATTCACTTTTATCATCTTATTTTTATTATTTTCTAACAATTGTGAATGCTTCAGTTAATGTGTGGAGCAAGCGGTGGTGGCATCAGAAAGCACTGGGCGATAGCATGTATTCAAGTTACCTAGAAAAAAGTATCATTTTTTATGGGTGTGTGCCTTATCATTAAAGGCGTGGCACTAATATTTATTTAGGCACACTTATTTATTGAAGCACTTGACAAATATTTATTATTTTGTATGCGCATGGGCAAACAATTTAAATATTTCATTATTGGATATTGTATTTGGACACAACCCGACTCTTGGGCCGCTCAACCACTTTATTTTTTATTTGGACAAAAGTAAACACAAAAGCTAAAGCATGCTTATTTGTAAAATTGGGCTATTTTTTAGCTTTGAGATAAATAAATTTATAAATACATGCCTTGTGGAGTGCTCACACAAGGCATGGGGGGAGATTGCATCCAATTGGTCTTTTTGCCTCATGTCATGCAAGTCTATTCTCTTGATTTTTGAGCTTAAAGTAGAATTCTTTGTTCTTGGCGACCTTTCGGTGCTCGCTACATACGCATCCAACATCTGAATTGCGCACTAGACAGTGTGAGGCCATTTTTAAGTTGATATTTTGAGTTTTCTCCATGATACCTTTAATTTCTCAAAGATACGGTTGAAGTCATCATTAAGAAAATAAGCCTCTTGGGGCTCCTCTATGCAATCGATATGAAGCTCAATAATGAATGATACTTGTCGACATGTGAGAGTGTAAATTAACCACAACATTATCCTTTAGTCTAGTATAAGTGATCTGAAAATCATAATTATATAGAATTTCTAGCCACCTTTGTTCCATAGGAGTTAAATCTGACTCCATTAGAAAGTACTTGAGCACTCCATGGTCTCTTTTCACTCTAAACTAGCTATCATAGAGATGATGGTGCTACTTCTTGGTAGCATGAAGGATAGCTATAATTTCTTGGTTATAAAATATATATTACTCTCTCCTTTCAATCAATTTTTTTAAACTTTCAAATACAATGAGACCATGCTCTTTCAATAAGACAATACCTATACCCTTCCAGTAACATCACACTGATGAATGGTTAATTCTTCAAAGAAGTTGAGGGAAACAAGTATGGGGGCTGAAGTAAGTAACTCGTTTAATTAGTCAAAGATAAATCATTGATATATTGCATCTTTTTGGGGTCACTTGTATCCGTATACATTTGCTCTCCTTAATAAACATTCTATCCTCCTAAAATATATTAAACATCCTTCTGATGTGTTGTAAGTGCTCTTTTGATTGTTTGCTATAAATAAGAATGTAACAAAATAAGATAAGCACAAAATTGAAAAAAAAAAGGGTGCAACATGTTGTTCATGAGCTCTAAAATGTAACACGGGTGTTTGTAAGCTAAAATGGCACTACAAGGAAATGATAAAGCCCCTAATAAGTCTCAATTGCTATTTTTATCTGGTCATCCTCTCTCATGAATAGTTGATGATAGGTAGATCTTAGATCTATCTTGGTAAAGTAGTCTTTCACTTCTGGCTTGTCCAGCAAGTCATCAATCCGAGGGCTGGAGTGCCGGTCCCTAATCGTAAGTTTGTTGAGGTCTCCATACTAAATGCATATCCTAAAATATTCATCTTTATTCTTGAGTAATAGGACTAGGAATGCATAAGAGAAGAAATTGGCTCAATAAATCCCATCTTAAGTAACTTCATGACCTAGTTTGTAACTTTTTTGTGCTAACAATTTGAGAGTCTGTGAGGTAGCTTGTTCATTCACTTTGAATGGGGCTCCAAATCAATGGGGTGATCCATCACTCTTTTAGGGGAGAATGTTGTAGGCATCTAGAACAAACAATTGTACTCTTCCAAAAGAGTTTCCAATGGTGCATTTTTAGCCAAAGTTGTAGACTAATATGTGTCTTCTTTATTTGAATGCAAGATAAATATCTATGAGCATCTCTTGAATTTCCTATTGAGTTTCTTGGTTGTAATAAGCCCAAAATCTACATTATCCCAAACTCCCTCCAAACGTATGAGTTATTTATGCATAAGGAAGCATAAGGAAGTCGATATATAGTTGAGAAAAGTCCATAATAATTTTACCCAAGTGTTCTAGCCAATCACGATCTAGAATAACATTCATTCAATTTTTATATATTACAAATGTTATAATATACTTGTCGTGCATATTTTCCTTGTTTTTGAGATCCTAGAGATAACAATGAGTATTATATGCTTTGTACCACTAGGCTAGAAGGTGAAATTATTTAAGGATACCTTGTATATTAGTATGTGTTAGGCTTTATGTGCTATATGGTGCTTTCTATTGCACATGTAAAAGTTTCCATATAAAGACCTTATTTACATACCTAGAAAATCAAGGAACATGTTTTCATTGTGGAAGCAATGAGGGTAGAAGAAGGTCATGATAGTTTTTCGCTAGAATAACCACAAGGCTAGGACACATCACATGGGAATAAGGGCTACCAAAGTAGAAGTGATTGCTATTATGAAGATTGTGCACATGGCAAATACCTTGCTAATTGATCATCTTCAATTGTCATTCCATAGATGTTGGTTTTTTAATAGAGCCCTTGAACATGCAAAAATCATGTAATCCCACTCAAAGGAGTAATATTAATTATGAAAGATATTATAAGAGTATCTTTTTTGACAAGAAACTAGTTAGTGAGTAGCAAATGATTATTCCATTTTCCATGAAGTGTAAGGAAAGAGCAAGGGTTGTGTGTTAAGGTAGATTCAATTTTGAAGGGTCAATGTCTATAATGTTGTGCTTTTTCAATAGTGCTTCAAGGTTTCCTTCTCCCTAATGATATTTCACTTGAAGCCACAAAGACTCACGGATGAGAAATACTCCATGAAGTGTATCAAAGCAATTAAAATCATAGATGGGTAACTTGGCCTCCTAGGTTTTTCCCTTGGAATAGTGGGAAACTAATATGATTTGAATATGTGATTAGAAGTTCTCTAATTTTCCTTGTGGAGTCTGTGAAGTGATAGTTCACGTTGGACTTAATGTTTTTAAAAGGTGAAACATGTAACCATACATCAATAAATATTTCAATATGTAGTCTTTATATTGGAAGAATAAACACTACAAAGTACTAATCTCTAAATGAATCATATTCTATTTTGTAATATCCTTGCGAAGCGTGACATTATTAGGGAAAACAATAAAGGTTTAATAGACATTATAAATTGATTCATTTTATCATCATTTTCAATGTCACCGAAATAGAAACAATATTGACTCAATGCCATGATCAATCTCCTTGTTCTCACTAGTGTCACCATATTCCATGGAACCATCATCAATACAAACTTTGATCCAATGGCAGCTCATATACATAAAGCCAACTAGCTCTTAGATGATAGCTCCCCTAGGTTACTATCCTTTAGTCTCCTATCTTAAGATATTGGTCTAGGGTATTGGTAATCATCTTTTCCATCTTAGAACTCTATCGGGTTCTAAGTTCACCCTAGGGTCTCCTCCTCTCAAGATAATACGAACTTGTATTTACTCCTCTTGCAAGTCAAGCATAAACCAAGTCTATTTACCATTTTGCAATAGTTATGAGCATCCAATGTAGCTTAGCAAATAGTCATTCTCCTTGTGGGTACTACATTCCAGCTTCCTCGCATTAGCTTTGGAGTGTTTCATGTTGTGAAAATGATATACCTAAGCGTGTTTTGGGTTCATCGCGGTTGGCTATTGGGGTAGAGACCAAAGAGCGTGTTGACTCCAAGTCAGAAATATGGTCATAAGAACAAATCGATTTATTCATGACTAAGGTCCTAGCTGGGTCGAGCTAAATCTTTTCTGCACTATCGGTTATTGTTTACCATTGGGTGATACACAACCTGCATTTAAAAAACAAAAAGTAAGAAACTTAGATATTAATTGTATTTTGAGAATGTATTGAGAAGTAATATATATATAAATAAATAGCTTCTAATATACCTGATCGCATTGTTGAGGTAGTACGAATGTGTCATTCTTGCCTTGGTGAAATTTTGTAGATTCAATCACTACAAAACCACTTGGATGACGTCTAATTGTGCAATGCTCACCCATTGTTACTACTTCTTTAAACCACTTCACATCTAGTACGTATATAAAAAATCATCTAAAGTCAAGCTTCAAAATATCTTGGATCAAGCCACAATAACCTTCCATGGTGCCATTGGTATCCTGGAAGTTTGCAAGGATACCATAATCCTAGGTATTTCTCTTATCATCTATATGTTGAGTTCAAAAATGTTTGCCTTCACACCAAATAGCATTGAACAATGTGCACTAGTAGTACATTGTTGAGATCATATTAAAGATTTAGTTAAAGATGAAACATGTGAAATTATTATATCATATATAACTAAAGATAATTTAATTATAAGTATGTCTCACCTTTGATAAGCAACCTTGTGCGTATTCCCACTCCTCTTGCGATATATCCATCGCCTCCTCTTTTTCATATTCTCCATTTCTTCATGTAGCCAATCTATATCAATATGACATGGAAGCGCACTTAAATGTTCTAGATATGGGACATTACGTCCATGTCTAGCACAAAATGCTTGCCTATTGCCCTTACTTCTTTATATAATGTCACCTATTTGCTCATTACTTCGCTGCTAAGCACACAAAATACATTTAACTTACGAAGTTCCTCTTTCATTAGTACTTTGCTCCTTTCTTTTCCTTGAGGTATTATAGAGGTCATCCTCAAATCTTCATCATCACACATACATTTGATTTTTTGTTGTAGCCAAGCATCTCGATTGTGAAGACGCAATGTCTCATCCTCAGTGGAGGATGTACTGTTTGTTGACTCAGCATGTCCCATACTAGTAGAAGATGAAGACATAATTACACCTAAATTATAAGGACATATATGATTTCATTTGGTATATATGTCATATTCCCTAAATACATTGATACTTATAACATGGAGGCAAACATTTTGATATTGAAAGACTAGGAAAGTCATGTCATGTTGATCCAAAAACAACCAAAAGCTAGCATCTAATCATTTTAATTATAACTGCGCGTCTATCAGCGCGTGTAATATGTCTTATCTGCGCATATACATGCGCTTACAGATGCGCCATGCAAATATTAAAAAAATTTAAAAAAAGTTGTGGCTTTCTTTTCAAACCAGTGCTTTCCTGCATTTTTTGCGCGTTTTCTGCAGTTCGAGCTCGACATCACTTATCATATCTATCTATCACTTCATGAAGACAATGAGGGAAGGAAATAAGAGTAAAAAGATGATAGGAGGAAGGAAGAGCCAAAGAGTAAAGAACAAGAGCCAAACAACAAGGAAGAGAAGAAGATTCAAGCAACTTACCAAGGGAAGGGAGGAGGACAAGGAGCTTGCAACCTAGCCGCCACCCGTCGGAACAAGCAAAGAAAGTGAGTTCTTCTTCTCTCTCTCAATCTTGTTTGCTTTCTTTGTTTGTTTGTCTCTCTCTCTCTCTCAATTTACATGCTATAGACTGTCATCTATGGAGATTTTTTTGCGTGTTTTTTAACCAAGTTTGAAAACAATGGTTCGACTGTGCACATCTGTCAACACATTTAGATGACAGTGTAGACGCAGGTGTAGATGCGGAAATAAACGTGCTTGACAGACACATAGAGAGACACAGATATAGATGCAGCATGTAATATGTTTTATCTGCACAGGGTAATATGATTTTTCTTGTGTAGATGTGGAATCCTAGATCTTCCAGCACTGATCTTGAGTTGAAACGCATGAACAACACCTTAGCAGAGTTTTCTAGAGGTGTTAGTAGCTTTTTTGGAGGTTTTCCAAACAAGGAGCAATTCATGGGGGAGATGACCAATTATCTTGGTCACCCTCCCACTGCACAGGAGGTTTTAAGTGTCATGTCTCGGATACCTATCACATCTTTGCCTAGCACTGCCGCACAAACACCAAACCTTGGCACACCTCTACTAACAGGTACTCCATACAGTATGCATACACACAGTGCACAGGGATCAGCTGAAGTACATGGATCGGCTGAAGCACTTGCATCTGCAAAAGCACGTGCATCGAGTGAGGTAGAGGATAGTGCCCGTCGAGGGAGGAGGGAGAGTTGTGCGGGAGGACGAGGAGGTCGAGGGCTTTGTGGGGGTTGTCTAGGAGGTGGCTCTCGATCACCCTCACATGGAAATGAGAGAGGTGAGCCTCCACAAATGTACTACTCTGTCACATTGATGTTGGTGGTATCTTGCATGACTCTGAGGGGAGGGAAGTGATAGCCTACTTGAGGAGTGTCGTGCATGCCACATACAAAGATTGCATGATTCCCTTCAAGCACCAAAAAAATGGTTTGTGGCAAGAGGTGCTGCCGGCAGTACATACAAGGTACCCTAATCCCAAGAATTCATGATTCTCAGATGATTGGGGACGGTCAAAGGTGAGAGACACGCTTCATAACAAGAGGTCTCACCTTATGACGCGCACCAAGGAGTCATTGTAGAGACAAGAGCAGGGGCACCCTGGATATGGCCAACCACCCAATTGCCACCGTAGGGAGTGGAAAGAGGCCAAGAAGAGAGTAGTAGAGAAAATGACAAGTCGCCAACATGCAGAGGGGCGACGTATCCAGATGGCAACCATGGGATCATCGCATTATGGATCGGGTGGCAGGGAGTCATGGGAGGCTGAGTTTGTAAGTATTATTTGATTTTTTTAAAAAAATAAATTTTGTAATTTATTTCACTTCATTATGTAGTGTGTTCTAATACGTTGTATGTTCAAATTGTTTTTTAGTATCATATCGTTGGTAGGATGCCTACTCCTAGAGAGGTAGGCTACCATCGAGGTCATAACCGGGCATCTACTTCGCAACATTTCTATGAGGAGGGACTCATCACGGAGGAGCAATCTAATTGTGCCATGAGGACTCCACAACCAGAAGAGGTATGTTTTATGTTTTACATGAAAAGTATAGGTAACCATAATTTATTGTTTGTAATGGTATTTATATACCTTAATCCTTTGTGTAGGCGAACCCTGATGCAGTTGAGGATAGAGAAGGGGGGACTAGTAGTAGTGGTGGCGGCAACAGCAGCGGTGGTGGTAGCGATGATGATGCCTCTTCTGAGGAGATGTAGAGGAGCCCCATGCATGCATGCCTCCCCTTGGCTTGTAGTTTTCATTTTTGATATATATTACTTTCAACTAGTGCTTGCGACCATGACCATGCTTGAGGTCACAAGACTAGAACTCATAATGTAAAAACGTTTCATATATATATATGAAATTTAGTGTTCTACATACATTGTTTTGTTTTCAGTACAAAAATCTTCGAAATAATCTTTCTCTGTTTTCCCTAAGCATACAATTTAATGTTGATGGTTCACACCTCTGTTTTGCGCATCTATCAACGCGTCTAAATTGCAGGATAAATGTGCATCTATTCTCGTCAAAAAATTGCAGAGTAAACACTTTCTTAGACGCGTAGATACACGCGTGTATAGACACACAATATGAATATATCCACTTTTTTATAAATATGATTATATATTTACATAGCATGTCTATATGCGTGTCTATACGGGCATGTAACTCTGACTATAAGCGCGCTTTTAGATGCGAAATTTTAGATGTAACAGTAGACGCCTGCTCATCCATATCCTCGAGCATTTTTTTGGAAGCTTCTACCCTCAAGGTAGGATCTGAAAAATTCAATGGAGTATAGCAATCATGCCCATACAATGCTTGAAAATGTGTCATTTGAATTCTTTGTTGGTAAGAAGCATTATAGGTGAACTCTACTAATAGTAGATATTAAATCCATTTCTTGGGTTTGCGACAACAATATGACCTAAGAATGTCTTCAATAACTTGGTTGTCTCTCTCCGTTTGGCCATTAGTTTAAGGGTGATAGGTTGTATTGAAGAAAAGTTGAGTCCCAATGGCCTCAAATATCCTCTCCAAAAGTGAGATGTGAAGAGGGAATCACAGCCACTAATGATCCTTCTAGGCAACCCATGGAGTCTGAATATCTCCTTGATGAACAATTTGGCAATATCTGAAGCTTTATAATTTTTCTTGATTGGAATGAGGTGTGCAACTTTAGTGAGCATAACCATAATTGAGTTGTATCCTCCTTGGACTAAAGGTAACCTGACAACAAAGTCCATGCTGATGAATTCCCACTTCATCTGGGGAATGTTAAGAGATTGCAACTTTCCAGGCATTTTGATATGTTTCACCTTAATATGCTGGCAAGACAAACATTCCTTGACATATTTAAGCACATCTCTCTTAAGCCTTTCCCAATGGTAGCTTTTCCTGATTGTGTTGAGGGACTTGACATATTTGGGATGGCCTGAAAAGGGGGAATCATGTGCTTTCCAAAGTATTCTCTGTTTGAGCTTCCTGCTTGAGGGTATGCACAAACTTGTCCTAAAGTAGACAAGTCCCTCATTGACAGAAAATTCTTGATACTTGACCTTAAGTTTGGGGTTTTGGTCCTTCCCCAAGATCTCCTTCATTGTCTTCAGATATTCTGGGTCATGGATAGCTTTCTCCTTTTCTAATTCAAGGATAGGGTTGCTAGGCATTGATACCATGGTTGCCAATGATTCTACCATTGAGGGTTCCTCCATAATACGAGAGTTGAGGAACACTTTACGACTTAAGGCATCAACAACTACATTCTCCTTGCCACGTCGATACCTGATCTCAAAATCATATTCTTGCAGAACCTCAATCCAACACCATTGCCTCATATTGAGGTCAGTCTACATGAATATCCATTTAAGGCTCTTATGATCTGTGACCAAAGAGAACTTGTTACCAAGAAAATAGTGTCACCAAAGCTTGAGAGCATGAATAACTGCTAGTAGCTCTAGGTCATTGGGTAGCATAATTCCTTTCATGGGTCTTTAGCTTCTTCAAAGAATATGCTATAGGATGACCTTCTTGCATTAGTACAAAGCCTAGTGCAAGTGAACTAGCATCCATGACAACTTCAAATTCCTTGCTCAAGTCAGGGAGCTTTAGAATCGGTGTTGTCACTAGGCTATGCTTCAACTGATCAAGACTTGATAGTTCAGTGGGCGTCCATGCTATGGCAACTTGCTTCTTCAGCAAATTTGTAAGGGGTGCTGCGATTAAGGAGTAGTCCTTAATGAAGATTTTGTACCAACTTGTTAATCCAAGAAAGCTACGCACTTCTTTAATAGTAGTTGGTGGACGCCACTCTTGCACATCCTTGACCTTTGTGGGATCTACAGAGTTTCCTTCTTTTGACACAATAAATCCAAGGTATTCAATCTGCCTCTTGAAGAAGGCATACTTTTTCTTCTTAGCATAGAGTTTATGAGTTCTCATGGTCTCAAGGAGGATGTGAACTTGGGATTCATGATCCTCCTCTTCTTTGGAATAAACTAAGATGTCATCAAAGAAGACAAGCACAAAATCATCAAGATTGTTGAGAGAGAGAGAGAGTACGAGAGAGATACACAAGACATGCTCCCAAAGAATGATTCATATTGATGTAGAGTTAGTATATATAGGTGAGACCCAAGTCAAGTGAGAGATGATATATATAGTTGTAAAGACTCTTCGCAGTGACAATGGCGGTGAATATGTATCCAATCTATTTGATGACTTCTGTAAGGATCAAGGTATTCATCATGAGTTTACAATTCCTTATTCTCCTCATCAAAATGGTGTTTCTACAAAGCAACCTCACTCGTCCAAAAGTTTTCCTCCTTGTGATTATTGTGCACATACAGAGTTTATAGTTCCTTATTCTCCTCAGCAAAATGGTGTTGCTACAAAGCAACCTCGCTCGTCCAAAAGATTTCCTCCTTGTGATTATTGTGCACATACAGATCATCCATCTAGTCGTTATAAACATGGATATGGTGTTGTTACAAAGCAACCTCGCTCGTCCAAAAGTTTTACTCCTTGTGATTATTGTGCACATACAGATCATCCATCTCATGTTGTTATAAACGCAGATATGATGAAGAACATTCTCGAGCTTATATTATTCAACAAACTACAATTGATGATGATCATACTCATCACGAGCTCAATTTCATCCATCATGATATCTCTCTAGAAAAGGTACTTCATGTTCATGATGGTTCTCTATTCATCGTTGATTCAGGTGCCACTAGAAACATGACATACCAATCGCAGTGGCTTCACAATTATCATTCTCTTCCTATCAAGAAGTTTGTTTACCTTGCGGATGATACAACTTGTCAAGTCAAAGGAGTGGGTGATTTATATCTAGGGACTGTTTCATCCACTAGAATATTAAGAGGAGTTCTTCATGTTCCAGATTTGCAAAGAAATCTTATTTATGTTTCTCGTCTAGTTTATCTTGGTTTGTTTGTGGGCTTTGATCATAATCAATGTTGTATAGAGAAAGACGGACATACTATAGCAGTGACTCCTTGACATGGTAATCTATTTGAGCTATCATTGAACGATACGATTGCAATTGTTGTTACTACCCCTGGAGATGCAGACTGCAAATTATGGCATCAACGATTTACACACTCCGATTTTGCCAAAATTATTGATCTTCATCATCATGGTCTTGTGCAAGGTATGGATCTTAAATCTTATCCACGTATGGGAATATGTGAGTACTATGCACTTGGAAAACACCATCGTTTGCCTTTCCACACTTCTACTTCATCACATTCCTGTGCTCTCTTGGATTTGGTTTATACCGATATTTGTGGTCCTTTCCTGCTTTAAAGTCTCAATATCGATATTTTATAACTTTCATTGATGATTTCTCCATAGCGTGCGTGTCTCCACAGCATCCATCTGAGCCATGAGAGCCACCTAAGCTCACTGCCTCTATATCTCTGCAGCATCCCCCTGATCCCGATGCACTCCCTCCCTCTGGCCTAAGTCGTGAGCATCGAGATCGTCTGCTCGAAGCCGAAGCATCTGATCGTGCTAAAGCAGATCTAGCAGAGCGCCTTGACGAAGACCAAGACAGCTCCTAGTCTTCCATCTCTCTGAATCTGGTGATCCAATATGGAGACATGCGTGCAAAGATGTCCTGTAACTCCTCATCGTGCATCCCTCGACTCATCCTGAAAATATCACCTGCACAGACAAAAAATGATGTTAGAATAATTAATTTAAATCATACAAAGCACAGTAATATAAATCATTAAAAAAAAATCACTTAAAATGCATATCTTATGTACCCTTATAAGCGATTGGTCAACGAATTGAGTAAGTGGATGCTCCAAGTATGAAGTATCCTATGGTCCCATGTTAATCTCTTGACACAACTCCGCATACACTGGAAGGTCGATAGATATATCACCACAAAAGAATGAGTCCGTCTCGTTCTCAAAGAATTCTTGGACTCCTGTATTTCCATCATTGTTAGCTGATGCTGGCTCCAAGCTTTTGATGGCCTCCACCCCTTGCAATATCAACCCTTCTATTTACATATTATCTTCATCTATGCTCGAAACATCGCTTTGATCATATACTCTTGCATTTCGTGGAGTTGAAGGTATAACATACCACCATCGAGGTTGTCGGGGGTTTGAATAGAAGATCACCTGTTCACAAACATGTACAAGAGAGTTCAAACCATTGTGACATAAACCATGTCGTAATACAATTAGCAAGCAAATGAGTCCGTGCACTGTTCACAATGGGCCGACAACACAAAGGTGTCGCGCAAATCTGTCCATTTTTTTTCGGAATCTATTTCGAGAAATCCAGATGGACCTCGTCGAACTGTTGCTCAAGCTCCTCCAAGTACCACTTTGAACCACTGCACATTGAATAGTATCATGGAGAAGCTACGGTAATCCATCGTAACAATATTTTGCAAGTTCCCAAAATACTCCATCTCATCCACAACCATGTTTGGATCCATTGCTCGTCGCCGGCTCTCTTACTCGAACCTTGCCATGATACCACACTCCATTGTGGAGCGCATTTTGTTAATATGCTCCACGTGAAAATGCCGTCCGCGTGACCACACTGCACTATATATTTTGTATTGTACATTGAAACACTCAAATTAGATGTCGCATATAAAATTTAGATACCACAGATTCCAAACCCCTCATCACCTTTGGACTACATCCCCTCGAGAATTCCCACTCCTCCATTGAGACCTCTGACCCTTCGCGAGATGCTGCAGTCAAAGCTCCATGCAACCATCGCGTTGACATAAACTGCGGCATCTCCTCCATGCCTTCGGGATATCGAATTGCGCGATGATGCGTAGTACGTCAGAATTCAGCTCGTGCTTCCTCTCAATCTTGCCTAGCGATCTGGTACTTGGCGAGCCACGTCTCCATAGAGGCATGGTGCAACATATCCATTCCGAGTAGACACTCATGGATACCTAGGTTCATGACTCTGAATTTGACCGAAGTCTTATTTCCTCCCAGAAAGAATTCCACCTTAGTAGTTTGCCTGGTACAAGTGACCTCATGACCATTTGCTAATTCCACAAGCAAGGTAGGTGCTTCTACTGTGGCTATTCCTAATCTTCTTGCACAAGCTGGTGAGATAAAGGAATGTGTACTGCCACAATCAATCAAGGTTTTGAAACCTTTACCTCACCGAGAACTGGTGATTTGGGCCTTTCTTTTGTACAGTGGCATGGACTGTCGCCCTTTCAAACTCTGCTTCCATGGTCGGATTTTCTTCTTCGCACATTTCCCTGTGGGCAACAGAGATGGTTCTTCCTCTACCTCGGGTAGCGGCTCCCTGGCCATGGCCAGTTCCTTGGAAAGGTGCTTGGCGATGTCGTCCTCCAAGCTTGGGACATTGCCTCTTGAAATGTCCATGCTCGTTGCAGTGGAAACAATGGAAGTTTCAGCCATTTCTTTTGGGTAGGGACAAAGCTATTGGCATTATTAGTCCTTGCTTTCTTTCTTTGTCCTGATTCTGACCTTGAACTCTCTTCATTTGAGACCTATATGCTCCTCTATTTGGGTCATTGTAAGACCAAGTTTTGTTACCTCTTGGTCTATCTTGCACCTCCCGAATTATAGGCTCAATGCGAATGAGTGCGTCCTGAAGATCTAATGGGCGCATTGATTCGAGACGGGTATTCACTGGTGGGTTTAAACCAGCATAAAATTTTGACACGTGATGTGTCATGTCCATCTGTGGTGCATACTTAATAAGTGAGACGAATCTAGAGCAGTATGCGTCAAGAGTGAGTCCCAACTGTTTCAGCTCGTAGAACTCATTCATTTTCTGCGTGCGATACGCAGGTGGTAAGTATCTTCCTTACACGGCTTTCTTCAACTTCTCCCAAGTAACGAATCCTTCCGTGATCCCTTGATCTCTGCACCATTGTTTCCATCAAAGTCTGGCTTCGCCGGTGAGCTTCAACTTGGCGAGCATAGCCTGATTGGCGGGTGCAGTACCGGCTGCTTTAAAGTAATCCTCCATAGACTCAATCCAAATTTCAGTATCTATTTGGATGGATCTGCCTTTCCCGTCAAATTCAGGTGGCTTAATCTGTTTGAGAAGAAACTTCTTCTCTTAGATTACGGCAGTACTTGATGTAGGAGACAAACTGGGAATCTGTACCTGGGGTTGTGCCTGGATAAAGGTTTCTTAACGTTATTACTAGTTAATCATTACGATTTATAATTCATTTCCATTTTAGCCATCAACTAAGCAATCTAACCACTTAACTTCTTATCAATTCTCATGAACAAAATAGATGTTGATAAAAAGAAGTCTTATTGCATTTATATGGGCATAGCCCTTTCAGAATACAACATTTCTTGGGATGATAGAGCAACTATCTACATTTAGTTTGGGGAGAATAATGTTGTATTACATTTATCTACGGGAACTGGATAATAATATGGTTTCGGGTCATGGATCTTCAGGAATTGGTAAGTCATTGGAAGATCAGGGTATGCTTTTCTTTGGAACCCATTCTTCTTATAGCGCCCCGACACCTTGATCCTATCGGCGGGGATTACACGGGTCACTTCCTCATGTACATATGAGTTCAGCTCAACCCTCCGACCTCGAATATGTAAAGTTGAGTTTACATGAGCCTCCACAAAAATGAACAGCTTCATGATCTTCAAGTCTTCCAACCACTTGATCCTCTTTAGGTTGGTTTGAAGGTATGCAAACGAGTGGGCAGCTATATAGTAGATTCTTGAGGCACCCGTCCATCTTCGTTTCGTGTACAAAGGCGATGGATTATAGATACGCTCTAGGATGTTCATCATCTCAACCCTTTGTTGATAATCCGGGGAATGCATCGCAATTGTAAACATGACTCAGAATACTAAGAACCGGTTTCGTGCTTCATAATTCTGCAAGACAGCATCGAAAGTAAGCAAATGTTCGGAAGCGCAACAATTGCTTTACTTCATCTTATTAAGATTTTTTAAAAACAAATCCTTCATTGGTTCGCTCTGATACCAACTGTAACGTGTCCACCTGTTCTTTTCAAGACACGTCTTAGGGTCCATCGGAAAGGATATCTAGAAAGCTCTGCCCAACACTCCCATGGAATGTCACGAGGCTTGCAATCTAGGACTTCCCGCATCTACCACGTAGCGGAAGTATTCTGGCCGTTCCCACTTATGACCAACCTAAATCTGGGTTCTCCCTAATGGTCATTTCCTAAACGGCAACTAGCGTCGAACCTTGAGCGGAACCTCGAGCGAACTACTTTATGTAGAAATGCCAGGGCCGAAGCAAATTCACGCTGCACTTGGTTCAAGGAGAATGGAAAACGACAGGGATGCAAAGCTCAACCTCTCTGCCATAAGGCATAGTCCCATTCCGTTCCTCCAAAACAGCGTAAATCGGGATTGTTATAACTTAGAATTTAGGTCAGCGCCCTTGTTGTTCATGTCCTTCGAAACGATCTTCTTGTTGTCCATCCACTACAACAGAAACGAGGCATAGACGCACATGTTAGACGCGCAAAGTCGGGCGCATCTATCATAGCATCTATAAGTGCGTGTAAACGTGAGTGTAAATAGACGCGAATTTTGCGTCTATATATCCGTGCAAATAGATGCTAATATAGACGCGCCAGCAGACACAATTATTTAACCACCTCAAATTGCAATTCATATAATTAAAAAATCAAAGTTAATAATTATTTAACCACTTGAAATTGATTCTTGAGCATGCACGTGTGCGCATGATAAAAACCATAGAATTAAGAATACACATTGAATCATTGAATTTAAAAAATAGAGTTAATAATTACTTTTTCATTGCTCTCTAATGAATGGCAATTCCTCCAGTTGACAAGCCTGATATAAGTAATTAGCGGCAAGCGACAGAAACCTTACAATTAGTAGCAAGCATTAAAAAATGTATCTTGTAATTTCTCTACGTACTTGAAGATAATAAAAAATAGTTCCTTTTTATTATGGAAAATTCAATTTAGCTTTAAACTTGACTATTGATTCTTGAGTATGCACGTGTGCGCATGATAAAAACCATAGAATTAGGAATACACATTGAATCAATAAGCAAATTAAGTATGTTACAGTAAATGATCCATCTCATCTTCAATGAGATCAGCCCTTGCTAAACTATCTACTTCTAGGTCTATGTTACCAAGAGGTAACGAAACAAATAAGTCTATCCCACTATCAGTTGTGTTGCTATATTGCTCAATAACTTCTTCAATATCATCGACAATCACATTATTGTCTTCTTCTGCGTTTCCTTGAACATCCTCGCGAGGTTGATCTTGTACTATATCACGCATATCATCCATTATGGTGTCATCATGCACATCATCATTAATTGTTGGATTGTCATCTGCTATCTCCATGTCGGTAATATTACCATATATTGGTTTTGAATGATTAGATATAGGGATGACATACCACCATCGGTTAAACTTAAGTACTTATTATATTGTGTATATATATCACATGTATACATATAAAAAAATTAGCCTTTGCATATATATTTGCTCATATTGTTGAGGTAGTACTAATGTGTCATTCTTGTTTTGGTGAAATTTTGTAGAGTCAATGATTACAAAACCACTTGGATGACGTCTGATTGTGTAATGCTCACCATTTGTTACCACTTCACATCCAGTACATATATAAAGAGTCATCTGAAGTCAAGCTTCGGAATATCTTGGATCAAGCCACAATAACCTTCCATGGTACCATTGGCATCCTCGAAGTGAGCAAGGACACCACAATCTTGGGTATTTCTCTTTTCATCTATATGTTGAGTTCGAAGATGTTTACCCTCACACCAAAGTGCATTGAATAATGTGCACTAGTAGTAAAAGATAAAATATCAAACATGTCAATTATTTATATAAAATAAAACTTATAGAAACAAATTAATTGATATTATGTCTCACCGTTGATAAGCAACCTCGTGCGTATTCCCACTCTTCTTGAGATATATTAATTTCCTCCTCTTTTTCCATTCTCTCCATTTCCTCATGTAACCAATCTATATCAATATGATATGGGAGAGCATTTAGATGATTTGGAAATGAGACATTACGTCCATATCTAGTGCGAAATTCTTGTCTTTTGCTTTTTCTTCTTACCCTTGCTTCATTATATAGTATCACCCATTTGCTCATTACATCACTATTGAGCACACAAAAACTATTTAACTTACGAAGTTCTTCTTTTGTTAGCACTTTACTCATTCCTTTTCCTTGAGGTACTATAGAGGTCATCCTCAAGTCTTCATCATCTTTCCATAGTTGTGGTTGAGAGGGATCCACTTCAGCAAGATATTCAGAGGTATAAACAAGGGATGATTGCACTAACCAACCCTCAGCCATGCTTTCCTCAAGCCGTTCTTTTTGCCTCACAAAATCTTTCAAGGTTTTCATGAAGCGCTCAAGAAAAAACATCCACCTTACATGAACTGCCCCACAAAGTGCGATCTCATCAATCAAATGTACGAGTAAATGTAATTGAGTAGTCAAAATGGATTGAGGAAAAATTTCCTCCACCAAACAAACCACCTCAACAGATAATACTCGAGCATCTTGCAATGTGTTTGGATCAATTTCCTTCGAGCTCATGTATTTGTCAAGATGTATTTGAGAATTGTTTATTTTTGTGTAGAAATTCAAAGATATATAATGAGAAAATACAATGTATACACACCTCACAAGCTCTCCCATCTTGTAAATGATATCACGTACATCTTTGGATACACAATGGGATATGCTAGTAGGAAGTACGAATTGAATGTAAACAATATTCATAGATCAAATGATTAGTTGAGGAAAAAGTCATCATACCCCAAAGTTTACACATAGTTACTCCACTAATTACTATATTCATGGTTAGAGATACCCTTACTTGAATCATTTTGTGCCAATCGTGGGACTTCAAACCAGATAGTTGCTCCACACCTCTTTTCTTTTTCTTTATGAAGGCTCCCTTGAGACATCTCATAGATCCTGTGGGTGTTCGAAAGCTATATATTTGTTCCTTCACTATTTTTTCCTCGTTCTTTCACAACATCCAAGGTGCATGGGGTAGCTCAATCTTTCCTCTAGGTCCAATGCGTGGCCAGGCTTGTCTCATGCGACCAATGTTACATAAATCCTCCCTTACATTAACTGAATCACAAGCCCCTATCAAGTGATCCCATAATGTAGATACAACATTTTTGAATATGTGCATGGGGTCCAACAGGTGATTGATCTTGAGTTCAGTCCAGTACGGAAGATGAAAAAATATAGAGAACCTAACAAACAAACAATATATTATGTAAACAATTCATCATGCTAAATACTTTAAAGTCAATCGAGAGAAATGCACTTCTTACCGACTCATGCCGAGTGGAGGGTGGCTGTCGACATTAATCCATCTCTTCTTCCAATCTCAAATGGTTAGAGATTGTGGAGTCATCCCATTAGTAGGGAGAACATATTTGGGATGGTCAATAGGAAGAAATCGATGATGATTGTCGTAGATAACCTTCTTTAAATGTATCGTCCTAGAGGAAACTAGAGAAGGACCGCAAATAGGACATGCATGATATCCTAACGTGGTTAAACCTGAAAAAACAAGTGAATTAATAAAATGCAATTGATTCAAGTCTTGAATTTCAAATATAGAGTTATATACATGTATCTGAACACTCTCCGTATCCTGGAAAGTTGTGTATGGTCCACAACAACATGGCCTTCAATGTGAAATCTCTAGAGGATGCAGATGCACTTGTATCTTGCACCTCAATACCTTCCCATAACATTTCTAACTCTTCAATCAAAGGCTCTAAGTAAATGTCCATGTTTTTACCTTGTGCTTTCCAGGAATCTGAAGGGACAACATTACATGTCCCTTTTTAATTGCCATGGATGGAGGAATATTATAGTTCACCAATACCACTGGCCATACAATGTATGATGTGCTTTTGATGCCAAATGGATTGATTCCATCCATACCTAAACCAAATCTCAAATTTCTTGGCTCTTCTTTGAAAACGGGCCACAAATTATCTATATGTTGCCATGTCGGTGTGTCTGTAGGGATCCTCCATTTTCCATCACTTGAACGATGACTAGCATGCCATGACATGAGCTTTCCAATAGACTTACACTTGAACATAAGTTTTATACGTGGAGCAATCGAAAAATGTCGCAAAACATTACAAGGCACATCCATGGACTTCATCTCCACTTCGTTGTCGTAGAGTTCACGCAAGGGCTGCAGAACACGGGGTTCAAGGTACAGCAATGGAAGAGACTATCAAGAAGAAAATTAAATTGTTAATGCCAAAATACACTATATTTCTTGTCAAGTGAGTTACATGAAAATCAGAATGATAATGGTCAGAATGAGCATAGTAATCTGCATTTTCAAAACCTTGTTCAGAATCATTTGGCTACACCATGTGCTCTACAGATACCACACAACCATACACTTGATAGGTCCCTCCTTTTTGTCTCAGAAAAGACTGATTTATTTTCTCTTTAGCTATGGTGCATGTGAGCTTCTATCATAATTATGGCAAGACCTTTAAGAAACCTCTGGTGAGTGCAGTAAGCTCTTAATCGCATCCAGAAATGACAGCAGTCCAGTGATGTTTTTTAGGATTTTCAGAATAAACCAGGACCAATAGCCAGCACTCTGCCAAGTAGACAAAGCCAGTTGTCCCTGTCATAAAAAACTATCTATCCAACATGGTCCAACCATGAAAAACACTGCTCTTGATTGAACCAATTAGCTGGCAGTAATCCCACTGAATGTCATAAAGTGAATCAGTAATTCCAATTGAAGATCAAGTTGTTGCCTTAGTGCAAATAAGTAAACATGCAAACACCTTGGGAAAAGCCTGTTCTGCGAAGCTACTGTGGAGCTTAAAGCACCGTCAAAAGCATCAAACTGCATTGCAATGCAGATGCTTCAAGCATGTCTAAGAGAGAGATCATATTATATCACAGAGCGATGGCAGCCACATTTGAAAAGCTGCCTTATGTCAACGTGCTTTCTTGCTGTGCTACCATGTCAGAAGCAAACAAAATCAAACAGAGCCAGGCTTTGAAAGACTAGGCGTTGTGGTTCGTCAAGCAAGCCTCACGATATTCCAGCCTGATGGATCTAAGATCAGATCATGTGAATGCCGAGCCTGAGCAGAGAGATGACCAGACACAACAGCAGAGCTATGGACGAAAAACTGTGTCGACCTTCTCTTCATCTTCATTTCTTAACACGGAGAGCTTGACCAGCCAAATTTTTGCATGAGAGTCTCTGTTAAGAGATTGTTTGCATCACCGATCAGCTTCTGGAATTGAAGAAGAGGTTGCTGAGCAGAGTTCTGGGCTGTCCAAAACAGAATTATGCGGAATCCTTAAGGTAGATAAAGCTTTTCAGCAGTGCAAGTGCTGACGTTTCTTTTATCACAAAAATTTCAACTCCAGTCTCCTTGCTGTCGATTTAAAACAAGCACCAGGATGATCACAAGATCGTGATGCTGAAGAAGACTTTAACACAATCAACGACGCCTTTCTCGGTCTTCTTCTTTGTAGTTGCAGCTGCGTTGTCATCTCAGTCTCGTTTTCCTTCTCTTTCGCCCACTTCGAGCTTCAATTGAATTTTGTTATCCTCCTCTTTAGCATCTCCTCCCATAACATATTCGGCTGCCGTCCTTTTCAGTAGTTGTCGTAGCATCCTTCCGTTCTCGCCCTCTCAATCTTGCACAGTTAAAGCCTATTTTTCTCCATCTGAGGAACAACTATGGTCCTCCAAGGCATCGATTCCCCTCCTCTTGTTCCTTACTCCACAGGTGTTTTTTCCCCCCCCAAAATAATCAAAAGCTACCCTTTTCTTTTTTAACACTCGTGTCTATTTTCCCTCCCAAATCCTTGTTTCTCCTTCTTCCACGACTTCCTCTTTTTTGCAGTAGCATCCCCTCAATTAGATTCCCTTTTCGGTCAGAATGAGCATAGTAATCTGCTTTTTCAAAACCTTGTTCAGGATCATTTGGCTACACCATGTGCTCTACAGATACCACACAACCATACACTTGATAGGTCCCTCCTTTTTGTCTCAGAAAAGAGTGATTGATTTTCTCTTTAGCTATGGTGCATGTGAGCTTCTATCATAATTATGGCAAGACCTTTAAGAAACCTCTGGTGAGTGCAGTAAGCTCTTAATCGCATCCAGAAATGACAGCAGTCCAGTGATGTCTTTTAGGATTTTCAGAATAAACCAGGACCAGTAGCCAGCACTCTGCCAAGTAGACAAAGCCAGTTGTCCCTGTCATAAAAAACTATCTATCCAACATGGGCCAACCATGAAAAACACTACTCTTGATTGAACCAATTAGCTGGCAGTAATCCCACTGAATGTCATAAAGTGAATCAGTAATTCCAATTGAAGATCAAGTTGTTGCCTTAGTGCAAATAAGTAAACATGCAAACACCTTGGGAAAAGCCTGTTTTGCGAAGCTACTGTGGAGCTTAAAGCACCGTCAAAAGCATCAAACTGCATTGCAATGCAGATGCTTCAAGCATGTCTAAGAGAGAGATCATATTACATCACAGAGCGATGGCAGCCACATTTGAAAAGCTGCCTTATGTCAACGTGCTTTCTTGCTGTGCTACCATGTAAGAAGCAAACAAAATCAAACAGAGCCAGGCTTTGAAAGACTAGGCGCTGTGGTTCGTCAAGCAAGCCTCACCATATTCCAGCCTGATGGATCTAAGATCAGATCATGTGAATGCAGAGCCTGAGCAGAGAGATGACGCAGACGCAACAGCGGAGCTATGGACGAAAGACTGTGTCGACCTTCTCTTCATCTTCATTTCTTTAACACGGAGAGCTTGACCAGCCAAATTTTTGCATGAGAGTCTCTCTTAAGACATTGTTTGCATCACCGATCAGCTTCTGGAATTGAAGAAGAGGTTGCTGAGCAGAGTTCTGGGCTGTCCGAAACGGAATTATGCGGAATCCTTAAGGTAGATAAAGCTTTTCAGCAGTACAAGTGCTGACGTTTCTTTTATCACAAAAATTTCAACTCCAGTCTCCTTGCTGTCGATTTAACACAAGCACCAGGATGACCACAAGATCGTGATGCTGAAGAAGACTTTAACACAATCAACGACGCCTTTCTCGGTCTTCTTCTTTGTAGTTGCAGCTGCGTTGTCATCTCAGCCTCGTTTTCCTTCTCTTTTGCCCACTTCGAGCTTCAATTGAATTTTGTTATCCTCCTCTTTAGCATCTCCTCCCATAACATATTCGGCTGCCGTCCTTTTCAGTAGTTGTCGTAGCATCCTTCCGTTCTCGCCCTCTCAATCTTGCACAGTTAAAGCCTATTTTTCTCCATTTCAGGAACAACTATGGTCCTCCAAGGCATCGATTCCCCTCCTCTTGTTCCTTACTCCACAGGTGCTTTTTCCCCCCCAAAATAATCAAAAGCTATCCTTTTCTTTTTTTAACACTCGTGTCTATTTTCCCTCCCAAATCCTTGTTTCTCCTTCTTCCACGACTTCCTCTTTTTTCCAGGAGCATCCCCTCAATTAGATTCCCTTTTCGGTCATAATGAGCATAGTAATCTGCTTTTTCAAAACCTTGTTCAGGATCATTTGGCTACACCATGTGCTCTACATATACCACACAACCATACACTTGATAGGTCCCTCCTTTTTGTCTCAGAAAAGACTGATTTATTTTCTCTTTAGCTATGGTGCATGTGAGCTTCTATCATAATTATGGCAAGACCTTTAAGAAACCTCTGGTGAGTGCAGTAAGCTCTTAATCGCATCCACAAATGACAGCAGTCCAGTGATGTTTTTTAGGATTTTAAGAATAAACCAGGACCAGTAGCCAGCACTCTGCCAAGTAGACAAAGCAGTTGTCCCTGTCATAAAAAACTATCTATCCAACATGGTCCAACCATGAAAAACACTACTCTTGATTGAACCAATTAGCTGGCAGTAATCCCACTGAATGTCAGAAAGTGAATCAGTAATTCCAATTGAAGATCAAGTTGTTGCCTTAGTGCAAATAAGTAAACATGAAAACACCTTGGGAAAAGCCTGTTCTGCGAAGCTACTGTGGAGCTTAAAGCACCGTCAAAAGCATCAAACTGCATTGCAATGCAGATGCTTCAAGCATGTCTAAGAGAGAGATCATATTACATCACAGAGCGATGGCAGCCACATTTGAAAGGCTGCCTTATGTCAACGTGCTTTCTTGCTGTGCTACCATGTCAGAAGCAAACAAAATCAAACAGAGCCAGGCTTTGAAAGACTAGGCGCTGTGGTTCCTCAAGCAAGCCTCACGATATTCCAGCGTGATGGATCTAAGATCAGATCATGTGAATGCCGAGCCTGAGGAGAGAGATGACGTAGACGCAACAGCGGAGCTATGGACGAAAAACTGTGTCGACCTTCTCTTCATCTTCATTTCTTTAACACGGAGAGCTTGACCAGCCAAATTTTCGCATGAAAGTCTCTCTTAAGACATTTTTTCCATCACCGATCAGCTTCTGGAATTGAAGAAGAGGTTGCTGAGCAGAGTTCTGGGCTGTCCGAAACGGAATTATGCGGAATCCTTAAGGTAGATAAAGCTTTTCAACAGTCTCCTTGCTGTCAATTTAACACAAGCACCAGGATGATCACAAGATCGTGATGCTGAAGAAGACTTCAACACAATCAACGACGCCTTTCTCGGTCTTCTTCTTTGTAGTTGCAGCTGCGTTGTCATCTCAGCCTCGTTTTCCTTCTCTTTCGCCCACTTCGAGCTTCAATTGAATTTTGTTATCCTCCTCTTTAGCATCTCCTCCCATAACATATTCGGCTGCCGTCCTTTTCAGTAGTTGTCGTAGCATCCTTCCGTTCTCGCCCTCTCAATCTTCCACAGTTAAAGCCTATTCTTCTCCATCTGAGGAACAACTATGGTCCTCCAAGGCATCGATTCCCCTCCTCTTGTTCCTTACTCCACAGGTGCTTTTTCCCCCCCAAAATAATCAAAAGCTACCCTTTTCTTTTTTTAACACTCGTGTCTATTTTCCCTCCCAAATCCTTGTTTCTCCTTCTTTCACGACTTCCTCTTTTTTCCAGCAGCATCCCCTCAATTAGATTCCCTTTTCGGTCAGAATGAGCATAGTAATCTGCTTTTTCAAAACCTTGTTCAGGATCATTTGGCTACACCATGTGCTCTGCAGATAACACACAACCATACACTTGATAGGTCCCTCCTTTTTGTCTCAGAAAAGACTGATTTATTTTCTCTTGAGCTGGTGGTGCATGTGAGCTTCTATCATAATTATGGCAAGACCTTTAAGAAACCTCTGGTGAGTGCAGTAAGCTCTTAATCGCATCCAGAAATGACAGCAGTCCAGTGATGTTTTTTAGGATTTTCAGAATAAACCAGGACCAGTAGCCAGCACTCTGCCAAGTAGACAAAGCCAGTTGTCCCTGTCATAAAAAACTATCTATCCAACATGGTCCAACCATGAAAAACACTGCTCTTGATTGAACCAATTAGCTGGCAGTAATCCCACTGAATGTCATAAAGTGAATCAGTAATTCCAATTGAAGATCAAGTTGTTGCCTTAGTGCAAATAAGTAAACATGCAAACACCTTGGGAAAAGCCTGTTCTGCGAAGCTACTGTGGAGCTTAAAGCACCGTCAAAAGCATCAAACTGCATTGCAATGCAGATGCTTCAAGCATGTCTAAGAGAGAGATCATATTACATCACAGAGCGATGGCAGCCACATTTGAAAAGCTGCCTTATGTCAACGTGCTTTCTTGCTGTGCTACCATGTCAGAAGCAAACAAAATCAAACAGAGCCACGCTTTGAAAGACTAGGCGCTGTGGTTCGTCAAGCAAGCCTCACGATATTCCAGCCTGATGGATCTAAGATCAGATCATGTGAATGCCGAGCGTGAGCAGAGAGATGACGCAGACGCAACAGCGGAGCTATGGACGAAAAACTGTGTCGACCTTCTCTTCATCTTCATTTCTTTAACACGGAGAGCTTGACCAGCCAAATTTTTGCATGAGAGTCTCTCTTAAGACATTGTTTGCATCACTGATCAGCTTTTGGAATTGAAGAAGAGGTTGCTGAGCAGAGTTCTGGGCTGTCTGAAACGGAATTATGCGGAATCCTTAAGGTAGATAAAGCTTTTCAGCAGTACAAGTGCTGACGTTTCTTTTATCACAAAAATTTCAACTCCAGTCTCCTTGCTGTCGATTTAACACAAGCACCAGGATGATCACAAGATCGTGATGCTGAAGAAAACTTTAACACAATCAACGACGCCTTTCTCGGTCTTCTTCTTTGTAGTTGCAGCTGCGTTGTCATCTCAGCCTCGTTTTCCTTCTCTTTCGCCCACTTCGAGCTTCAATTGAATTTAGTTATCCTCCTTTTTAGCATCTCCTCCCATAACATATTCGGCTGCCGTCCTTTTCAGTAGTTGTCGTAGCATCCTTCCGTTCTCGCCCTCTCAATCTTCCACAGTTAAAGCCTATTTTTCTCCATCTGAGGAACAACTATGGTCCTCCAAGGCATCGATTCCCCTCCTCTTGTTCCTTACTCCACAGGTGCTTTTTCCCCCCCAAAATAATCAAAAGCTACCCTTTTCTTTTTTTAACACTCGTGTCTATTTTCCCTCCCAAATCCTTGTTTCTCCTTCTTTCACGACTTCCTCTTTTTTCCAGCAGCATCCCCTCAATTAGATTCCCTTTTCGGTCAGAATGAGCATAGTAATCTGCTTTTTCAAAACCTTGTTCAGGATCATTTGGCTACACCATGTGCTCTGCAGATAACACACAACCATACACTTGATAGGTCCCTCCTTTTTGTCTCAGAAAAGACTAATTTATTTTCTCTTGAGCTGGTGGTGCATGTGAGCTTCTATCATAATTATGGCAAGACCTTTAAGAAACCTCTGGTGAGTGCAGTAAGCTCTTAATCGCATCCAGAAATGACAGCAGTCCAGTGATGTTTTTTAGGATTTTCAGAATAAACCAGGACCAGTAGCCAGCACTCTGCCAAGTAGACAAAGCCAGTTGTCCCTGTCATAAAAAACTATCTATCCAACATGGTCCAACCATGAAAAACACTGCTCTTGATTGAACCAATTAGCTGGCAGTAATCCCACTGAATGTCATAAAGTGAATCAGTAATTCCAATTGAAGATCAAGTTGTTGCCTTAGTGCAAATAAGTAAACATGAAAACACCTTGGGAAAAGCCTGTTCTGCGAAGCTACTGTGGAGCTTAAAGCACCGTCAAAAGCATCAAACTGCATTGCAATGCAGATGCTTCAAGCATGTCTAAGAGAGAGATCATATTACATCACAGAGCGATGGCAGCCACATTTGAAAAGCTGCCTTATGTCAACGTGCTTTCTTGCTGTGCTACCATGTCAGAAGCAAACAAAATCAAACAGAGCCAGGCTTTGAAAGACTAGGTGCTGTGGTTCGTCAAGCAAGCCTCACGATATTCCAGCCTGATGGATCTAAGATCAGATCATGTGAATGCCGAGCCTGAGCAGAGAGATGACGCAGACGCAACAGCGGAGCTATGGACGAAAAACTGTGTCGACCTTCTCTTCATCTTCATTTCTTTAACACGGAGAGGTTGACCAGCCAAATTTTCGCATGAAAGTCTCTCTTAAGACATTTTTTCCATCACCGATCAGCTTCTGGAATTGAAGAAGAGGTTGCTGAGCAGAGTTCTTGGCTGTCCGAAACGGAATTATGCGGAATCCTTAAGGTAGATAAAGCTTTTCAGCAGTGCAAGTACTGACGTTTCTTTTATCACAAAAATTTCAACTCCAGTCTCCTTGCTGTCGATTTAACATAAGCAGCAGGATGATCACAAGATTGTGATGCTGAAGAAGACTTTAACACAATCAACGACGCCTTTCTCGGTCTTCTTCTTTGTAGTTGGAGCTGCGTTGTCATCTCAGCCTCGTTTTCCTTCTCTTCCGCCCACTTCGAGCTTCAATTGAATTTTGTTATCCTCCTCTTCAGCATCTCCTCCCATAACATATTCGGCTGCCGTCCTTTTCAGTAGTTGTCGTAGCATCCTTCCATTCTCGCCCTCTCAGTCTTCCACCGTTAAAGCCTATTTTTCTCCATCTGAGGAACAACTATGGTCCTCCAAGACATCGATTCCCCTCCTCTTGTTCCTTATTCCACAGGTGCTTTTTCCCCCCCAAAATAATCAAAAGCTACCCTTTTCTTTTTTTAACACTTGTGTCTATTTTTCCTCCCAAATCCTTGTTTCTCCTTCTTCCACGACTTCCTCTCTTTTTCCAGCAGCATCCCCTCAATTAGATTCCCTTTTCTCTTCTTTTAGTTGAGCGGAAAAGAAAAACTCCTCTTTGACAAGAATAACTCTCATTTCTTTACACCCATAGAAGATCTATGCACCCACTTTAATTTTGACCTTAACGACTAACGTAGAGTATCTTTGGAGTCATGAATTGCCCCCCTCCCCCCGGTTAACAGTCAGCTTTACGATGATCTACACACAAACTTGGACTTCAGCCTTGAGGATTGGGTGGCAAAATGCTCCCTCGGTGCTTCACTAGTGCTGTCAATAGACCCATTGAAGGATTCCTTTACTCGCTTAAGCAGCTTTTGAGAGACTTTCTTCAACTCTATTTTATTAGATGATCGGCTTCCACAAAGCTTCCTTTGTTTCCACAATTCCCTGCACTTTTCTGAGAGATCATCATTGAAATTATCAGCTTGCTAATGTCCTTTGGCATCAGTTTTTCATATTTTTCTAACACACACACATCATGCATCCAAACAAAATCATACACATGCACTAAGGGAATATATACATTGGATGCGGATTATCGTAATGCATCACACACACAATGAATCACACACAGAAAATAACACAAATGCACAACGAAAAAAAAGGAGGTGTATACGACTCGGATGCGCAGCAGCACGACATCGTATCTTGATTCGCCACAAACAGGACACTCTCGTGCGAACTCATGAATCCCACGAAATAAGACACAATCATTGACACATGCATGGATCTTGACATAATCGAGGCCTCCCAGAGATGTCAAGTAATGTCTTGCTTGCTCTCTCTTAGTTGGCCATTTGTTTCCTTTTGGAAGCATTTGTGATAATAACCTACATATATTTTTAAAAGTGAGTTAAAAAACCACCAACATATATTTCTGTCTGATTTCAAAATAGAACAATTAATATTATGATTCATAAGCCAAACTCAATTGATACCTACTTCAATAACACATCCAAACTGACATTCCTCCATCCATAAATTGTTTGCAAGTTAAGTATCTCGAGGGACTCACAAAGAACGGAGTACGTACAACCTTCATACAACGGAGTAGATGATGCTACATATAGTGGATCATCTGGCTTCGTAGAGTGACCTTCTCCCTGAACCGGTTGCGAAAATAGATGGTGTACCATGTTGTCCAAAATATTATCCTCTACGATTTGATGGGGCATTTCATGAGGGCTACTATCATGGTTGTCAGTCTCTACTCTTCTTGAAGACTCTACCTCCTCACGTCGACAATTTGCAGCCTCTCGACGCCCGGGAGGGAGCATCTGATGATGGGGCACCGCATCCTACTCAACCACAAAAGGGAGTTTCATGTAAGTTGATATATAATTCCGTAACATAGACTAGCAATCTTAGTGGTTAAAAAAAACAATGAATACCGGTGATTTCTCTCGGTCCCATTCTCCATACAAGCTGAGGTGTGATATTGCAATTCGACGTGCTCGAAAAATACACCCTCGACAACGATCACACATGCATTTAATTTTTCGTCGTAGCCATGCATCTCGATTATGAAGACGCAATGTTTCATCCTCACTTGAGGATGTGCTCATTGACTCATCAACTTGCACCGCACTAGGTGATGACGACGTCGACATGATTAAACCTAATTCATGACAACATCAAAATATTTGTCATTCATATGTTTACATAAGATCTCAATTTTAAATACACAAAAATCATCATAAATACATTAAAACTTATGATAAGAATTCACTATCAAAACTTATCTTAAAAACAAAAAATTATGATAAAACCTAAATGCGTGTCTATATCCGCGTTTACCTACGCGTCTATATTGGTGTCTATTTTCGTGTCTTTGTTTGCGTCTATACTCGCGTCTATCTGAACAATAGATGCGCATATACACGCACACGTCAAAATTCAAACCATACTTAAATCATTTCTTTTCAAACTGTGCCTTTCCTTTCCTGCTTTTTTTGCGGTTCTGAAGCTTGAGTTTAGCCGGCATGCAGTCTCTTCATGCCTCACCTAGTCTCTTCATGCCTCACCTCCTCATGACTCACCTCTTCTTTCATTTCAAACACACAAGAAGGGAAAAAGGAAAGCCAAGGAGAGGAAGAAAGAGAGAACAAGAGAGAGGAGAACAAGAAGAAGCAGCAAGCAAGCAAGCATCAAGGGAGGGTAACTTACCAAGGAGAGAAAGAAGGAGAAGGAAGAAGCGCCACCACCCGCCACACCAAACACCCAAGGTGAGTCTCTCTCTCTCTCTCTTTCTCTCTCTCTCTCTCTCTTTGTTTCTCTCTTCCTCTCTCTGCTCTGTCTGTGTATTTAGGATTTGTGATTCCATTATATATTGCATTTTGTAAATCATCAATGGCAGTCGTCGGGCTAAAATCAGCCGACCGAGTGCATCTGATAGCGCATCTACATTTCAGTGTAGACGCAGATATAGATGTGAAAAATGTTTCCTCTCATAGCGTCTGAGGGTGCGTCTTAGAGGCGTGTGCTTTGCAGTCTACACGCGATGATACACTCACTGGACAGAAGGTTTACCTGCAGTCTACACGTGATTATACACGTGCATTGACCTGGAATGTGCATCTAATAGCGCGTTTGTGCTGCATCTTAGATGCGAAGATAGACGCGCTGGACAGAAGGTTGACTTTGGAGCGCATCTGAGGGCGCGTGTAACCTGCAATTTAGACGCGGGGATACACGTGCCAGGTCTCCCAGTTTTGATAGTAAACAATATATTTTTGCAATGATGAATGTGACCAATCCCATGTTTGTGTTTATCAGTTTTCTTGTTTATGAGAAGCATTAGCACTTAAGTTTTATGCTCAATGTCTAAAGAAAGCACTTTGAAAATGTAGGTAATATATGATTTTTTGTATGCAAATAAATTTGTCTTTTTCCTATGTTTTTTTTGCAGATGTTGTATCCTGGTTCATCTAGCAATGACCCGGATTTGGATCACATGAATAATACATTGACCTCCTTTGGCAGGGGGTCAATGCATTTTTTGGAGGTTTTCCTAGTAGGGAAGACTTCATGGGAGAGATGACCAGATACCCTAGCCGCTCTCCCACAACGGACGAGGTGTTCAATGTCATGTCTGGGACACCTCTGGCGTCTTTGCCTGGCACTACTTCCCAAACTCCACATGCAGGTATTCCACATGCAGGTACTCCATATGCAGGTACTCCACGTGCTCCACGTGCATCAGCTGAAGCACAAGCATCTGTAGAAGCACGTGCATCTGCAGAAGCTCGTGCGTCCAGCGAGGTAGAGGGTAGTCGACAGAGAGGGAGGAGGGAGAGTCGAGGGGGAGGATGAGGCTTGTGTGGGGGTTGCCTAGGAGGTGGCAAGTAATCACCCTCACCAGTAGATCACGTAGAGGAGGTTGTATGCCAGTACTATAGAGTTACAGATGCTGGTGGCATCTTTCATGATGATGAAGGAAGGGATGCAATGGCATACATGAGGAGCGTCGTGCATGCGATGTATAAAGATTGTTTCATAGCCTTCAAAAATCAGAAAAGCGGCTTGTGGCAAGAGGTGTTGAGGGCAGTCCACAGGAGGTACCCAAATCCTGAGGGTCAGCGATTCTCGGATGATTGGGGATGCACAAAAGTGAGGGATATGCTTCACAACAAAAGATCCCACCTCATGACACGGGCCAGGGACTCACTACGGAGGCAGGAGGAGGGGCGTGGAGCCTATAGCCAACCACCTATATGCCACCGCATAGAGTGGAAGAAAGCCAAGAAGAAAGCAGCAGAGAAAGTGAAGAGTCGCCAGCACGCAGAGGCGCGACGGATCCAAATGGAAACAATGGGATTGTCGCATTACGGATCGGGCGGCAGAGATCCGTGGGAGGTAGAGTTTGTAAGTATATTTTGACTTCTAGTTTTTAAAAATTTATATTTCTTTCAATTCCTTATATATTTTATTCTAATATATTGGGACTCATAATTGTTTGTATATATCTAAATGTTTTGCAGACTACCATCGTTGGTAGGATACCTACTCCTAGAGAGGTAGGTTACCATCGAGGCCATAACCCCGCAGCCACATGGCTTCACTTCTATGAGGAGGGTCTCATCACTGAGGACCAATACAACCGGGCCATGAGGATTTGACAGCCAGAGGAGGTATGTTTTTCTTACTTTCCTATTAAAAATATAGCTAATTATAACTTTTTCTCCACCTTGTCTATGTAAGCAACCCTGATCTTTTGTGTGTGTAGGCGAACCCAGATGTGGAGCATAGTGAGGAGGGGGATAGTGACGCTAGTAGCCATGGTGGTACTAGCGAAGATATTTCCTCTTCAGATTCGTAGAGGAGCACCATACCTCCTCATGAGGCCTTCTTTTCTTGTATATGTATAATCCATCTTTGAGCCTACTGCTTGCGGCCACGCTTTAGGTCGCAAGCACTTAAAGTTCCCATGTAAATGCTTTTAATATATAATGAATACATGGACTTTTATTTTCAATTCTCGTGCCCGTAAGATACATTGTCTTTTTTCCAAATGTACAATCTGATGTATGGGAGGGGAAAAAAAAACCAGAGAGCATGTGGTTGCTTTTTGGTTTTTGCAACCACATGCTCTCTGTTGCTTTCTAGTTTTTGCAACCACATGCTCTCTGGTTTTTTTTTCCAGTTCTGTTTTATGCGTCTATCCGCGCGTCTAAACTGTAGATAATTCCCGTTTATATGCGTGTCTATAGTGCAGACTACACGCGCTTCATAATTCAAATTTAAAAAAGAAATTAAATATATTTTTTTAAAAAATATTTTTTGTTTTCCGTTCGCGTCTACCAGTGCTTGTAAAATCGCGTCTACCAGCATGTCTACATGCGTGTGTGTATGTGCATCTATTGCACGTCTATTTGTGCATGTAAATTCGTTGATACATGCGATTATAGACGCGAAATGGTAGACGTGCAAATAGACGGGCAGATAGACACACCCATAAGATTTTCTCTATATTCAAAAATCGCATCTAAATGTGCGTCTATGAGGCCTTTTTGTTGTAGTGATCATGATCGAGAAAGGTTCCCGGCCAACCGGGACCACCCATCCGTAGGACGGACCCATGGCCACATCCACCGCACTTTCCTCAGTTGTTTTAGTTGTCTAATTACCTATCACATTTAGTTGGACATGTATCAAACAGCTTCCTTAATTAGTCCGTTAGATACCGGTTCCTTCACATAATCATAGCGCTTGACATAGAAAAGCAATGTCAAACAAGCTCCTTTTCACCAGGTTATCATATTTATCTTTGAAATACATTTATAAAGTCCAGCCCGTAGGCTTATCCATAATCCGCCTGAAGGCTATCCAGCAATCCACAGGGATTACTAATCCAAGATTCCGCACCCCGTAGACTAGTATGCAGGCCTCGAGATCCAATCCTGAATCACGTTGGCCTGTTGTGCAGGGCCCGAAAGGTGAGGGATTTACGGCTAGAGCCCCCCTGGCACCCAAGCGTCCTCCTACTCCAAGTAGCGCTCAACGAAGAGATCTCTCGCGAGGGGTTCAGTCCACCTTCCCTACGCGGTTAACAACGCCCTTGGTTAGGGTCAGGCAGGCAGTCGGGGGTAACTGAGGCTGCCTCTCCCTTCAAGCCTTCAACCTGAAGAATTAGACATATTTTCATCCTTTAATTCCTTGAGCAAACAAAGGAAACAGTGCTCTATACAACTGTTACAAGCACAATCATTTTCAGTGATCGTTATTTGGCCAACTGCTAAAGGAGTGAATCCTTCTTTTCGAATGCATCGAGCACTCGATCTGGGATCAATTGCAACTTGGCAAGATTCCCAAGGGTTTGTTTGTTAACCCTTATATCCTTGGGTTAGGACCGTACCCTATTAATCCAACTTAACCCAAAACCTTAAGTTCTATTAGTAGTAAATATGTTATTCCAATTTACTGAGATTGGTCTTTTGCTTTCAGGCAATTATCTAATTCCCTTATCTTGGTCACTTTTCCCATGAAAGGTGCTATATCAGGACGACTACTCATCCTCTAGCAAGATAAACTTGTGCAAGAATCTGCCAATCTCATTCCGAGGAATTGGCCATTCCCTTGTGATCAAATCACAAGATCATGCGACTCTGCAACTTGTTGCACAAGCGTCGCATCAAAACCATGGGACTATTTTACCCATTGAATGGCATCTTCTAATCACAAAATCATGATTAGACACGTACTGTACACGCGAAATAGCGGGCGCGTTTATAAGCGCATGTATCAGCGCGTCTATTCACGCTTGTATACAAAATGCGTCTATATACCCGCGTTTATAAACGCGCCTATAGATGCGAAAATAAACGCATATATTTTTCATTTCTCATAAAGTCCCTAAATATGACCAAACATCTTAACAGCTAGTATTTGTTTGAATACATTACCAACTTTACTTCTTTCTGAGTATTACAAATATATATCAAATCATTCAAAGCTAATTATATATGCTACAATGAATGATCAATCTCATCTTCAATGAGATCGGCCCTTGCTAGACTATCTACATCTAGGTCTATGTTACCAATAGGCAATGAAACAAATAATTCTATCCCACTATCAAAAGTATATTTATGCTCAATTTCTTCATCATCATTTGCAACCATATTGTTATTCTCTTTTGTGCTTCCTTGAACATCCTCACGGGGATCATCTTGCACTTCATCATGTATATCATCGATCATGGCATCATCATGTGCATCATCATTGATTGTTGGATTGTCATCAACTATCTCTATGTTGGTAGCATTGCCATATATTGATTTTGAACGATTAGATATGGGGATGAGGTGCCACCATCGGTTATTGTTTACCATTGGGTGATACACAACTTGCATTTTTTTAAAAAAAGTAAGTAACTTAGATATTTATTGTATTTTGAGAATGTATCAAGAAGTAATATATATAAAAATAAATAGCTTCTAATATACCTACTCGCATTGTTGAGATAGTACAAATGTGTCATTCTTGCCTTGGTGAAATTTTTTAGAGTCAATCACTACAAAACCACTTGGATGACGTCTAATTGTGCAATGCTCACCCGTTGTTACTACTTCTTTAAACCACTTCACATCTAGCACATATATAAAAAATCGCCTAAAGTCAAGCTTCAAAATATCTTGGATCAAGCTACAATAACCTTCCATGGTGCCATTATTATCCTGGAAGTTTGCAAGGATACCACAATCTTGGAAGCGCACTTAAATGTTCTTGATATGGGACATTATGTCCATGTCTAGCATGAAATGCTCGCCTTTCGCTTACTCTTCTTGCCCTTGCTTCTTTATATAGTGTCACCCATTTACTCATTACTTCACTATTAAGCACACAAAATACATTTAACTTACGAAGTTACTCTTTCATTAGCACTTTGCTCCTTCCTTTTCCTTGAGGTATTATAGAGGTCATCCTCAAATCTTCATCATCTTTCCATAGTCGTCTTTCCATAGTCGTGGTAAAGAGGAGTCCACTTAAGATATTCAGAGATTTGTACAAGGGATGATTGCACTAACCAACCCTCAGCCATGCTTCCCTTGGGCTCTGCATTTTGCCTTACAAAATCTTTAAGGATTTTCATAAAACGCAAATTGCATGAACTACCTTGCATTAACTACCTCACAAATTGTGATCTCATCAATCAGATGTACAAGCAAGTGTACTTGAGTAGTCAAAATGGAGCGAGGAAAAGTTTCCTCCACCAAACAAACCACCTCAATGGACAATACTCGAGCCTCTTGCAATGTATTTGGATTGATTTCCTTCAAACTCACAAATCTACCAACATGCAATTGAGAATGATGATTAGTTTTGTCCATAAATTCAAGTGGGTTTACTATGTGATGTACGTAATATGTAAACTAAAAAATAATAATAAAGTATACATAGCTCGCGAGCTCACCCATCTTGTAAATGATATCACGCACATATTTGGAAACACAATGGGATATGCTAGTAGGAAGGATGAACTGTATGTAAATATTCATACATTGTTAATTAGTCTACATAGTTACTCCACTAATTAATATATTTATGGCTATGAAAATCCTTACCTGAATTTCATACATTGTTAATTAGTCCCATGCTAGTAGAAAATGACTACATAATTACACCTGGATCATAAGAACAAATGTGATTTCATTTGGTATATATGTCATATTCCCTAAATGCATACATTGATACTTACAACATGGAGGCAAACATTTTGATATTGAAAGACTAGGAAAGTCATGTCATGTTGATCCAAAAACAATCAAAAGCTAGCATCTAATTAGTTTAATTTTTACTGTGCGTCTATACACGCACAATTACATACGCTTACAAAAGCGCTATGCAAATATAGAAAAAACTAAAAAAAAGTTGTGGCTTTCTTTTCAAACCAATGCTTTCCTGCATTTTTTGCGTGTTTTCTGCAGTTTGAGCTTGACATCACTAATCATATCTATCTATCACTTCACGAAGACAATGAGGGAAGAAAATAAGAGTAAAAAGAGGATAGGAGGAAGGAAGATCCAAAGAGTAAAGAACAAGAGCCAAATAGCAAGAAAGAGAAGAAGATTCAAGCAACTTACCAAGGGAAGGGAGAAGGAGGACAAGGAGCTTGCAACCTAGCCGCCATCCGTCGGAACAAGCAAAGAAGGTGAGTTCTTTTTCTCTCTCTGTAACGTGTCCACCTGTTATCTTCATGACACGTCTTGACAAACCATCGGAAAGGATGTCTAGAAAGCTCTGCCTGGCACTCCCATGGAATGTTACGGGGTTTGCGATCTAGGACTTTCCATGTCTGCCATGTGGCGGAAGTATTCCGGTCGTTCCCACTTAGGACCGACCTGAATTAGGGTTTTGCTTATTGGTCATTTCCTAACGGCAACTAGCGTCGAACCCAAGCGAACTACTTTACGCAAAAACGCCAGGTTTGAAGTAGATTCATGCTGCACTTGGTTCAAGGAGAATGGGAAACGAGAGGGATGTGAAGCTCAACCTCTCTGCCATAAGGCATAGTCCCATTCCATTCCCCTAAAACAGCGTAAATCGGGATTAGTTATAACTCTAGGTCAACGCTTTTGTTGTTCGTGTTCTTTGACGATCTTCTGGCTGAATCTTTTGGTTATCCATCGTGGTTTGAGAAAAGTTCTCATCCAATCGGGACCACCCATCCGTAGGACGGACCTAGGGCCACATCCACTGCACTTTCCTCAGGTTGTTTTAGTTGTTTAATTACCTAACACATTTTAGTTGGACATGTATCAATCAGCTTCCTTAATTAACCCGTTAGGCACTGGTTCCTTTACGTAATCATATCACTTGACATAGAAAACCAATGTCATTAAACAAGTTCCTTTTCAACAGGTTATCATATTTATCTTTGAAATACATAAATTCCAGCCCGTAGGCTTATCCACAATCCGCGCGAAGGCTATCCAGCAATCCACAGGGATAACTAATCCAAGTTTTCACCCATAGACTAGTATGCAGGCCTCAAGATCTAATCCCAAGTCACATTAGCCTCTTGTGTAGGGCCCAGAAGGCGACGGATTTACAACTAGAGCCCCCCTGGCACCCAAGCGTCCTCCTGCTCCAAGTAGCGCTCAACGCAGAGACCTCTCGCGGCGAGTTCGGTCCACTTTCCCGGCATGGTTTACAACCCTGTTGGTTAGGGTCAGGCAGGTAGTCGGGGGTAACTGAAGCTGCCTCTCCCTTCAGGCCTTCAACTTGAAGTATTAGATATCCATTTATCCTTTAATTCATTGATGAAACAAAGTAAAAGAGTGCTCTTAAATCTGTAACAAGCACAAACATTTCCATTGGTCGTTTATTGTTGGTCAATTGCTAAGGAACAAATCCTTCTGTGCGAATGTATCAAGCACTCGATCCGGGATTACTTGCGACTAGGCAAGATCCCCAATATCCTGGGTTAGGGCGTACGCTATTAACCCGACTTGATCAATACCTTAAGTTTGTATGTTATTCCAAATTATTGGCATGTCCTTTGCTTCCAAGCAATTATCTTTACCCAAGAAAGATACTATGTTAGGATGATTATTCATCCTCTTGCAAGATAACTTGCGTAAGAATCTACCAACCTCAATCCGAGGAATTGGCCATTCCCTTGTGATCAATTCACAAGATCATGCGACTCTACCCCTTGTTACACAAGTGTCGCATCGAATTATGGGTCTATTCTACCCATCAAATGGAGTCACGAAACAATTTGTTCCTGAATACATTAGGCTGACATTGTCAGTCCTAGGGTTCCAAGTTCCATCTTTTTAATGAAAAATTCCTAGGGACAAACCCTAGAACACTTCTCAAGTATGTTCCGCTGTCCCTACATTCGGTGAATAAGGACAAGTATTTAGGGTATAGGAGTTTCAGTTTTAGCAATACATGCGACTAGGTCACGTATTAAATCCTAATGAGTTCTTTGGAATTGAATTAACTCTTTCTAAAACGAGTACTCCGCGGGTTTAGGTGTTTAGGTTTTTGCCAATTTGTTTAATTCTTGAAGATAATTACGCTATTATTTCCATAACACATGACTCATTGTCTACGCGTAAATTGATTTTCAACCCTAACTTATCGATTTAAGATCAAGCATAGGTTAGGTTATAACCTAATTCCAATTAATCATCCTATAACTTGCGAACAAGATTCATGCTAAACAAGCAACCTTTTACTAATAATTATGCATTTGAAAAACGATAATTGACTAGAGTTATGTAACTTAAGAATCATTTCATGCCTTGCTTTTTCGCATGGATTATTAGCACTTTCCTTAATAACTCATTGTGAAGAAGATATGTCATAATAATGAGACATGCAATTTATATTTCCATGCCCAAACGGAGTGCACTATCTTAATTCTGTTTTTTAAATATGGACATTAATCTAAGTTCAGTTCATTACAATGCATAAAACTACTTGCTAGAAATGCATATCAATTTTTTGCTCACTTTATTTTGTTCGTTTTATTAAAAATACTAATGACTGAATTCCTCCGTCGTGAGCTAATTTTTGAAAAATGCATCCTATTTTCAAAAATCATCTATACCCAATTATAATGACCTAAAATAAAAATGGTGAGATGTCCACGTGGATACTAGGAGGCGATCCTCTTGCGGTTGCACCTTGGGCTTTCTTAGGAGCCATCGCGAATGCAGCCTTTTTGTCTTGGATGCGGCTTTGTGAACTTCCTTTTTAAATTCCACCGTCCTTTATGAGTTTCTTTTCCTTCCCTTCGTAGAAGCTCTTTGAAGGGATAGTTGTGTGGAGGAGGGAGAAACCACGGAAAGGGTTTAAAACCCGGAAAGGGGGTATTTTAAAACCTTCCACGAGTAAGGCTCATTAAAGCCATGGGAAAGGGCTTAATGGCCTTTTTAAAGACTCACAAGGAAGGGGAATAAAAGGTATAGAAGACCCCTTTGGATATAGGGAATTGCGTATGGGGGAAAACAGAAGGGTTTTAAAAAAAACACATGAAGACTTGTGGAGTCCTTATGAGGGAATTGGTGGGTGGGGAAAGAAAAGGGTATGAAACGGCTAAAAAGGGAACTTTTTCATGGGGGGAAAAGGGGCCTAAGGGGGCCCTTAGGGGGGATTTAAGATATGGGGAGAAAAAAGGGCTATAAGCCCTTGGGAAGATTTAAGGTATGGGGAGTAAGGTATGGAAAGAAAAAGGGTCTATAAGCCCTTAGGAAGACTTTGGTGGGGGGGGAAAATAAAAGTTTTAATACACCATAGGAGGGGGAGATTAAAAGCTTTCCTAACAAGCTTCTGAATGGAAACGTGGGAGCTGCACATGGCATACAGGCTGCAGATGGCGAATCGTTGGCTGAATGGTAGCGGAATGATGGCAGACGAATGACAGCGGCCTCCTGCTGACAATCCGCAGCGCCTCCTCTCTGCTCCTCCTCTCCCTCTCACGGCCAAACTCTTCACTCCCTCCACGGCAGCCTTTTTTCTATGGCAGTAGCGACTCAGGCGGCAATTGGCCCTCTCTCACACAGCAACAGCAGGTGTCGGCGTCTTCTTTCGTTCTCTGGCGGCCCCCCCTTTGCTATGCCCATAGCCTTTTTATAGGTGAGGGGAGGGGATCCTCCCTCCCCTACATGGCATCACGCATGCTCCATAGTCTTAGCAAGCTCCTGCAAGGAGCTTGCTTATACATGCTATTCCCCTCTTCCTCCAGCTCGAAAGTCAGCTGGAGGAGAGGGGAATAATTAAAAAATTTTGCCTAATAAAAATAAAGAAATTATCCTTACGACTATAAAGAGGGTTCATGCGTGCTATTGGAAGTTCGGTATGCTACATTCTCTCCCCCTTGGAGGGATCGAGATGTCCTTATCTTGAGATAAACTGGGGATATTGATGGTTGAGAGTAGTTTCATCTATCCAAGTGGCATCCTCCTTAGGATAATCTTTCCACTGGACGAGGCATTCTCTCAAGGTTCTAGATCTCAGTTGTCTCTCCCTAACATCTAAGATCCTGTCAGGCGTTAGTTCAAGGACTCCTTGACTAGGCATTACAACTTGTTGATCATCAAGTACATGGTTAGGATTAGGTACATACTTCTTCAATAGGCATACATGGAATACATTATGAACCTTTAAGTTCTTCGGGAGTTGCAGTTTATAAGCATTAGGTCCTAGGCACTTGAAGATCGTGTAGGGTCCACAATACCTTGGGCTTAGCTTTTTGCAATCACCTAAGGATAGGGAACTCTTCTTAGGGCGTACGCGAATGAAGACCATGTCTCCTTCTTCAAAGACTCTATCTTGATGCTTCAAATCCGCGTATGCCTTCTGTCTATCCTTGGCAGCTTGGATTCTTATTGACTTTATTTGATCATCCATCTCTTCCAACATCTGCCTTGAAGCTTCAACCCTCAAGGTTGGATCTGAGAAGTTTAGGGGACTTCGATAGTCATGACCATACAATGCTTGGAAAGGGGTCATCTGAATGCTTTGTTGGTAAGAAGCATTGTAGGAAAATTCAACCAAAGGCAAGTATTGAATCCACCTTTTCGGCTCACGACAGCAGTATGCCCTAAGCATATCCTTAATGACTTGATTTACTCGCTCTGTTTGGCCATCCATTTGGGGATGGTAAGCTGTGCTAAAACAGAGTTGAGTCCTCATGGCTTCAAAGATGGCTCTCCAGAAGTGTGATGTGAAGAGAGAATCACGATCACTAAGGATTCTTCTTGGTAGCCCATGTAGTTTGAATATCTCTTTGATAAACAACCTTGCAATGTCTGAGGCTTTATAGTTTGTCTTCACTGGAATAAGATGTGCAACCTTAGTAAGCATGTCAACCACAGCCATGATGGAGTTGTATCCTCCCTCGACTTGGGATAGGCCAACAACAAAATCCATACTAATGAATTCCCATTTCATTTGGGGAATGTCAAGTGGTTGCAGCTTCCCTGGCATCTTGACATGTTCGGCTTTGATACGTTGACAAGACAAATACTTGGTGACATATTTGAGAACATCACCTTTAAGCCTCTCCCAATGGTAGCTCTTTCTAACTGCATTGAGAGTCTTGGCATAGCCAGGATGTCCTAAGAAAGGGGAATCATGAGCTTCCCACAATATCTTCTGCTTAAGTGACTAACTTGCTGGTATACACAACCTCGTTCTATAGTAGACAAGTCCACTATTGATAGAGAATTCATGATACTTAGCTTGTAGCTTCTGGTTCTGATCCTTGATAGAGATCTCCCTTAGCGTCGTTTGGTAGGCTGGATCATGGCATGCATCCTCTCTAGCTAACTCAAGTATTGGATTGTTTGGCATAGATACCTTTGTAGCTAGAGATCTAGCTGTTCATGGATTCTGCAAGATTAGGGAATTAAGAAATGCCTTGCGACTGAGTGCATCTGCAACTACATTCTCTTTTCCTGGTCGGTACTTGATTTCAAAGATATATGAAGGATGGATTTTAGGCCCCGGAACATGCCTAAAAATAGGAGAAAAATGTGGAAATGCGGGGAAAAATGCTCAACCACGAAGGCGGCAGCTCGACCTAGGACGATTTTAAGCATCAAGTGCTTGACGGGCGCCCGTACGACACTCTGAGAATTTTCATAATTTTTCCGTGCGCCTGTGCCAGTCAGTGGAGTTTCCAGTTAGTGCGGGATGTTGAGACGAGCTCATAGAAATTTTCAGACTGACGATCGGAGTCCGTACGCGGAAGATGGCCCGAAACCGGCCGGGGTGCCCAAAAGGGGGCCCAAATTTGAAATTCCAAAAGGTGTAAGAGAGGGGGGTGACCTTTGGCACCCCCCCCTTTCAAAAAACGTGATGTAGGGGGGGGGGGGGCGGCGGCTGTTTTCAGCCGCCGAAAAAAACGCCCTCCCCCCCCCCCCCAATCATGATGAGGCTTGACAAGCAAGCCATGAAGATTATTATGCCAGGCTTCTACATCTATCCTACGCTCCGTATCGCCGGTCTCCGCTCCCGCAATGATGGACTGTAGAGAGAGAGAGAAAATCAGTCTTTCTCTCTCCTCCTTCTCTCTCCTCTTGACCCCCGTTCGTGCGTGGAAGAGTAGAATGGAAATGGATGGCCGGATGGATGCCGATTCTTGACGAGACTGAAAGGCAATGCCAAATCATTGTAGATTGCTGATTCCAAGTAGAATTCATGGCTGGAAATCAGTCGTGGGACGTGCCAAATTTAATGGAAAAACCCGCAAGACACGGTAATAATTGTTTTTACAAAGAAAATGGCCTTTTGGTGCAAATTTGGTTGATAAAAATGTGTTCATATGGATTGAGTTTTGAGTATGTCGTGCTTTGAGTTGTTTTCTGGCTGTTCATCATTTAAAAATTAGAAAAGCATGTGTGGGATAGCAGAAAATAGAAAACCGAGACACGAAAAACCATAAAAATGAAGGAAAATAGGGTTTTTTGGGCTAAAAATGATGCAATAAATTAATCCACACCTACTAAAATTCTTTTTCTGCTGAAATGAACTAAGGGCCACAGCCCATAAACTGAACTTAATTTTCAGCAATTGAAAAATGGGAGAAAATGGGAAAATTTGCAAGAAAATGGTGGAAAAAACCCCTTAAAATAGGGAAAAATTATATTTTGGGCTTCGGAAAATTAGGAAAATTATGAGTAATGTCCGTGAATGTATAGTGAGGCTGAGGCATGAAGATTTGCTTCAGATCAGCCTTGCTTCCGTGTTTTAGTTCGGTTTTGTCCGCTTTTGATATGAAAAATAATGGAAAATGCCGTAAAATAGCATGCAACGAAGCATACAATCGTTAGAAAGAAACCATGAAAGGGATGTTTTTACACTTGTGCACGATACTGTTTTGCTAAATGTTTGAGCACTAGGCATCTACCAAATGCATGGAGCATGAAAAAGAATTTAAAAGTATCAGTGATCAGCTCCTGGACATGCATTGCAATTGGTTTATGAGGACATGACCTACGTTGAGAGGCAGTGAGATACCCATGCTGTAGGCTAGTCGTGGGATCCTAAAGGGGAAATCAAGTAAGGACAATGGTACATGCCTGGACACGTTTATTTGGTACCCTGAGCGACGTTTGTGCGAAATGTCTATTTGTTGAGAGACGCACTGAGGGGCCAATCCCCAAGGTGTAGGAGAGTCGCAGAGGGTTGACGGCATCCAGCCATAGGAGGAACCCCATGTGTATGTGATTCGAGCCTATTTGGCTATGTGAAAGGGACTCCCTCTGAGGAGTAATATTGGGTTAGGATCAGTTGGACTACAACGTATACAAACGCAATGTTTAGGAAGGCAGAGATTTCGATAGACGCTCCTGGCCGCGAGGCCGAGGGGTTGTCTTGTGCGTAGTGACGAGGCCCGGCTAGTGCATGAGCCAGCGCCGGCCCGTTTTTAGGTCCATCAGTGGTGCGTCTGCCGGGAGCCGCTTAAAAGTGGCGGTTCTCGAATCCTGGTTGTTTAGGGACCAACTAGCAGTTTATGCCAAAGGATACTGAGATTGATTCGTTATTTATTGATAAGCATCGTCTAGCAGAAATCCAAAAGCAAGAAAGAGACGAAAGAGCTAGGCGACATGCTGAAATTTTTAGGAGATATTCTCCTAAGCGTAGCGGCGCTGAACCCTTACGAGGGAGTGGATCTAGTGGTCTTGGGGCCACAAGCAGTAAGTTAGGAGAAGGTGGAAGCTCTAGTGCTCCCCTTCCTTCTATAAGCCAGTCCACGTCAAGTACGGGAGGTGTAACCCCACAGTCCCCTATTCCTAGTGCAAATCCAATCCTTGTCATGGCGCAGCCTATCACAATTCTAGCAGGAACGACGGATTTGCTGGCTCTAGGATACCTGCTACCCATTTTTAATGGGTTAGTTGAGGAAGATGCGGATTTCCACATTAGGGAGTTTCAAAAGCTGATGTTTAACTGTCGCATTCAAGAAGAAGGACATTTAATGATGTTCTTCAACATGACTCTCAAAGGAAGAGCCGCTATATGGTATCATGGTTTAGAAGCCGGAACCATATTGAACATTGATGCATTTTATGGAGCTTTTCAAAGGGAGTTTGCCCCTAAAAGGGGGGGGCAATATTGGTTGCGTGTACTCAACGTGACCCGCCAAGATCCACACGAGGATATTCGTGCTTATGCAAAGAAGATAAAAGAGGTTTTCCGTAAGTTGGACACCTCTATTCCTATCCCCGCAGTTGCCCAATTGCAATATTTCCTTCATGGTTTGGACTTTAATATCCAATTGCAGTTGAGTAGTGTCCCCTTGGGGGATATAGATACTGCCATTACACGAGCACAAGAGGTGGAATCCCGACTACAAGCAGCCTATGCTTCTCGAGGCAATTCGAACATGGGTTTAGTATTGTGAAATAATCTGGCAATGGCCAATAGCAGTAGTGGCCAAGGGATAGCAATGGCTAACCCTAATGGGAGAGGGAACATGATGCAGAATGTCCCTTTATTACCAGCTCCCCCTAGCATGTCGATGCCTACGGGCAGTCAAATGGCTCCAAATGGTGGAGGCCAGGCGGTTAATTCTAATACCATGCCTGTGGCTCAACAACCTGTGCCTAATCGAATTGTTAGGCCGATTGAACGACATGGTAATGACCAAGGCTATGAGTCGAGTTCTTCCAATGTTCTTGGCGAGGTTAAGGACATGATGAAGCATTATACCGACATGATTACGGAGCAGTATCGACAAATAGCCGTTGATGTCAACTTCCTTAAAAAACAACAAAATTTGATAGGAAGTAGATACCCAGATGAGGGTGCACCTTCAAGGTTTAGTTGCAAATGGTGTGGCGGGCAACACTATCCAAGAAATTGCCCAAATGTTAAGTGCGACATTTATGGAAAATTTGGCCATTTAGCAGCCACTTGCTGGAGTAAGATCAGTTCCCTCCAGCGAGGAAGTCGACAACCAGGGCCTGTTAATCATCGTGCCCAAGGAAATGATTCCCAGCGAGAGGACGGGCCTAAACAAATACTTCAACGACCAAAGACTACAGTGGAGGAGCTACCTAGTGGTAGTGGGGTTAGTTTGATTGAGGCTGTACGCGTTAATGATGCTGAAACCTCTAATCTGCGAGCTGTCCTTACAAGAGGTCAAAAGGGTAGAGAAGCCGACAAGGATAAGCCTGTCGATGGAAACCCTAAACAAGGCGACAAAGGAACGCAAGTTTTGGACCCTTCCATGGAAGGGGGACCTTTGAAGCCTGTAGAAAGTAAAGCCGATAAGGAGCTACCAAAGAAGAAGGTGAAAGTTAAGAAAGAGGCAATAAAGCCGGTTCAGCGACGTAAAGAGCGAATGGTTTGGCGTGAAAAGCGAGCTCTATCGAACTGTCATGAATTCGATTTGGCGAGCTCTCTCTGTGAAGTCAAGCCGGATGTGAATCTTTTACAGCTTATTAAGCTTTCCCCAGGAGTACGCAAGGAATTTAGAAAGATCCTACGTACCGAGTATATCGTAGAACCTTTGGGTATTGCGCGAGTTGGTGATGACTGGTTCGAGCATGTTGAGAAGCATTGCCCAAGGGTTGCAGCCTATGTCGATGGGATATTAGTAGATTATGCCATTGTCGACATGGGATCATCTGTTTAACGTTATGAGTTCTGAACTGATGGAAAGGTTGGGTCTTGCGATCCAGAAAGATACCTCCACAATTCTCAGAATGGCAGATGATAGATTGAGACAGCCAGAAGGCTGCATTACTAAGGTCCATGTTACTGTTGCAAATGTAGAATGCATGTTGGACTTTAGGGTGATTCGTTTTGCAGGGCGGCCAAGTTACCAAGTAATACTTGGACGACCTTGGATCTTGCAAGCGGACTGCCAAGTAGATATACCCGCCGGTCGACTGATATTCGGCAGAGGTGCCTAGCGTGTGGTAGTTGATGCTTATCCTGAGTCCCCGCAGAGTGAGAGAGCTCCTCTATCTTCTACAGAATTGGAGACATTAGAAGATTTATCTGCCAGTGAGACATCATCGAGTGATGAGTCCAAAGAGGGATCCACCACGGAGGACATCTATCAGATTACTTTGAACGAGCCGATAGAGAGCCAAGATCGTATAAGAGATGCAGATGTTATCGAGCTAGACCTTGGTACGCTTGATGATTCGCGGCCAATCAAATTAGGTTCTATGCTCAGCACAGCAGAAAGGGAGGACTATGTGGCCTTGATCCAGGAATTCCGTGATATCTTTGCCTGGAGTTATGATGAGTTGAGAGGCATCCCTCCTAGCCTTGCTGTTCATACAATTCTGTTGAAAGAGGGCAGTCGTCCTGTACGGCAGAAAGTAAGGCGTATGCCTTTCGAATTGAGGGACGGCTTGTTTGAAGAGCTATAGAAGCTTCGAAAAGCGGGTTTGATTTTTCATGTGCAACACACGGAATGGTGTTCGCCGGTTGTGATTAGAAAGAAGAAGAATAATCAAATCCGTTTATGTGTAGACTTTAGGGAGCTGAATAAGCAGACAGTTAAGGACTACTACCCGTTGCCATTTATTGACCAGATTTTGGATCAATTAGCGGGTAGGGAGATATATTCGTTTATGGATTGCTTTGCAGGATACAACCAAATGGCAATTGCAGAAGAAGACAAGTTGAAAACAACTTTTATCACTGTATTTGGTACTTTTGCGTACCATGTGATGGCCTTTGGTTTATGCAATGCGCCTGGTTCGTGGCAACGAACAGCAGATAAGACATTCGGTGACATATCCCCTGAAGAGTTGAAGGTGTTTATTGATGACTTAGGGGCTGCCACCGTGAGAGAAAGGCAGTTGAGCATTCTAAGAAATTGCTTTGAGTGCTGTAGACAATTGTGTATCGCCTTAAACCCACGGAAGTGTGTTTTTGGAGTACCTTATGGGCTATTGCTGGGTCATGTGGTCAGTTCGGTAGGAATTGCAACAGACCCCGAGAAGGTCAAAGTTATAGTTGCCATGGGTCCACCACGCACTCCGAAGGAGGTTCATAGCTTTCTGTCTTCGGTTGGTTACTATCGTAGATTCATAAATACCTTGGCAGAAAGAACGTTGCCGCTTACAAATTTATTGTCCTTTAGCTGTTCGTTTGTATGGGGTGACCCTTGTAAGGTAGCATTCGAGGATGTGAAACAAGAGCTAGCAAGAGCGCCCGTTTTAAAAGCACCTAAAAGAGGTGAGGTTTTCTATATATTCTCAGCAGCCACCACCATGTATAGTATCAGCTGCTGTTTAGCCCAAATTTGGGAAGAGAAGTGGTACCACCCGATTGCTTTTGCTAGTCGGAAGCTAGGGGTATCCGAAATCAATTATACTTACATGGAGAAATTGTGTCTAGCGATGGTCTTTGGGACCAAGAAATTCAGGCATTACATTCTCTATGAGAAAGTCGTGCTTTATACAAAGGCGGAGGGACTTCGACTATTGATGAATAAGTTACAGCCGCCTGATCGTCTAGCAAAGTGGTTAATCACTTTGCAGGAATTTGATTATGAAATCAAGAGTAAGCCACCAAGGTTGCAAGGCATCGTGGAATGTCTTGTGGACTTTGGGGAGCCGAAAGAATCTGTGGCTGAAGGTAGTGACATGGAGTTGTTATTCAAAATAGATACGGCATCTATTCCCTCCTAGTACCTGCAATAACGCATTATTTATCGACGGGAGAGGCGGGATCCGAATTATCTAAAGCTGAGAGAAGGAAAATTAAGCAGCAAGCGTTAAAGTTTGCCTTGATCGCAGGTACATTATATTGGCAAGGGGTTGATGACATCTATCGCGGATGTGTGATGCCAGTCTTGTTAGCTAACCTTGAGGGGACAGAATTTAAAAATAAGGTTAAACTTAATAAGATTAAACCTTATTATTTCTCATTGCACTAATGCTATGACTGCCTTGCAGGTCTAGGCGAGATCGATCAAATATCTGTAAGGAAATCGTGATAAAGGTTGATGGGTCGTCTAATCCCTTATTTAGAACACCCATATTTGGAACAGAGATATCATCAGGGAAAGCTCATTTGGTGGAGCAAAGGATACAAGGTGATTGAGCAAGAAGGCGGGATATTTATTTGGGAGATCAGGTCTTCTGCCATCACTGCCTACAAATTTTGACGAGCATCCCTGTTGAATTCAATGATGATGGAGGGATGGAGCCTACAGTCCACCCGTTGAATATGCTGAATTTCGATTACCATAATTACGAGTAGAGTTCAAGATGGCGGGATATGTAAACCCTTTATGGACATACACCTTGTACTTTGATGGGGCGTCCAAGGGTCCATGCAAAAAAGGAAGTGTAGGAGTTGTCATCCGAGACCCCCGACGACGCATTGTCATGAAGTTAGCTGTTTATCTCGGGGTGAATTTTACCAATAATATGGCCAAATACAAAGCCCTGATAATGGGTTTGAATATTGCAAAGAAGGGTGGTATCCGTCAGTTATTGGTGAAAGGGGACTCTCAGTTGGTTTTAAATCAACTCAATGGGATGTACATGGTACGGAAACCCATCCTTTGTATGTACCATCATAATGCCATAGCCCGGCTAGACGAATTCGATAGCGTGTCTTTTCAGCTGATTCCACGGAATTGGAATCAGTTTTCCGATTCTTTGGCTAATTTTGCGTATGAAGAAGACCTCTTCTTTAATTGTGGCCCTTGTCCCGATATATCTATTGATGCTGAGACAGGACCCGGTCGTTTGTGGGGTATGCTTTCTGAACATGCCCTCTTTAGCAGACGATGGTTGCTTTGGGTGATGCAAAGGGTAAGCGAGACTCATCTGCCTTTATTATCTTGGATCCATAGACTGATTCGACGACATGTGATGCGAACACCTCTTGCGATATACGCAGGAGGGATAGGTCATAATTTAATGCACCTAGTTTAGGGCTACGAGCCTCTGTTCCCCTGGGAATAGTATGCTTTGCTGTCTATCATGGTTGTTTCCAGGAGGATGTTATGCATAGTATTTTTTAATTTCATTAGGCCAAGAGGGCCGATTCAGTTTTGTAGCAAAGTCATGTCTGATTTCATTAGGCCAAGAGGGCCATTTCCCTGTCTAGTGCGGGTGCGTTTAATCGGGTTTTTGTTTTAAGTGTTGTGCTGGACAGGTTTCGCGGTTCGTGGAATTTTGTGGAGCCTGGAGGAGCCTTTGCTGCAATGGAAGCTTCTTGTGGCCAATCCAGGTGATATCTCTCCTTCATGAGTACCTTTCTTTCCTGCTATATGTGTATGTGTACTTGTCGAGGGGACGCATTTTTGTTGGGGACCGGCAACCAAGGCATGAAGTCCCAGGTTTAGGTTGAGTATGTATGAGGGAGGTCGGAGTAGTCATCACCTCCTGCAACGACATTGTTAGACATTGAAAGACCTATTTTAGAAGGACGCCCTAATGGCCCTGTTCTGCTAGCCTGCTAGGCAGCCGTTCTAGGAGTCCTTGTTAGTAGTGAGGCAGTTAGGGAAGCCTGACAGAAGATAACAATGATGATGCCAGAAACTCTGTACATCTTAAAAGATGAATATAAATGTGAAGGTGTGTAAAAAGGGGTTCTAACCCCTATCAAAGAAAAGTAAAGAAATGAAAGGATATAAGTAGTTGATCATTGCCTTGCGAAGGCTTGGTAGGTTCCTGGGGACGAATCAGACCCGGGGCCGATACCTTATCTTCCTAGGGGTGGCTTCTTGCTGGAAAAATAATGACAAAACAAGGATGGTTGGAGCGAAAATAAAAGTGAGCGTTAGAAAAGGATTAAGTGTTGCCTTGCGAGGGCTTGGTAGGTTCTTGGGTGCCGAGACGGGTCCTGAGACCGATGCCCTGTTCTCCTTGGGTCACTACGCTCAGCTCCCTCCTTTTTACATGCCCAAGTATATTGATTAAATAAAAACCCTAAAAGAAGACATGCACTGAAGGAAAATACTCTTTGATCAGGCTATAGGAGACCTCGCCTTGTAAGAGCTCCTAGTTGTGTTGTCTTTAGTTGGTAAGTAGTGCAGACTACCATTTAGGGCAACCTCTTTGATAGGTTTTTTTAGTTTGGCTATGTTGGAGCAGTTGGTTAGTGACTCGCTTCGAATCTTCTATTAGATGATGCTAGGCCTACTCCTTGTGGATATTATGCCTTGGTTCTGCCCAGGGGTAGGGGGAGCATTGTGCTGAGTTTCACGATGATAATTGTTTTGTATCAGTTTGATGCTTCTTTGGTTGTTTATGTGCAGATATGTTCGTGGGTTCGACGGACTGAGTCGTCCTATCCCGTGGTCGCCAATGAAGGATGGATTTTAGGCCCCGGAACATGCCTAAAAATAGGAGAAAAATGTGGAAATGCGGGGAAAAATGCTCAAGCACGAAGGCGGCAGCTCAACCTAGGACGATTTTAAGCGTCAAGTGCTTGACGGGCGCCCGTATGACACTCCGAGAATTTTCATAATTTTTCCGTGTGCCTGTGCCAGTCAATGGAGCTGCCAGTCAGTGCGGGATTTTGAGACGAGCTCATAGAAATTTTCAGACTGACGATCGGAGTCCGTACGCGGAAGATGGACCGAAACCGGCCGGGGTGCCCAAAAGGGGGCCCAAATTTGAAATTTCAAAAGGTGTAAGAGAGGGGGGTGACCTTTGGCACCCCCCCCTTTCAAAAAACGTGATGTGGGGGGGGGGGGGGGGGGGGGGGGGGGGGGGGGGGGGCGGCGGCTGTTTTCAGCCGTCGAAAAAAACGCGCCCCCCCCCCCCCCCCAATCATGATGAGGCTTGACAAGCAAGCCATGAAGATTATTATGCCAGGCTTCTACATCTATCCTACACCCCGTATCGCCGGTCTCCGCTCCCGCAATGATGGACTGTAGAGAGAGAGAGAAAATCAGTCTTTCTCTCTCCTCCTTCTCTCTCCTCTTGACCCCCGTTCGTGCGTGGAAGAGTAGAATGGAAATGGATGGCCGGATGGATGCCGATTCTTGACGAGACTGAAAGGCAATGCCAAATCATTGTAGATTGCTGATTCCAAGTAGAATTCATGGCTGGAAATCAGTCGTGGGACGTGCCAAATTTAATGGAAAAACCCGCAAGACACGGTAATAATTGTTTTTACAAAGAAAATGGCCTTTTGGTGCAAATTTGGTTGATAAAAATGTGTTCAGATGGATTGAGTTTTGAGTATGTCGTGCTTTGAGTTGTTTTCTGGCTGTTCATCATTTAAAAATCAGAAAAGCATGTGTGGGATAGCAGAAAATAGAAAACCGAGACACGAAAAACCATAAAAATGAAGGAAAATAGGGTTTTTTGGGCTAAAAATGATGCAATAAATTAATCCACACCTACTAAAATTCTTTTTCTGCTGAAATGAACTAAGGGCCACAGCCCATAAACTGAACTTAATTTTCAGCAATTGAAAAATGGGAGAAAATGGGAAAAATTGCAAGAAAATGGTGGAAAAAACCCCTTAAAATAGGGAAAAATTATATTTTGGGCTTCGAAAAATTAGGAAAATTATGAGTAATGTCCGTGAATGTATAGTGAGGCTGAGGCATGAAGATTTGCTTCAGATCAGCCTTGCTTCCGTGTTTTAGTTCGGTTTTGTCCGCTTTTGATATGAAAAATAATGGAAAATGCCGTAAAATGCCATGCAACGAAGCATACAATCGTTAGAAAGAAACCATGAAAGGGATGTTTTTGCACTTGTGCACGATACTATTTTGCTAAATGTTTGAGCACTAGGCATCTACCAAATGCATGGAGCATGAAAAAGAATTTAAAAGTATCAGTGATCAGCTCCTGGACATGCATTGCAATTGGTTTATGAGGACATGACCTACGTTGAGAGGCAGTGAGATACCCATGTTGTAGGCTAGTCGTGGGATCCTAAAGGGGAAATCAAGTAAGGACAATGGTACATGCCTGGACACGTTTATTTGGTACCCTGAGCGACGTTTGTGCGAAATGTCTATTTGTTGAGCGATGCACTGAGGGGCCAATCCCCAAGGTGTAGGAGAGTCACAGAGGGTTGATGGCATCCAGCCGTAGGAGGAACCCCATGTGTATGTGATTCGAGCCTATTTGGCTATGTGAAAGGGACTCCCTCTGAGGAGTAATATTGGGTTAGGATCAGTTGGACTACAACGTATACAAACACAATGTTTAGGAAGGAAGAGATTTCGATAGACGCTCCTGGCCGCGAGGCCGAGGGGTTGTCTTATGCGTAGTGACGAGGCCCGGCTAGTGCATGAGCCAGCGCCGGCCCGTTTTTAGGTCCATCATTATACTCCTCCAGCACTTCAATCCACTGACGTTGCCTCATGTTGAGCTCATTTTGGGTAAAGATCCACTTGAGACTCTTATGGTCAGTTAGTAGAGTAAAGTTGTTACCCAACAAGTATGACAACTAGCAATTCTAGATCATGGGTAGCATAGTTCTTCTCATGACTCTTCAGTTTCCTTGAAGAGTAAGCTATCGGGTGACCTTCTTGCATGAGCATACATCCCAAGGCAAGTGTGCTAGCATCAGTTACTATCTTGAACTCCTTATTGAGGTCTGGAAGTTTTAGGATAGGTGCTGATACCAAACTTTGCTTCAATCTGTCCAAGCTAGTTTGTTCGGGAGTTGACCATGCAATGGATGTTTGCTTCTTCAGTAAGTCCATCAGAGGTGCTGCAATCAAAGCATAGTTTTTGATGAAAACCCTATACCATCCTGTTTATCCAAGAAAGCTGCGTATTTCTTTGACAGTTGTTGGTATTGGCCATTTGAGCATATCTCTGACCTTGGTTGGATCCACTGAGATTTCTTTCGCTGATACGATGAATCTTAGATATTCAATCTGACGTTTGAAGAATACACACTTCTTCATCTTAGCATATAGCTTATGTGACCTCATTGTCTCAAGGACAGTCCGATGTTGGGGTTCATGATCTTCTTCTTGTTTGGAATAGACTAAAGTGTCGTTGAAGAAGACGAGCAAGAAGTCATCAAGATATGGCCTAAAAATATCTTGCATTAACCTGTTGAAGGTGGCAAATGCATTTGTAAGTCCAAATGACATAACTAGGAACTCAAAGTGCCCATATCTTGTGTTGAAGGCTGTTTTTGGGATATCTTCTTCCTTGATCCTTATTTGATAGTAACCTGATCTGAGATCAATCTTGGAGAAGATCTTTGTACCCTGAAGACGATCAAGAAGCTCATCTATTCTAGGAATAGGGTACTTCTTTTTTACAGTTGATTGATTAAACCCTCTGTAATCAATACATAGTCGAAGTGTTCCATCTTTCTTTTTCTGGAACAGTACTGGAGCTCCCCATGGTGAATTGCCAGGACGGATGTAGCCCTGATCTAGCAGTTGCTTGAGTTGTTCCTTCAACTCAATTGCTTCTGGTATGGACATTCTATGAGGTCTCTTTGCAATTGGCGCAGCTCCTAGTACTAGCTTAATCTCATGATCCACTTCTCTTTGAGGTGGGAGTTCTGTCAACTCTTCAGGAAATACATCGGCGTATTCCTTTGGCCAAGAAGGTCCTTCACTAGACTCTTGCTTCTGATCTAGCTTGTTGAGCTTAATCAAGTAGATAGGTAATCCTTTTCTGACTCCTTTTATGATCCGATGCTTTGGCCAATTGGATTTTTGGATTTCCAGCCTCACCTTGAGTTGTGACTAATTCCCTTTCAGAGTTTTGAAAGGAAACTTGGCACTTCCCACAATGAATGTGGGCGTCATTAGGCTTAAGCCAATCCATTCCGAGTAGACAATCATGGATACCTAAATTCATGACTCTGAATTTGACCGAAGTCTTTTTTCCTCCCAGAAAGAATTCTACCTTAGTAGTTTGCCTGGTACAAGTAACTCCATGACCATTTGCCAATTCCACAAGCAAGATAGGTGCTTCTACGGTGGCTATTCCTAATCTTTTTGCACAAGCTGGTGAGATAAAGGAATGTGTACTGCCACAATCAATGAAGGTCTTGACGCTTTTACCTTGATAGTCTAACGGTGTCTAAATCATCGAGAACTGGTGATTCGAGCCTTTCTTGTGTAGAGCGGCATTTGCCTATTTGCTTCCATAGTCGGATCTTCTTCTTCTTCGCACATTTGCCTATTGGAAAGGCAGGCGGTTCTTCCTCTGCCTCGGGTAGCGGCTCCCTGACCACGGCCCGTTCCTTGGAAAGGTGCTTAACGATGTCCTCCTCCAAGCTTGGGACATTGCTGCTTGAAATGTCCCGGCTCGTTGCAGTGGAAACAACGGAGGTTTCGGCCATTGCTTTGAGTAGGGACAAAGTTGTTGACGTTATTAGTTCTTGCTTTCTTTCTTTGTCCTTGATCCTGACCTTGAACTCTCTTCATCTGAGGCCTCAATATTCCTCTGTTCAAGTCATTATAAGACCAAGTTTTGTTACCTCTTTGTCTAGACTACACTTCTTAAATTATAGGGGCAGCTCAAATGAGTACGTCCTGAAGATCAGATGGGTGCATTGATTCGAGACGTGTATTCACTGGTGGGTTTAAACCAGCACAAAATTTTGACACCTGCTGGGTCATGTCCATCTGTGGCACATACTTTAAAAGTGAGACGAATTTAGAGTAGTATGCGTCACGAGTGAGTCCTAGCTGTTTTAGCTCGTAGAACTCATTTCTTTTCTACGTGTGGTATGTAGGTGGTAAGTATCTTCTCGGCACAACTTTCTTCAGCTTCTCAGATCCTTCTGCAATCCCTTGATCCTTGCACCATTGATTCCACCAAAGCCTGGCTTTGTTGGTGAGCTTCAGCTTAGCGAGCATAGCCTGATTGGCGAGTGCAGTACCGGCTGTTTTGAAGTAATCCTCCATGGATTTAATCCAAATTTCAACATCTGCTTGAACTGACCTGCCTCTCACATCAAATTCGGGTGGCTTAATCTGATTGAGAAGAAACTTCTTCTCCTCGATTATAGCAGTACTTGATGTAGGAGGCGAACTGGAAACCTGTACCTGGGGTTATGCCTGGATAAAGGTTTCTTAACGTTATTACACGATAATCGTTATTGATTTATATTACATCTCCAATTCCGCTATCATCCAAGCAATCTAACCACTGAACTTCTTATCAATTCTCAACGACGGAACAGACATTGATAAAAGAAAGTTTTATTGTATTTATATGGGCATAGCCCTTTTGGAATACAACATTTCTTGCGATGATAAGCCAACTGTTACATTTAGTTTGGGGAGAATAATGTTGTATTACATTTATCTACAGGAACTGTATAATAGTATGGTTTCGGGTCATGGATCTTCAGGAATCGGTAAGTCATTAGAATTTCAGGGTATCCTTTCCTTTGGAACCCATTCTTCTCATGGCGCCCCAACACTTTAATCTTCTCGGCGGGGATTGCATGGGTTACTTCCTCATATACATATGAGTTCAGTTCAACCCTCCGACCTCGAACATGTAAAGTTGAATTTACGTGAGGCTCTACAAAAATAAATAGCTTCACGACTTTCAGGTCTTGCAACCACTTGATCCTCTTTAGGTTGGTTTGTAGGTATACAAACCGGTGGGCAGCTATATAGTAGATTCCTGAGGCACCTGTCCATCTTCGTTCCATGTACAAAGGTGATGGATTATAGATTCGCTCTAGGATGTTCATCATCTCAACCCTTTGTCTATAATCAGGGGAATACATCGCAGTCATAAACATGACTCGGAACACTAAGAGCTTGTTCCATGCTTCGTAATTCTACAAGACAGCATTTAAAGTAAAGAAATGTTTGGAACAGCAACATTTGCTTTACTTCATCTTATTAAGATTTCATAAAAACAATTCCTTTGTTGGTTGGCTCTGATACCAACTGTAACGTGTCAACCTGTTATCTTCATAACACATCTTGGCAGTCCATCGGAAAGGATGTCTAGAGAGCTCCGCCCGGCACTTCCATGGAATGTTACGGGGTTTGCGATCTTGGACTTTCCATGTCTGCCACGTAGCGGAAGTATTCCGACCGTTCCCACTTAGGACCCCGACCTGAATTAGGGTTTTGCTTATTGGTCATTTCCTAACGGCAACTAGCGTCGAATCCAAGCAAACTACTTTACACAGAAACGCCAGGTCCGAAGCGGATTCACGTTGCACTTGGTTCAAGGAGAATGGGAAACGAGAGGGATGCGAAGCTCAACCTCTATGCCATAAGGCATAGTCCCATTCCGTTCCCCTAAAACAGCGTAAATCGGGATTAGTTATCTCTAGGTCAATGCTTTTGTTGTTCGTGTTCTTTGACGATCTTTTGGCTGTCCATCGTGGTTTGAGAAAAGTTCCCGACCAACCGGGACCACCCATTCGTAGGACGGACCTATGGCCACATCCACCACACTTTCCTCAGGTTGTTTTAGTTATTTAATTACCTAACACATTTATTTGGATATGTATCAATCAGCTTCCTTAATTAGCCCGTTAGGCACTGGTTCCTTTACATAATCATATCACTTGACATAGAAAAGCAATGTCAAACAAGTTCCTTTTTAATAGGTTATCATATTTATCTTTGAAATACATAAAGTCCAGCCCGTAGGCTTATCCACAATCCGCCCGAAGGCTATCCAACAATCCACAGGGATCACTAATCCAAGTTTTCACCCGTAGACTAGTATGCGGGCCTCAAGATTCAATCCCGAGTCACACTAGCCTCTTGTGCAGGGCCCGGACGGCGAGGGATTTACGGCCAGAGCCCACCTGGCACCCAAGCGTCCTCCTGCTCCAAGTAGCGCTCAATGGAGAGACCTCTTGTGGCAGGTTCGGTCCACTTTCCCAGCGCAATTAACAACCCTCTTGGTTAGGGTCAGGTAGGTAGTCGGGGGTAACTGAAGCTGCCTCTCCCTTCAGGCCTTCAACCTGAAGTATTAGATATCCATTTATCCTTTAATTCATTGATCAAACAAAGCAAAACAGTGCTCTTAAATTTGTAACAAGCACAAACATTTCCATTGGTCATTTATTGTTGGCCAACTGCTAAGGAGTGAATCCTTCTGTCCGAATGCATCCAGCACTTGATCCGGATTACTTGCAACTAGGCAAGATCCCCAATATCCTGGGTTAGGGCGTACACTATTAACACGACTTGATCAATACCTTAAGTTCATATGTTATTCCAAATTATTGGCTTGTCCTTTGCTTCCAAGCAATTATCTTTACCCAAGAAAGGTACTATGTTAGGATGATTATTCATCCTCTTGCAAGATAACTTGCATAAGAATCTACCAACCTCAATCCGAGGAATTGGCCATTCCCTTGTGATCAATTCACAAGATCATGCGACTCTACCCCTTGTTACACAAGTGTGGCATCGAATTATGGGTCTATTCTACCCATCAAATGGAGTCATGAAACGATCTGTTCCTGATTACATTAGGCTGACATTGTTAGTCCTAGGGTTCCAAGTTCCATCTTTTTAATGGAAGATTCTTAGGGACAAACCCTAGATCACTTCTCAAGTATGTTCCATTGTCCCTACATTCGGTGAATGTGGGCAAGTATTTAGGGTATAGGAGTTTCAGTTTTAGCAATACGTGTGACTAGGTCACGTATTAAATCCTAATGAGTTCTTTGGAATTGAATTAACTCTTTCTAAAATGAGTACTCCGTGGGTTTAGGTGTTTAGGTTTATGCCAAATATGTTTAATTCTTGAAGATAATTACGCTATCATTTCCATGACACAGGACTCATTGTCTACGCGTAAATTGATTTTCAACCCTAACTTATCGATTTAAGATCAAGCATAGCTTAGGTTATAACCTAATTCCAATTAATCATCCTATAACTTGCGAACAAGATTCATGCTAAACAAGCAACCATTTACTAATAATTATGCAGTTTAAAAACGATAATTGACTAGAGTTATGCAACTTAAGAATCATTTCATGCCTTGCTTTTTCGCATGGATTATTAGCACTTTCCTTAATAACTCATTGCGAAGAACATATGTCCTAATAATGAGACATGCAATTTATATTTCCATGCCCAAACGGAGTGCACTATCTTAATTCTGTTTTTTAAATATGGACATGTCGGGGGGAAAAGGGGAATTATGGGGTCCTTATGAGGAAATTTGTGGGTGGGGAAAGGATCATGGGGGGAAAAGGGGCCTAAGGGGGCCCTTAGGGGGGATTTAAGATGCGGGGAGAAAAAGGGGCTATAAGCCCTTGGGAAGATTTAAAGTATGGGGAGTAAGGTATGGGAAGAAAAAGGGGCTATAAGCCCTTGGGAAGACTTTGGTGGGGGGGGGGGGGGGAATAAAAGTTTTAATAGACAATAGGAGGGGGGGCTTCTTAGGAAGCTTTTAGGAGCTTCCTAAGAAGCTTCTGAATGGAAACATGGGAGCCCCACGTGGCATACAGGTTGCAGATGGCGAATCGTTGGCCGAATGGTAGCGGAATGGCGGCAGACGGATGACAACGGCCTCCTGCCGACAATCTGCAGTGCCTCCTCTCCACTGCTCCTCTCCCTCTCACGGCCAAACTCTTCACTCCCTCCACGGCAGCCTTTTTTCTATGGCAGTAGTGACTCAAGCGGCAATTGGCCCTCTCTCACACAACAACATCAGGCATCGGCATCTTCTTTTGTTCTCTCGCGGCCCCCCCTTTGCTATGCCCATAGCCTTTTTATAGGTGAGGGGAGGGGATCGTCCCTCCTCTGCGTGGCATCATGCATGCTCCATAGTCTTAGCAAGCTCCAGCAAGGAGCTTGCTTATACATGCTATTCCCCTCTTCCTCCAGCTTGACAGTTGGCTGGAGGAGAGGGGAATAATTAAAAAATTTTGCCTTTATCAAAATAAAGAAATTATCCTTACGACTATAAAGAGGGTTCACGCATGCTATTGGAAGTTCGGTATGTTACTCTCTCTTAATTTTGTTTGCTTTCTCTATTTGTTTGTCTCTCTCTCTCTCTCTTTATATGCTATAGATTGTCATCTATGGAGGTTTTTCTGCGCGTTTATTAACCAAGTTTGAAAAAAATGGTTCGACTGTGCAGGTCTGTCAACGCATCTAGATGATAGTGTAGACGCAGGTATAAACACGGAAATAAACGCGCTGACAGACGCACATAGAGATGCAGATATAGATGCAACATGTAATATGTTTTATCTAAATAGGATAATATGATTTTTCTTGTGTAGATGTGAAATCCTAGATCTTCCAGCACTGATCCTGAGTTGGAAAGCATGAACAACACCTTAGCGGAGTTTTCTAGAGGTGTTAGTAGCTTTTTTGGAGGTTTTCCAAACAAGGAGCAATTCATGGGGGAGATGACCAATTATCTTGGTCGCCCTCCCACTGCAGAGGAGGTTTTCAGTGTCATGTCTGGGACACCTATCACATCTTTGCCTAGCAGTGCCATACAAATACCAATCCTTGGCACACCTCTACTAACAAGTACTCCATGCACTATGCATACACATAGATCAGCTGATGCACAGGGATCAGCTGAAGTACATGGACCGGCCGAAGCACGTGCATCTGTAGAAGCACGTGCATCGAGTGAGGTAGAGGGTAGTGCCCGTCGAGGGAGGAGAGAGAGTCATGCGGGAGGATGAGGAGGTCGAGGTCTTTGTGGGGGTTGCCTAGGAGATGGATCTTGATCACCCTCACCGGAAAATGAGAGAGGTGAGCCTCCACAAATGCACTACTCTGGCACTGATGTTGGTGGTATCTTGCATGACTCTGAGAGGGGAGGGAAGTGATAGCCTACTTGAGGAGTGTCGTGCATGCCACATACAAAGATTGCATGATTCCCTTCAAGCACAAAAAAAATGGTTTGTGGCAAGAGGTGCTGCGGGCAGTACATAGAAGGTACCCTAATCCCGAGAATTCACGATTCTCAAATGATTGGGGATGGTCAAAGGTGAGAGACGCGCTTCATAACAAGAGGTCTCACCTTATGAAGCGCGCCAAGGAGTCACTGTGGAGACAAGAGCAGGGGCACCCTGGATATGGCCAACCACCCAATTGCCACCACAGGGAGTGGAAAGAGGCCAAGAAGAGAGCAACAGAGAAAATGACAAGTCGCCAGTATGCAAAGGTGCGACGTATCGAGATGGCAACCATGGGATCATTGCATTATGGATCGGGTAGCAGGGAGTCATGGGAGGCTGAGTTTGTAAGTATTATTTGATTTCTTTTTTAATTAAATTTTGTAATTTGTTTCACTTCATTATGTTGTGTGTTCTAATACGTTGTATGTTCAAATTGTTTTGTAGTATCATATCGTTGGTAGAATGCCTACTGCTAGAGAGGTAGGCTACCATCGAGGTCATAACCAAGCATCCACTTGGCAGCATTTCTATGAGGAGGGACTCATCACGGAGGAGCAATATAATCGTGCCATGAGGATTCCACAACCAGAAGATGTATGTTTTATTTTTTAAATGAAAAGTATAGGTAACTCTAATTTATTGTTTGTAATGGTATTTATATACCTTAATCCTTTGTGTAGGCGAACCCTGACGTAATTGAGGATAGCGAAGGGGGGACTAGCAGTAGCGGTGGTGGCAGCGGCAGCGGCACAGGCAGCGGTGGTGGTAGCAATGATGATGCCTCTTCTGAGGAGATGTAGAGGAGCCCCATGCATGCATGCCTCCCTTTGGCTTGTAGTTTTCATTTTTGATATGTATTACTTTTAGCTACTAGTGCTTGCGACCATGACCATGCTTGAGGTCACAAGCACTAGAACTCATCATGTAAAAATGTTTCATCTCTATATATGAGATTTCGTGTTCTACATACATTGTTTTATTTTCAATACAGAAATCTTCGAAATAATCTTTCTCTTTTTTTCCTAAGCATACAATTTGATGTTGATGGGGGGAAAAAAACTAGAGAGCATGTGGCTTGCAAAGCCACACTCTCTAGTTTTTTTTTTCACACCTCTGTTTTGCGCGTCTATCAATGCGTCTAAATTGCAGGATAAATGTGCGTATATTCTCGTCAAAAAGTTGTAGAGTAAACACTTTTTTAGACGCGCATATACACGCGTGTATAGACGCACAATATGAATATATCCACTTTTTTATAAATATGATTATATATTCACGTAGCACATCAATACGCGCGTCTATATGCGCATGTAAATGTGACTATAAGCGCGCTTTTAGACGCAAAATTTTAGATACAGTAGTAGATGTGGTAATAAACGCGCCCGACATTTTTTAACACAGTTTAAATATTGTGTCTACAAGCGTGTCTATGGAGCCTTTTTGTTGTAGTGCCCTGGCACCCACGTGTCTTCCTGCTCCAAGTAGCGCTCAACGGAGAGACCTCTCGCGGTGGGTTTGGTCCACCTTCCCGACGCAGTTAACAACCCCCTTGGTTAGGGTGAGGCAGGCAGTCGGGGGTAAGTGAGGCTGCCTCTCCCTTCAGGCCTTCAACGTGAAGCATTAGATATCTTTTCATCCTTTAATTTTCCTTGAGCAAACAAAGCAAATAGTGCTCTATACAACTGTTACAAGCACAATCATTTCCAATGGTCATTATTTGGCCAACTGTTAAGGAGTGAATCCTTCTTTCCGAATGCATCCAGTACTCGATCCGAGATCAATTGCAACTTGGCAAGATTCGCAAGGGTTTGTTTGTTAACCCTTATATCCTTGGGTTAGGGCCATATCCTATTAACCCAACTTAACCCAGAACCTTAAGTTCTATTAGCAGTAAATATGTTATTCCAATTTACTGATTGGTCTTTTCCTTTCAAGCAATTATCTAATTCCCTTATCTTGGTCACTTTTCCCAAGAAAGGTGCTATATCAGGACGACTACTCATCCTCTAGCAAGATAAACTTGTGCAAGAATTTGCCAATCTCATTTCGAGGAATTGGCCATTCCCTTGTGATCAAATCACAAGATCATGCGACTTTGCAACTTGTTGCACAAGCATCGCATGAAAAACCTTGGGACTATTTTACCCATTGAATGACATCTTCTAATCACGAAATCATGATTAGATAAGAAACAGGGATTGGGTGTCTTCATAACAATCCGTTCCTGATTGCACTAGGCCAACATTGTCGATCCTAGAGTTTCAAATTCATATCGAGTTTCATCCTTTTAGCGAGTGATCCTTAAGGTAAAATCCGTAGATCGTTTCTCACAAGTATGTCCTATTGTCCCTACATTCCGTGAATGTGGGCAAGTCTTTAAGATATAAGAGTTTGAGCTTTCGCAATCAGAGCGATTAGGTCATGTCCTCAACGTGCTAAACCCTAGTTAGCTCTTTGGGATATGTTGCATTGATTTAACCCTTCCTAAGTGATTCCTTTGCGGTTTTAGGTGTTTTAGGTTTAAACCAATTTATTGTCTATTCTTGAAGATATTTACGATACCATTTTCGTAACCATATGATTTATTGCCTACATATGAGTAGATTTACAATCCCTAACTTTTCTGGTTAAGATCAAAGCGTAAGTTAAGTTATGGCATAATTCCTATTGATCCTTCTGTAACATGCAATCAAGATTTATGCTACTAAACTTTAGGGTCTTATGTTAGAACCATGCAGCCTTTTCTAACAACTACGCAGTTGAAATGAGATTTATGCCAATTGCCTAGAGTTTAATCTTCTACATGCAGCCCTAGAGTCATTTCCATGCCTAGCAATTTCCTGTGGTTGTTAGCAACCTTCTTTAAAGAATCATTTTGAAGAAAAGATGTTCAATAATGCGACATGCGATTTATTCCTTCCATGCATAATTGAAGTGTACTATCATTATTTCGACTTGTAAAGATTGGCATTAGTTAATCTAAGTTTGTTACTTTGCAATGCATAAAAACCACTTGCTAGGAATGCATAGAGATCTTATGCTCTTCTTTTTCATTCGTTTAATACAAATGACTGATTCTTTGATCGAAGTTATTTCCTTTAATTTAGCCAAGGTATTTCAATCAAAAAAGTGCATCCTAACTCCATAAATGATCCATGCACAATCGAAATATTACAACGTTAATCAAAACTAGGAAGAAAAACCTGGACTTGTGGTGAAATGTCCACATGGATGTTAGGAGATGATCCTCCTACATTTGTGCCTTGTGTCTTCTTAGGAGCCACGCATATTCGATCTTCTTGACTTGGTCGCAGACCTATGATCTTGGCTTGTCTCCTTCGCACACGAAATTTCCCTTTTGAGATTCGGTTTTCTTGACCAATTTCACCGTCTTTTAGAACCGGGCTTTAGAAATGGAACTTATGAATTTTGCCTTCTTTTCATAGAAGTTCTGGGAATACAAGTGTACTTCACGAAAAGGGGCTTAACTGTCTTGTGTGGGAATCCATGGAAAGAAGAAAAAATAGCTTTGTACTATGCAAAGGGGGAAAGGTAGCTTAAATTATGGAGTTATAAAGACCCCATTAGAAAGGGTTTATAAAAGTCCCTAGAAAGGGATTTTAAGATAACTTGTGAGGGGGGAAAAATCCACGGAAAGGTTTTCAAATGGATTTGTGGAAGTTCTAAGGGGAGAGCTTTGAAAACCCGGCCTAAGGTGGGAAAAAGGGCTTAAATTCCAATGGGGAAGGGGTGTAAAGCAAGCTTGGAGAGGGCTTAAACTCCGAGGGAAGGGAAGGGAGGTTTTAAAAAAAAACCGTTTGAGAGGCAATAGGATAGGTGCTTAGGTGGAGCCCATGGAAATGGGAGCTTAAATCCCGGGGGGTATATAAAACCACAAGAGAAATGCTTGTGGAAGCCCACAACAAGGGGGGCTTTAGAAGCTTCCCAAGAAGCTTCTAAAGCTTCTGGGGTTGTGGAAAGCCCCATGTGGCGTGATGGGAAGGGATAGGAATTATTGGCGGCCGATCTTCAAGCGACAGCAACAACTGGTGAATTTCAGCTCCTCCTTACTCCTCTCTCTCTCACGTCTGCCTCCCGGCCCTTCTCAATCTTCTTCAGCCTCACAGCACATACAAAGGCGATGCTACTTTCTTCTTTCTCGCACGGTAGCAACTGCAGTGTTGTGGCTCCCTCCTTCTTCACTCCCCCCCACAAGGTTTTTATAGGCTAGAGAGAGGGAACTCCCCTCCCCCCATGCGGTCTAATGCATGGGTATTCACCCCCCATGGCTTCCAACTCCTGATGCTTAGTCATAGCGCCTCCCTCCCTCTCCTCCATCACGACCGTCGGCTGGGGAAAAGAGGGGATAATTTTTAAAAAAATCCATAATTCCAAAATTTATCCTCATGACCTCCCAAGAGGAGGTTCATATGAGGATATGCGATTACTTAGTTTATGCCAATAGAGATCGCACCGTCCGTTTATATAATGCCGGCATTCCCTTGCATGAGTATCACAGGGTTTACAAATATTTTCAATAGAAATGTTACATTCTCTCCCCCTTGGAGGAATCTAGATGTCCTCATCTCGAGATAAACTGGGGATATTGATGGTTGAGAGTGCTTTCATCTATTCAAGTGACATCCTCCTTAGGATAATCTTTCCACTGGACGAGGCATTCTCTCAGGGTTTTGGATCTCAGTTGTCTCTCCCTAACATCTAAGATCCTATCAGGCCTTAGTTCAAGGACTCCTTGACTAGGCATTACAACTTGTTGGTCATCAAATACATGGTTAGGATTAGGTACATACTTCTTTAATAGGCTGATATGGAATACATTATGAACCTTTAGGTTTTCAGGGAGTTGCAGTCTATAAGCATTAGGTCCTAGGCACTTGAGGATCTTGTATGGTCCACAATACCTTGGACTTAGCTTCTTGCAATCTCCTAAGGATAGGGAACTCTTCTTTGGGCGTACGCGAATGAAGACCATGTCTCCTTCCTCGAAGATTTTATCTTGACGCTTCAAATTTGCGTATGCCTTCTGTCTATCCTTGGCAGCTTGGATGTCCTGTCTTATTGACTTTATTTGATCATCCATCTCTTCCAACATCTGCCTTGAAGCTTCAACCCTCAAGGTTGGATCTGAGAAGTTTAGGGGATTTCGACAGTCATGACCATATAATGCTTGAAAAGGGGCCATCTGAATGCTTTGTTGGTAAGAAGCATTGTAGGCAAATTCAACCAAAGGCAAGTATTGAATCCACCTTTTTGGTTCACAACAGCAATATGCCCTAAGAATATCCTCGATGACTTGATTAACTCGCTCTGTTTGGCCATCCGTTTGGGAATGGTAAGCTGTGCTGAAATAGAGTTGAGTCCCAATGGCTTCAAAGATGGCTCTCCAGAAGTGTGATGTGAAGAGAGAGTCACGATCACTAACGATTCTTCTTGGTACCCCATGTATCTTGAATATCTCTTTGATAAACAACTTTGCAATGTCTGAGGCTTTATAGTTTGTCTTCACTGGAATAAGGTGTGCAACCTTGGTAAGCATGTCAACCACAGTCATGATGGAGTTGTATCCTCCCTGGACTTGGGTTAGGCCAACAACAAAATCCATACTGATGAATTCCCATTTCATTTGGGGAATGTCAAGTGGTTGCAGCTTCCCTGGCATCTTGACATGTTCGGCTTTGATACGTTGACAAGACAAATACTCCGTGACATATTTGAGAGCGTCACCTTTAAGCCTCTCCCAATGGTAGCTCTTCCTAACTGCATTGAGAGTCTTGGCATAGCCAGGATGTCCTGAGAAAGGGGAATCAAGAGCTTCCCACAATATCTTCTGCTTAAGTGACTGGCTTGCCGATATACATACTCTTGTTCTATAGTAGACAAGTCCACTATTGATAGAGAATTCATGATACTTGGCCTGTAGCTTTTGATCCTGGCCCTTGATAGGATTTCCCTTAGCATCTTTTGATAGGCTAGATCATGGCATGCTTCCTCTCTAGCTAGCTCAAGTATTGGGTTGTTTGGCATGGACACCTTTGTAGCTAGAGATCTAGCTGTTGATGGATTTTGCAAGATTAGTGAATTAAGGAATGTCTTGCGACTGAGTGCATCGACAATTACATTCTCCTTTCCAGGTCGGTATTTGATTTCAAAGTCATACTCTTCCAGGGCTTCAATCCACCGACGTTGCCTCATGTTGAGCTCGTTCTGGGTAAAGATCCACTTGAGACTTTTATGATCAATCACTAGTGTAAACTTGTTACCCAACATGTAGTGTCTCCAAAGCTTTAGAGCATGGATGATAGCTAACAGTTCTAGATCATGAATAGCATAATTTTTCTCATGGCTCTTCAGTTTCCTAGATGACTATGCTAGAAGGTGACCTTCCTACATGAGCACATATCCTAAGGCAAGTGTGCTAGAATCAGTTACCACCTCGAACTCATTACTGAGGTCTGGAACTTTTAGGATAGGTGCTGATACCAAACTTTGCTTCAATTTATCAAAGCTGGTTTATTCGGCAGCTCACCATGCAATGGATGTTTGCTTCTTCAGTAAGTCCGTTAGAGGTGCTACGATCAAGGCATAGTTTTTTATGAAGACCCTATACCATCCTATCAATCCAAGAAAACTGTGTATTTCTTTGACAGTTGTTGGTATTGGCCATTCTAGCACATCTCTGACTTTGGCCGGATCCACTGAGATTCCTCCCGCTGATACAATGAATCCCAGATATTCAATTTGATGCTTGAAGAATGCACACTTCTTCATCTTAGCATACAACTTGTGTGACCTCATTGCCTCAAGTACAATCCAATGTTAGGGTTCATGATCTTCTTCCTGTTTGGAATAGACTAAAGTGTCATCGAAGAAGACGAGCATGAAGTCATCAAGATATGGCCTAAAGATATCCTGCATTAACCTATTGAAGGTGCCAGGCGCATTCGTAAGCCCGAATGACATAACTAGGAACTCAAAGTGTCCACATCTTGTGTTGAAGGCCATCTTTGGGATATCTTCTTCCTTGATCCTTATCTGATAGTAATAGGGTACTTGTTCTTGACAGTTGATTGATTTAACCCTCTGTGATCAATACACAGTCGAAGTGTTCCATCTTTCTTTTTCTAGAATAGTACTGGAGCTCCCCATGGTAAACTGCTAGGACGGATGTAGCCCTGATCTAGCAATTGCTTGAGTTTTTCCTTCAGCTTAATTGCTTCCGGTATGGACATTCTATAAGTTCTCTTTGCAATTGGCACAGCTCTTGGCACTAGCTTGATCTCATGATCCACTTCTCTTTGAGGCGGGAGTTCTCTTAACTCTTCAGGAAATACGTCTGCGTATTCCTTTAGCCAAGAAGGTCCTTCACTAGACTCCTGCTTCTGATCTAACTTGTTGAGCTTAATCAAGTAGACATGTAGTCCTTTTCTAACTCTCTTTATAATCCGAGATGCATTGGCCAATTGAATTTTTGGCACTCCAACCTCACCTTGAGTTGTGACTAAATCCCCTTGAGAATTTTGGAAGGAAACTCGGCCCTTTCCACAGTGAATGTGGGCATCATTAGGTTTAATCCAATCCATTCCGAGTAGACACTCATGGATACCTAGGTTCATGACTCTGAATTTGACCAAAGTCTTCTTTCCTCCCAAAAAGAATTCCACCTTAGCAGTTTGCCTGGTAAAAGTGACCTCTCGACCATTTGCTAATTCCACCAGCAGGGTAGGTGCTTCTACTGTGGCTATTCATCATCTTCTTGCACAAGCTGGTGAGATAAAGGAATGTGTACTGCCACAATCAATCAAGGTTTTGAAACCTTTACCTTGATTGTCTGACAGTGTTTGATCCACTGAGAACTGGCGATTCAGGCCTTTCTTGTGTAGAGCGGGATGGACTGTTGCCCTTTCAAACTTTGCTTCCATGGTCGGATCTTCTTCTTCACACATTTCCCTGTGGGCACCACAAGCGGTTCTTCCTCTGCCTCATGTAGCAGCTCCCTGGCCATGGCCAGTTCCTTGGAAAGGTGCTTGGCAATGTCATCCTCCAAGCTTGGGACATTGCCTCTTGAAATGTCCTGGCTCGTTGCAGTGGAAACAATGAAAGTTCGAGCCATTGCTTTGGGTAGGGACAAAGTTGTTGGCATTATTAGTCCTTGCTTTCTTTCTTTGTCCCCGATTCTGACCTTGAACTCTCTTCATTTGAGGCCTATATTCTCCTCTGTTCAGGTCATTGTAAGACCAAGTTTTGTTACCTCTTGGTCTAGCCTACACCTCCTGAATTATAGGTGCAACTCGAATGAGTGCGTCCTAAAGATCTAATGGGCGCATAGATTCAAGACGGGTATTCTGGTGGGTTTAAACCAGCACAAAATTTTGACACCTACTGTGTCATGTCCATCTGTGGTGCATACTTAAGAAGCGAGACGAATCTAGAGTAGTATGCGTCAAGAGTAAGTCCCAGCTGTTTCAGCTCGTAGAACTCATTCATTTTCTGTGTGCGATACACAGGTGGTAAGTATCTTCCTTGCACGGCTTTGTTCAGCTTCTCCTAGGTAATGGATCCTTCTGCAATCCCTTGATCTTTGCACCATTGTTTCCACCAAAGTCTGGCTTCACCGATGAGCTTAACTTGGCGAGCATAGCCTCATTGGCAGGTGCAGTACTGGCTGCTTCAAAGTAATCCTCCATAGACTCAATCCAAATTTCAGCATCTGCTTGGATGGACCTACCTTTCCCATCAAATTCGGGTGGCTTAATCTATTTGAGAAGAAACTTCTTCTCTTGGATTACAACAGTACTTGATGTAGGAGGCGAACTAGGAATCTGTACCTGGGGTTGTGCCTGGATAAAGGTTTCTTAACGTTATTACTCGTTAATTGTTATGATTTATATTTCATCTCCATTTCTATCAACCAAGCAATCTAACCACTTAACTTCTTATCAATTCTCATGAATAAAATAGATGTTGATAAAAAGAAGTCTTATTGCATTTATATGGGCATAGCCGAAGATCAGGGTATCCTTTTCTTTGAAACCCATTCTTCTCATAGCGCCCCAAGACCTTGATCCTGTCGGTGGGGATTACATGGGTCACTTTCTCATATACATATGAGTTCAGCTCAACCCTCCAACCTCGAATATGTAAAGTTGAGTTTACGTGAGCCTCCACAAAAATGAACAGCTTCACGATCTTCAGGTCTTCCAACCACTTGATCCTCTTTAGGTTGGTTTGAAGGTATGCAAACCGGGGGGCAGCTATATAGTAGATTCCTGAGACACCCGTCCATCTTCCTTCCACGTACAAAGGCGATGGATTATAGATACGCTCTAGGATGTTCATCATCTCAACCCTTTATTGAAAATCCGAGGAATGCATCGCAGTCGTAAACATGACTCGAAATACTAAGAACCTGCTCCGTGCTTCATAATTCTGCAAGATAGCATCGAAAGTAAGGAAATGTTCAGAAGCGCAACATTTTCTTTACTTCATCTTATTAAGATTTCTTAAAAACAAATCCTTCGTTGGTTTGCTCTAATACCAACTGTAATGTGTCCACCTGTTCTCTTCACGACACTCTTAGCAATCCATCCGAAAGGATGTCTAGAAAGCTCCGCCCGACACTCCCATGGAATGTCATGGGGTTTGCAATCTAGGACTTTCCGTGTTTGCCACATAGTGGAAGTATTCTGGTCGTTCCCACTTAGGGCCAACCTGAATCAGGGTTCTCCCTAATGGTCATTTCCTAAATGGCAACTAGCGTCAAATCTCGAGCAAAATATTTTATGCAGAAACGCCAGGGACGAAGCAAATTCACACTGCACTTGGTTCAAGGAGAATGGGAAACGAGAGGGATGAAAAGCTCAACCTATCTGCAATAAGGCATAGTCCCATGCCGTTCCCCTAAAACAGCGTAAATCGGGATTGTTATAACTTAGACTTTAGGTCAGTGCCCTTGCTATTCATATCATTTGAAACGATCTTCTTGCTGTCCATCATGATTGAGAAAAGTTTCCGACCAACCCGGACCACCCATCCGTAGGATGGACCCATGGCCACATCCACCGCACTATCCTCAGTTGTTTTAGTTGTCTAATTACCTATCACATTTAGTTGGACATGTATTTTGCAACTTTCTTAATTAGTCCCTTAGATATCGGTTCCTTCACATAATCATAGCACTTGACATAGAAAAGCAGTGTCAAACAAGTTCCTTTTCACCAGGTTATCATATTTATCTTTGAAGCACATTTCTAAAGTCTAGCCCGTAGGCTTATCCATAATCCGCTCGAAGGCTATCCTGCAATCCACAGGGATTACTAATCCAAGATTCCGCCCTAGACTAGTATGCGTGCCTCGAGATCCAATCCCGAGTCATGTTGGCCTCCTGTATAGGGCGCGGAAGGTGACGGATTTACGGCCAGAGCCCCCCTGACACCCAAGCGTCCTCCCACTCTAAGTAGCGCTCAATGGAGAGATCTCTCACGAGGGTTCAATCCACCTTCCCGGCGCGGTTAACAACCCCCTTGGTTAGGGTTAGGCAGGTAGTCGGGGATAACTGAGGCTGCCTCTCCCTTTAGGCCATCAACCTGAAGCATTAGATATCTTTTCATCCTTTAATTCCTTGAGCAAACAAAGCAAATAGTGCTCTATACAACTGTTACAAGCACAATCATTTCCAATGGTCGTTATTTGGCCAACTGCTAAGGAGTGAATCCTTCTTTCCGAATGCATCCAGCACTAGATCCGAGATCAATTGCAACTTGGCAAGATTTCCAAGGTTTGTTTGTTAACCCTTATATCCTTGGGTTAGGGCCGTACCCTATTAACCCAACTTAACCCAGAAGCTTAAGTTCCATTAGCAGTAAATATGTTATTCCAATTTAGTGATTGGTCTTTTCCTTTCAAGCAATTATCTAATTCCCTTATCTTGGTCACTTTTCCCAAGAAAGGTGTTATATCAGGACGACTACTCATCCTCTAACAAGATAAACTTGTGCAAGAATTTGCCAATCTCATTCCGAGGAATTGGCCATTCCCTTGTGATCAAATCACAAGATCATGCGACTTTGCAACTTGTTGCACAAGCGTCACATGAAAAACCATGGGACTATTTTATCCATTGAATGGTGTCTTCCAATCATGAAATCATGATTAGATAAGAAACAGGGATTGGGTGTCTTCATAACAATCCGTTCCTGATTGCACTAGGCTGATATTGTCGGTCCTAAAGTTTCAAATTCAAATCGAGTTTCATCCTTTTAGCGAGCGATCCTTAAGGTAAAATCCCTAGATCATTTCTCACAAGTATGTCCTATTGTCCCTACATTTCGTGAATGTGGGCAAGTCTGTAGGGTATAAGAGTTTCAGCTTTGGCAATCAGAGCGATTAGGTCATGTCCTCAATGTGCTAAACCCTACTTAGCTCTTTGGGATATGTTGCATTGATTTAACCCTTCCTAAGTGATTCCTTCGCGATTTTAGGTGTTCTAGGTTTAAACCAATTTAGTTGTCTATTCTTGAAGATATTTACGATACCATTTTCGTAACCACATGATTTATTGCCTACGTATGAGTAGATTTACAATCCCTAGCTTTTCTGGTTAAGATCAAAGCATAAGTTAAGTTATGTCATAATTCCTATTGATTCTTCTGTAACATGCAATCAAGATTTATGCTATTTAACTTTAGGGTTTTATGTTAGAACCATGCAGCCTTTTCTAACAACTACGCAGTTGAAATGAGATTTATGCCAATTGCCTAGAGTTTAATCTTCTTCATGCAGCCCTAGAGTCATTTCCATGCCTAGCAATTCCCTATGGTTGTTAGCAACCTTCTTTAAAGAATCATTTCGAAGAAAAGATGTTCAATAATGCAACATACGATTTATTCCTTCCATGCATAAGTGTACTATCATTATTTCGACTTGTAAAGATGGGCATTATAAGTTAATCTAAGTTCGTTACTTTGCAATGCATAAAAACCACTTGCTAGGAATGCATAGAGATCTTATGCTCTTCTTTTTCATTTGTTTAATACAAATGACCGATTCTTTGATCGAAGTTATTTCCTTTAATTTAGCCAAGGTATTTCAATCAAAAAAGTGCATCCTAATTCCATAAATGATCCATGCACAATCAAAATATTACAACGTTAATCAAAATTAGGAAGAAAAACATGGACTTGTGGTGAAATGTCGATATGGATGCTAGGAGATGATCCTCCTATGTTTGTGCCTTGTGCCTTCTTAACAGCCATCATGTATTCGATCTTCTTGACTTGATCTTGCAGACCTATGATCTTGGCTCATCTCCTTTGCACGCGAAAACTTTCTTTTGAGATTCGGCTTTCTTGACCAATTTCACTATCTTTTGGAACCGGGCTTTAGAAATGAAACTTATGAATTTTCCCTTCTTTTCGTAGAAGTTCCAAGAATACAAGTGTTCTTCACAAAAAGGGGCTTAATCGTCTAGTGTGGGAATCCACAGAAAGAAGAAAAAATAGCTTTGTAGTATGCAATGGGGGAAAGGTAGCTTAAATTCCAGAGTTATAAAGACCCCTTTAGAAAGGGTTTATAAAAGTCCCTAGGAAGGGCTTTTAAGATAACTTGTGAGGGGGGAAAAATCCACGGAAAGGTTTTCAAATGGATTTGTAGAAGTTCTAAGGGGAGAGCTTTGAAAACCCGGCCTAAGGTGGGCAAAAGGGCTTAAATTCCAACAGGGAAGGGGTGTAAAGCAAGCTTGGAGAGGGCTTAAACTCCGGGGGAAGGGAAGGGAGGTTTTTAAAAAAACCCATTTGAGAGGCAATAGGATAGGTGCTTAGGTGGAACCCATGAAAATGGGAGCTTGAATCTGGGGGGGAGGGGGGGTATAAAACCACAAGAGGAAGGCTTGTGGAAGCCCACAAGAAGGGGGGCTTCCTAAGGGGGGGCTTTAAAGCTTCTTGGGTCGTGGAATGCCCCACGTGGCGTGATGGGAAGGAATAGGAATTGTTGGCGGCCAATCTTCAGCAGGCGGCGGCAGTTGGCGAATTTCAACTCCTCCTTACTCCTCTCTCTCTCACGTCCATCAGCCTCTCGGCCCTTCTCGATCTCCTTCAGCCTCACGGCGCATACAGAGGCGATGCTACTTTCTTCTTTCTCACACGGCAGCAACTACAGCATTGTGGCTCCCTCCTTTTTCACTCCCCCCCACAAGGTTTTTATAGGCTAGGGAGAGGGACCTCCCCTCCCCCCACGCGGCCTAATGCATGGGTATTCACCCCCCATGGCTTCGAGCTCTCAATGCCTAGTCATAGCGCCTCCCTCCCTCTCCTCCAGCACGACTGTCGGCTAGGGAAAAGAGGGGATAATTACAAAGAAAAATTGCCATAATTCCAAAATTTATCCTCATGACCTCCTCCCAAGATAAGGTTCATACGAGGATATGCGGTTCCTTTGTTTATGCCAATAGAGATTGCACCGTCCATTTATACAATGCCGGCATTCCCTTGTGTGTGTATCACGGGGTTTAGAAATATTTTCAACGGAAATATTACACATTCGATCCGGGATCAATTGCGACTTGGCAAGATCCCCAAGGGTTTGTTTGTTAACCCTGATGTCCTTAGGTTAGGGTCGTACCAATCCTTAAGTTCTATTAACAAAAAATATGTTGTTCCAAATTATTGATTGGTCCTTTGCTTCCAAGCAAATATCTAATCCCCTTATCTTGGTCACTTTTCCCAAGAAAGGTGCTATATCAGGATGACTACTCATCCTCTTGCAAGATAAACTTGCGCAAGAATTTGCCAATCTCATTCTGAGGAATTGGCCATTCTCTTGTGGTCAACTCACAAGATCATGCGACGTTGCAACTTGTTGCAAAAGAGTCGCATCTAATCTATGGGACTATTTCACCCATCGAACGGTGTCTTCTAATCACGGAATCATGATTAGATAGGAAATAGGGTTTAGGGTGTCTTCATATCCAATCCATTCCTGATTGCACTAGGCCGACATCGTCAGTCCTAGGGCTCCATCTCAATTTGAGTTTCATCTTTTTAGCGAGCGATCCTTAGGGTAGAAACCCTAGATTGTTTCTTGCAAGTATGTCCTATTGTCCCTACATTCCGTGAATGTGGGCAAGTCTTTCGGGTATGAGAGTTTCAACTTGGCAATAAGTGCGACTAGGTCACGTCCTCAACGTGCTAAACCCTAGTTAGCACTTGTGATATGTTGCATCGATTTAACCATTCCTAAGCGATTCCTTTGTGGTTTAGGTGTTTAGGGTAAAACAATGTTCTTGTCTATTCATGAAGATATTGTCTTGATCAAAGAGGGGAAAAACTAGTTGCATTACAATACCATTGTCGTAAGCACATGATTCATTGCCTACGTATGATTAGATTTACAACCCCTAACTTTTTTGGTTAAGATCAAAGCGTATGTTAAGTCATGGCATAATTTCCATTGATGCATTCAAGATTCATGCTGTTAGGCTTTTAGGGTTTATGCTAAAACGAACCATGTAGCCTTTCCCTAACTTCTTTTCTGAATGAAATATTCATATGCTGAAAAAGCATTACACAACCTTTCGTAACTACTTACATAGTTGATTGAGATTTATGCTAGTTGACTAGAGTTTAATCTACTTCATGCAGCCCTAGAATCATTTCCGTGCCTTGCAAATTCCTACGGTTGTTAGCAACCTTCTTTAATGAATCATTGACAAGAAGAGATGTTTAATAATGCGACATGCGATTTAATATTTCCATGCATAATAGAAGTGTACTACAATAATTTCGACTTGTAAAGATGGTCATTAGTTGATCTAGATTGGTTACTATGCAATGTATAGAAACAACTTGCTAAGAATGCATAGACATCTTATCTTCTTCTTTCGTTTGTTTCTTTGAGAAATACAAATGACCGATTCTTTAATTGTGAGTTATTTCCTTTAAGATAGCCAATGTTTTTCAATCGCAAAAGTGCATCTTACTTCCGTGAATTAACCATGCATAGTTGCAATATTACGATGTAAATCAAAAAATAGGAAGAAAACTTGGACTTGTGGGTTCCGTGAAATGTCCACATGAGTTCAGTAAGTCCGTCAGAGGTGCTGCAATCAAAGCATAGTTTCTGATGAAGACCCTATACCATCCTGTAAATCCAAGAAAACTCTGTATTTCTTTGACAGTTGTTGGTATTGGCCATTCTAGCATATCTCTGACTTTGGCCGGATCCACTACGATTCCTTCCACTGATACGATGAATCCCAAATATTCAATCTGATGTTTGAAGAATGCACACTTCTTCATCTTAGCATAGAGCTTATGTGCTCTCATTGTCTCAAGGACAATCCAAAGTTGTGGTTCATGATCTTCTTCCTGTTTGGAATAGACTAAAGTGTTGTCGAAGAAGACGAGTATGAAGTCATCAAGATATGGCCTAAAGATATCCTGCATTAACCTGTTGAAGGTGGCAGGTGCATTCATAAGCCCGAATGACATAACTACAAACTCAAAGTGTCCATATCTTGTGTTAAAGGCCATCTTTGGGATATCTTTTTCCTTGATTCTTATCTGATAGTAACCAGACCTGAGATCAATCTCTTGGATAAGATCTTCGCATCCTGAAGACAATCAAGAAGCTCATCTATTCTAGGAATAGGGTACTTGTTTTTGACAGTTGATTTATTCAACCCTCTGTAATCAATACAGAGTCGAAGCGTTTCATCTTTCTTTTTCTGGAACAGTACTGGAGCTCCCCATGGTGAACTGCTAGGACCAATGTAGCCCTGATCTAGCAGTTGCTTGAGTTGTTCCTTCATCTCAATTGCTTCTGGGATGGAAATCCTATAAGGTCTCTTCGCAATTGGTGCAGCTCCTGGAACTAGCTTGATCTCATGATCCACTTCTCTTTGATGTGGGATTTCTGTCAACTCTTCAGGAAATACATCCGCGTACTTCTTTAGCCATGAAGGTTCTTCACTAGACTCCTACTTTTGATCTAGCTTATTGAGCTTAATCAAGTAGACAAGTAATCCCTTTCTAACTCCCTTTATAATCCGAGATGCTTTGGCCAATTGAATTTTTGGCTTTCCAGTCTCACCTTGAGTTGTGACCAATTCCCCTTGAGAGTTTCGAAAGGAAATTTTGCCCTTTCCACAATGAATGTGGGCATCGTTAGGTTTAAGCCAATCCATTCCGAGTAGAAACTCATGGATACCTAGGTTCATGACTCTGATTTTGACCGAAGTCGTCTTTCCTTCCAGAAAGAATTTCACCTTAGTAGTTTGCCTAGTACTAGTGACCTCACGACCATTTGCTATTTCCACAAGCAAGGTAGGTGCTTCTGCTGTGGCTATTCCTAATCTTCTTGCACAAGCTGGTGAGATAAAGGAATGTGTACTGCCACAATCAATCAAGGTCTTGAAACCTTTACCTTGATAATCCGATGGCGTCTGAATCACTGAAAACTAGCAATTCGACCCTTTCTTGTGAAGAGCGGCATGGACTGTCACCCTTTCAAACTCTGCTTCCATGGTCGAATCTTCTTCTTTGCACATTTCTCTATTGGCAACACAGGCGGTTCTTCCTCTTCCTTGGGTAGCGGCTCCATGGCCACGGCCAGTTCCTTGGAAAGGTGCTTGGTGATGTTCTCTTGCAAGCTTGGGACATTGCCTCTTGAAATGACCAGGCTCATTGCAGTGGAAACAACGGAGGTTTCAGCCATTGCTTTGAGTAGGGACAAAGTTGTTGACATTATTAGTCCTTGCCTTCTTTCTTTGTCCCCGATTCTGATCTCGAAATATCTTCATTTGAGGCCTATATGCTCCTCTGTTCGGGTCATTATAAGACCAAGTTTTGTTACCTCTTAGCCTAGCGTGCACCTCCTGAATTATAGGCATAGCTCGAATGAGTGCGTCCAGTAGATCTGATGGGCGCATAGATTCGAGACAGGTATTCACTGGTGGGTTTAAACCAGCACAAAACTTTGACACCTGCTATGTCATGTCCATCTATGGCGCATACTTAAGAAGTGAGACGAATTTAGAGTAGTATGCTTCAAGAGTGAGTCCCAGCTATTTCAGCTCGTAGAACTCATTCATTTTCTGCGTGTGATACGTAGGTGGTAATTATCTTCCTTGCACAGCTTTCTTCAGTTTTTCTAGGTAACGGATCCTTCTGCGATCCCTTGATCTCTGCACCATTGCTTCCACTTGGCTTCGTCGGTGAGCTTCAGCTTGGCGAGCATAGCCTGGTTGGCGGGTGCAGTACTGGCTGCTTCAAAGTAATCCTCTGTGGATTCTATCCAAATCTCAGCATTCGCTTGGACAGTCCTACCTTTCCCGTCCAATTCAGGCAGCTTAATCTACTTGAGAAGAAACTTCTTCTCCTGGATCACGGCAGTGCTTTATGTAGGAGGCGAACTGGGAATCTGTACCTGGGGTCGTGCCTCAATAAAGTATTCTTAACGTTATAACTCGCTAATTTTTATGATTTATATTTCGTACCCAATTCAGCTATCAACCAAGAATCCTAGCCACTTAACTTTTTATCAATTCTCATGGACAAGATAGACATTGATAAAAAGAAGTCTTATTGTATTTATATGGGCATAGCCCTTTCGGAGTACAACATTTCTTGAGATGATAGAACAACTGTTACATTTAGTTTGGGGAGAATAATGTTGTATTACATTTATCTATGGGAACTCGATAATAGTATGGTTTTGGGTCATGGATCTTTAGGAATTGGTAAGTCATTGGAAGATTAGGGTATCCTTTCCTTTGGAACCCATTCTTCTCATAGCGCCCCAACAGCTTGATCCTGTTGGCAGGGATTACACGGGTCACTTCCTCATATACATATCAGTTCATCTCAACCCTCCGACCTTGAATATGTAGAGTTGAGTTTATGTGAGCTTCCACAAAAATGAACAGCTTCACGATCTTCAGGTCTTCCAACCACTTGATCCTCTTTAGGTTGGTTTGAAGGTATGCAAACCGGTGGGTAGCTATGTACTAGATTCCTGAGTAACCCAACCATCTTCAATCCACGTACAAAGGTGATGGATTATAAATACGATCTAGGATATTCATCATCTCAACCCTTTGTCGATAATCCAGAGAATGCATCGCGGTCATAAACATGACTCGAAATACTAAGAACCTGTTCCATGCTTCATAATTCTGCAAGATAGCATGGAAAGTAAGGAAATGTTCTTTAACAGCAACATTTGCTTTACTTCTACTTAGTAAGATTTAAAAAAAAAAATCCTTCATTGGTTTGCTCTGATACCAACTGTAACATGTCCACCTGTTTCCTTCAGGACACGTCTTAGCAGTCCATCGGAAAGGAAGTCTAGAAAGCTCCGCCCGGTAGTCCCATGGAATTTCACGAGGTTTGCGATCTAGGACTTTTCCGCGTCTGCCACGTAGCGGAAGTATTCTGGCCATTCCCATTTAGGACTGACTTGAATCAGGGTTTTTTCCAATGGTCATTTCCTACACGGCAACTAGCGTCGAGAACCACTTTACGCAGAAACGCCAGGGCCGAAGTGGTTTCACGCTGCACTTGATTCAATGAGAATGGGAAACGAGAGGGATGCTAGGCTCGACCTCTCTACCATAAGGCATAGTCCCATTCTGTTCCCCTAAAACAGCGTAAACCGGGATTAATATAACCTAGACTCTAGGTCAGCACCCTTGCTATTCATTTCCTTTGAAACGATCTTCTTGTTGTCCATTATGATTGAGAAAAGTTCCCGACCAACCGGGACCACCCATCTGTAGGACGGACCTATGGCCCCGGACCCATGGCCACATCCACCGCACTTTCCTCTGTTGTTTTAGTTGTCTAATTACCTACCACATTCAGTTGGACATGCATCAAGAAGCTTCCTTAATTAGCCCATTAGGCACCGGTTCCTTCATGTAATCATAGCACTTGACATAGAAAAGTAGTGTCAAACAAGTTCATTTTCAACAGGTTATCATATTTATCCTTGGAATACATTGATAAAGTCCAGCCCATAGGCTTATCCATAATCCACCCGAAGGCTATCCAGCAATCCACAGGGATTACTAATCCAAGATTCCACTCGTAGACTAGTATGCGGGCCTCGAGATCCAATCCCGAGTCATGTTGGCCTCTTGTGCAAGGCCCGAAAGGTGAGAAATTTACGGCCAGAGCCCCCCCTAGCACCCAAGCATCCTCCTGCTCCAAGTAGCGCTCAACGGAGAGACCTCTCGCGACGGGTTCGGTCTACCTTCCCGGCACGGCTAACAACCCCCTGGTTAGGGTTAGGCAGACAGTCGGGGGTAACTAAAGCTGCCTCTCCCTTCAAGCCTTCAACCTGAAGCATTAAATATCTCTTCCATCCTTTAGTTCCTTGAGCAAACAATGCAAACAGTGCTTTCTAAACTGTTACAAGCACAATCAATTCCAGTGGTCGTTTATTTGGCCAAATACTAAGGAGTGAATCCTTCTCTCCAAATGCATCTAGCATTCGATCCGAGATCAATTGCGACTTGGCAAGTTCCCCAAGGGTTTGTTTGTTAACCCTTATGTCCTTGGGTTAGGGCCATACCCTATTATCCCAACTTAACCAATCCTTAAGTTCTATTAACAAAAAAAATATTGCTCCAAATTATTGATTGGTCCTTTGCTTCCAAGCAAATATTTTATCCCCTTATCTTGGTCACTTTTCCCAAGAAATGTGCATGATCTTGTGATTTGATGACAAGGGAATAGCCAATTCCTCGAAATGAGATTGGCAGATTCTTACGCAAGTTATCTTGCAAGAGGATGAATAATCGTCCTAATATAGTACATTTCTTGGGTAAAGTGACCAAGATACGAGGATGTGCTTGGAAGCAAAGGACCAACACATAAATTGGAAAAACATATATACTACTAATTGAACTTAAGGTATTGATTAAGTTGGGTTAATAGGGTACGCACCTAACCCAAGGATATAAGGGTTAACAAACAAACCCTTGGAGATCTTGCCAAGTCGCAATTGATCCCAGATTGAGTGCTGGATGCATTCAGAAAGAAGGATTCGCTCCTTAGTAGTTGGCCAAAAATAACGACCAATGGAAATGATTGTGCTTCTAATAGTTTTTAAGAGCACTGTTTTGCTTTGTTTGCTCAAAGAATTAAAGGATGAAAAGATAGCTAATGCTTCAGGTTGAAGGCCTGAAGGGAGAGGCAGCTTCAGTTACCCCCTATATTTTCCTGACCCTCACCAAGGGGGTTGTTAACCACGCTGGGAAGGTGGACCGAACCCGCTGCCACGAGAGGTCTCTCTGTTGAGCGCTACTTGGAGCAAGAGGACACTTGGGTGCCAAAGGGGGCTCTGGTAGTAAATCCCTCGCATTCTGGGCCCTGCTCCCTGTGGATTGCTAGATAGCCTTTGGGTGGATTATGGGTAAGCCTACGGGGGGCTGGATGTTATAAATGTATTCCAAAGATAAATATGATAAGCTATTAAAAAGGAACTTATTTGACATTGCTTTTCTATGTCAAGTATTATGATTACGTGAAGGAACCAGTGCCTAATGGGCTAATTAAGGAAACTGATTGATACATGTCCAACTAAATGTGGTAGGTAATTAAATAACTAAAACAACTTGAGGAAAGTGCGATGGATGTGGCCATGGATCCGTTCTACGGATGGGTGGTCTCGGTTGGCCGAGAACTTTTCTCAATCACGATGGACAGCAAGAAGATCGTTTTCAAAGGACATGAACAGCAAGGGCGCTGACCTAGAGTCTAAGTTATAATAATTTCAATTTACGGCTGTTTTAGGGGAATGGAATGGGACTATGCCTTATGGCAGAGAGGTCGAGCATTGCATCCCTCTCATTTCCCATTCTCCTTGAACTAAGTGCAGCATGAATCCGCTTCGACCCTGGCATTTCTGTGTAAAGTAGTTCGCTTGGGGTTCGACACTAGTTGCCCTTTAGGAAATGACCATTAGGAGAACCCTGATTCAGGTCGGTCCTAAGTGGGAACGGCTAGAATACTTCCGCTACGTGGTAGACGTGAAAAGTCCTAAATCGCAAACCACGTAACATTCCATGGGAGTGCCGGGCGGAGCTTTCTAGACATCCTTTCCGATGGACTATTAAGACGTGTCCTGAAGATTATAGGCGGACACGTTACAGTTGGTATCAGAGCAAACCAACGAAGGATTTGTTCGTAAGAGATCTTAATAAAAAGAAGTAAAGAAAATATTGCATTCTAAATATTTCCTTACTTTCGATGCTGTCTTGCATAATTATGAAGCATGGAACATGTTCTTAGTGTTCCGAGTCATGTTTATGACTGCGATGCATTCCCCGGATTATCGACAAAGGGTTGAGATGATGAACATCCTAGAGCGTATCTATAATCCATCGCCTTTGTACATGGAACAAAGATGGACAGGCGCCTCAGGAATCTACTATATAGCTGCCCAACAGTTTGTATACCTTCAGACCAACCTAAAGAGGATCAAGTGGTTGGAAGACCTAAAGATCGTGAAGCTGTTCATTTTTGTGGAGGCTCACGTAACTCAACTTTACATATTCGAGGTCGGAGGGTTGAGTTGAGCTCATATGTATATGATGAAGTGACCCGTGTAATCCCTGCCGACAGGATCAAAGTGTTGGGGTGCTATGAGAAGAATGGGTTCCAATGAAAAGGATACCCTGATCTTCCAATGACTCACCAATTCCGGAAGATTCATGACCCGAAACCATACTATTATCCAGTTCCCGTAGATAAATGTAATATAACACTATTCTTCCCGAACTAAATGTATCAGTCACTTTGCTATACCAAGAGATGTTGTACTCCGAAAGGGCTAGACCCATATAAATGCAATAAGACTTCTTTTTATCAATGTCTGTTTTGTTCATGAGAATTGATAAGAAGTTAAGTGGTTAGATTGCTTGGTTGATAGTTGAAATGGAGATGAAATATAAATCGTAACGATTAACGAGTAATAACATTAAGAAACCTTTATCCAGGCACAACCCGAGGTACAAATTCCCAGTTCGCCTCCTACATCAAGTACTACTGTAATCCAGGAGAAGAAGTTTCTTCTCAAGTAGATTAAGCCACCCGAATTTGATGGGAAAGGCAGGTCTGTCCAAGCAGATGTTGAAATTTGGATTGAATCCATGGAGGATTACTTTGAAGCAGCTGGTACTGCACCCGCCAACCACGCTATGCTCGCCAAGCTAAAGCTAGAGATCAAGGGATAGCGGAAGGATCTATTACCTGGGAGAAGCTAAAGAAAGCCGTACAGGGAAGATACTTACCACCTGCGTATCGCACGCACAAAATGAATGAGTTCTACAAGCTAAAACAGTTGGGACTCACTCTTGATGCATACTATTCTAAATTCGTCTCACTTCTTAAGTATATGCCATAGATGGACATGACACAACAGGTGTCAAAATTTTGTACTAGTTTAAATCCACCAGTGAATACCCGTCTCGAATCTATGCGCCCATCAGATCTTCAAGCGCGCACTCATTTGAGTTGCCCCTATAATTCAGGAGGTGCAGGCTAGACCAAGAGGTAACAAAACTTGATCTTATAATGACCTAATCAGAGGAACATTTAGGCCTCAAATGAAGAGAGTTCAAGGTCAGAGTCAGGGAAAAAGAAAGAAAGCAAGGACTAATAATGTCAACAACTTTGTTGCTACTCAAAGCAATGGCTGAAACCTCCATTGTTTCCACTACAACGAGCCCGGTCATTTCAAGAGGCAATGTCCCAAGCTTGGAGGAGGACATCGCCAAGCACCTTTCCACGGCACTGACCGTGGTCAGGGAGCCACTACCCAAGGCAGAGGAAGAACCACCAGTATTGCCAATAGGCAAATGTGCGAAGAAGAAGAAGATCTGACCATGGAAGCAAAGTTTGAAAGGGCGGCAGTCCATACTACTCTTTACAAGAAAGGCCCGAATCGCCAATTCTCGGTGATTCAGACACCGCCAGACTATCAAGGTAAAGGTTTCAAGATCTTGATTGATTGTGGCAGTACACATTCCTTTATCTCACCAATTTGTGCAAAAAGATTAGGAATAGCCACAGTAGAAGCACCTACCTTTCTTGTGGAATTAGCAAATGGTCGTGAGGTTACTTGTACTAGGCAAACTGCTAAGGTAGAATTCTTTCTAGGAGGAAAGGCAACTTCGGTCAAATTCAGAGTCATGAACCTAGGCATCCATGAGTGTCTACTCGGAATGGATTCTTAACCCGAATGATGCCCACATCCATTTTGGAAAAGGCCAAATTTCATTTCAAAACTTTGAAGGGGAATTGGTTACAACTCAAGGTGAAGCAGGGAAGCCAAAAATTCAATTGGCCAAAGCATCTCGGATTATAAAGGGAGTCAGAAAGGGACTACCTATCTACTTGATTAAGCTCAATAAGTTAGATCAGAAGCATGAGTCTAGTGAAGGGCCTTCATGGCTAAAAGAATATGCAGATGCATTTCCTGAAGACTTAACAGAACTCTTGCCTCAAAGAGAAGTGGATCATATAGAATTGCAAAGAGATCCTATAGAATGTCCATACCGGAAGCAATGGAGCTGAAGGAACAACTCAAGAAACTACTAGATCAGGGCTACATTCGTCCTAGCAGTTCACCATGGGGAGCTCCAATACTGTTCCAGAAAAAGAAAGATGGAACGCTTTGACTGTGTATTGATTACAGAGGGTTGAATCAATCAACTGTCAAGAACAAGTACCCTATTCCTAGAATAGATGAGCTTCTTGATCATCTTCAGGGTGCGAAGATCTTCTCCAAGATTGATCTCCGGTCTGTTTACTATCAGATAAGAATCAAGGAAGAAGATATCCCAAAGACGGCCTTCAACACAAGATATGGACACTTTGAGTTTTTAGTTATGTCATTCGGGCTTACGAATGCGCCTGTCACCTTCAACAGGTTAATGCAGGATACGGTTAGGCCATATCTTGATGACTTCGTGCTCGTCTTCTTCGACGACACTTTAGTCTATTCTAAACATGAAAAAGATCATGAACCCCAACTTCAGTCCTTGAGACAATGAGGGCACATAAGCTATATGCTAAGATGAAGAAGTGTGCATTCTTCAAACGTCAGATTGAATATCTGGGATTCATTGTATCAGCGGAAGGAATCTCAATGGACCTAGCCAAGGTCAGAGATGTGCTAGAATGGCGAATACCAACAACTGTCAAAGAAATACAGAGTTTTCTTGGATTAACAGGATGGTATAGGGTCTTCATAAAAAAACTATGCTTTGATTACAGCACCTCTGACGGACTTACTGAAGAAGCAAACTTCCATTGCATGGTCAACTCCCGAACAAACTAGCTTTGATAGATTGAAGCAAAGTTTGGTATCAGCACCTATCCTAAAACTTCCAGACCTCAATAAGAAGTTCGAGGTAGTAACTGATGCTAACGCACTTGCCTTAGGATGTATGCTCATGCGGGGAGGTCCTCCTGTAGCATACTCTTCAAGGAAACTGAAGAGTCATGAGAAGAATTATGCTACCCATGATCTAGAAATGTTAGCTGTCATCCATGCTCTAAAGCTTTGGAGACACTACATGTTGGGTAACATGTTTACACTAGTAACTGATCATAAAAGTCTCAAGTGGATCTTTACCTAGAACGAGCTCAACATGAGGTAACGTCAGTGGATTGAAGTGCTGGAGGAGTATGATTTTGAAATCAAATATCGACTAGGAAAGGAGAATGTAGTTGATGATACACTCAGTCGCAAGGCATTCCTTAACTCATTAATCTTGCAAAATCCATCAACAGCTAGATCTCTATTTACAAAGGTATCTATGCCAAACAATCCAATACTTGAGCTAGCTTGAGAGGAAGCATGCCATGATCCAGCCTATCAAAAGATGCTAAGGGAGATCTCTATCAATGACCACAATCAAAAGCTACAGGCTAAGTATCATGAATTCTCTATCAATAGTGGACTTGTCTACTATAGAATGAGGTTGTGTATACCGGCAAGCCAACCACTTAAGCAGAAGATATTGTGGGAAGCTCATGATTCCCCTTTCTCAGGACATCCTGGCTATGCCAAGACTCTCAATGTAGTTAGGAAGAGCTACTATTGGGAGAGGCTTAAAAGTGACATTCTCAAATATGTCACTCAGTGTTTGTCTTGTCAATGTATCAAAGCTGAACATGTCAAAATGCCAGGAAAGCTACAACCACTTGAAATTTCCCAATGAAATGGGAATTCATCAGTATGGACTTTGTTGTTGGCCTACCCCAAGTTCAGGGAGGATACAACTCCATTATGGTTGTGGTTGACATGCTTACTAAGGTTGCACACCTTATTCCAATAAAGACAAACTATAAAGCCTCATCCAGGTTGCTTATCAAGGAGATATTCAAGCTGCATGGGTTACCCAAAAGAATCATCAATGATCGTGATTCTCTCTTCACATCACACTTTTGAAGAGCCATCTTTGAAGCCATTGGGACTCATGAGCGATTAATAAACTATAATTGGGGATTAATGAACGGTAATTAGAAATACATTTTTAAATAAAGAATCGCAGATTCGAGCAGAATTGCTGTCTTGAATCCTGAACTGTCATAACTTTTGATCCAGAACTCCGATTGACAAGCGGTTTTGACAGGATTCGAGAGCACAATGAGAGCTACGCATTGGAATGGATTTGTTTTTAAAGACAAAATTAACTAATACTTCTAATTTGAACAAGTTCATGTATCAAATCATCACTTGTGTAAAGAATTCAATCAAGTATAAACAATGAAACAACTTATCTTCCTTTTTGTTGCTACGCATCCATAGCTCTGATACCATGTTGAGAGAGAGTGAGTACGAGAGAGATACACAAGACATGCTCCCAAAGAATGATTCATATTGATGTAGAGTTAGTATATATAGGTGAGACCCAAGTCAAGTGAAAGATGATATATATAGTTGTAACATTTTTAGCATGAATCGTGTTCACATGTTATAGGATGATTAATTGGAGTTAGGCTATAACTTAACCTATGCTTGATCTTAAACCAAAAAGTTAGGATTTGAAAATCAAGTTACGCGTAGACAATAAGTCATGTGGTTATGAAAATGATAGCGTAATTATCTTTAGAAATAGATAGGTTAAATTGGCATAAACCTAAACACCTAAACCCGCGGAGTACTCGTTTTAGAAAAAGTTAATTGAATTCCAAAGAACTAACTAGGATTTAATACGTAACCTAGTCGCTCGTATTGCCAAGGCTGAAACTCCTATACCCTAAAGACTTTCCCACATTCACGGAATGTAGGGACATTGGAACATACTTGAGAAGTGATCTAGGGTTTTTCCCTAGGAATCTCTCGCTAAAAAAAGATGGAACTTGGAACCCTAGGACTAACAACGTCAGCCTAATGTAATCATGAACGGATTTTTTCATGACTCCATTCGAAGGGTAAATTGTCCCATAGCTTGATGTGACATTTTTGTGACAAGTAGTAGAGTCACACGATCTTGCGAATTGATCACAAGGAAATGGCCAAATTCCTCAGAATGAGGTTGGCAGACTCTTATGCAAGTTATCTTGCAAGAGGATGAAAAATCCTCCTAATATAATATTTTTCTTGGGTAAAGATAATTGCTTGAAAGCAAGAGACCAACCAATAAATTGGAATAACATATGAACTTAAGGTATTGACCAAGTCAGGTTAATAGGGTACAGCCCTAACCCAAGATATAGGGGATCTTGCCAAGTCGCAAGTAATCTTGGATCGAGTGCTAGATGCATTCGAAAAGAAGGATTCACTCCTTAGCAACAATAACGACCAATCGAAATGATCGTGCTTGTTATAGATTTAAGAGCACTTTTTTTATTTGTTTGATCAATGAATTAAAGAATAAATGGAAATCTAATGCTTCAGGTTGAAGGTTTGAAGGGAGAGGCAGCTTCGGTTACCCCCGACTGCCTGGCTGACCCTAACCAAGGGGGTTGTTAACTGCACCGGGAAGGTGGACCGAACCCGCCGCGAGAGGCCTCTCCATTAAGCGCTACTTGGAGCAGAGGACACTTGGGTGCCAGGGGGGCTCTGGCCATAAATTCCTCGCCTTTCCGGCCCTACAGAAGAGGCTAACATGACTCGGGATTGGATCTCGAGGCCCGCATACTAGTCTAAAGGCGGAATCGTGGATTAGTGATCCCTGTGGATTGCTGGATAGCCATCGGGTGGATTGTGGATAAGCCTACGGGCTGGATTTTATACATTTCAAAGATAAATATGATAACCTGTTAAAAGGAACTTGTTTGACATTGCTTTTCTATGTCAAGTGCTATGATTGTGTGAAGGAACCAATGCCTAACGGGCTAATTAAGGAAGCTGATTGAACTTGTTTGACAAGTGCTATGATTGCTTTTCTATGTCAAGTGCTATGATTGTGTGAAGGAACCAATGCCTAACGGGCTAATTAAGGAAGCTGATTGATACATGTCTAAGTAAATGTGTTAGGTAATTAAATAACTAAAACAACTTGAGGAAAGTGCGGTGGATGTGGCCATGGGTCCATCCTACGGATGGGTGGTCTCGGTTGGCCAGGAACTTTTCTCAATCATGATGGACAGCCAGAAGATCGTTCAAAGAATATGAACAGCAAGAGCGTTGACCTAGAGTCTAAGATACAGATGATCCCGATTTACGCTGTTTTAGGGGAACGGAATGGGACTATGCCTTATGGCATAGAGATTGAGCTTCGCATCCCTCTCGTTTCCCATTCTCCTAGAACCTGGCGTTTCTGCGTAAAATAGTTCGCTCGGGTTCGACGCTAGTTGCCGTTAGGAAATGACCAATAGGGAAAGCCCTAATGCAAGTCCGTCCTAAGTGGGAACGGCCAGAATACTTCCGCTATGAGGCAGACGCAGAAAGTCCTAGATCACAAACCCTGTAACATTCCATGGGAGTGCCGGGCAGAGCTTTCTAGACATCCTTTCCAATGGACTGCTAAGACGTGTCCTGAGGATAACAAGTCGACACCTTACAGTTGGTATCAGAGCGAACCAACAAAGGATTTGTTTTTATGAAATCTTAATAAGATAAAGTAAAGAAAATGTTGCTGTCCAAATATTTCCTTACTTTCAATGCTGTCTTGCAGAACTATGAAGCATGGAACAGGTTCTTGGTATTTCGAGTCATGTTTATGACTGCGATGCATTCCCCGCATTATCGACAAAGGATTGAGATGATGAACATCCTAGAACGTATCTATAATCCATCGCCTTTGTATATGGAACGAAGATGGACGGGTACCTCAGGAATCTACTATATAGTTGCCCACCAGTTTGCATACCTACAGACCAACCTAAAGAGGATCAAGTGGTTGGAAGACCTAAAAGTCGTGAAGATGTTCATTTTTGTGGAAGCTCACGTAAATTTAATTTTACATACTCAAGGTCGGAGGGTTGATCTCATATGTATATGAGGAAGTGACTCATGTTATCCCCGCTGACAGGATTAAAGTGTTGGGACGCCATGAGAAGAATGGGTTCCAAAGGAAAGGATACCTTGATCTTCCAATGACTTACCGATTCTTGAAGATCCATGACCCCAAAACCATACTATTATCCAGTTTTTGTAGATAAATGTAATACAATATTATTCTCCTCAAACTAAATGTAAACAGTTGGCTTATCATCGCAAGAAATGTTGTATTCCGAAAGGACTATGCCCATATAAATACAATAAGACTTCCTTTTATCAATGTCTGTTTGTGCATGAGAATTGATAAAAGTTAAGTAGCTAGATTGCTTGATTGATAGCGGAAATCAAAATGAAATATAAATCGTAACGATTATCGATTAATAAAGAAACCTTTATCCAGGCACAACTCTAGATACAGAATCCCAGTTCGCCTCCTACATCAAGTACTACTGTAATCCAGGAGAAGAAGTTTCTTCTCAAGCAGATTAAGTCGGTTGAATTTGACCGGAGAGGCAGGTCTGTCCAAGCAGATGCTGAAATTTGGATTGAATCCATGGAGGATTACTTTGAAGCAGCCGGTACTCCACCCGCCAATCAGGCTATGCTCGCCAAGGTGAAGCTCACCGGTGAAGCCAGACTTTGGTGGAAGCAATGGTGTAGGGATCAAGAGATCGCGGAAGGATCCATTACCTAGGAGAAGCTGAAGAAAACCGTGCAGGGAAGATACTTACCACCTGCATATCGCAAGCAGAAAATGAATGAGTTCTACAAGCTAAAATAGCTGGGACTCACTCTTGATGCATACTACTCCAAATTTGTCTTACTTCTTAAGTATGCGCCACAGATGGGCATGACACAACAAGTGTCAAAGTTTTGTGCTGGTTTAAATCCACAAGTGAATACCCGTCTCGAATCTATGCATCCATCAGATCTTCAGGACGCTTTCATTCGAGATGCGCCTATAATTTAGGAGGTGCATGCTAGACCAAGGGGTAACAAAACTTGGTCTTATAATAACCCGAACAGAGGAGCATTCAGGCCTCAAATGAAGAGAGTTCAAGGTCAGAATCATGGACAAAGAAAGAAAGCAAGGACTAATAATGTCAATAACTTTGTCCCTACTCAGAGCAATGGTCGAAACCTCCGTTGTTTTCACTACAACGAGCCCGGTCATTTCAAGAGGCAATGTCCCAAACTTGGAGGAGGACATCGCCAAGCACCTTTCCAAGGAATAGGCCGTGGACAGGGAGCCGTTACCCGAGGCAGAGGAAGAACCACCTACGTTGCCAATAGGAAAATGTGCGAAGAAGAAGAAGATCCGACCATGGAAGCAGAGTTTGAAAGGGCGACATTCCATGCCGCTCTTTATAAGAAAGGGCCGAATCGCCAGTTCTTGGTGATTCAGACACCATCAGACTATCAAGGTAAAAGTTTCAAGACCTTGATTGATTGTGGCAGTACATATTCCTTTATCTCACCAGCTTGTGCAAAAAGATTAGGAATACCCATAGTAGAAGCACCTATCTTGCTTGTGGAATTGGCAAATGGACGTGAGGTTACTTGTACCAGGCAAACTACTAAGGTGAAATTCTTTCTGGGAGGAAATACGACTTCGGTCAAACTCAGAGTCATGAGCCTAGGTATCCATGAGTGTCTACTCGGAATGGATTGGCTTAAACCTAATGACGCCCACATTCATTATGGAAAGGGCTAAATTTCCTTTTGAAACTCTGAAAGGGAATTGGTTACAACTCAAGGTGAGGCTGGAAATCCAAAAATTCAATTGGCCAAAGCATCTCGGATCATAAAAGGAGTCAGAAAAGGACTACCTGTCTACTTGATTAAGCTCACTAAGTTAGATCAGAAGCAGGAATCTAGTGAAGGACCTTCTTGGCTAAAGGAATATGCGGATGTATTTCGTGAAGAATTAACAGAACTCCCGCCTCAAAGAGAAGTGGATCATGAGATTAAACTAGTATCAGGAGCTGTGCCAATTGCAAAGAGACCTTATAGAATGTCCATACCAGAAGCAATTGAGCTGAAGGAACAACTCAAGCAACTGCTAGATTAGGGATACATCTGTCCTAGCAGTTCACCATGGGGAGCTCCAATACTATTCTAGAAAAAGAAAGATGGAACACTTCGATTATGAATTGATTACAGAGGGTTGAATCAATCAACTGTCAAAAACAAGTACCCTATTCCTAGAACGGATGAGCTTCTTGATCATCTTCAAGGTGCAAAGATCTTCTCCAAGATTGATCTCACATCGGGTTACTATCAGATAAGGATCAAGGAAGAAGATATCCCCAAGATGGCCTCCTAGTTATGTCATTTGGGCTTACGAATGCACCTGCCACCTTCAACAAGTTAATGCAAGATATTTTTAGGCCATATCTTGATGACTTTGTGCTCGTCTTCTTTGATGACACTTTAGTCTATTATAAATAGGAAGAAGATCATGAACCCCAACTTCGGATTGTCCTTGAGACAATGAGGTCACATAAGTTGTATGCTAAGATGAATAAGTGTGCATTCTTCAAACATCAAATTGAATATCTGGGATTCATCGTATCAGTAGAAGGAATCTCAGTAGACCCAGCCAAGGTCAGGGATGTGCTAGAATGGCCAATACCAGCAACTGTCAAAGAAATACGTAGTTTTCTTGGATTGACAGGATGGTATAGGGTCTTCATCAAAAACTATGCTTTGATTGCAGCACCTTTGACGGACTTACTGAAGAAGCAAACATCCATTGCATGGTCAACACCTGAACAAACCAGCTTTGATAGACTGAAGCAAAGTTTGGTATCAGCACCTATCCTAAAACTTTCAAACCTCAGTAAGGAGTTCGAGGTAGTAACTGATGCTAGCGCACTTGCCTTAGGATATGTGCTCATGCAGGAAAGTCACCCGGTAGGCTACTCTTCAAGAAAACTGAAGAGTCATGAGAAGAATTATGCTATCCATGATCTAGAATTGTTAGCTGTCATCCATGCTCTAAAGCTTTGGAGATACTACCTATTGGGTAACAAGTTTACCCTAGTGACTGATCATAAGAGTCTCAAGTGGATCTTTACCCACAGAACGAGCTCAACATGAGGCAATGTCGATGGATTGAAGTGCTGGAGGAGTATGACTTTGAAATCAAGTACCAACCAAGAAAAGAGAATGTAGTTGCCGATGCACTTAGTCGCAAGGCATTCCTTAATTCTCTAATCTTGCAAAATCCATCAACAGCTAGATCTCTAGCTATAAAGGTATCTATGCCAAAGAATCCAATACTTGAGTTAGCTGGAGAGGAAGCATGCCATGATCCCGCCTATCAAAAGATGCTAAGGGAGATCTCTATCAAGGATGAGAACGAAAAGCCACAGGCTAAGTATCATGAATTCTCTATTAATAATGGACTTGTCTACTATAGAACGAGGCTGTGTATACCGACAAGTCAGTCACTTAAGCAGAAGATATTATGGAAAGCTCATGATTCCCCTTTCTCAAGACATCCTGGCTATGCCAAGACTCTCAATGTAGTTAGGAAGAGCTACCATTGGGAGAGGCTTAAAGGTGACATTCTCAAATATGTCACCGAGTGTTTGTCTTGTCAACGTATCAAAGCCGAACATGTCAAAATGCCAGGAAAGTTGCAATCGCTTGACATTCCCCAAATGAAATGGGAATTCATCAGTATGGATTTTGTTGTTGGCCTCCCCCAAGTTCAGGGAGGATACAACTCCATCATGGTCGTGGTTGACATGCTTACTAAGGTTGCACACCTTATTCCAGTAGAGACAAACTATAAAGCCTCAGACATTTCAAGGTTGTTTATCAAGGAGATATTCAAGCTACATGGGCTACCCAGAAGAATCATTAGTGATCGTGATTCTCTCTTCATATCGCACTTCTGGAGAGCTATTGGCACTCAACTCTTTTTTATCACAGATTACCATCCCCAAACGGATGGCCAAACGGAGCGAGTCAATCAAATCATCGAGGATATGCTTAGGGCACACTGCTGTCGCGAGCCAAAAGGGTGGATTCAATACTTGCCTTTGGTTGAATTTGTCTACAATGCTTCTTACCAACAAAGCATTCAGATGACCCCTTTCCAAGCATTGTATGGTCATGACTGTCGAAGTCCCCTAAACTTCTCAGATCCAACCTTGAGGGTTGAAGCTTCAAGGCAGATGTTGGAAGAGATGGATGACCAAATAAAGTTAATAAGACAGGACATCCAAGCCGCCAAGCATAGACAAAAGGCATACACGGATTTGAAGCGTCAAGATAGAATCTTCGAGGAGGGAGACATGATCTTCATTCGCGTACGCCCAAAGAAGATTTCCCTATCCTTAGGAGATTGCAAGAAGCTAAGTCCAAGGTATTGTGGGCCATACAAAATCCTCAAGTGCCTAGGACCTAATGCTTATAAACTCGAACTCCTGGAGAACCTAAAGGTTCATAATGTATTCCATATCAGCCAATTGAAAAAGTATGTACCTAATCCTAACCATGTACTTGATGACCAACAAGTTGTAATGCCTAGTCAAGGAGTCCTTGAACTAAGGCCTGACAGGATCTTAGATGTTAGGAAGAGACAAATGAGATCCAGAACCTTGAGAGAATGCCTCGTCTAGTGGAAAGATTATCCCCAAGAGGATGCCACTTGGATAGATGAAGACACTCTCAACCATCAATATCCCCAGTTTATCTCGACATGAGGACATCTCGAGTTCTCCAAGGGGGAATTCCAAAATAAAAACATGCATTCTGCATACGAATCCCCTCTCAGGAGGCTATAAGGTTAGGATAATGACAAATTTTTTTATTATTATTCCCCTTATCCCCCCAGCCAACTGTCATCCTGCAGGGGGAGGGGAATAGAAGGTATGATCAAGCTCCTCGATGGAGCAATGCCTCGTCTAGTGGAAAGATTATCCCCAAGAGGATGCCACTTGGATAGATGAAGGCACTCTCAACCATCAATATCCCCAGTTTATCTCGACATGAGGATATCTCGAGTTCTCCAAGGGGGAATTCCAAAATAAAAACATGCATTCTGCATACGAATCCCCTCTCAGGAGGCTATAAGGTTAGGATAATGACAAATTTTTTTATTATTATTCCCCTTATCCCCCCAGCCAACTGTCATCCTGGAGGGGGAGGGGAATAGAAGGTATGATCAAGCTCCTCGATGGAGCTTGCAGGGGGGAAGAGGGCATGCTAGATGCCACGCAGGGGGAGGGAGGATCTCCCTCCCCTCCCCTCACCTATTTAAATTGAGGGTCATGAGAGCAGAGGGGGGCGTTGCCGCTGCCATAAAGCTTGAGGAGTGGAGGCGGATACTCGGTTGCTGCCATAGTGCTGAGAGAGAGGGAGAAGATTGTTACACTATGGCTGAGGGACAACAACAGTGAGGGAGAGTGTGGGTGTGGAGTGAGGTGGAGGGCTGCCGGTGAAGCAAGGGGTGAACGCCGTCCGACTCGCCGTCGAGAGGGAGGAGACAAGGTGCTGGGCTGCCGTGCCGCCAGAGGAGGTTGCCGCCAGACTGCTGAGAGGGAGAGGAGGAGAATTCTGCGCCGCCGCCTGAAGCCCGTATGCCGTCCCGAGATGATGATTTGATCTGCCTCCTGGCCGTCGTCAATTCTCCAATAATCATTCCCTTGTTTTTAACATCCACGTGGTTCTGAAACCCCAGAAGCTTCTAAGGGGAGAAGCTAAGGCCCCTTCATATGCCTCTTCCATACTTTCCACCACACACACGAGATCTCCTCTTAAGGGCTCTATAACCCCCCTTTCCCCCCCCAAATTTTCCTTGAAGGGCCTTCATGCGGTCCTTAAGCCTTTTTTTTTTCCCCATACAAAAATTCCTTCTTAAGCCCCTTCCATACCCTTTGTCCCCAACACAAAAATCCTACACCCATTCCCCCCCTTTTTGAGGTTCTTTTGGAAACCTTAGCTAAGTGGGTTGGCATTTCCTCCCCCCTCGGGATTCAGGAAAAGGCCCTTCTCGTGCCCATTCTTAATACCCTTTCAAGTGGGTTGAGAACCCAGTTACTCCATGATTTAAACCCTCACTGGCAAGTTATACATTTGCCTTCTTTCCTTTTCGGATCCACTAAGACCGTTTAAAACCCCTCCCAGACTTTAAGCCCTTAGCATTTCCATATTGTCATTCTTGACGGTTGTAAGGTCCTAATCGTGAAATCCCTACTTCAAGGAGGAAACCTTCTAAAAACCATTTCCGAAAGACGGTGCAAGCTGTCACAAAGGGGAGCTACAGGTGCAAAAGGAGACGGCCAAGTCATAAATCTGCATCCAAGACGGAAAGGCCGCATTCGCGATGGCTCCTAAGAAAGGCCGAGGCACAACCGCAGGAGGATCATCTCCTAGCATCCACATGGACATCACACCACAAGTCCAGGTTTTCCTTCCTAATTTTTATTTTTCGTTGTTATAATTCAATTGTGCGTAGATAATTTTTGGAGATAAGATGCATTTTCGTCTTATATACTTTGATTAATTTAAAAGAATTATCTCACGATGGAAGAGTTCGACCATTAGCATTTTTAATAAAACGAACAAAATAAAGTGAGCACAAGATTGATGTGCATTTCTAGCAAGTAGTTTTTGTGCATTGCAATGAATTGAAATTAGATTAATGTACATATTCATGAAACGGAATTATGAATGTACACTCCGATTAAGCATGAAAGGAATAAACCGCTTATTGAATTATTGAACATATTTTTCGAAATCACATGATTCATTGCCTATGTATGATTAGATTTAAAAACCCTAACTTTTTTTGTTAAGATCAAAGCATATGTTAAGTTACGGCATAATTTCCATTGATGCTTTCACGATTCATGCTGGTAAGCTTTTAGGGTTTATGTTAAAATGAACCATGCAGCCTTTTCCTAGTTTTTCATTTCTGAATGAATTATTTGTATGCTGAATAAGCATTACACAACCTTTTGTAACTACTTACGTAATTGATTTGAGTTTTATGCCAACTGACTAGAGTTTAATCTACTTCATGCAGCCCTAGAATCATTTCCATGCCTTGCAAATTCCTACGGTTGTTAGCAATCTTCTTTAATGACTCCTTGCGAAGAAAGAGATGTCTAATAATGCAACATGCGATTTTATCTTTCCATGCATAATCAAAGTCTACAACAATAATTTCGACTTTGTAAAGATGATCATTAGTTTATCTAAATTCGTTACTTTGCAATGCATAAAAACAACTTGCTAAGAATGCATAGACGTCTTATGTCCTTCTTCTTTTTTGTTTCTTTGAGAAATACAAATGACCGATTCATCAATTTCTGAGTTATTTCCCCTAAGATAGCCAATGTTTTTCAATCGTAAAAGTGCATCTTACTTTCGTGAATTAACCATGCATAATTACCATATTACGACGTAAATCAAAAATAGGAAGAAAACCTGGATTTGTGGTGAAATGTCCACATGGATGTTAGGAGATGATCCTCCTGCGGTTGTGCCTTGTGCCTTTTTAGGGGCCTCGACCTTCTTGCCTTGGCCGCAGACTTATGATCTTGGCACATCTCCCTCGCACGCGCAATTCCCTTTGAGAATCGGCTTCCTTGACCGATGCTTCGTCTTGTGGAATTGGGCTTTGGAAGACCTTACAGGCTTCCTCCTCAAAGTAGAGATTTCACGATTAGGACTTTACGACCGACAAAAAATGACTTTGGGGAATGTAAGGGAAAGGGGACTTGGAAATTCCAAATATAATAGGGCCTTCATGAAAAGGGATACAATGGATTTAGAAAACTTGTAATGGAAGGCTTTAAAAGGAAACCGTAGGTTCTAAATGAACTTGTGAGAGCGGAGTTTTGAGCCTGGGATGTGCCTAAAATTTGCCAAAAAATCGGGAATTTAGGGGAAAAATATTTAACATCGAAGGCGGCGACTCCAGTTAGGACGATTTTAAGCATCAAGTGAAATACGACTTTTAAAAGGCGCTCGAGCGACACTTGTGGACTTTTGATAATTTTTCCGACTACCGTGAAAGATGCCAGTAGCTTCCAATCAATGCAGGATGTCAAGCCGGACGCCTAGGACTTTTCAGAGCTTGAATCGAATGCCGGACGAGGAAGTGGCCACAAAATTGGCAAGATATGAAAAGGTGGACATTTGAGAGGACCAAAAGGGGTGCCATTTGGGAGCCTTGACCACCACCCCCCCCTAAATTTTATGCAATGAAGAATGAAAAAACGTGATGAAGGAAGCGTGGATATGGCGTCTGCTGGCGGTTGAAATTTGTGCCCTCTCTCCTCATGATGGAGATTCCTGGCTGTGAAGACCCCATCTAACTGACAATGGGGGGCATCTTCTCTCTCTTTGCTGGTCATTTTTCAGCCCTTTGCGCATGGAATGGCTATGGGGATGAAGAGAATAGATTCTATCCTTTCTCTCTCCTCTCTCTCTCTCTTCTCTATGGGCTCTTCATGTGTACCCTCTTGATGAAGGAATCGGGGATGGAGAATGAAGGAAATGGTGATGAAGATTGATGGAGATGATAAAGATTGAAGTACAGCATTGGATTGAGAGAAATGGAGGCTCTGTCTGCTGATTATGCAATCATTCAAGGCATCTCGGGCTACGTAAAAACACGGTATGACCATTTTTATGAAGAAAATGAAGGATTTTTTATAGTTTATGATGATAATCATGTTCTTATTGGATGAAAATTTATTTGTGGGCTGTTTGCATTATGAGTAATTGTTGTGTATCAGAAAATCTCGGTTTTGCAATGATTTACATGCTTTATTTAATTCCCGTAATCCCGAAAAGCGGTTTTTAAGTGGCAAAATGGTATTTTTTCCGTTTTGGGTGGGAAGAAGGTATTCCCATGGGGGGAATATGGAAGATAAATTGAAGATTAGTGTGTTGAAGTGATTGGAACAAGAAAAATTAGAAAATAGTATATTTTATTTCCAAATAAATAAAAAAATAGAGAAAATAAGGGAAAAAATAGAAATACGTCTTGGAAAAATATAATAATTATTTGTGAATGTATGGTAGTGGTAAAGCATGAGGTTTAGTCTCAGTTTGCCTTGTCTCTTTGTCAAAGTTTGTGATTTACCGCTGTCTATACATCAAAATATGACAAAATGAACCTCTACACCTGTGCAACGAAAGCAATACCTAAACGTAGGGGGTTGGGATATTTGAATGGTGTGATTTGCGTGCTAATTGTTGTTGATTTTCTGATGCATATCATGTCATTGAGTTTGTGTTATTTTAATTAAGAGGATAGTAGCAGGAGTGTGGTCTCGGTGCTATCCTTTCATCGCCGCAATGCGTTAGAGAATAAGCATTGAAAGATTATTTTTGCAAAAGCATGTTGCTGATTTTAAAATTATGTTTGAGCACTCTAGGATCATTCACCTTTGCATGTGCATGGAACCATGGTATCGAAATAGAGAATCCTGGATGCATAGCACATCTTTTCAATGACAATGACTACGTTGAGTGTGGAAAGGCATCCTAAGCTGTAGGATAGATATTCGTTTCTTGGGGGATTATTTAGTGAGAAAACATGGTATATCTCCTGGAAAATTTCGAAATGAAGAGTGGAGTTTGTTCGTTTGTTATATATGTTGAGCATGCATCAAGGGGCTAATCCCTGCGATGTAGGAGAGCTGCAGTGGGGCGCGCTGTTTCTACCGAGGGGTTGCCTCCGATGTATGTGATTATCGTGGTATTTATTGCCAATGTGTGTGGGTTCTCCCTCTGAGGAGTTTATAGAAAGGGAAACGTTGGACTACAAGACTACAAAACTATAAACACATAGATTAGGCTTTAGGGCAGTTTGTCCTTTAGTAGTGGATAGACGCTCCTGGTCCGCGAGGCTGTGAGGGTGTGTTTGTCTGTTATGAGCATGGGGTCCAGCTAGTGCCATAGCCAGTGCCGGCCCATTTCAGGTCCCATGAGTGGTGCGTCTGTCGGGAGCTGCCAACAAGTGGTGGTTCTCGAATCTAGGGTTTTCAGGGACCAAAAAAGTTGTTTCTGTCCTCTGACAAAGTCCGTCAAGCCAAAATACAAAAAGCAGAATGTGCTGAGAGGGCTAGATGGCGGTTGGAGATTGTAAGTCGCTATTCTTCTCAAAGTAGTAGCCCGATACGCATAAGAGGCAGTGGTCTTAGTAACCCAACTGCTGCACATAGTCCTTTAGGTGCAGGAGGAAGCACAATTTCTTCCTCTCTTCCAATAACTCAACCCACTTTAAGTGGAGGTGTGATTCCATCAGTCCAAACTCCTATTGTCAATCCGATTGTCATCATGGCACAACCCATTGTAATTCCTGCAGAACGCTGGATTTGCCAGCTTTAGGAGTTCCTTTGCCCATTTTTGATGGGTTAGCCAAAGAAGATATGGACTTTCACATTTGTGAATTCCAAAGATTGATGTTTAATTACCGTATCCAAGATGAGGGACATCTTATGATGTTCTTTAACATGACGTTAAAAGGAAGGGCTGCGGTATGGTATCATAGCATAGAGACTGGAACCATAACCACAATCGTCCTATTTTATGCAGCTTTCCGAGGAGAATATGCCCCTAAAAGAGGTGGCCAATACTGGTCGTGTGTTGAATGTAACACGCCAAGACCCCCATGAGAATGTGAAAGCCTATGCCAAGAAGCTTAAGGAAGTGTATTGTAAGTTACAAACTTACATTCCCATTCTGTCGACTGCCCAATTGCAATACTTCTTGCATGGATTGGATTTCAATATTCAGGTACAATTGAGCAGTGTGGCTTTGGCCGATATAGACACTGCCATTACGCGAGCAGAAGGAGTAGAAGTACGATTACAAATGGCCTAATCCTCTCGAATAAACCTTAATGCGGGTTTAGTACATGGAGGCAAATTACCATTGATGAATGGAAGTTAAGGGATGTCTATGAATAACCCTAATGGGAGAGGAAGCATGGTTAAAAATGTACCTTTGCTACCAGCTCCTCCTAGTGTGACTATGCCTATGGCTAGTCAGCTGGCTCCACCAAATGTTGGAGGCCAAGTTTCAAACCCTAATGTTGTTCCTGTGAGTTAACAACCAACGCCCAATCAAATTGTTAGGCCAATGAAACGACGGATAGACAATCAAGGCTATGAGTCGAGTGCATCTAATGTCCTTGGCGAAGTTAAGGATATGATGAAGCACTACACTGACATGATTTTTGAACAATATCGACAAATAGCTGTTGACATCAATTTCCTGAAGAAGCAGCAAAATCTGATAGGGAGTTGACGCCCTGAAGAGGGTGGTCCCTCAAGATTCAGCTGTAAGTGGTATGGCAGACAACATTTCCCTAGAAGCTCTCCAAATGTTAAATGTGATATTTGTGGGAAGTCGGGCCATTTAGCTGCTACCTGTTGGAGTAAGATTAGTTCCCTCCAACAAGGGAGTAAACAGCCAGGTCCAATTAATCATAGAGTGCAAGGTAATAACCTGCAGCAAAATGATGGACCAATACAAATATTGCAAAGGGAAAAGAACACTATAGAAGAGTTGCCACAAGGCAATGGAGTCAGCCTTATTGAGGCTGTATGCGTCAATGGCATTGAAATCTCTAAGCTACGAGCCGTGACAAGAGGCCAAAAGGCTAAAGAGGGTGATAAAGATAATACAAAACCGATTGAGGGAAACCCTAAGCAAGGGGATAAGGGGACACAAGTCCTGAATCCTGGCATGGAAGGTGGACCTCTAAGGCCTATTGACAAGAAATTCAATCCTAAGAAGGATGCAGAAGTGCCAAGAAATAAGGCAAGAGCTAAAAAAGAAGCACCAAAGCTAGTCCCGAGTTCAAAAGAAAGAATGGTTTGGTGAGAAAAGAGAGCTTTGGCTACCTATCATGATTTTGATTTAGCAAGTTCTCTTTGCGAAGTCAAACTAGATGTGAACCTCTTACAGTTGATTAAATTATCTCCAGGAGTACGCAAGGAATTCAAGAAGATCCTGCGTATTGGGTATATTGTAGAGTCTTTGGGCATAGCACAAGTAGGGGAAGATTGGTTTGATCATACTGAAAAGAATTGCCCTAGGGTTCCAGCATACGTATATGGAGTATTAGTGGAGAATGCTATCGTAGACACTAGGTCCTCTGTCAATATCATGAGTTCAGAGTTGATGGAGAGGTTGGGTCTAGGCATCCAAAAAGATAGCTCCACCCTTCTTAGAATGGCTGATGATAGTCTAAGGCAACCTGAAGGTTGAGTTACTAAAGTCCATATTACAGTTGCAAATGTAGAATGCTTCTTGGACTTTAGGGTGATAAGATTTGTAGGATTTCCTAGCTATCAAGTCTTGCTAGGTAGGCCTTGTATTTTACAAACAGACTGTCAAGTTGATATACCCGTCAGTCGAGTGGTTCTAGGTAGAGGTGCTAATCGAGTAATAGTTAATGCTTACCTTGAGTCTCCTCAGAGTGAGAGAGATCCTTTATCCTCTACTGAATTAGAGACAACAGATGATCCATCTGGTAATGAGACATCATCCAGTGTTGATGAATCTAGAGAGGGGTCCACTACAGAGGATATTTATCAGATAACTCTAAATGAGCCGATAGAGTTGCAAGATAGGATAAGAGATGCGGATGTGATTGAGTTGGATCTTGGCATGCCGAATGATTCGTGGCCAATTAAATTAGGTTCCATGCTCAGTTCAACAAAAAGGGAGGACTATGTGTCCTTGATTCAAGAATTCTGTGACATCTTTGCTATTGTTATGATGAGCTGAGAGGCATTCCTCCCAGCCTGGCTATTCATACTATTCCTGTAAAAGAAGGCAGTCATCTTGTGAGTCAGAAAGTACGGCGTATGCCTTTTGAATTGAGGGACAGGCTGTTTGAGGAGTTATAGGAGTTACGGAAAGCTGGTTTAATCTTCCCTGTATATCACACATGATGGTGTTCACCGGTTGTCATCAGGAAGTGTAACGTGTCCACTAGAATCATCCAGGACATGTCTTAGCAGTCCATCGGAAAGGATGTCTAGAAAACTCCGCTCGACACTCCTACGGAATGTTACGGGTTTTGCAATCTAGGTCTTTCCGTGTCTGCCACGTAGCGGAAGTATCCTGGCCGTTCCCACTTAGGATCGACCGGAATTTGGGTTTTCCTGTTTGGTCATTAACTAGCAGCAACTAGCGTCAGACCCGAGCGAACTACTTTACGCAGCAACGCCAGGTCCGAAGCGGATTCACGCTGCACTTGGTTCAAGGAGAATGGGAAACGAGAGGGATGCAAGGCTCAACCTCTCTGCCATAAGGCATAGTCCCATTCCGTTCCCCTAAAACAGCGTAAATTGGGTAAGATGTATCTCTAGGTCATCGTTCTCATTATTTGTTTTGATGATGATGATCATCCTGTTGTTTTTCAAGGTTTTTGAGAAAAGTTCCCGGCTAACCGGGACCACCCATCCTCTGCCATTTATAAGATCGGGGTTCTTTATCATACCGTGAAACAGAAATTAATAAATCCCTCACGCGAATCATAACGAAGGGAGTTATTGACTAAATGCAAAATACTCTTTTCCTACATGACCAATGCACTTTAACAATTTCCCCTTTTACCCTAGGCCATATGTGGCTTTCACTTTGAAAATGCACGACAAGACAGTTTGCAACTAAGTTCATAGGGAGAATAAGTGCTTTTCATTCATAACTTTGTAGATGCATGATATGCACAGATCCTTTATCTATAATTTATCGAATGTGCTATTATCGCTACCCATGAATTAATGATAACGTAGAATGAATTTCCCTATGGAGTTAAGCGTTTTTAAAACATCTCTTCATGTGGAAATATATTTACGGAACCTGGATTTGTGGATCCGCGGTGATATCCACGTGTAAGTCTAGGGAAGAACCTCCCGCAGGTGCGCCTTGCGTCTTCTTGGGAGCCATCGTTAGCGTGCTTACGGACTTCCGGTTTGCCTTTACCTTTACTCGTTCGGTGAGTCTTCTCCAACTGTTGCGAGCGCTTCAAACTTGTACGCCGGAGATCCCTTCCAAAGTGCGGATCCTTGAGAGTACCGGCTTGCGGCTTTCAAGGCTTATTGGAGACCTTGTGGGGTTGGAGCTTTGATTGTGGAGATGGCCCTTTTACGAGAGAGCTATGGAAATGGAGGCTTTCTAAGCTTCTTCTCCTTCTAAAAATCCCGTGGTGGCCACGCGAAAATAGGTCTTAAGGAAGCTGGGACTTCTTCCCTCTCGTTCGCAAGAATTTCTCCACAAAAATGGGTTTCCCTGAAAACCCGTGGTGGCTAGAAGGGACTTATAGATGGCTTGGGTGAATGGGCATATGAATGCCCCTTAGAGCTTCTTAAAAAAAAAAAACTCCTGGCCGTGACCAGAATCCACGTGGAAGAGGGAGGGATGGTAACGTGGCGAATGATGACGTCGCTTAGGGAGGGGGTGGTCGTCCTTCTGTGGCGACGTGGAGCCACAGCGCCGCCAGCACGCTGCGATGGCAGCAACAGCAGTGCTGCAAGCGGTGGCGTTCGGCAGCGTCCCTTCCCCTCAATCCTCCAACTCGGGCCCCTCCTTCCCCTCTTGTCTCCTCTGGCCGTTGGCACGGTGACTGCTGGCGTGAGTAGGCGGCGAATATGAGAGCCTCTCTCCTCACCGACGAGTATCAGAGCCTCCTTCCCTCAGCACGACTAGTATCCCCCCCTCCTTCTCTGCACGTAAGCGGGTGTTTATATAGGCATGGGGGGGGGAGAGAAGGCCTCCACCACGTGGCCCTTGCATGGGTTCCCCCCCTCCCATGCAGCCCACGACTCTTCCTTGACCCATTCCCCCACACTCCCTCTTCTCCAGCCGTGCATTGGCTGGGGAAAAGGGATAAAAATAAAAAAATTTGCTTTAATAATAACTATTTTGCCCCTCCCAAGAGGGTGTTTACGCGGGAATTTCGGTTTTGAACCCTCGGCTTGCTTTGCCAATGCGAATGGTCTCGATTTCTCACGTGCAGGTTACACATTATACTGCCGATAAATCCAATATGTGGGATAACCTTTGCACAAGGTTTACGCAGTGTGCGGGAAGTCAATATTCACGGGTGGGAATATTACATTCTCTCCCCCTTAGAAGCATCGAGATGTCCTGATCTCGAGATAAACTGGGGATATTGATGATTGAGAGAGCTTTCATCCATCCAGGTAGCATCCTCTTCGGGATAATCTTTCCACTAGACGAGGCATTCCTTCAAGGTTCTAGATCTTAACTGTCTCTCCCTGACATCTAAAATCTTTTCCGGTCTTAGTTCAAGGACTCCTTGACTAGGCATTACAATTTGTTGGTCATCGAGTACATGATTAGGGTTGGGCACATATTTTTTTAAGAGACTAATATGGAATACATTGTGAACTTTTAGGTTATCCGGAAGTTGCAATTTTTAAGCATTGGGTCCCAGGCATTTGAGGATTTTATACGGCCCACAATACCTTGGACTTAGCTTCTTGCATTCTCCTAGAGATAGGGAACTCCTTTTAGGGCGTACACGAATGAAGACCATGTCTCCTTCTCCGAAGACCCTCTCTTGGCGTTTCAAATCTGCATATGCCTTTTGTCTATCTTTGGCTGCTTGTATGTCTTGTCTTATTGACCTTATTTGGTCATCCATGTCCTCCAACATTTGTCTTGAAGCTTCCACTCTTAGGGTTGGATCAGAAAAATTTAGGGGACTTCGACAATCATGACCATACAATGCCTGGAAAGGGGTCATTTGAATGCTCTGCTGGTAAGAAGCATTGTAGGCAAATTCCACTAACGGCAAGTACTGAATCCACCTCTTCGGCTCCCGACAGCAGTAGGCCCTAAGCATATCCTCAATGATTTGATTTACTCGCTCTGTTTGTCCATCCGTTTGGGGATGGTAGGCGGTGCTAAAACAGAGTTGAGTTCCAATAGCTTCAAAGATAGCTCTCCAGAAGTGTGAAGTGAAGAGAGAATCTCGATCACTAATGATCCTTCTAGGTAATCCATGTAGCTTGAATATCTCCTTGATAAACACTCTTGCAATGTCGGAGGCTTTATAGTTTGTCTTTACTGGAATCAGGTGTGCAACCTTAGTAAGCATGTCAACTACAACCATAATGGAGTTGCATCCTCCTTGGACTTGGGGTAAGCCCACCACAAAATCCATACTGATGAATTCCCATTTCATTTGGGGAATGTCAAGTGGTTGCAACTTTCCTGGCATCCTGACATGTTCAGCCTTGATACGTTGGCAAGACAAACATTCAGTGACATATTTGAGAACGTCACCTTTGAGCCTCTCCCAATGGTAGCTCTTCCTAACTGCATTAAGAGTTTTTGCATAGCCAGGATGTCCTGCGAAAGGGGAATCATGAGCTTCCCATAATATCTTCTGCTTAAGTGACGGGCTTGTTGGTATACATAGCCTTGTTCTGTAGTAGACAAGTCCATTATCAATGGAAAATTCCCGATACTTAGCTAGTGACTTCAGATTCTGCTCCTTGGTAGATATTTCTTTTATCATGGTTTGGTAGGCCAAATCATGGCATGCTTCCTCTCTAGCTAGTTCGAGTATAGGGTTGCTTGGCATAGATACCTTTGTAGCCAGAGATCTGGCCGTTGATGGATTCTGCAAGATTAGGGAATTTAGGAATGCCTTGCGACTGAGTGCATCGGCAACTACATTCTCTTTCCCTGGTCGATACTTGATTTCAAAATCATACTCCTCCAATACTTCAATCCATCGACGTTGCCTCATGTTGAGCTCGTTCTGGGTAAAAATCCATTTGAGACTCTTATGATCGGTTACTAGAGTAAACTTGTTACCCAACAGGTAGTGTCTCCAAAGCTTTAGAGCATGGATGACAGCTAATAATTCCAGATCATGCGTGGCATAATTCTTTTCATGACTCTTCAATTTCCTTGAAGAATATGCTACTGGATGACCTTCCTGCATAAGTACACACCCCAAGGCAAGAATGCTGGCATCAGTTACTACCTCGAACTCCTTATTGAGGTCAGGAAGTTTTAGAATAGGTGCTGATACCAAACATTGCTTCAATTGGTCGAAGCTATTTTGCTCGGGAGTTGACCATGTAATAGAAGTCTGCTTCTTTAGTAAGTCAGTAAGAGGTGCTGCAATCAAAGCATAGTTTTTGATAAAGACCCTATACCATCCTGACAAGCCAAGAAAACTACGTATTTCTTTGACGGATACTGGTATTGGCCATTCAAGCACATCTTTGACTTTGGCTGGGTCTACTGATATCCCTTCTGATGATACTATGAATCCTAGATATTCAATCTGACGTTTGAAGAATGCACACTTCTTCATTTTTGCATAAAGCTTATGAGACCTCATTGTCTCAAGGACAATCCGAAGTTGAGGTTCATGATCTTCTTCCTGTTTAGAATAGACTAAAGTATCATCGAAGAAGACAAGCACGAAATCATCAAGATATGGTCTAAAAATATCCTGCATTAATCTATTGAAGGTGGCAGGTGCATTTGTAAGCCCGAATGACATAACCAAGAACTCAAAGTGCCCATATCTTGTATTGAAGGCCGTTTTTGGAATATCTTCATCCTTGATCCTGATTTGATAGTAACCTGACCTGAGATCAATTTTGGAGAAGATCTTTGCACCTTGAAGGCGATCAAGAAGCTCATCTCGATTCTTCTAAGGGGGAGAGAATGTAATATTCCCACCCGTGAATATTGACTTCCCGCACACTGCGTAAACCTTGTGCAAAGGTTATCCCACATATTGGATTTACCGGCAGTATAATGTGTAACCTGCACGTGAGAAATCGAGACCATTCGCATTGGCAAAGCAAGCCGAGGGTTCAAAACCGAAATTCCCGCGTAAACACCCTCTTGGGAGGGGAAAAATAGTTATTATTAAAGTAAATTTTTTTATTTTTATCCCTTTTCCCCAGCCAATGCACGGCTGGAGAAGAGGGAGTGTGGGGGAATGGGTCAAGGAAGAGTCGTGGGCTGCATGGGAGGGGGGGAACCCATGCAAGGGCCACGTGGTGGAGGCCTTCTCTCCCCCCCCCCCCCATGCCTATATAAACACCCGCTTACGTGCAGAGAAGGAGGGGGGGATACTAGTCGTGCTGAGGGAAGGAGGCTCTGATACTCGTCGGTGAGGAGAGAGGCTCTCATATTCGCCGCCTACTCACGCCAGCAGTCACCGTGCCAACGGCCAGAGGAGACAAGAGGGGAAGGAGGGGCCCGAGTTGGAGGATTGAGGGGAAGGGACGCTGCCGAACGCCACCGCTTGCAGCACTGCTGTTGCTGCCATCGCAGCGTGCTGGCGGCGCTGTGGCTCCACGTCGCCACAGAAGGACGACCACCCCCTCCCTAAGCGACGTCATCATTCGCCACGTTACCATTCCTCCCTCTTCCACGTGGATTCTGGTCACGGCCAGGAGTTTTTTTTTTTTAAGAAGCTCTAAGGGGCATTCATATGCCCATTCACCCAAGCCATCTATAAGTCCCTTCTAGCCACCACGGGTTTTCAGGGAAACCCATTTTTGTGGAGAAATTCTTGCGAACGAGAGGGAAGAAGTCCCAGCTTCCTTAAGACCTATTTTCGCATGGCCACCACGGGATTTTTAGAAGGAGAAGAAGCTTAGAAAGCCTCCATTTCCATAGCTCTCTCGTAAAAGGGCCATCTCCACAATCAAAGCTCCAACCCCACAAGGTCTCCAATAAGCCTTGAAAGCCGCAAGCCGGTACTCTCAAGGATCCGCACTTTGGAAGGGATCTCCGGCGTACAAGTTTGAAGCGCTCGCAACAGTTGGAGAAGACTCACCGAACGAGTAAAGGTAAAGGCAAACCGGAAGTCCGTAAGCACGCTAACGATGGCTCCCAAGAAGACGCAAGGCGCACCTGCGGGAGGTTCTTCCCCAGACTTACACGTGGATATCACCGCGGATCCACAAATCCAGGTTCCGTAAATATATTTCCACATGAAGAGATGTTTTAAATACGCTTAACTCCATAGGGAAATTCATTCTACGTTATCATTAATTCATGGGTAGCGATAATAGCACATTCGATAAATTATAGATAAAGGATCTGTGCATATCATGCATCTACAAAGTTATGAATGAAAAGCACTTATTCTCCCTATGAACTTAGTTGCAAACTGTCTTGTCATGCATTTTCAAAGTGAAAGCCACATATGGCCTAGGGTAAAAGGGGAAATTGTTAAAGTGCATTGGTCATGTAGGAAAAGAGTATTTTGCATTTAGTCAATAACTCCCTTCGTTATGATTCGCGTGAGGGATTTATTAATTTCTGTTTCACGGTATGATAAAGAACCCCGATCTTATAAATGGCATGGAGGATGATGCTTGCAAATAGATTAAATCGACTCTTGCCTTAGTATTGCATGAACTTCACTCACGATGTTGTTGTAAGGGTCGCACTTTTACTTTCGCAAACTTCATTTCATCATGTAACATGTAGGAATGATTGCATGGCTTATAAAAGCATGAAATGCAAATACTTAGACACAAGGTTGTAGGTGTTGTCCCTTGACCTAAATCCTAGTAAGCCCTATGTAGATTACTCTTCAAATTATCTTGCCTTTTGACTTTAATTAAAAGGAATGGATAGGGCTATTGCGGATCTTATGGTATGTGAAAGTAATGAATTACAGGTTTACATGTATTGTAACATTTTGCAACTATTTTCCGACTTTAGATAAAGTATATCATCTCTAGGAAAGAATTGTCCTTGTTAAAGACAAGTAGGTCAATTTACCCAAGTCATGTGTAGTATCACGACTGCTAGGGTTTCGTATAGGCATAGCTAGCCGATTCAATAAAAACCTCAAGTACTAGTTAGGGCTTGGCACGTTAGAAATGTAGCCAAGTAACGTACTTGGACACCAAGTCAAAGTCCTCAAACCCAAAGGTCCTACCCACCTTTCCGGAAAATTGACCCAATGGGACGCGCAAGCAAATAATGATCTAGGGTTTCTACCCTAAGGATCATTCGACCTAGTGCTAGAACTCGGTTCGAGTTGGAATCCCTAGGACCGAACGTTGTCGGTCTAGTGCAATTAGGATTGGGGTGAGTGAGAAGACGCCCTAAACCCTACTTCGAGTCTAATCATAATTCTTGACCAGAAAACACCAATCAAAAGTGAAATGATCTCTTGGAATGGAGGCGACACTTATGCAACAAGTTGCAACGTCGCATAGCCTTGTGGTTTGATCACAAGAAAGTTTTGCCAATCCTTGGAATGAGGTTGGCAGGTTCTTGCGCTAGTTTAACTTGCAAGGGGATGGTTAGTCATCCTGTTACATCGCCCTCATTAGGGAAAATTTGCCAAGTTAAGGGGAGTTAGGTAATTTCTCGGACGCAAATGATTAATCAATAAATTAAAGCGACATGGCCGCCGAGATTTACTATAAATAAAACCTAAGGTATTAGTTAAGTTGGGTTAACAGGGTATGACCCTAACCCAAGGACGATAGGAATCTTGCCAAGTTGCAATTGATTCCGGATCGAATGCGGGATGCATTCGGAGAGAAGGAGTCACTCCTTAACAGTTTGCCAACTAAACAACCACTGGAATTGATTGTGCTTGTAACAGTTTAGAAAGCACTGTTTGCATTGTTTGTTCAAGGAACTAAAGGATGAAAAGATATATAAATGCTTCAGGTTGAAGGCCTGAAGGGAGGGGCAGCTTCAGTTACCCCCAACTGCCTGCCTGACCCTAACCAAGGGGGTTGTTGACTGCACCGGGAACGTGGACCAAACCCGCCGCGAGAGGTCTTTCTGTTGAGCTCTACTTGGAGCAGGAGGACGCTTGGGTGCCAGGGGGGGCTCTGGCCGTAAATCCCTCGCCTTCCGGGTCCTGCACAAGAGGCTAACGTGACTCGGGATTGGATCTCGAGGCCCACATACTAGTCTACGGGCAGAAGCTTGGAATAGTGATCCCTAGAGGATTACTGGATAAGCCTTCGGGCGGATTATAGACAAGCCTACGGGCGGAACTCCTTGTATTTCAAAGATAAAAGGATGAAATGATAATAAAGAAGTTGTTTGATATTGTTTTCTATGTCACGTGATAAGATTACGTGAAGGAACCAGTGCTTAACAGGGTTAATTAAAGAAGCTGTTTGTTATATGTCAAATTAATGTGTTAGGTAATTACATAACTAAAACAAACCGAGGAAAGTGCGGAGGATGGACCATGGGTCCGTCCTATGGATTTCATGCCCTCTTAAAGTAGCTCAAGAACATCCATGGCTTGCATGGATTGCATTTATCCATGTGTAAATTTCAAGAATCATGACCTTATAAAAGTATTATTGTGTAGAAGTTATATAGTGTAACTAATAGAATCTGAGTAAGGAGTAGAGAACACACGGCATATATGAGAATAATAGAAATTGCTTTAGTTTCAAACAAACTAAAACAAAGATGGTTGTCCACCCATGTGCTTCCACAATGAAGCTTAAATAGTAATCTAGATAGATGATAGGAAAAGAGCTTAAGGCTAGCTAAAAGAACTCTCCTTTTATAGCCTTTGAAGGTAGTCTAGTTGACTTGTCCAACTAGATTATAAACCTTCCCTAATTAGCCAAGATAGTCACATTGAGTAGAGACCCACATGCATAAAATGTTTTAACTATTGGCCACAATTATAAATTTTAGATATTACTTATCTTTATTAAAGTTTCAAGACTACATTCCAAAAGTATCAAAATGCACCAACGGGCTTTACTTAGTTCTACATCTTATATGTTGTATGAAAAATCAGCGCACAAATGAATTGTTCTATTTATTTAGTGAAGTAGCTAGATACTACCAAGATATTCCTTGAGGGTTTCCCAAATACCAAACATAAAGAAAAGCTAGTTTCAAATCTTACCATAACTTAAAGTACCGAATAATAAAGACATGAACACCCAGAAAGAAAGTGATATCTTGAGGAAGCTAAAAATAGCATAATGGACTAATGTAAATGTCAAAAATATATGCACATATGTTTATATTATTATTTTTCAAATATGAAACTAATAAGATCGTTCATTTAATAAAAGCATGATGCCATAAAACGTGATACACTATTAAATAAACCAAAGATCATACTAGAAAAAACATTGTTTGTAAACTAAAAAATAATTACTCTCTTTCACTATAATCATTACCCTTGAGCACCTTATATAGTCCCATTTGTCTCATATGTATATCTATAATATAAACTAGTACTTCCAAGTCTAATACTATTATCATCATTTCTATAATGTGTCCGCCTGTAATCTTCAGGACACATCTTAGCAGTCCATCGGAAAGGATGTCTAGAAAGCTCCGTCTGGCACTCCCATGGAATGTAACAGGGTTTGCGATTTAGGACTTTCTGTGTCTGCCACGTAGCGGAAATATTCTCGCCGTTCCCACTTAGGACCGACCTGAATCAGGGTTTTCCTAATGGTCATTTCCTAAATGGCAACTAGCGTCGAACCCCAAATGAACTACTTTATGCAGAAACGCCAGGTTTGAAGCGGATTCATGCTGCACTTGGTTCAAGGATAATGGGAAACAAGAGAGATGCAATGCTCGACCTCTCTGCCATAAGGCATAGTCCCATTCCGTTCCCCTAAAACAACCGTAAATTGAAATTATTATAACTTAGACTCTAGCTCCGTGCCCTTGCTGTTCGTGTCCTTTGAAAACGATCTTCTTGCTATCCATCGTGATTGAGAAAAGTTCCCGGCCAACCGAGACCACCTATCCGGAGGACGGACCCATGGCCACATCCACCGCACTTTCCTCAAGTTGTTTTAGTTATTTAATTACCTACCACATTTAGTTGGACATGTATCAATCAGCTTCCTTAATTAGCCCGTTAGGCACTGGTTCCTTCACGTAATCATAACACTTGACATAGAAAAGCAATCTTAAACAAGTTTCTTTTCAACATCTTATCATATTTATCTTTGGAATACATTTATAACATCCAGCCCATAGGCTTATCCATAATCTTCCCGAAGGCTATCTAGCAATCCATAGGGATTACTAATCCAAGTTTCTGCCCGTACACTAGTATGCGGGCCTCAAGAACCAATCCCGAGTCACATGGGCCTCTTGTGCAGGGCCCGAAAGGCGAGGGATTTACGGCCAGAGTGCCCTCTGGCACCCAAGCGTCCTCCTGCTCCAAGTAGCGCTCAATAGAGAGACCTCTCGCGGCAGGTTCGGTCCACCTTCCCGGTGCAATTAACAACCCCTTGGTTAGGGTCAGGCAGGCAGTCGGGGGTAATTGAAGCTGTCTCTCTCTTCAGGCCTACAACCTGAAGTATTAGATATCTTTTCATCCTTTAATTCTTTGAGCAAACAAAGCAAAACAATGCTCTTAAAAACTGTTACAAGCACAATCATTTCCATTGTTCGTTATTTTTGGCCAATTGCTAAGGAGCGCATCCTTCTTTTCGAATGCATCCAGCACTCGATCCGGGATCAATTGCGACTTGGCAAGATCCCCAAGGGTTTGTTCGTTAACCCTTATATCCTTGGGTTAGGGCCGTACCCTATTAACCCTTAATCAATACCTTAAGTTCAATTAGCAGTACATATGTTATTCCAATTTACTGATTGGTCCTTTGCTTCCAAGCACATATCTAATCCCCGTATCTTGGTCACTTTACCCAAGAAAGGTACTATATCAGGATGATTATTCATCCTCTTGCAAGATAAGATTCTGCCAACAAAGAAGGAGACAAGGAGGATGACGAAGATCGACAAACTGACAGATGACAGAGCTCGGTGATCGTGATTGTCATATCAAAGGTCGTCTGGAATTGATGAAGGCGGTGAAGAAGACTGACAACTGAAGAAGACAAAGTCGAAGGTGACTATCTAGAACAAACTCAATAGTCAGGAGGACAGCAAGCAATTGGCACAAGAGGACGACTGCAACCAGGAGGCGAACGAAGAAGAGCAAGCAATTGGCACAAGAAGATCAAGATGATGGAGCTTGAAGTCACCTTTCTGGCTATGATTGAATGCGTCTCTATTGAAGCCATGTTGACACATGCCACTTAACAGCCTCACGCCACAAACTCGCTCATTCTGAGGAATTGGCCATTCCCTTGTGATCAAATCACAAGATCATGTGACTCTGTAACTTGTTGCCAAGTGTCGCACCTAATCCATGGGACTATATTATCCATCGAATGGTGTCTTCTAATCATGAAATCATGATTAGATAGGAAACAGGGTTAGGGTGTCTTCATAACAATCTGTTCTTGATTGCACTAGGCCGATATTGTCAGTCTTAAGTTTCCAAATTCAAATCGAGTTTCAACCTTTTAGCGAGTGAACCTTAGGGTAAAAACCCTAGATCGTTTCTCGCAGTATGTCCTATTGTCCCTACATTCCGTGAATGTGGGCAAGTCTCTTAGGATATAGGAGTTTCAACTTTGGAAATAAGAGTGACTAGGTCACGTCCTCAACGTGCTAAAATCCTAGTTAGCATTGAGATATGTTGCATTGATTTTACCATTCCTAAACGCGTCCCTCGCGGTTTAGGTGTTTAGGTTAAACCAATTTTACTTTTCTATTCTTGAAGATAATTACGCTACCACTTTCTTAACCACATGATTCATTGCCTACGTATAAGTTGATTTACAAACCCTAACTTTTCGGGTTAAGATCAAAGCATATATTAAGTTATAGTATAATTCCAATTGATCCTTATGTAACATGCATTCAAGATTTATGCTACTAAACTTTAGGGTTTTATGTTTGAACCATGCTGCTTTTTCTAACTTCTTTTCTAAATGAGATTTTTGTACGCTGAATGAGCATTACACAACCTTTCGTAACTATTTACATATTTGATTGAGATTTAAGCCAATCGACTAGAGTTTAATCTACTTTAAGCAGCTCAAGAACCATTTCCCTGCCTTGCAAATTCTGATGGATTATTAGCAACCTTCTTTTTAATGAATCATTTCGAAGAAAAGATGCCTAATAATGGGACATGCGATTTATTCTTTCCATGCCTAATCGAAGTGTACAATAATAATTTCGAAAAGATGATCTTTAATTAATCTAAATTCGTTACTGTAATGCATATAACAAATTACTAAGGATGCATAGACATCTTATGTTCTTTCATTCATTCCATTGGAAAAATACAAATGACCAATTTCCTTGATCGTAAGCTATTTCCTTTTAATTTATCCAAAGTATTTCAATAAAAAAAGTGCATCCTAATTTCATAAATGAATCATGAACAATTGAATTATTATGACGTAAATCAAAATTAGGAAGAAAAACCTGGACTTGTGGTGAAATGTCCACATGGATGTTAGGAGATTATCCTCTTGCGGTTGCGCCTTGTGCCTTCTTAGGGGCCATCGCGAATTCGGCCTTTTCGTCTTGGACGCAGACAGATTTATGATCTTGGCTGTCTCCTTCGCACGCGAAACTTCCTTTGTGATTCGGCCTCCTTGATTAATTTCTCCGTCTTTTGGAACTGGCTTTAGAAGGCTTTATAGGATTCCTCCTTAAACTTCAAGGAAGAAGGGGTATAAAAGATTTGCTTTGTGAAGGCAAATAAAAGGGGATTTTAAAAGATCTCGAGGTAACAAGAACCCGCTTGAGAGGGCAATAGGAAAGGGAGTTTAAAACCTCGGGCTAATGGGAACTTGTGGGAGAATCCAAGGGGGAAAAAGGGGTTAATGAGCTTTTTTTTAAAGGCCTCGGATAGGACTCCACGGGAAAGGGGTTCTAAATGGTCTTTAGTGGATTAAAAAAGGGGGCAAGGGGTGTAAAAGACCTTGTAGAGGGATTTTTGTGGGAGGGGGGGGAGAAAACCCACAGGGAGGAGTTTAAATCCCGGAGAGGGGCGGTTTAAAAATGATCTTCGTGGAAAAAAGGCGGGAAAAGGGGGCTTAAAGAGCCCTTAGAAGCTTCAAGAAGCATCTTGATGAAGATGGCGATTCCCAGGTGGCCGATGTTGGCGACTGATGGCAGCACGGCTCTAAATGACTCTCCCTCCTCACAACAATCACGACTATCACCTTACTCTTGTCTGAAACTATAGCGTCCCATCCCTCACTAATCTCCACTACGGTAGTCTTACGCCCTCCAGATTCCCTTGTCAGCAGTGTGAGGGTTACCTCCTGTAATATTTCCGCACACTGCGTACCATAAATATTGACTTCCCGCACGCCGTGTAAATCCTGTGCAAGGGTATCACCTACATCGTATTATTGGTAGCTTAATCCATACCATTCACGCTCAAAAATGAGGCCGCCACATTGTAAATTAGAGACTGGGGTTGAGGACCGTAAAAACCGCGTGGGAACACCCTTTTTGAAGGGGCAATTGGATAAATTCAAGGCAAATTTTTTTGTAATTATTATCCCTTCTCCCAGCCGATGCATGGCTGGAGGAGAGGGAGTGTGGGGGCGGAATGGCCAAGGAGGAGTGAGTTGGACTGCATGAGGGGGAGTCCTCCACGTGGTGGAGGCCTTCTCCCCCCCTGCCTATATAAACACCCCCCTAGGAAGGGGTGAGGGGAGGGTGTGCCGGACGTGCTGGAGGAGGTCGTTGTGAGGGAGGAAACCGGGCTGTGAGCAGGAGGAGGTCGCCGTCGTGAAGCGCCACGCTGCCGCCAGTCCGCCAGTCCGCCAGCCGCCCAGTTCGCCAGCAGCCCAGTCCACCAGTCGCCAGGCCATCTCAGACCGCCGCCGCTCTGGATTACTCCCCCCCCCACGTGGCTGCAGGAGTCCAGAAGCTTCTTAGAAGCTTCTTAGAAGCTTCTAAGAGGAGGGGGCTTCCTTAACCCCCCTTCCCACCACATTTCCCAAAGGCCCATTCATACCCCTCCCCGGGACTTTGAAGAGGGGAAGGTGAAGCGCGTAAGGACCCCCACTAGACCCATCGAAAAAGGCGTTTCGCAAAAAGACTTTAAAGCCCTTTTTCCGCAAGCGCCATCCCGCAAAGGAATCTTCCGCATACGAGGAAAAAGGCAAAAGTCGGAAGGCCGCATTCCGAGGCAAGTCAATTCGTAGACCAGAAAGGCAAATCAGAAGCCGAATCTACGCCTACGATGGCCCCAAAAAGATCACAAGGTGCGACCGCGGGAGGTTCATCTCCGAGTATACAAGTGGATATCTCCCCGAGCCCTCAAGTCCAGGTTCTTTCGAGTTATTTTCGCATAAAGAAATGATTAGGCGCGCTTAGTTCATAAGGGAGATTGCATTTTTACGCTTAATTTTAATGCATGTGGAAATTGGAAAAAAAACACATTTGATAAAGTATCTCTTGAAACATTAGGCAAGAATGAAATATGTCATGAATTTGAAACGAGTTATCCACCTTAGAAGACTAGTTGCATGTAGTTTTTTTTTGGTACATTACCAAAGTAATGAGCCTAAACTTAGGGCAAAGAAATGGAATTTATAAGTGCATTCTCTTTCGTCCTAGACATGGTAGGAATAAGCGTGTGCCGCATGTTAGGTAACATCCTCCTCGTAATGATTTCATGAGGAAAGGTTAACACCCATAAGATATTATCCGAAAAGAAATAATAGAGTACGAAAATGATCTTATGGACCTGCAAATAGCATGTAAAATGGAATAAGTTAACGCTAGCTTTAGTTTTGTACGAGCTTCATTGACTACATTGTAGCTAGGAGAATGTTGCGTATTGCATAGTTATCATGCAAAAATGTCATTCATTAGGAGCCGCGTTTAGGAGTCAAAGCATAAGATTCTAAGTATAGACAATAAGGTTGTAGGCATGACTATTTGATGTAAGTCCTAGTAGGACCTAGGAAAGTTAGTGTCCAGGTTATCAGGCATTTTCTTTACCTTACCAAGGAAGGATAGGGTTATTGTGAACCTTGTGATGCGTAGAAGCAGTGAATCGCATGTTTACACGTATTGGTGTAATTGTAACTATTAATCTCCACTAGATCTAGTTTATTACCTATAGGAAAGGTTCATCCGTGACGCAAGACAAGTATATTGAGTTGACTAAGTCACCTAAACCACAAGGATTCTTATGGACATGGTTGGGTCGATATGATAGGTATCTCAAGTGGTAACTAGGGTTTAGTGCAACAAGAAATTCGACCTAGTTTTACACTGGTTGCCAAGTCAAAACCCGCAAACCCAAAGATCTTACACACATTCACGAGATGTCGAATCAATTGGATGCTCATGCATAAAATGATCTAAGGTTTTATCCTAAGGATCATTCGTTCAAATGATGAAACTCCGACTGGGTTGGAAATTCCTAGGACCGTGGACCAATATAATTAGGAATAGGTTGGGTAAGAAGACATCCTAAACCCTGCTACTCGCCTGAAGTTAATTCCGTAACCTGAATACGCCATTCAATGGGTGAAATGATCCCGTGGAATAGATACAACACATGTACAAAAAGTTGCAACATCGCATAGACTCGAGATTTGTCCACGAGAGAGTTTTGTCATTTCTTGGAAATGATGTTGGCAAGTTATTGCGCTAAGTTAACCTACAAAAGGATGAGTAATCATCCTGTTACATCACCTTTTCTGGGAAATAGTTGCTAAGGAAAAGGAAAGTTAGGTATTTGCCTGGTAGCAATTGACCAATCAATAGATTGAAGCGACATGGCCGCTGGAATCTACCATAACAAAACCTAAAGTATTGGTAGGGTACGACCCTAACCCAAGAATGATAGGAATCTTGCCAAGTTGCAATTGATTCCGGATCGAATGCGGGTTGCATTCGGAGAAAAGAAGTCACTCCTTAACAGTTTGCCAGCTAAACGACCATTGAGAATTGATTGTGCTTGTAACAGTTTAGAAAGCACTGTTTGCATTGTTTGCTCAATGAACTAAAGGATGAAAAGATATCTAAATACTTCAGGTTGAAGGCCTGAAGGGAGAGGCAGCTTCAGTTACCCCCGACTGCCTGCCTGACCCTAACCAAGGGGGTTGTTAACCGCGCCGGGAACGTGGACCGAACCCGCCGTGAGAGGTCTCTCCGTTGAGTTCTACTTGGAGCAGGAGGACGCTTGGGTGCCAGAGGGGGCTCTGGCCGTAAATCCCTCGCCTTCCGGGCCCTGCACAAGAGGCTAACGTGACTCGGGATTGGATCTCGAGGCCCGCATACTAGTCTACGGGCGGAAACTTGGATTAGTGATCCCTGGTGGATTACTGGATAGCCTTCGGGCGGATTATGAATATGCCTACGGGCGGAACTCCTTGTATTTCAAAGATAAAAGGATAAAATGATAACAAAGAAGTTGTTTGACATTGTTTTCTTTATGTCCTGTGATAAGATTACGTGAAGGAACCAGTGCTTAACAGGGCTAATCAAGGAAGCTGGTTGTTATATGTCAAATTAATGTGGTAGGTAATTACATAACTAAAACAAACCGAGGAAAGTGCGGAGGATGGACCATGGGTCTGTCCTATGGATGGGTGGTCCCGGTTAGCCGGGAACTTTTCTCAAAGTCTTCGGCGAACAGAGGATGATCGTCATCTCCAAACAAGTAACGAGAACGATGACTTAGAATTAACTATTACCCGATTCACGCTGTTTTAGGGGAACGGAATGGGACTATGCCTTATGGCAGAGGGGTCGAGCCTTGCATCCCTCTCGTTTCCCATTCTCCTTGAACCAAGTGCAGCGTAAATCCGCTTCGAACCTGGCGTTTCTGCGTAAAGTAGTTCGCTTGGGGTCTGACGCTAGTTACTGCTAGCTAATGACCAAACAGGAAAACCTTAATTCCAGTCGATCCTAAGTGGGAAACGGCCAGGACACTTCCGCTACGTGGCAGACGCGGAAAGACCTAGTTTGCAAAACCCGTAACATTCCATGGGAGTGCCGGGCAGAGTTCTCTAGACAACCTTTCCGATGGACTGTCAAGACGTGTCCTAGAGGGATTCTAGCGGACACGTTACAGTTGGTATCAGAGCCGACCAACAATGGAATTGTTTTCATGAGATTTCATTAAAAACGAAGTAAAGAAATTGTCCCTGTCCAAACATTTCCTCATCTTCAATGCTGTCTTGCAGAATTATGGAGCATGGAACAAGTTCTTAGTGTTCCGAGTCATGTTTATGACTGCGATGCATTCCACGGATTATCGACAAAGGGTTGAGATGATGAACATCCTAGACCGCATTTACAATCCATCACCTGTGTACGTGGAATGGAGATGGATGGGTGTTTTAGGGATCTATTACATAACTGCCTATCAACCTGCGTACCTTCAAATTAACTTGAAGAGAATCAAGTGGATGGAGGATTTGAAGATCGTAAAGCTGTTCGTCTTTATTGAGGCTCACGCAAACGCGACCCTACAGGTTGGAGGTCGAAGGGTTAACCAGAATAAGTATGTGTACGGGGAAGTGATTCAAAGAATCCCTGCCGACCGAATCAAGGTTTTGGGACGTCATGTGAAGAAGGGATATCAAAGGAAAAGATACCCTAATCTTCCAATGAACTATCGATTCCTGAAAATCGATGACCCCAATCCGTACTACTACTCAGTTCCTGTAGCTGAATGCAATAATATCTTATTCTCCTCAAATTAATGTATCAACTTGTTCCATCGCCCCAAGAAATAATTATACCTCGAAAGGGCTATGTTGATACGAATAGAATAAAACTTTTTTTTCCAATTGTCTTGACTATGAATATTGATAAAGAAGTAAAGTGATTTGGTCACTTGGCTGAAGGAATACGTGGACGTAGTTTCTGAAGAGTTAACAGAACTCCCGCTTCAAAGAGAAGTAGATCATGAGATCAAGCCAGTAATAGGAGCTGCGCCAATTGCGAAGAGACCATATAGAATATCTATATCGGAAGCAATTGAGTTGAAGAAACAACTCAAGCAACTACTGGATTAGGGCTACATCCGTCCTAACAGTCACCATGGGAAGCACCAGTACTGTTCCAGAAAAAGAAAGATGGAACACTTCAACTATATATTGATCACAGTGGGTTGAATCAATCAACAGTCAAGAACAAGTATCCTATTCCTAGAATAGATGAGCTTCTCGATCGCCTTCAAGGTGCAAAGATCTTCTCCAAAATTGATCTCAGGTCAGGTTACTATCAAATCAGGATCAAGGATGAAGATATTCCAAAAACGGCCTTCAATACAAGATATGGGCACTTTGAATTCTTGGTTATGTCATTCGGGCTTACAAATGCACCTGCCACCTTCAATAGATTAATGCAGGATATTTTTAGACCATATCTTGATGATTTCGTGCTTGTCTTCTTCGATGATACTTTAGTCTATTCTAAACAGGAAGAAGATCATGAACCGCAACTTCGGATTGTCCTTGAGACAATGAGGTCTCATAAGCTATATGCAAAAATGAAGAAGTGTGCAAACGTCAGATTGAATATCTAGGATTCATAGTATCATCAGAAGGAATATCAGTAGACCCAGCCAAAGTCAGAGATGTGCTTGAATGGCCAATACCAGTATCTGTCAAAGAAATACGCAGTTTTCTTGGCTTGACAGGATGGTATAGGGTCTTTATCAAAAACTATGCTTTGATTGCAGCACCTCTTACCGACTTACTAAAGAAGCAGACTTCTATTACATGGTCAACTCCCGAGCAAAATAGCTTCGACCAATTGAAGCAATGTTTGGTATCAGCACCTATTCTGAAACTTCCTGACCTCAATAAGGAGTTCGAGGTAGTAACTGATGCCAACATTCTTGCCTTGGGGTGTGTACTCATGCAGGAAGGTCATCCCGTAGCATATTCTTCAAGGAAATTGAAGAGTCATGAAAAGAATTATGCCACGCATGATCTGGAGTTATTAGCTATCATCCATGCTCTAAAGCTTTGGAGACACTACCTGTTGGGTAACAAGTTTACTCTAATAACAGATCATAAGAGTCTCCGATGGATCAAAGTATTGGAGGAGTATGATTTTGAAATCAAGTATCGACCAGGGAAAGAGAATGAAGTTGCCGATGCACTCAGTCGCAAGGCATTCCTAAATTCCCTAATCTTGCAGAATCCATCAACGGCCAGATCACTAGCTACAAAGGTATCTATGCCAAGCAACCCTATACTCGAACTAGCTAGAGAGGAGGCATGCCATGACTTAGCCTACCAAGCAATGATAAAAGAAATATCTACCAAGGATCAGAATCCGAAGTTACAGGCCAAGTATCATGAATTTTCTATTGACAATGGACTTGTTTATTACAGAACAAGGTTATGTATACCAACAAGCCAGTCACTTAAGCAAAAGATATTATGGGAAGCTCATGATTCCCCTTTCGCAGGACATCCTGGCTATGCAAAAACTCTTAACGCAGTTAGGAAGAGCTATCATTGGGAGAGGCTCAAAGGTGACGTTCTCAAATATGTCACTGAATGTTTGTCTTGCCAACGTATCAAGGCTGAACATGTCATGATGCCAGGAAAATTGCAACCACTTGACATTCCCCAAATGAAATGGGAATTCATCAGTATGGATTTTGTGGTGGGCTTACCCCAAGTCCAAGGAGGGTACAACTCCATTATGGTTGTAGTTGACATGCTTACTAAGGTTGCACACCTGATTCCAGTAAAGACAAACTATAAAGCCTCCGACATTGCTAGAGTGTTTATCAAAGAAATATTCAAGCTACATGGGCTACCTAGAAGGATCGTTAGCGATCGAGATTCTCTTTTCACTTCACACTTCTGGAGAGCTATCTTTGAAGCTATTGGAACTCAGCTCTGTTTTAGCACTGCCTACCATCCCCAAACGGATGGACAAACAGAACGAGTAAATCAAATCATTGAGGATATGCTTAGGGCTTACTGCTGTCGAGAGCCGAAGAGGTGGATTCAATACTTGCCGTTAGTAGAATTTGCTTACAATGCTTCTTACCAGCAGAGCATTCAAATGACGCCTTTCCAGGCATTGTATGGTCATGATTGTCGAAGTCCCCTAAATTTTTCTGATCCTACCCTGAGAGTGGAAGCTTCAAGACAAATGTTGGAGGACATGGATGACCAAATAAGGTCAATAAGACAAGATATACAAGCAGCCAAAGATAGACAAAAGGCATATGCGGATTTGAAACGCCAAGAGAGGGTCTTCGGAGAAGGAGACATGGTCTTCATTCGTGTACGGCCGAAAAAGAGTTCTCTATCTCTAGGTGAATGCAAGAAGCTAAGTCCAAGGTATTGTGGTCCGTATAAAATCCTCAAATGCCTGGGACCCAATGCTTATAAATTGCAACTTCCAGATAACCTAAAAGTTCACAATGTATTCCATATTAGTCTCTTAAAAAAATATGTACCCAACCCAAATCATGTACTTGATGACCAACAAATTGTAATGCCTAGTCAAGGAGTCCTTGAACTAAGACCGGAAAAGATTTTAGATGTCAGAGAGAGACAGTTAAGATCTAGAACCTTGAAGGAATACCTCGTCCAGTGGAAAGATTATCCCGAAGAGGATGCTACCTGGATGGATGAAAGCTCTCTCAGTCTTCAATATCCCCAGTTTTTCTCGAGATGAGGACATCTCGATTCTTCTAAGGGGGAGAGAATGTAATATTTCCGCACACTGCGTACCGTAAATATTGACTTCCCGCACGCCGTGTAAATCCTGTGCAAGGGTATCACCTACATCGTATTATTGGTAGCTTAATCCATACCATTCACGCTCAAAAATGAGGCCGCCACATTGTAAATTAGAGGCTGGGGTTGAGGACCGTAAAAACTGCGTGGGAACACCCTTTTTGAAGGGGCAATTGGATAAATTCAAGGCAAATTTTTTTGTAATTATTATCCCTTCCCCCAGCCGATGCATGGCTGGAGGAGAGGGAGTGTGGGGGGGGAATGGCCAAGGAGGAGTGAGTTGGACTGCATGAGGGGGAGTCCTCCACGTGGTGGAGGCCTTCTCCCCCCCTGCCTATATAAACACCCCCCTAGGAAGGGGTGAGGGGAGGGTGTGCCGAACGTGCTGGAGGAGGTCGTTGTGAGTGAGGAAACCGGGCTGTGAGCAGGAGGAGGTCGCCGTCGTAAAGCGCCACGCTGCCGCCAGTCCGCCAGCCGCCCAGTTCGCCAGCAGCCCAGTCCGCCAGTCGCCAGGCCATCTCAGACCGCCGCCGCTCTGGATTACGACCCCTCCCCCCCCCCACGTGGCTGCAGGAGTCCAGAAGCTTCTTAGAAGCTTCTTAGAAGCTTCTAAGAGGAGGGGGCTTCCTTAACCCCCCTTCCCACCACATTTCCCAAAGGCCCATTCATACCCCTCCCCGGGACTTTGAAGAGGGGAAGGTGAAGCCCGTAAGGACCCCCACTAGACCCATCGAAAAAGGCGTTTCGCAAAAAGACTTTAAAGCCCTTTTTCCGCAAGCGCCATCCCGCAAAGGAATCTTCCGCATACGAGGAAAAAGTCAAAAGTCGGAAGGCCGCATTCCGAGGCAAGTCAATTCGTAGACCACAAAGGCAAATCAGAAGCCGAATCTACGCCTACGATGGCCCCAAAAAGATCACAAGGTGCGACCGCGGGAGGTTCATCTCCGAGTATACAAGTGGATATCTCCCCGAGCCCTCAAGTCCAGGTTTTTTCGAGTTATTTTCGCATAAAGAAATGATTAGGCGCGCTTAGTTCATAAGGGAGATTGCATTTTTACGCTTAATTTTAATGCATGTGGAAATTGGAAAAAAAACACATTTGATAAAGTATCTCTTAAAACATTAGGCAAGAATGAAATATGTCATGAATTTGAAACGAGTTATCCACCTTAGAAGACTAGTTGCATGTAGTTTTTTTTTGGTACATTACCAAAGTAATGAGCCTAAACTTAGGGCAAAGAAATGGAATTTATAAGTGCATTCTCTTTCGTCCTAGACATAGTAGAAATAAGCGTGTGCCGCATGTTAGGTAACATCCTCCTCGTAATGATTTCATGAGGAAAGGTTAACACCCATAAGATATTATCCGAAAAGAAATAATAGAGTACGAAAATGATCTTATGGACCTGCAAATAGCATGTAAAATGGAATAAGTTAACGCTAGCTTTAGTTTTGTACGAGCTTCATTGACTACATTGTAGCTAGGAGAATGTTGCGGATTGCATAGTTATCATGCAAAAATGTCATTCATTAGGAGCCGCGTTTAGGAGTCAAAGCATAAGATTCTAAGTATAGACAATAAGGTTGTAGGCATGACTATTTGATGTAAGTCCTGGTAGGACCTAGGAAAGTTAGTGTCCAGGTTATCAGGCATTTTCTTTACCTTACCAAGGAAGGATAGGGTTATTGTGAACCTTGTGATGCGTAGAAGCAGTGAATCGCATGTTTACACGTATTGGTGTAATTGTAACTATTAATCTCCACTAGATCTAGTTTATTACCTATAGGAAAGGTTCATCCGTGACGCAAGACAAGTATATTGAGTTGACTAAGTCACCTAAACCACAAGGATTCTTATGGACATGGTTGGGTCGATATGATAGGTATCTCAAGTGGTAACTAGGGTTTAGTGCAACAAGAAATTCGACCTAGTTTTACACTGGTTGCCAAGTCAAAACCCGCAAACCCAAAGATCTTACACACATTCACGAGATGTCGAATCAATTGGATGCTCATGCATAAAATGATCTAAGGTTTTATCCTAAGGATCATTCGTTCAAATGATGAAACTCCGACTGGGTTGGAAATTCCTAGGACCGTGGACCAATATAATTAGGAATAGGTTGGGTAAGAAGACACCCTAAACCCTGCTACTCGCCTGAAGTTAATTCCGTAACCTGAATACGCCATTCAATGGGTGAAATGATCCCGTGGAATAGATACAACACATGTACAAAAAGTTGCAACATCGCATAGACTCGAGATTTGTCCACGAGAGAGTTTTGTCATTTCTTGGAAATGATGTTGGCAAGTTATTGCGCTAAGTTAACCTACAAAAGGATGAGTAATCATCCTGTTACATCACCTTTTCTGGGAAATAGTTGCTAAGGAAAAGGAAAGTTAGGTATTTGCCTGGTAGCAATTGACCAATCAATAGATTGAAGCGACATGGCCGCTGGAATCTACCATAACAAAACCTAAAGTATTGGTAGGGTACGACCCTAACCCAAGAATGATAGGAATCTTGCCAAGTTGCAATTGATTCCGGATCGAATGCGGGTTGCATTCGGAGAAAAGAAGTCACTCCTTAACAGTTTGCCAGCTAAACGACCATTGAGAATTGATTGTGCTTGTAACAGTTTAGAAAGCACTGTTTGCATTGTTTGCTCAATGAACTAAAGGATGAAAAGATATCTAAATACTTCAGGTTGAAGGCCTGAAGGGAGAGGCAGCTTCAGTTACCCCCGACTGCCTGCCTGACCCTAACCAAGGGGGTTGTTAACCGCGCCGGGAACGTGGACCGAACCCGCCGTGAGAGGTCTCTCCGTTGAGTTCTACATGGAGCAGGAGGACGCTTGGGTGCCAGAGGGGGCTCTGGCCGTAAATCCCTCGCCTTCAGGGCCCTGCACAAGAGGCTAACGTGACTCGGGATTGGATCTCGAGGCCCGCATACTAGTCTACGGGCGGAAACTTGGATTAGTGATCCCTGGTGGATTACTGGATAGCCTTCGGGCGGATTATGAATATGCCTACGGGCGGAACTCCTTGTATTTCAAAGATAAAAGGATAAAATGATAACAAAGAAGTTGTTTGACATTGTTTTCTTTATGTCCTGTGATAAGATTACGTGAAGGAACCAGTGCTTAACAGGGCTAATCAAGGAAGCTGGTTGTTATATGTCAAATTAATGTGGTAGGTAATTACATAACTAAAACAAACCGAGGAAAGTGCGAAGGATGGACCATGGGTCTGTCCTATGGATGGGTGGTCCCGGTTAGCCGGGAACTTTTCTCAAAGTCTTCGGCGAACAGAGGATGATCGTCATCTCCAAACAAGTAACGAGAACGATGACTTAGAATTAACTATTACCCGATTCACGCTGTTTTAGGGGAACGGAATGGGACTATGCCTTATGGCAGAGGGGTCGAGCCTTGCATCCCTCTCGTTTCCCATTCTCCTTGAACCAAGTGCAGCGTAAATCCGCTTCGGACCTGGCGTTTCTGCGTAAAGTAGTTCGCTTGGGGTCTGACGCTAGTTACTGCTAGCTAATGACCAAACAGGAAAACCTTAATTCCAGTCGATCCTAAGTGGGAAACGGCCAGGACACTTCCGCTACGTGGTAGACGTGGAAAGACCTAGTTTGCAAAACCCGTAACATTCCATGGGAGTGCCGGGCGGAGTTCTCTAGACAACCTTTCCGATGGACTGTCAAGACGTGTCCTAGAGGGATTCTAGCGGACACGTTACACCTCCCTTTCTACTCCCCTCCCACAAGCTATTATAGCTGAGGAGAGGGGACCTTCCCTCCCCCACGCGGCTCAATGCAATGGATTCAGCCCCTCTATGACATCCAGCAAGGATGCTTAGTTATCCTTGCTATACCCCTCTCCTCCAGGTCGATTGTCGGCTGGGGGAAGGAGGGGATTAAAAAAAAAAACCATAATTCAAATATTATCCTCATGACCTCTTCCTAAGAGGGGATTCATGCGACATATGCAGTGTCATTAAACCATAGTCTTGATTCTGTCAATGGAGATTATGATGCATCGTGTTTAAGTTCGTACCGTCCGGGGCCCACTATCGGGATTGTCTTGCGTGAGTATCACGGGGTTTAGATATATTTTCAATTGAAATATTACATACTCTCCCCCTTGGAGAAATCGAGATGTCCTCATCTCCAAATAAACTGGGGATATTGATGGTTGAGAGTGCTTTCATCTATCCAAGTGGAATCCTCCTTAGGATAATCCTCCACTAGACAAGGCATTCTCTCAAGGTTCTGGATCTAAGTTGTCTCTCCCTAACATCTAAGATCCTGTTAGGCCGTAGTTCAAGGACTCCTTGACTAGCCATTACAACTTGTTGGTCATCAAGTACATGGTTAGGATTAGGTACATACTTCTTCAATAGGCTGATATGGAATACATCATGAACCTTTAGGTTCTCAAGGAGTTGCAGTCTATAAGCATTAGGTCCTAGGCACTTAAGGATCTTGTATGGTCCACAATACTTAGACTTAGCTTTTTGAAATTCCCTAAGGATAGGGAACTCTTCTTTGGATGTATGTGAATGAAGACCATGTCTCCTTCCTCGAAGATTCTATCTTGACGCTTCAAATTCGCGTATGCCTTCTGTTTATCCTTGATGGCTTGGATGTCTTGTCTTATTGACTTTATTCGGTCATCCATCTCTTCCAACATCTGCCTTGAAGCTTCAACCCTCAAGGTTGGATCTGAGAAGTTTAGGGGACTTCGACAGTCATGACCATACAATGCTTGAAAAGGGGTCATCTGAATGCTCTGTTGGTAAGAAGCATTGTAGCCAAATTCCACCAAAGGCAAGTACTGAATCCACCTTTTTGGCTCACGACAATAGTGTGCCCTAAGCATATCCTCGATGACTTGATTGAGTCGCTCTGTTTGGCCATCGGTTTGGGAATGGTAAGCTATGCTAAAACAGAGTTCATTGGTGAGACATTGGATTTGCAAGGTTAAGCTCATGGTGTGTCAATGGGAAGGCCTTGGGTGGGAGGATCTGTTATTTTTCACGGAGCTAAAAATCAAGGCTAGGAGATTAGAATTTCCCTAGAAACTAGTGCCCACATGGAAAAAAGTTCTCCAAGGGGCATATTGGGTTGGAAATGAAAGGTAGAGCATAAGTGGAAGCACACAAGTTGAAGCAAGAGCAAAGAAAGAGCTATGGTGGATGTGTGTGTGTGTGTGTGTGTGTGTGAGAGAGAGAGAGAGAGAGAGAGAGAGAGAGAGAGAAATGATGTTGATTACGACAAGCAAACATCTTGCTATTTTTAGCGATATTTTATTATCATTCACGTTCTTTGCTCGACCGAAATAGCACTTTTCTTATATGCGTCATCTCGTCTTGCACGTTACGCCTCTCTATTTCGGGCTTTCTTTTTAGTCACTCAATACTTTTCGTCATTCTTACGTGCATATCCCTATTTTGATTGTCATGCATCTCAACTACGCTCGTCTTGATCATGGTTTGCAGATTCTGCGATCTCATCTTATTTGTTTTCTCTCGACATACAGGCATGGCTAATTGCGTAATTGTTAACGAATATCCGTCTGGCCAACGTTCGGTTCCCTTCTTCCAAGGACAAGGCTTTCCTGGGTGGAAAGCAAAGATGATGCTAATTCTTGAAGGTGACGAATTATTTGATATTGTTTTGGGCGACCTGTCTTGCCCAGTTCAACCTATTGATGTGATGAATAACAATTCTGTGATTACTGATGGTCCATTATTTGAACAATGGAAAATTGATCATACTGATTGGATTCGTCGTGACAAAGCGGCTCCTCGTTATATATTGTCTGCACTTCCTGACTCACTTATGTTGGATGTCTTTCATCTGGAAACCTCTCATGCTATTTGGGAGTATCTTATCTCAACGTTTGAGAAGAAATCTTCGAAATTTTATATCTCCAAACTTGTTTGAAGAATCTTCAATATAAGGTTGGTACTTCTATGCACTCTCATATCGAGGCTTTTAAAGACATTATCAATTAGCTTGGTGCTGCCGGCGCTCCTGTTGCTAAAAATCAGATTGTTACTCAACTTCTTCATACCATCAAAGATGCTTTATATGACAATATCATCACTATTTTGTCTAACGAGGATGATATCCACTTTGACAAAGCATGTATATCTCTTATTGAATATTCTCAAAGTCATGAGCATCATTTGGAAAAATCTAATGCTGTTTTGGTCACTCGCGAACAAAGGGATTTTGATGTTGCTTTTGTTGCTCGCAAGCGTCCTACTTCACGTTTTCAGGAGGGTGGACGCCCTAATCTAGGTAGTAGATCTTCTCGTCTTGCTTATCCTAACAAACATTGTTCTTATTGTGATAAGAAAGGTCATGTGGCTTCTGATTGGCTGGGCACGTCAATATGATGAGGAGCATGGAGTTACTACAAAGCAACCTCGCTCGTCCAAAAGTTTTCCTCCTTGTGATTATTGTGCACATACAGATCATCCATCTCGCCGTTGTTATAAACGCAGATATGATGAAGAACGTTCTCGAGCTTATATTGTTCAACAAACTATAATTGATGATGATCATACTCATCACGAGCTCAATTTCGTCCATTATGATATCTCTCCAGAAAAGGTACTTCATGTTCATGATGGTTCTCTATTCATCGTTGATTCAGGTGCCATTGGAAACATGACATACCAATCGCAGTGGCTTCACAATTATCATTCTCTTCCTGTCAAGAAGTTTGTTTACCTTGCGGATGATACGACTTGTCAAGTCAAAGGAGTGGGTGATTTATATCTGGGGACTGTTTCATCCACTAGAATATTAAGAGGAGTTCTTCATGTTCCAGATTTGCAAATAAATCTTCTTTCTGTTGCTTGTCTAGTTGATCTTGGTTTGTTTGTTGGCTTTGATCATAATCAATGTCGTATAGAGAAAGATGGGCATACTATAGCAGTAGCTCCTCGACATGGTAATCTATTTGAGCTATCATTGAACGATACAGTTGCAAATGTTGTTACTGCCCCTGGAGATGTAGATAGCAAATTATGGCATCAATGATTTGCACACTCCGATTTTGCCAAAATTCTTGATCTTCATCGTCATGGTCTTGTGCAAGGTATGGATCTTAAATCTCATCCACGTATGGGAATATGTGAGTATTGTGCACTTGGAAAACACCATCGTTCGCCTTTCCACACTTCTACTTCATCACATTCCTGTGCTCTCTTGGATTTGGTTCATACCGATATTTGCGGTACTTTTCCTGCCTCAAAGTCTCAATATCGATATTTTATAACTTTCATTTATGATTTCTCACGGTACACACATGTCTATCTTCTTCGACATAAGTCTGAGGCTTTACCTATATTTAAACAATACAAGATAAGTGTGGAGCTTCAAACTGGATTCTCTATAAAGACGCTTCGCAGTGACAATGGCGGTGAATATGTATCCAATCTATTTGATGACTTCTGTAAGGATCAAGGTATTCATCATGAGTTTACAGTTCCTTATTCTCCTCAGCAAAATGGTGTTGCTGAGCGCAAAAAACGCACGATTCTTAATGCTATACGTTGCATGCTTATACACTCTGGTTTGTCTCGAAAGTTTTGGACTGAAGCACTTCTAACAGCTGTTTTTATTCAAAATCATCTTCCAACTACTGCACCTGCTGGTAAAATTCCTATAACAATTTGGACAAGGAAGACACCTTCAGTCTCTCATTTTCGCACATTTGGCTGCATTGCTTATATTCATGTGCCCAAGGACACTCGACATAAGTTGGATCCTCTAGGTTTGAAGGTTATTTTTCTTGGTTATTCAGATCATTCCAAAGGTTACAAATTTTATGATCCTTCTTCTCAAAAGGTTATCATTAGTCGTGATGCTATATTTGATGAGAAGACTATGGGTGGCACATGGTCGTCAGATGTTTCAGATGTTACACAGTCTTTGCTTAGTGCATTTCCTTACTTGCTTTGTGATTCTACTAATTCTGATGATCATAAACCTCCTTCACCTCCAAAGAAGATTGATGAAAATTTGGAGATCTATGTCGATCTTCCTATTGAGATAGAGCATGGATTCTATTCTATTGAATATGATGTCTTTGATGATGCTATGTCTGTCCAAGAGGATCCAATATCGTATATGGAAGCTATCAATTCGTCTCAAAGGGATCAATGGCAAGAAGCTATGCAAGCTGAGTACGATTCTTTAATCTCCAAAGGTACATGGATTCTTACTGAACTCCCCCCAAATCATGTCCTATCAAATGTAAATGGGTTTATAAAACCAAGACCAAAGCTGATGGCTCGTTTGATAAGTTCAAAGCACAACTTGTTGCAAAAGGTTACTCACAGGTTGCAGGAGTAGATTATCAAGAAACATTTTCTCCCGTTGTGCGCTCCACAACTGTTCGTATGATTTTGGCTTTTGCAACACTATTTGATCTAGAAATTCACCAAATGGATGTTAAAACGGCTTTTCTCAATGGAGATCTTGAAGAAGAAATCTATATGGAGCAACCTGAAGGTTTCATGATTGCAGAAAAGGAGCATCTTGTATGCCAGCTTCATCGTGCATTATATGGATTGAAGCAAGCCTCTCGTGCTTGGTATATTAAGATTGATGAGTTCCTCACATCTAAAGGTTTTGTTGCATGTTTTGCTGACCCAAATCTTTACATCAAAAGGGAGGACAGAAATTTTATTATTCTTGCTCTATATGTTGATGATACTATTCTTGTGTCAAATAATATTGCTTTTTTGGATGCTATGAAGAAGCTTTTATCGACTGCATTTGAAATGGTGGATCTTGGTGAGATACATTCTTGTTTGGGTATTCAAGTTCAACGACACCAACAACAAGGCATTCTTCTTCTTCGCCAGACAAAGTTTATTAATGATATTGTTAAGAAGTTTGGGTTGACAAATGCGCACTCTGCCAACACTCCCATTCTTTCAAGCTCTACCAAGGGTACATCTACAACACGCAATGAAGAATCAGCCATTCATCAACCTTTTGCTAATCTTGTTGGTTGTCTTCAATTTATTGGTTTAAACACAAGACCAGATATTTATTTGCAGCTAATTTTTTGGGACAGTATCTTTCTTCCCCTTCCACTATTCATTGGAGTGCTGCAAAACGTATTCTTAAGTACCTCAAGGGTACTAAGGAATTTGGTCTTATTTATCGTCGTCGAGAGGATTCTTCTTTATCTTCTTCAACTTCTCTTGACCTTATTGGATATACAGACGCTGATTGGGCAAGTTCACACTTATCCATGCGATCTACAAGTGGGAATTGTTTCTTTGTAAATGGATGTTTGGTTTCTTGGTCCAGCAAGAAACAACAATGTGTTGCGGTTTCTACAACTCAAGCCGAATATGTTGCTGCATCATTAGCAGCTCGCGAGCTAGTTTGGCTTCGACAACTACTTGCAGATTTGGGACATCCTTCATCATCTAGTACACCTCTTCAATGCGATAACCAAAGTGCTATTAGTCTTACCAAAGACTACATACAACATAGTAAATCAAAGCATATTGCTATTCATTATCATTATGTTCGACATGAAGTCAAGAAAGGTTCCATTATGGTGGAGCATTGTCCCAGTGATCAAATGGTTGCAAACATCTTCACAAAAGCTCTTAGTGAAGCTCGCTTTAGCTCATTAAGACATGCACTTGGTATTGTTCCAAGTTCTTGTCTCACTGATTGAGGCATGTATCATTGTATTCAAGAAAACTTTATAGTAAATCATTTTTGTATCGTAGGTATGTGTAGGGGCCCGGGTTTTTCCCTTGTTCTCCCCAAGGGTTTTTTCACTCGCAACTAGAGACCTTTGTTTGAGTGGGGATGTTACAACTATATATATCATCTCTCACTTGACTTGGGTCTCACCTATATATACTAACTCTACATCAATATGAATCATTCTTTGGGAGCATGTCTTGTGTATCTCTCTCGTACTCTCTCTCTCAACAAAAAACATGTAGCCTTTTACTACTTTCATTTTCGAATGAATTTGTCGTATGCAGAACTTACACACTCTTTCGTTGATTTAAGTTTTTATTCCACTTACCCGGAGTAAAAATCTTCTTTATGATGCATGTCCAACTAAATGTGGTAGGTAATTAGATAACTAAAACAACCTGAAGAAAGTGCAGTGGATGTGGCCATGGGTCCGTCCTACGGATGGGTGGTCTTGGTTGGCTAGGAACTTTTCTCAATCATAAATGATAGCAAGAAGATCGTTCCAAAGGGCATGAACAGCAAGGGCACTGACCTAGAGTCTAAGTTACAATAATCCCAGTTTACGTTGTTTTAGGGGAATGGAATGGAACTATGCCTTATGGCAGAGAGGTCAAGCCTTGCATCCCTCTTGTTTCCCATTCTCCTTGAACCAAGTGCAGTGTAAATCCGCTTCGGCCCTGGCGTTTCTGCGTAAAGTAGTTCGCTCGTGGTTCGACACTAGTTGCCGTTTAGGAAATGACCATTAGGAAAAACCCTGATTCAGGTTGGTCCTAAGTGGGAACGGCCAGAATACTTCCGCTACATGGCAGACGCGGAAAGTTCTAGATCGCAAACCCCGTGACATTCCATGGGAGTGCCGGGCGAAGCTTTCTAGACCTCCTTTCCGATGGACTGCTAAGACGTGTCCTGAAGGGAATAGGTGGACATGTTACATCTAGAGTATCATAACCCACACAACAATGAGAAAACCATTCTTTGATGCCAAGAGCCATATTTCACGATAGATTTTGTAAAACTATTTATTTTCCAGGGCTCGTACACAAGGAGGATTCTTTGTGCAAGAAGTTAATGGGGATGCCTGTCCTTTTTAGGCATGAGATTAATTTAATGTGCACATGGGTGATTCCATAACAGGCCATTCTGTAAAATACATATTAAATCAATGGATGGTTATGAGTTTAGAGTGTGCACTCCAATAAAATTAAGGCTAGGACAGAGTTCTAACCTATTTAATTATTTTGTAGTTAAAGACTACTAGGTATTCACTTTTGTTGGGTTTTATTTAATTAATTTCTAACAATTATGAATGCTTTAGTTGATGTGTAGAGCAGGCGGGTGATGGCGTTGGGTAGCATCGGTCGATGGCTTGGATCCAAACGCTTAGAAGAATTACTATTTTCGATGGGTGCACACATTGTCACTAAAGGCATGGTGCCAATATTTATTCAAGCGCGCTTATTTATTAAAGTGCTTGACAAAACATTTATTATCTTCTATGTGCATAGGCGCTCGGTTTAATATCTAATTATTTGATATTTGTATTTGGGCACAGCCCACCTTTTGGACGCCCAAACACTTTACTTTATATTTGGGCAAATGCAAATGCCAAAAGTAAAAGCATGCTATTTGTAAAGTGGGCTATTTTTAAGCTTGAAGATAAATAAATCTATAAGTACATGCCTTGTGAAGGGCTCACGGAAAGCATGGGGGGAGATTGCACCCAATTTGTCTCTTTTGTCTCATGTCAGGTAAATTTACTTTTTCTTTGTACTTGAATTTTACAACAGTCCACCATAATGATGATGTGTCTGCTAGATGGTTAGTGACGCATTTAAATTTATCTTTTTCATCTCTACAAATTTACTTTTGTAGAATTTTCTTCCGCCTCAATTCCATGAGAAAGCCATCAAACAATGGGATCTCCTACAACAAACATATCATGAATCCATCCCACAATACACTGAGCGCTTCTGGAGTGCCTTACTTCAACTTTGAATGCTTGAAGATGTTCCTGAGGTGACCCACAAGTACATGTCTAGATTACTTGGTCACTTCTATGCGGAAGTGAATATGTTCAAGCCAAAGACTTTGGAAGATGCAATTTCTTTAGCGCATGGTGTGGAGAATGTTGAGAAATAACAAATGATGTATGCTGTAGGAAGAGATGTCTTGAATCCCATATGCACAGTGAGGAGAGTGGAGAAGCTGAAAAACTATAAAGACATGTACTTGGTTCACTTTTGAATGAATACTATTTTGTACTTTGTACTTAATTCTATGTCTGTGTCACGGTTAGCTCAAGATTGTGTTTATGAGTCCAAGCCTGCACCTTGGAACCTAATTCAATTAAGAAATAGTTTTTCTTCTTGTTTGTGTCACTATGAGTCTTGTTATTGACTTTCGTCCTCCATAGTGACTGCTATGCTCTAGATCCATGTTTTGTCACATGGTATTAGAGCCAGTTGAGCATGGCTTAGCTTTCGTTTCTGCTCTTCTCCCTACTTTCCCAACTTCTCACAGCTCATCTCCAGCTCATGATAAGTGTATGAGGTCATCTCCTACTTCATTCTCACATATCTCTTCTTTCCCACCATAGCCAACCTCCACCCACTCACCTTGGAGCCCCTAGATCTCCCAATACAGGCAATATCTCAGTGAGATCTCTTCTACAAACTTCTCTCTCTGCTCTAGGAGCTTCTCTCTAGTACCTCAATTGCTAACATTGGTGTACTATACCTCCAACATTATGAAAATTTGTCAAATCTGTCCAAATTGCGCCAGTCTCTGTTCGTACCACTGCTGTTGTGTGCATAGGCCGCCGTGTGCATAGGCCATGATTCTACATGCAAGCATAAAGAAATTGAAGTTTACTTTATGGGCCATCTCTCCATCATATCTTTCGTCATTGGACTGTATGTAGGTGTTGCTATAGATGAAAAACCAGTCAGGCTCAGAACCCTAATCATAGTCCACCACCATAGCCAAAAAGTGACTAAGCTTCATTTCTTAGATTATTTGCTTATCCTTGCTAGTTGGAAGACTCAAGGGACCACTTGCAACTCTCATTTACTCAATGCCACTGATTAATCAACAAGGAGGACAAGTCCTTGAGGATTTTTGAAGATTTGAAAGAATCAAGTCAACAACATCTAGCTCAACAAGGAGAGTCAACATCAATAATATCTCTTCATACTCAATCAGTGTCTCTTGGCACTTGTGTATTTAGCTCACTCATGAAAAATCCATTCACTCATTTTACCTCAGCTACTCAAAAGCCTATTCTTAGCATATGTAATGATTTAAAGCCCTATTGATCAAATCCATTTTTAAGTCTCAATTTCTATGTAAAAAGATAGCCCGAGTGTTCTCGTGGTAAGACCTCCTTCTAAGATGACTGAACTGGAGCAGATAGCAAAGTTTAATGGTGAACGTTTTCACGCCTGGAAAGAGAAAACCATGTATCATCTCATGAGGAAATACTTCTCTGATCTTTTTGATGAAGATGATACAGAAGATGCTAAATAGGAAGATATTGCAAAAGACTAGCTAAAATAAAGGCATGGAAGAATATGAACAACAAAGCTCTAGGTATTATTACTTGGGGTCTATCAGATGATGTATTACACCACATCTCTGGCATCAAGGATGCAAAGACGACATGGGAAGAACTTGACAAAATCTTTGGTACACAAGCAAAGAACTCAAAGGTAAAATTACTTATGCAAATTTATAAGTTGGATGTAAAAAACAATTCATCTATGATTGTACACATCAATAATTTCAAGAGCCTTAAAACTCAGCTAGCAACTCTTAAAAAGAACATTGATGGGGATGAGGCAATAGCAGTGCTACTTGCTAGTTTTAATCATGAACCGTATGAGAACCTTGTTTCAACACTAAGTAATATTCCCAGTGTCTCACTCAAAGACATTGAGCACTCACTACTTGATAAAGAAAGGAAATTCAAAAGTGTAACGTGCATGTCTAATGGCTGTCCAAGCACGTTCTTAGCGGTCCGCACAAACAATAAATGAAGGTGAGTGCTTAGGACATCTACTAAGGTGGAGTCCTCATCTTTGACACTAGAGTTGTCCTTCTCAATGTTTCTTGCCTAGGCATCATTTTCCATTATTTTTTGAGGAATAGAGAATACCCTCTTTCTAACCTCACTATTATGTATTAGGGTAGAGCAATTACACTATAGTTTTAAATGACGGCTCCCCTAGGTTACTATCCTTTAGTCTCCTATCTTAAGATATTGGTCTAGGGTATTCGTAATCATCTTTTCCATCTTAGAACTCTATCGGGTTCTAAGTTCACCCTAGGGTCTCCTCCTTTCAAGATAATACGAACTTGTATTTACTCCTCTTGCAAGTCAAGCATAAACCAAGTCTATTTACCATTCTGCAATAGTTACGAGCATCCAATGTAGCTTGGCAAATAGTCATTCTCCTTGTGGGTACTACATTCGAGCTTCCTCGCATTAGCTTTGGAATGTTTCATGTTCTGAAATGATATACCTAAGCGTGTTTTGGGTTCATCGCGGTTGGCTATTGGGGTAGAGACCAAAGAGCGTGTTGACTCCAAGTCAAAAATATGGTCATAAGGACAAATTGATTTATTTACAACTAAGGTCCTAGCTAGGTCGAGCTAAATCTTGGCTTCCTTTATCGGCCAGGACTTCATTTACCAAACCATTCCTTTCAAATAAGCTCAACATTTCACATGCACATCTTAATCTACCTTTTTAGATGCATATCCCATTATGTGGTGCAATTGAGGCTATTCATGATGCCATGCAAGTCCCAATGTAAGTCTTCCCTAAGTTGTTGATGCGATGCAAGGTCCATTGTCATACTACTGGGCATCTGAGGTGTGGAATCCACCAAAAAGTTTGTGTGTGTGACATTTGTTATTTTGTACATAGTTGTTGTGTTTGCATTTTGTTCTGTGTGGGCAGTATAGGGAGAAGCATGAGGGCACTGTGCCAAACAAGTTCATATTGTCATGTGTTCTAAATGCTTGTAGTAGCATTGGGGCTGTAAGGCATGGTAGAATGATACACGATCAAATTATCAGGACAGAATCCGATTTTGATGTAGAAGTAGGAAATGCACTCATTGATATGTACTCCAAACATGGAGAACTCACTAAAGTATATGAAGGGTGTAATGATTGCTGGTGTTTCTCTAAAAGGTCATGATCTAGCCAATATTGAACTTTATGGACAGATGGAACAGGAAGATGTGTCTCCCAACAGGGTTGTCTTTTTGTTCATCTTGAAAGCTTGTGGAAATGTAGGAGCTCTATTGAAGGGCAGGCTAGAGCTCTGTTGAAGGGCAGGCTGATACATGGCTAGATCATTAAACACAGATTGCAATTAGATTCCCTTGTGGAAAGTGCTCTACTAGACATGTATGCAAATTGCGGAAGCTTGGAGGATTTGCAAAAGATGTTTTATCTTATGCCAAAGCGAGATGTTGTATCATTGGGTGCATCAACAGTGGGAAGTCAGTTTTTAGAACTTGATGGTATGTTTCCGAATCACATTCCAAACCCAGAAGATAAGGATGCTATGTCTGCTCTTAGAAAAGCTCTTCTGGACAGAAAAGGAAAAGTGTGACTAGAAATTCTGAAGGGCCGCCGTGCAGTACAAATAGAACCGTCTGGCTTGGGGAAGAAAAAGCAACAAAAACAGGGGATCGAATGTTGGGGGAAGAAAATTGTAGTGTATCAGACAAAGGGAGCGATCAAGACTGGGCACCGGAGTGACTCTGCGAGAGAGAGAGAGAGAGAGAGAGAGAGAGAGAGAGAGCAGCTCAGATAGGATCACCAATTGAGCCAAAACAAGTGCAGGATTTTGACAGATCGATCTCCAAATGAAGTAAATATACAGGCCCTTTCTTGCAACTTTTGCACAATTCCATCGTATTCGGTTGAAGATGGCAGTACATGGGGAATTGGGGAGACAAAGAGGAAAGCATTTCAGGGGTCTTGGAAGTTAACATTGACACACCCCTAGAAACAAGAGATTGCTTTTTGAAAACAAAATTGGAAGCTGAACACATGGCGGTGCAGGTTCGTATTTCACTGGGCAGTGATGGAAAAGATTGGAGATCTCATTTATGTGAAGCTCAGCAATTACAAGCAGAAATGTCAGAAACATCATCAAATTGCTGTGCGTAGCTACAGAGGACGTATTGTTAATGTTGCAGAATCGAAGATGATATTTCATTTTTTTCTTGGATAAGCTGGAGACACGGGAGAGATACATAAATAAACAGTTTGAGCTATTGGTCAATGCTTCTAACAAATTACAATACTGTGAAAGCTCGTTTGATGGGAGTGCAATAGGTCTGGTTTAGTTTCACACTTTACTTATAGGCATAAGCAAAGATTGAATGATGTGAAAGTATACAAGTATCAGCTAGCCAACATATGAGAACAACTTGATAGGGTCAAAAATTCATGATCTCGTGAGTTTCCATCTGTAGCACAAACTGGTGGAGAAAGGAAACAAAATTTTAGATGTATCTCCACTTGTGCATATGAAGAATGCTATATACAACCTAAAGGTGGACCTTCAAGAGATGGAGGTTTGGATAGGCGTTCTAGAGCATACTCTCCTACAGAACCAAGTCAACCAGAGCATCACAATGACAAATACCAACCTGAGTGCAAGTGGAATCTGATGCCAAGTGTGAACATTTGCTATCCAAAGGAATCTTGTCAAATAGCACACTGGCAAGATCATTATGGCTCTCTTGTCTATTGTTAGAAAAGACCGGTCCAAATGTGGGGTCTAACCAAAAACATGATCAGATAAATTATCACTTGAGATTGTGACTAAAAATTATTAACAGGGATAAAGACATGTCAACCCAACCGTGTAATCCTCACAAATACTTTTGAGTCAGGTGCCATGCTACAAGCCACTTGATGGAGTGTACACATGTCAAAATTGACATGATACAAAGATCAATAAGATCTTATGAGATGTTGGACTATCTTTATTCTTTGTGAGCTTTGATCATAAGAAGAGGCCTTGAGGGCATATCAAAGGGACATGAAGGACTTCAGTTTTTGAGCACCCAGTTTATAAATCAAATTTGTCTTTTGATGAAGCTGAGGCTGTTGATGTTGAACAGGGTTGCATTCAAACGGGTGAAGTGCAGCTAGTATTGCATATATTCAGGTCTATTTGCCACATTCAAGAGACCAAAGGCTTGAACAAGTTGATTATAGGGCCATTATCTAAAATTGAGGTGACCTTGTATGCGTACATGTACAAATATTTGATCATATGGAACCAGTCCTTGGGAAGTCATACTCAGGTTTTGGGCTTACACAACTGTCTTTATGACAGCTTTCAAATTGAATCGTGAATGTCTCGCTTGATTGATCTTCTATCTTGGAATTTCTCAAGAACCTCTATGGTTGTGACTTTGCTTTTCGAAAACCCTTCGACACCGTATTCATAGAAATCCCTTCCATTACATTTATGCAACTCAAAAGGCATGACCTAATTACTCAAATGCGAGTGTACATGCATTCATTCTAAATGCAAGTTAATTCTCTACGATGGTCTATGGAGTACAATTGACCTATACATAATATTTATATACCCTGACAATCTATGATGCATGTGCTGAAGTGAGATCCTAATACTTGACTTGTTTCCGCTATACCCATAGATACTCAATCTATTTCTGACAACTCATGACTATTAAACCCTTTTCGGCTACCTTTCAAATTATGCAAATTACTCGATGCGAGGTATGACTTTTTCCTAATGATGCATATGCTTAAATATTCAATTTTAGTTTTCGTCTAATAAATTGTTCATGTTGATAGTAGCATCTTTGCGCATCTTTGCCCGATCCTTCTCCTGTAGTCACGGATTTTCTAGTTACTTGGGAGAACTTACACTTTGGGGCTAGTTTGGAGTTGGAAGTGACCTTCACTTCCTTCAAGGGACTCCTTGGTGCCAGAGTTCCATGCGCTCGCCCTGACTCTTACGTCTTTGGAGGCAGTCAATGGAGTGACTATGGGACTCAAGGGGGTCACTCATGAATATATGTATATATAACGTAAGTTCAAAATAAGGGGTTTTTAAAACACCATTTTTATACATTTTTTACACACAGAAGGGTGTTACATAAAGGGGTTACTTACAGATTGAATAGAAAAGGGTTGTGTTTGATTCAAGAAAAATTCGCAGGTTAGGATATTTATAAATAAGCCATGAACACATGTTATATAGAGAATATATATATAGTGAACCCCCAAAGCTACGGGACTTGCACTGAGGAGAAGCAGTACTCGGGCCTTTGCCCAATAAGGGAGTTATCCTTGAACCACTTCTCTCCCTCTCTTACTCTTCTTTACTCTAGATTTACCTTCCCTCTCCTCTCTCTCTCATTTTCTCTTTCACTACCTCTCCCTCTCCTTCTCTTTCTCAAAATTTTTGCAACAAAAGGGGGGAAAAAGAGGAATAACGGGTCTCCTGATAGAAAAAGGAGAGCAAAACGAATTATAATGGAGGGATGGTGATGGTTAAGAAGGACGAAAGAAAAGGATTATCTCTCTCATTAAGGGGGGGGAAGGGATTTTTATAGGGAGGAGGAATGAAGGGTGTTATGGGGGTATCAGCAGAAGAGCTCCCCTCCGTTTGTTATAATCACAGTGGCCAGATTAGGCCTCCCACCATGCAGAGTATGCCTCCTACAAGGATAAGGGGAGATTAGTGGGGGTTGGAGGTTTGCACACGTGTGCCCCTTCCCCCATCGCAATTATCATTTTCATGATCCTCAACCTCGTCTACCCACCACATCCCATCTTTTCCCATCGTGATCTCCTTCCCTGTCGGGTGCTAGACATCCCTTCCCTCATTAATGTTTTTTCCAAGCCCAACTCCCCCTCCCATATCCAACCGATGCTGTTGATAGGGGGTGTTGTTAATTTGTTTAAAAAGAAAAAAAAGGGGGAGGGAGATTGATGGTGACGATGGCCGAAAGAAAAGGGGGGAATGGCGTTACACAATGTGGCCTGTTACATCCTCCCCCCTTAAGGAATCAAGATCTCCTCATCTTGAAAGGAATTGGGGGTATTGTTGGTTGAGAGTACTCTCATCAACCTGTGTGGCATCTTCTTCTAGATAGTCCTTCAACTGGATAAGGTACTCTTTGAGGGTTCTACTCCTCAATCTCTTTTCTCAAGGGTCTACGATTCTATCTAGCCAGAGCTCAAGGACTCCTTGGCTTGGCATTACAACTTTTTGATCATTGAGTACATAGCTAGGATTGGATACATATTTCTTTAGTAGGCTAACATGGAAGGGAGTTGGAGTTTGTAAGCATTGGGCCTTGGACACTTGAGAATCATGTAGGGTCCGCAATACCTTGGACTTAGTTTCTTGAATTCTCCTAGTGATAAGGGACTCTTCTTGGGTCGTACGTGAATAAAAACCATATCTCCTTCTTTGAAGAGTTGCTCTTTTCTATTTAGATCCGCATAGTCTTTCTGCCTATCCTTGGCAGCTCTAATATCTTGTCTGATGGCCTTGACCCGCTCATCCATATCCTCAAGCATTTTTTTGGAAGCTTCTACCCTCAAGGTAGGATCTAAAAAATTCAATGGAGTACAGCAATCATGCCCATACAATGCTTGAAAATGTGTCATTTGAATTCTTTATTGGTAAGAAGCATTATAGGTGAACTCTACTAATAGTAGATATTAAATCCATTTCATGGATTCGCGACAACAATATGACCTAAGAATTTCTTCAATAACTTGGTTGTCTCTCTCCGTTTGGCCATTAGTTTAAGGGTGATAGGCTGTACTGAAGAAAAGTTGAGTCCGAATCTATGAGTTGTCATATTCGACCCACTTACAGGTCAACCACTTGTTGGTTCCCATGCATATTTTCAAGAATGTGGACAGCTTGCTATGGGACCACATCACAGGAAAGAGAGACACTATAGGGGCACGAATGGATTTGACAGAGGTAGGTAAGATGGAGGCCCTTTGGCTGCTGCAGTCGAGTGTTGATGGTCGTGTGCAGCTTCCTCGCGCTCCTTGGGTTTTGTCCACTAAAGAAGAGCGCATTGTGAAGCAAGTAATCAAGTCTATCCGCACTCCAACGGGTATGATGCGTTCTCTCAGGTCCGCATTTTCTAAAGAAGACCAATTATCAGGGCTAAAATCCCATGACTGGCATAAGATATGTCAGGTTTGTACTATGAATGGATTGTAATTGGTGTGTGCATTTTGCTATTTTGAGTATAGTCATTATTCATAATGCTTTCTCATTTGTGGCAGTTTGTACTTCCGATCGCGATCGCAGGATGTCTTACTCCAGAAATACGCGGGGCCATTTACAGGTTGTCAACTTTGGTGCAATGGATCCCACAAAAGGAGATTAAGACGTCCTCTATTGAATCCACGAGGCGGGGAGCAGTGAAGATGGTTTGTCTCTTTGAGAAATACCTACCCACCAGCATGCTCATGATACAAATCCACCTTCTTGTGCATCTTGTAGATGAAGTGGAGATTACTAGACTTGTCCATATGCAACGGATGTTCTCCTTGGAGTGCTTCATGAAACCTTGAAAGGCTTTGTGCGACAACAAGCTTGGCCAGAAGGTAGCATGGCTGAAGGTTGGTTGGTGTGTGAGGCGCTAGTACATATTTCACAATGGCTACCAACGGTGGATCCAGACAATGAAATGCTATGGTTCGCTGAAGGACGATGATAGACTGACTAGAGATGTGGTGGTTGGAAATGGGGTAGAAAAAAGAATGGATGCCTCAATGGAGAAGAAGGTGAATCGCTTTTTTATGTTGCACCATGCCTCTATGGAGACGTGGCTCGCCAAGTACCAGATTGCTAGGAAAGATTGAGAGGAAGCGTTAGCTGAATTCCGACGTAGTACACGTCATCGAATGATTCGATATCCCGAAGGCATGGAGGAGATGCCGCGGTTCATGTCAACATGATGGTTGCATGGAGCTTTGACTGCAGCATCTCACGAAGGGATAGAGGTCTCAACGGAGGAGTGGGAATTCTTGAGGGGATGTACTCCAAAGGTGATGAGGGGTTTAGAATCTGTTGTATCTAAATTGTATATGTGACATCTAATTTGAGTGTTTCAATGTATAGTACAAAATATATAGTGCAGCGTGGTCGCGCGGATGACATTTTCGCGTGGAGCGTATTGACAAAATGCGCTCCATAATGGACTGTGGTATCATGGCAAGGTTCGAGCAAGAGAGCTGGCGACGAGCAACAGATCCAAACACCGTTGTGGATAAGATGGAGTATTTTTGGAACTTGCAAAGTATTGTTACGGTGGATTTCCGTAGCTTCTGCATGATACTATTTGATGTGCAGTGGTTCAAAGTGGTTGTCGTATCCTGGTTCATCTAGCAATGACCAAGATTTGAATCGCATGAATGATACATTGGCCTCCTTTGGCAGGCGGGTCAATGCATTTTTTGGAGGTTTTCCTAGTAGGGAAGACTTCATGGGAGAGATGACCAGACACCTTGGCCGCTCTCCCATAGCGGACGAGGTGTTCAGTGTCATGTCTGGGACACCTCTGATGTCTTTGCCTAGCACTACTTCCCAAACTCCACATACAGGTACTCCATATGCAGGTGCTCCACGTGCTCCACATGCATCAACTGAAGTACAAGCATCTATAGAAGCACGTGCATCTGCAGAAGCTCGTGCGTCCAGCGAGGCAGAGGGTAGTCGACAGAGAGGGAGGAGGGAGAGTCGAGGGGGAGGATGAGGCTTGTGTGGGGGTTGCCTAGGAGGTGGCGAGCGATCACCCTCACTAGTAGATCATGTAGAGGAGGTTGTATGCCAGTACTATAGAGTTACAGATGTTGGTGGCATCTTTCATGATGATGAAGGAAGGGATGTAATGGCATACATGAGGAGCGTCGTGCATGCGGCGTATAAAGATTGTTTCATTGCCTTCAAAAATCAAAAAAGCGGCAGTGGCAGGAGATGTTGAGGGCAGTCCATAGGAGGTACCCAAATCATGAGGGTCAGCGATTCTCGGATGATTGGGGACGCACAAAAGTGAGGGATATGCTTCACAACAAAAGATCCCACCTCATGACACGGGCCAGGGACTCACTGTGGAGGTAGGAGGAGGGGCGTGGAGCCTATAGCCAACCACCTATGTGCCACCGCATAGAGTGGAAGAAAGCCAAGAAGAAAGCAGTAGAGAAAGTGAAGAGTCGCCAGCACGCAGAGGCGTGACGGATCCAAATGGAAACCATGGAATCGTCGCATTACGGATCGGGCGACAGAGAGTCGTGGGAGGCAGAGTTTGTAAGTATATTTTGATTTCTAGTTTTTTAAAATTTATATTTCTTTCAATTCTTTATATATTTTATTCTAATATATTGTGACTCATAATTGTTTGTATATATCTAAATGTTTTGCAGACTACTATCGTTAGTAGGACACCTACTCCTAGAGAGGTAGTTTACCATCGAGGCCATAACCGCACAGCCACATGCCTTTACTTCTATGAGGAGGGTCTCATCACTGAGGACCAATACAACCGGGCCATGAGGATTCGACAGCCAGAGGAGGTATGTTTTTCTTACTTTCCTATTAAAAGTATAGCTAATTATAACTTTTTCTCCACCTTGTCTATGTAAGCAATCCTGATCTTTTGTGTGTGTAGGCGAACCCGGATGTGGAGCATAGCGAGGAGGGGGATAGCGATGCTAGTAGCCATCCATCTTTGAGCCTACTGCTTGCGTCCACGCTTTAGGTTGCAAGCACTTAAACTTCCCTTGTAAATGCTTTTGATATATAATGAATACATGGACTTTTATTTTCAATTCTCGTGCCCGTAAGATACATTGTCTTTTTTCCAAATGCACAATCTGATGTATGGAAGGAGTTTTTCCAGTTCTGTTTTGCGTGTCTGTCCGCGCGTCTAAATTGCAGATAATTCGTGTTTATACTCGCGTCTATAGTGCAGACTACACGCGCTTATACACGCGCTTCATAATTCAAATTTAAAAAAGAAATTAAATATCTTTTTTTAAAAAATGACAGTTTTTATTTTTCGTTCGCGTCTACCAGTGCTTGTAAAAACGTGTCTATCAGCGTGTCTATATGTGCGTGTATATGTGCGTCTATTTTTACATGTAAATTCGTTGATACATGCGATTATAGACGCGAAATGGTAGACGCGCAAATAGACAGGTGGATAGACATGCCCGTAAGATTTTCTCTGTATTCAAAAATCATGTCTAAATGTGCATCTATGAGGCCTTTTTGTTGTAGTGAGTGGGGCTGCAAAGCCCGAGTGGTTAGATGCAGACGACTAGTGTCCACTGAGGGAGGAGGCTACAGATTCTCTAGGATGTTGGAGTCAGCAGCACAAGGCAGCGAGGGCACGACTCGAGGCTGGAGTGGTCCATCATCTTGGGAGTGGCGGCCACAGGACATATTTAGAGGACTTTGTAAGTTTTTCTTTTGTTTTGCTTATTTATTTTTTTACAATATTCTTTGTACTCTGACAATCATGTTTCTAACAGTTAGCATTTTGTTTTCTTTGCAGCACTCCATTGCAAATCGCGATCCGACTGGCCTTGAGACTTGATATGCAGAGAGGCATGGTCTCACTTCATTGATTGACCGATTGTATAGACACGTCGGCTCTGTAAGTCACTCATCTTTCTTGTCCGTAGTTACCATGTTTAATTAGAATGCATTATTGTATGGTGGACTGATGTATTGTTTCTTTTTTTGCAGAGTCTGTTCGATGCTCCTTTGCGGCGGGACGAGCTTTCAAGGGACGAGGATATGTAGCTCGCCCTTGGATTCCTGGAGCTCACACACCTGTATTTTTGAGTCGCCTGATCTATGTAGACATTTTCTATGTATTAATGATATATTGTCATGATTGTACCAATCGCTTATTATGCGATCATGTATTTATTTCATGTATCAGTGTTATGATTTCAGTATACATTGTTTTTGTTTGCAAGCGCATTGTACACAGTGCAGAAACTATTTTGTATGGCTCTAATAAGGCACACAGTGCTAGCTGCCCTGCCACAAAATTTATTTTTTCCCTCTTACCGTCGCTATTAGCATCACAAATTTTACTACTCGCGTTGTTATTGGCATTGTTTTTTATGTCACAAACTGTCGCTATAAGGGTCGATATTGGCGTTGGTATCAGCGTCGCATATTGGCGTTAGTATTAGCATCACAAAATGCGACGCTGATACTGACGCCAATATCGTCGCTAATAGCGACGGTGATACCGACTGTTCTATAGTGTCACCAATAACGACGCTTTTTGCGACGATGGGGACAAATTTTGTTATTTACATTTTCGTCGCTTTAAACGTCTGTATAAGGCCTATATCTTGTAGTGACGTCAAGCAAAAAGAGAGAGGATATTCGAGATTATGTGGTCCATGTAAGGAGCCTCTTCAAGATAATTCCCCTAGGTGAGAGACCAATTAAAAGGGAGGTATCCACATTATTCATCAATGGAATAGGGGGTGAGGAGCTCTACAAATCCTTGGCTGACAACTCAAGATTGCAGCAAGACGCATTGGCAAGGGTCTTTGAAAAATCTATAAGAGTGGATGACTAGCTCAAGGAAAGAGGCTCCAGATGTTGGAATCAGGAAGAGTCCAGTGCTTGAAGTTCTAAGAGAGCCTCAATACCGAGTGAGAGAATAGACTCCAGCACTCAGGAAAAAGGAAAGGGGAATGAGTCAGAGACAAGAGCTAACAGAGACTAGGATGGACATAGCCAAACTATAGGAGATGATGTGACTACCAATGTGCCCACACGTCCAATGTGTACATTGTGGCAGGAACCACTTGCCAGCTGATTGTCAAGACCCTAGGTCAGGACCTTGTGGTAATTGTGGTAGGTTTGGCCATGAAACCATGCATTGTCGATCACCTCGGAGGCTCCCATACCCATAGCTTTATGGTAAGCCCCACCTTGCAAACAAGCCAACGAACTTCTTTGGATAGGGAGCCCCGTTGGCTCTTTTGGCACAAAATGACACTAAACCTACCATCCCTAGGATGGAAATCAATCCCACATGTATCCCTAGACCGCGTGGACCCTAAATGACCCATCCATTGAGTGTGATACCGTAGTCCACTATGTGGACGAGCCTAGCAACGATGAGTTACATGTAAACCCATATGTGCCATATTGCTACCAAAACTTCTAGGAATCAAGCAGGAGTGTAGGCCAAGGGCATTCCATACCTGAATCTCACTGAAAGTCTAGATATACTCCGATCGATCTGACGTAGTCCTGGACCTGCAAGCTCTCTCTCTCTCTCTCTCAAAGCCAGAACTATAAATGAGGTTTTCCCTAGTCACCCAAGACCTTAAGCCCTATGACTGGACTACACCTTAGCCTTCCCAATCACTCAATCTTTGACTCGAGACATCTAAGCACTCCTTTTTTTTCATTTTCCCCTATTATTGCCCTGTTCAAAACTGTTTTACAATAGTGAACTTCAAGCTTTCCTCTCTGATTTCCTTTGATTTCTCCTACCGATCCTACTCTAAATGCAATAAAAAACAAAAGCAAGGTATTGAACAGATTTCTCCTACTCAACCAATCATCAAAAAACCAAAAATACTTACTTGTAGCACATATGAAAACCCAAAACCTTCTATCTATCTCAAGCTCTAGTTCGGGGATGAAACCCTTACTTCGATGCTTGGTTTGAAGCATGTAAGCGCTCAATCTTGAATCTGTAGGTCCCGGTAATGGAACCAGAATGTAGAGGCAGTCATCCCCTTTTTACATGGCCAGGGCCAGAGCCTCGGCCATTTTTTTGTCATTGTTCTCCTATCTTCCTAGCTTTCTTCGTACTGTCCCTCTACATTTACAATTTGCACAGGTCACAGCCCGGTGTTCTTAAAATAAATCATGGTTCGCCTTATGCTCTTTTACAAAATTATTGACTTGCACTTTTTCTTGAGTGCCTCTCCTTGATTTAGGACCTTTTCGCACTTCTTCTGTTTCTCAATTTTTCTTGGTTAAGGGTTAACATCGACCCTGACGTGACAAGACTCATGCAAAAGTTGGGAGCATCATGGATAGGACTTTTTGGTGTAAAAGACATGCTATGGGCAGGCACAACTCTACATATGAGCTATCAAAACTAGACAGTCTTAGATACAAGATTCTAGACCTTGGTTTATCAAGAGCAATTGGGGATGCAAGCCCTATAGGCCCTACAAAATTTGGTGTTGAATGTAGAGAAATTTGTCACAGACACAGAGGGACAACCACAGTCTGTAGGATAGCCTGTTTTTTACTGCATATGCTTTTAGGGTTTCTCTTTTGCAACCACCTTTTACCATGATCGCCTTAAGTAAACTTATCCTTATACTTTCTTTTAGATGAACTGTTTGTGATTGCTGAACTTATGAGCATGGGGAAATGCTCTCTATTTGTTGCACTCAAGGGAGGTTAATTTATGTACAGCTTTGAATACATTGGGATGATGCTTAGCTTTGCAAATGTGCAAACTCAAGAAATGTATCAATTAATGGAACTAAGCTTTGTAGGCCTTATCTTCTCTTGTTTTAGTGAATATGCCAATAAGGTTGGGTTCACTTCTTTATATTAACCATTAGCTGATCCTAAGATTAGATTGAAGTTTTGATGTAGGTTCTAGAGAATATTTAAGTGGATACTAGGGTGTTAGTACTTGCCATCAGTATGAGAATAGCTTTTCTTATAAGGCACACATTGGTATAACTTCTTAACCATTTTTGGATTGTAAGTTGATTATGGAATGCTGATACGTCCTTGGCACATTTCCTTGCTGACTACAAACTTCTTGCCATGCTAGCTTTATGTTGGTAAATGATATGTTGACAAGTCCTCACAACACAGTTCCTTGCTAATTACAAATGCTGACCATTCTGGAATTTTTGTTTATACTTGTATATTCCCCTCTAATGGGAGTAAATAAATATGAAAACTCTCCTATGGTTATTTGTTTTGGCTTACAGGTAGGTAGGATTAAGGCAACTGCATTTCAAGCATATAATGGAAGGTAGAGGGTGGTAATGCACGTGCCAGTCATAGCAAAGAATCTAAAGGAATCTTCTATTTATATGGAGGTTCATAGGGCATTGGAACTCTCAATATTGGTGTCAGGTTCTAGCCATTCTCTAAGAGTGTTGAACTAGAAATTATTAACCCCTAGGTACACTTTATAAATATTGTCAGATTCATAGACTATAATTGTATGCACATGATACTTAGTGAGTATTATAAATAAGAAAACGTGTAGAATATATATTGTGACAAAAATGGTTTCATTAGTATGCTTAGTTTTTGCTGATGTCTTTTATGGTAGATTGGTTGTGCAACTGCGAGAAAGGGTTTTTTTAATGGTAGCTTGTTTGAATTTGACTAGTCATTGATCAATGTTATCCCAGATGGCCAAGATTTGGCTCTATCAATGCAGAATCTTTAGCTGCTATTAAGAAGAGGGTCCCTCTTTTTGTATTTGTGCATTGAGAATTTGGTTCATCTCAACATGCATATCCTATGTAAAATGTTGAAGCCCTCACTCAACAATATTTGGCTATGTTGTTGCCATGCATACATGAAGCTTTGGAGAACAATGATTGGGCAACAAGGAAGATAGAAATTGAAACACTTACTTGCATTGGTTTTAATCTTCGTTCTACATTAGTGTCTTTCAAGTCAACCACCTTGAGTGTCCTTGAATCTTGTTGGTTTGGCAAGGTTTGTGCTTTACCATTCTATGATTTTCTTTTGATGCTTTTTGTCGCATTCTTGAAAGACATGCTTTATCTATGAATATATAATTTTAGATTATTTCCTTGTTGAGGTGAAACCAGTAAGAGACAATGTGCATGATGCAACACAACTATGGAGAAACCTTACAGGGGGTAGATTGTGAGTCTCTTTCATCACCAAAGAAAGCTGGCATTTTGTTTTAGAAATATCTACTAATTGTCTAGTTATGCTTCTCATGCTTTGAGTGGTGACAAATTATCGTTTCTTTTAGTGAATGAAGCTTCAGATTTGTCTTATTAGTAAAAAAATGTAAGTTTAGAGGTGTTTGGAGTATTATAGTAGGTCTATCATAACAACTGTAGATAGATTGCTCTCTTAATTTGTGGCATTCCCTATAATAGTTATAGATAGATTGCTCCAACTCATGTTTCCAATGCCGACCCTTATAACACAAGGAACTTTCAATCATTTTGTACATAGAAAAAAAAAGAGAATTTCCTATCAATTTCCTAATTAAGAATATATAAGTCTCTTCTAGCCAAGCTCGTTGTTGCACAAAGCCTTTTAGGGTTTTCATGAAGCACTCCAAGAAGAACATACATCGTGTATGGGCAGGTCTCACAATCTCTACTTCATCTACAAGATGCACTAGAAGGTGGGTTTGTATCGTGAGCGTGCCAGTGGGCAGGTACTTCTCAAAGAGACAGAACGTCTCAACTACTCCCCACCTTGCACATTCAATAGAGGATGTCTTGATCTCCTTCTATGAGATCCATTGCACTAAATTTTACAACCTCTAAATTTCCCCGCTTATTTTTGGAGTAAGGCATTCTACAATTGCGATCGGTAGTAAAAACTGCCACAAATGAAAAAGCATTAGAACAACCACTACACTTCAAATAACAAAATACGCAGGCCACTTACAATCCATTTGTAGTAAAAACTTGATATATCTTATGTCAATCATGGGATTTTAGCCTTGATAATTGGTTGTCTTCAGAAAAACACGGATGTGAGAGAATGCATCATACCCGTCGGAGTGCGGATAGACATGATAATATGCTTCATTAAGTGCTCTTTTTTAGTGTATAAAACCTAGGGAGTGCGAGGCAATTGCAAGCGACCATCAGCACTCGACTGCGGCCAAAGCGCCTCCATCTTGTCTACCTCCTTTAAATCCATTCGTGCCTTGCAGTGTCTCTCTTTCCTGTGATGTGGTCCCATACTAACCTTTGTGATGATCCAACCACTTGTGAGTGATTTTGTAGGCTAATTAAGGTGAGATCCTAGTCTTCTTAGGGTTGTCATCTCTTAGTTGTAGTCACTTTTGATAACCTAGCTGCATGAGGTCCAAGGGCTTGACTATCACTATTAGTGTGACCTCCACTCAAGTTGTTCTCACCAAATGGTTCCAGGTGAGCTTAAGAATAGTTTTAGGTTGACTACTCAAGTTCACTTCTCGAGGTATGAAGGGGACCTTTAGCACTTACTTTGGAAGTGAGTATATTAGAAGTGTTGGCATAATCTCTTTTGCCTCTATCTAACGCTCTGAAAACACTCCTAAAGGTGTCCAAACAAATGAGTTGAGTTGAGATTCCCATTAGTGAAGACTCGGTTACTCCTTCTCAAGTGCAATGGCCCTTGTGATGTGTTAAGCTATAGTGAGTTTCTTTTACCAAGCTTTAATTAACCATGAAATGTCATCTTGCTTGCATGACTACGGTCTCTCTTTGTTTCTCTCTATCCCCTCGTATTTTCTCATTCCTTCTTCTCTCTCCCTCCTTCCCTCCTTCCCTCCCTCTCTCTCTCTTTCTCTCTTTCTTTATTATGTTTCATATTTATTCCCTCTCTCTCTCTCTCTCATTCTTTCTTCCTTTTCCTTTCTTTGTCTCCCTCTCTCATTTCCTCTCTTTCTCCCTCAATGCACCTCATTCTCAACAAAAAATAATAAAAGAAAATGAGAAAGAACAAGAACAAAGCAAGAGGGAGCAATGTACTCACCACAAAGGCTCGAAGATGGATTCTTGGTTTCCTCTTCGCGACGGCTCCTCTTCGCCCTTCGTACACTTTCTCCTCTTCTTCACAAGAACAGTGGCATGGCAGCGGCAGCGATAGCGGTGGGGAGAAGCTCTCGCTCTTTCTCTTTCTCTCTTTCTCTCCCTCTCCCACCCTCTTTAGCTCTCTATTTCTCAAACTCTTTCACAAAATTCTGCGCTAGGGTTTCAATTGTGTTTTTATTGTCTGAGTACCATCGCCATTTGCGTCGCCGCTAATTTTCATCGGAAATCGGCATCGCTATTCCCCCCTTTCCTTGTAGTGGGGATTATATAAGTTTCTCAAGGGTAGTGATTATAGTGAAAGAAAGCAATTGGTTTTTCATTTACAAATAATATTTTCTCTAGTATGGTGTTTTGTTTGTTTTATAATGTATCATGTTTTATGACATCATGATTTTATTAAATGAAGGATCTAATTAGTTTGTACTTATACAAATTGTTAATACAAACATATGTGCATATGTTTTTGACATGTACATTGGTAAATTATGTTATTTTTAGCTCCCTCAAGATATCACTTTCTTTCTGAATGTTAATGTCCTTATTGTTAGGTACTGTAAGTTATGGTAAGATTTTAAACTAGTTTTTCTTTATGTCTCGTATTTTGACAATCCGTTAAAGAAAATCAAGGTATTGTATAGCTACTTAATTAAATAAAACAATTCATTTGCGCATTGAGTTTTCACACAACATACAAGATGTAGGTCTAAGTAAAGGGCATTTGTGCACTTTTATACTTTTGGAATGTAGTCTCACAAGTTTTAATAAAGAGAAGCAATATCTAAAATCTCTAACATTTGTGGTCAATAATTGAAACCTTTTATTCATTTGGGTCTACACTTAGTGTGACTATCTTCACTTCTCAATCCAATTAGGAATTGGACAAGAAAGGCACAAACACCTTCTAATTGGGTATAAACAAAGCGAGAACTTGGATCATACAAAATCAAGCACCCAACACATCCTAGGTAGTTTTCACATATATAGAAACATAAATGTTATACAAATGACATATGCCAATGAGCTTAAAGTTATGTAAAGTGGGGACCTTGTGGACAATTTGGACAATTCAAAAAGAACAACCCAAGATTGCCTAGGGCCCTCATAGGGAGGAATTAAAAGAGTCTAGAGTATAATGTAAATTGCATACCTAATGCTCCTTTAAAAGCATGGAAGTAGTAGAAAAGAAAAGAGTTTATAGTATAATGTTAATTATAAACGCATTGTTTCTTTAAAAGCATGGGAATAGTAGATAACATAGGAGTCTACATTGATAAACAAAGTCAACTAATTTAGAATCATTGTATAAAAAATGGGATGGAGAAAAGTCCACGCTTTGATGCTACAAGAAGAGTGCTATGATATACAAAAGGTATAGAGTTGAAGTTGATGATTTCGGATATATAGATGGGGATTGGGTAGGGTGTTTTGACATGAGATGAACTAGTGGCTACAACTATGTCCTTGGAATTAGTGCCATGAGAATAGATAATCTACATTTTCTTTTGTCTACTACAAAAGCAAAAGTGGCTCCAAGTGAGGTTGCTCGGCTTCATAAAGTAAGTCTCCATGATTTGGGCTAGCATGTATCCAAGGATACAATTGGTAAATGATATTGTCTTTCATGCAAGGACTAAACACATTGAGGTAGGGGGAGTGTTGAGATGTCCAGCTCCACATATGACCAGCTAGAATGATTTGTCTACTCTATCCACATGCATCAGCATGATTGGCTAGATGTGCTAGTGATCTTCATTACGGATGCAATAAGCGAGGACACCTACTATAGCTGGTATCGATTCAATTTGCGGAAGCATGTTAACGCGCCAAGTCAAATCTACCTCTAGCCTTGACAAATAATTCCACATTCCACTTATATCAAGGTTAAACCATCAGAGATTGAAACCTTACATTAAAAGGACTTATGGTTACGTGAATCCGAACACCATTCTGCACCCACTAATGCCAGGAAGGAAACGACCCAAAACCAGGAAGCAGTTTGTTCTGCACGGCTCGGAGGACAGGGGGTCCCACTAGCCCGAGCTCTTCGATGGTGAATAGGCAAAGCTGTTTATTGCAGCTCCTCGCTCCGTATAAAGGCACCGTCTCGCAGCACACCACGCACCAGTGCTGCGGCGAGGAGAAGCAAGCCTTCAAGAACCTTACTAGCCCAACAAATGGGTTGGTCTCGACCTCTGATATTGTTTCATATTTATCAGCTGCTCTCTCGACGTCGACGAGGCAGCTCCTGATTAGCTGGCTCATTAATACGAACTTACTTGAATTTTGTGGAGCTCTGCCGGCCATCTCTCCGTTGAGAGATGACTGCCTCCATTATAATACAGGAATTCAAAGAAAGCGGTAACAAGATCCGGCAACAGCACCCGAGTACCGTACCATTGCTTGGCCACCTCCACAGACGGTAAACCTCCAGAACACCATCCGGAACCAGAACCTTACATGAATATAGCGTGATGCGGCCACTTGCGTGACTCTGCTCCATCCACACGTCCTTGCTAAACTCAAGGCGAATCCAGATCATTCGCACCATGTTGTAAGGCGGCATGCCCATGTAAGCGCTCGCCTTGTGATCATCCGTGACAAGACCCCCCACTCCCATAGTAAGCCACACGCTCAAGTCGTTCGGAACCGATCTGACGGCACACCATCGCAAAATATCATGATCAGTACACTGCCTTGACTTGCCAGTCCGTGAAAATTCGCCAGCCGCTGCGAGCAGTGCGGCTTCCTTGCACTTTCTCCCCGCGTCTTCCGCCGTGGCATGCAGAAACCCGCGAACACTAAACTGCGCGACCTCTGACTCATTGACGCGGCCAAGACCCTCCTCGAGACGACTGCTACCAGTATTATTTACGTGTGTGCCACCACCACGGCCGCACAGGTCAAAACGGGGTTCAGGATCATCGACCACTAAGTCATCTTCACTATAAACACAGAAAGCATCGTCATCTAAAGTATTATCATCATCCGTCAGCTCTTCAAACTCCTTTTCGATGTATTCCTCTTTCCCATAGTCATCGTTGTCCAGCTGGTCGCTGCACTCATCATGACAGGGTTGGTCCGATTTCTGTAGCTGACTAGCAATAGCGTCCAAGGCTGCGTTTATTGATCCCGGCCACATGCTTGACGTTAGTACTTTCTCCAGCCTCTCGTTCACAGGCACTAGGTCAACCCAGCCCGAAACGCTGGTAACCAGAAAGACTTCATTATTCATGGGACTCCTGTTGCGCCTGCACGGCAAAGCTGTGGATGGAACTACAAGCTCCACTTGTACTTTGCCGCTACTGCTGCGACGGCTCGCCGGAAAATACTCCAGCAGCACAGAATTGGGCCTGGACATCTTCACAAACTTCAGGTTCTCAACGACCATTTGGATGTTCGTTTCTGATCTGCTCTGCGATCGGTCTTTGAACCAAGAAACAGTGGCCTCTTCGATGATGCGCTTGTGGGTTTCGGGGGTACCTTCTTTTTCTTCCAGCCTATTAAAACCTCCCGCCACGGAGGAAAGACGTACCGGCGTCCCCGGCACCTGGCACAGGCAATGTTGACCGGTCCTCCATGATGAGACACAACAGACAATGTTGAGACAGAACCTACGAAGGAAATAACGCAGACTCTCACGGCTCCTTTATGATAATCAACAACGCAGGCGATCGCCCCCTCTCTCGCTGTGTTTAAACGACGCAAATGTTCCTAGATCCGTCTTTATACACGCATTTTAATTGTTCGTCCGACTCGTGAATTTACGGTACGTCCCACGCGGATCTTGAGAAATAATGCGTTCTTATTTCTTGTTATTGATGAAGGTGGTTCCACACTGCCCCGTAATGCACCTTCTTCTAATGAACGTGTTCTCTTGTGAGTTGCTTCCAGCATGCAAAATTGAGTCGTGACATATCACCTAATCGACACCCACCTTTTTGCACAGACTGTGTCCGCTATGGTGTGTAACCAGGCTAGGATATGCTCATAGTTTGCTCGATGTTGGTGTAAAAAAGGCTAAGATATGTCCGTTATGATGTATAATAGGCCTAAGATATGCTCACAATCTACTCAATGTTCTAAGTAATTTCACAAAGACTTGGACTCTATAGTGGATTCTCACGTTTGTGTCATGCCTAGGTCACTTGGAGTCTTTACAGTAAACTCGACATGGTGGGATATGTTTCTTTGACATATTACTTGCTAAAAGTATGGTTACCTTTACCTTCAAAGGCTCTAAGCATAACACTACCCTAAGTGTGGGATTTATCTTATTACTCTCTTGCATACTTGGATTCATTTCCACATTGTTGCTTGTGGTGGTTCCTACTTGAGTAACCATAAGGACATGGTTAAAACCTTAGATAGGCACCATAGGGCATACCCATCATGTGTAGGCTCCCACACTATTTGATCTAGACTTGGGATAATATATGGCCCTCTGATCCAGAGGTATGCTAGCTAGAACCTCCACATGCACATGAAACATACATGGGTTTGTAGATAGGTCTAAGTAAGCCTCCATTACACAAGTCTTTCACTCCATGTCCACCTTAGATTAAACCTTGCACATCAAACCTTAAATCAAGCACATCAATATAGGGTTTGTAGATAGGTTTAATCTAAGGTGGATAGATTTAACCTATCTACAAACCCACCTTAGATTACTCCATGTTCAATGGTGAGCTGGATCCTCAAGGGAAATCAAAGAACTTCTAATCACATTTTCAACTAGATTTGGTGTGTGATACCATTGGTTAGTATGGCAATGATCAAATTGACAAATTAGTGATGAATGTTTTCCCTTATTGCAATATTTTTTTGTCAAAACATATCAAATATTTAGAAACAAATATTTCAAACTTTAGTAGCATAAAGAAAAGTTAATGTGACCAACAATTATTATAAATAAATGCTCTCTTTCTAGAGTACTTTCCTAGAAATATTTGTTTCCTCCACAATACGTTTTTTTAACCAAGCACATCAATATAGGGCCCACTTTGGAATATGAGAGCTTCAAGGTTGGTAAACATAATAGCTATTTTTACCAAAGTGGCTCCTTGAAGAAGTATAACAATGGCAACAAACAAATGCAACATGTTCTCTTGTTGAGGTGGACAACACTTGGAAAATAGATCAAACTATTTAAGAGGTGAGATTCTTCCACTTATGAACAACAAGAAGATGAAACTCAAATTACTTAGAACAGCATAGAAGAAGAGGAGGACAAAGATAATGAAGATGAAGAAAAAGATCTTGATCATGATGAAGAGTAAGATAAGTGGCACATGCTAGAGTAAGTGCAGGTTTAGAGGGGTTGTATGTTATGTGGTTCTATATCTAGTATAAAAACTTATGGGATCCATGTTGAATTTACATTTTATGTAGTCATCTATCATGAAGTGGAAAATGGATTTATACCTCAATATGAATCTTAAGTGAGAAAAACTAGTTCTTGGCCAAGTAAATGACCATTTTATGGATGCTGGGTACTTGGAGTGAGACAAAAAAAAAGAGAATAAGTAAGACACTAGATTAGGTAGTCTTTGCCCTTGTGATTTGCATCATATATTATGGGCATGAAATATTGCCCTAACTCTAGCCAATTGAGCAAGGCAAAAAGCATATTGTGCAAGTTGAAAATCAAATGAAAAGAATAGCAAAGACTCGAAGACATGTTGATTCTTTGAATATGCATGAGAGGTCTGATTTATGATCTCAATGACTATAAAGGATTTCTTTAAATAGGAATAATAGGAAGTCTAATCTTGATGCAAGAAATAGATTGATCTATTTTGAATTTAGAGGAGATAATGACTTTTTATTGTCTTGAATAGGGGCTCTATATAAACTGTTTTGGGGTATTCCTATTCTAATTCTATAGCACATTAAATCAAATATTATGGGGCTCCACGAAAGGCTTTAGGAAGCTTGAGAATAGGGTATTGTTGGTCTATGTGGGCCAATTTGGTGCTAGAGTGTTCTAATATAAGTTTGGGTCTATTTTTGAGTCTCATATCTATTATTTTATGCTTGATCTTATGTTTGGTAGACAATGAATCTTAAAATCTAAATTAAATTGGGTCTTTTCGGAGCCATAGCCTCAAATCTCACTACAACAGAAACGAGGCATAGATGCGCATGTTAGACGCGCAAAGTCGGGCGTGTCTATCAGAGCGTCTATAAGTGCGTGTAAACGTGCACGTAAATAGACGCGAATTTTGCGTCTATATATCCGTGCAAATAGATGCTAATAAAGACGCGCCAACAGACGCACAATTATTTAACCACCTAAAATTAGCAATTCACATAATTAAAAAACCAAAGTTAATAATTATTTAACCACATGAAATTGATTCTTGAGCATGCACATGTGCGCATGATAAAAACCATAGAATTAAGAATACACATTAAATCATTGAATTAAAAAAATAGAGTTAATAATTACTTTTTCATTGCTCTCTAATGAATGGCAGTTCCTCCAGTTGACAAGCCTGATATAAGTAATTAGCGGCAAGGGACAAAAACCTTACAATTAGTAGCAAGCATTGCAATATGTATCTCGTAATTTCTCTACGTACTTGAAGATGATAAAAGATACTTCCTTTTTATTATGGAAAATTTAATTTAGCTTTAAAATTAACTATTGATTCTTGAGTATGCACGTGTGCGCATGATAAAAAGCATAGAATTAGGAATACACATTGAATCAATAAGCAAATTAGGTATGTTATAGTGAATGATCCATCTCATCTTCAATGAGATCAGCCCTTGCTAAACTATCTACTTCTAGGTCTATGTTACCAAGAGGTAACGAAACAAATAAGTCTATCCCACTATCAGATGTGTAGCTATATTGCTCAATAACTTTATCAATATCATCGACAATCACATTATTGTCTTCTTCTGCGTTTCCTTGAACTATATCACGCATATCATCCATTATGGTGTCATCATGCACATCATCATTAATTGTTGGATTGTCATCTGCTATCTCCATGTTGGTAATATTACCATATATTGGTTTTGAACGATTAGATATAGGGATGATATACCACCATCGGTTATTGTTTACCATTGGATGATACACAACCTGTATTTGAAAAACAAAAGCAAAAAACTTAAGTACTTATTATATTGTGTATATGTATCACATGTATATATATAAAAAATTTAGCCTTTGCATATATACTTGCTCGCATTGTTGAGGTAGTACTAATGTGTCATTCTTGTTTTGGTGAAATTTTGTAGAGTCAATGATTACAAAACCACTTGGATGATGTCTGATTGTGCAATGCTCACCATTTGTTACCACTTTTTTAAACCACTTCACATCCAATACATATATAAAGAATCGTCTGAAGTCAAGCTTCAGAATATCTTGGATCAAGCCACAATAACCTTCCATGGTACCATTGGCAGCCTCGAAGTGAGCAAGGACACCACAATCTTGGGTATTTCTCTTTTCATCTATACGTTGAGTTCGAAGATGTTTACCCTCACACCAAAGTGCATTGAATAATGTGCACTAGTAGTAAAAGATAAAAGATCAAACATGTCAAATATTTATATAAAATAAAACTTATAGAAATAAATTAATTGATAGTATGTCTCACCTTTGATAAGCAACCTCGTGCGTATTCCCACTCTTCTTGAGATATATTAATTTCCTCCTCTTTTTCCATTCTCTCCATTTCCTCATGTAACCAATCTATATCAATATGATGTGGGAGCGCATTTAGATGATCTGGAAATGAGACATTACGTCCATATCTAGTGCGAAATTATTGTCTTTCGCTTTTTCTTCTTGCCCTTGCTTCATTATATAGTGTCACCCATTTGCTCATTACATCACTATTGAGCACACAAAAACTATTTAACTTACGAAGTTCTTCTTTTGTTAGCACTTTACTCATTCCTTTTCCTTGAGGTACTATAGAGGTCATTCTCAAGTCTTCATCATCTTTCCATAGTTGTGGTTGAGAGGGATCCACTTCAGCAAGATATTTAGAGATATAAACAAGGGATGATTGCACTAACCAACCCTCAGCCATGCTTCCCTCAAGCCGTGCTTTTTGCCTCACAAAATCTTTCAAGATTTTCATGAAGTGCTCAAGGAAAAACATCCACCTTACATGAACTGCCCCACAAAGTGCGATTTCATCAATCAAATGTACGAGTAAATGTAATTGAGTAGTCAAAATGGATCGAGGAAAAATTTCCTCCACCAAACAAACCACCTCAACAGATAATACTCGAGCATCTTGCAATGTGTTTGGATCAATTTCCTTCGAGCTCACGTATCTGTCAAGATGTATTTGAGACTTGTTTATTTTTGTGTAAAAATTCAAAGATATATAATGAAAAAATACAATGTATATACACCTCACAAGCTCTCCCATCTTGTAAATGATATCACGTACAACTTTGGAGGCACAATGGGATATCCTAGTAGGAAGTACGAACTGAATGTAAACAATATTCATAGATCAAATGATTAGTTGAGGAAAAAGTCATCAGACCCCAAAGTTTACACATAGTTACTCCACTAATTACTATATTCATGGTTAGAGATACCCTTACTTGAATCATTTTGTGCAAATCGTGAGACTTCAAACCAGATAGTTGCTCCACACCTCTTTTCTTTTTCTTTATGAAGGCTCCCTTGAGACATCTCATACATCCTGTGGGTGTTCGAAAGCTATATATTTGTTCCTTCACTATTTTTTCCTCATTCTTTGACAACATCCAAGGTGCCTCTGGGTCCAATGCGTGACCAGGCTCATCTCATGCCACCAATGTTACGTAAATCCTTCCTTACATTAACTAAATCACGAGCCCCTATCAAGTGATCCCATAATATAGATACAACATTTTTGAATATGTGCATGGGGTCCAACAGGTGATTGATCTTGAGTTCAGTCCAGTACGGAAGACGAAAAAATATAGAGAACCTAACAAACAAACAATATATTATGTAAACAATTCATCATGCTAAACACTTTAAAGTCAATCGAGAGAAATGCACTTCTTACCGACTCATGCCGAGTGGAGGGTGGCTTTCGACATTAATCCATCTCTCCTTCCAATCTCGAATGGTTAGAGATTGTGGAGTCATTCCATTAGTAGGGAGAACATATTTGGGATGGTCAATAGGAAGAAATCGATGATGATTGTCGTAGATAACTTTCTTTAAACATGCCGGCCTAGAGGAAACTAGAGAGTGACCGCAAATAGGACATGCATGATATCCTGACGTGGTTAAACCTGAAAAAACAAGTGAATTAATAAAATGCAATTGATTCAAGTCTTGAATTTCAAATATAGAGTTATATACATGTACCTAAATACTCTCCGTATCCTGGAAAGTCGCGAATGGTCCACAACAACATGGCCTTCAATGTGAAATCTCTAGAGGATGCAGATGCACTTGTATCTTGCATCTCAATACCTTCCCATAACATTTCTAACTCTTAAATCAAAGGCTCTAAGTAAATGTCCATGTTTTTTACCTTGTGCTTTCCAGGAATCAGAAGGGACAACATCACATGTCCCTTTTTAATTGCCATGGATGAAGGAAGATTATAGTTCACCAATACCACTAGCCATACACTGTATGATGTGCTTTTGATGCCAAATGGATTGATTCCATCCATACCTAAACCAAATCTCAAATTTCTTGGCTCTTCTTTGAAAACGGGCCACAAATTATCTATATGTTGCCATGCGGGTGTGTCAGCAGGGATCCTCCATTTTCCATCACTTGAACGATGACTAGCACGCCATGACATGAGCTTTCCAATAGACTTACACTTGAACATAAGTTTTATACGTGGAACAATCGGAAAATGTCGCAAAACCTTACGAGGCACATCCATTGACTTCATCTCCACTTCATATCTTGATTCGCCACAAAGAGGACACTCTCGTGCGAACTCATGAATCCCACGAAATAAGACACAATCATTGACACATGCATGGATCTTGACATAATCGAGGCCTCCCAGAGATGTCAAGTAATGTCTTGCTTGCTCTCTCTTAGTTGGCAATTTGTTTCCTTTTGGAAGCATTTGTGATAATAACCTACATATTTTTAAAAGTGAGTTAAAAAACCACCAACATATATTTCTATCTTATTTCAAAATAGAATTAACAATTAATATTATGATTCATATATAAGCCAAACTGAATTGATACCTGCTTCAATAACGCATCCAAACTGACATTACTCCATCCATAAATTGTTTGCAAGTTAAGTATCTCGAGGGACGCACGAAGAATGGAGTACGTACAACCTTCATAAAACGGAGTAGATGATGCTACATATAGTGGATCATCTGGCTTCGTAGAGTGACCTTCTCCCTGAACCGGTTGCGAAAATAGATGGTGTACCATGTTTTCCAAAATCTCATCCTCTACGACTTGATGGGGCATTTCATGAGGGCTACTATCATGGTCATCAGTCTCTACTCTTCTTGAAGACTCTGCCTCCTCGCGTCGACATTTTGCAGCCTCTCGATGCCCGGGAGGGAGCATCTGAGGATGTGGCACTGCATCCTGCTCAACCACAAAAGGGAGTTTCATGTACGTTGATATATAATTCCCGTATAAACATAGACATGCAATCTTAGTGGTAAAAAAAAACAATGAATACCGGTGATTTTTCTCAGTCCCATTCTCTATACAAGCTGAGGTGTGACATTGCAATTCTACGTGCTCGAAAAATACACCCTCGACAACGATCACACATGCATTTAATTTTTTGCCGTAGCCATGCATCTCGATTATGAAGACGCAATGTTTCATCCTCACTTGAGGATGTGCTCATTGACTCACCAGCTTGCACCGCACTAGGTGATGACGACGTCGACATGATTAAACCTAATTCATGACAACATCAAAATATTTGTCATTCATATGCTTACATAAGATCTTAATTTTAAATACACAAAAATCATCATAAATACATTAAAACTTATGATAAGAATTCACTATCAAAACTTATCTTAAAAACAAAAAATTATGATAAATCAAATGCACATCTATATCCGCATTTAACTAGCGTCTATACTTGCGTCTATATTCGCGTCTATCTGAACAATAGATGCACATATACACGCGAAAATAGACGCACACGTCAAAATTCAAACCATACTTAAATCATTTCTTTTCAAACTGCGCCTTTCCTTTCTTGCGTTTTTTACGATTCTGAAGCTTGAGTTTAGCCGACATGCAGTCTTTTCATGCCTCACCTAGTCTCTTCATGTCTCACCTCCTCATGACTCACCTCTTCTTTCATTTCAAATACACAAGAAGGGAAAAAGGAAATCCAAGGAGAGGAAGGAAGAGAGAACAAGAAAGAGGAGAATAAGAAGAAGCAGCAAGCAAGCATCAAGGGAGGGTAACTTACCAAGGAGAGGAAGAAGGAGAAGGAAGAAGCGCCACCACCCGCCACACCAAACACCCAAGGTGAGTCTCTCTCTGTCTCTGTCTCTCTCTCTCTCTCTCTTTGTTTCTCTCTTCCTCTCTCTGCTCTGTCTGTTTATTTAGGATTTGTGATTCCATTATGTATTGCATTTTGTAAATCATCAATGGCGGTCATCGGCCTAAAATCGGCCAATCGGGCGCGTCTGATAGCATGTCTACATCTCAGTGTATACACAAACATAGGCTCGAAAAAATGTTTCCTGTCAGAGCGTCTGAGGGCACGTCTTAGAGCGCGTGTGCTGGCTTGTGTGCTCTGCAGTGTACATGCGATGATACACGCGCTACACAGAAGGTTGACCTGCAGTCTACACGCGATTATACACGCGCATTGACTTGGGATGCGCGTCTCGCAGTGCTTCTGTGCTGCATGTTAGATGCGCAGATAGACGCACTAGACAGAAGGTTCACTCTGGAGCGCATCTGAGAGCGCGTCTGAGAGCGCGTCTAACCTGCAATGTAGACGCGGGGATACAGGCGCCAAGTCTTCCAGTTCTGAAAGTAAACAATATATTTTTGCAATGATGAATGTGACCAATCCCATGTTTGTGTTTATCAGTTTTCTTGTTTAAGAGAAGCATTAGCACTTAAGTGTTATGCTCAATGTCTAAAGAAAGCTATTTGAAAATGTAGATAATATATGATTTTTTGTATGCAAATAAATTTGTCTTTTTCCTGTGTTTTTTTTGCAGATGTCATATCCTGGTTCATCTAGCAATGACCCAGATGTGGATCGCATGAATGATACATTGGCCTCCTTTGGCAAGGGGGTCAATGCATTTTTTGGAGGTTTTCCTAATAGGGAAGACTTCATGGGAGAGATGACCAGACACCTTGGCCGCTCTCCCACAGCGACGAGGTGTTCAGTGTCATGTTTGGGATGCCTCTGGCGTCTTTGCCTGGGACTACTTTCCAGACTCCACATGTAGGTACTCCACATACAGGTACTCCATATGTAGGTACTCTATATGTAGATACTCCATTTGCAGGTACTCCACGTGCTCCACGTGCATCAACTGAAGCACAAGCATCTGCAAAAGCTCGTGCATCCAGCGAGGCAGAGGGCAGTCGACAGAGAGGGAGGAGGGAGAGTCGAGGGGGAGGATGAGGGTTGTGTGGGGGCTGCCTAGGAGGTGGCGAGCGATCACCCTCACCAGTAGATCACGTAGAGGAGGTTGTACGCCAGTACTATAGAGTTACAGATGCTGGTGGCATCTTTCATGATGATGAGGGAAGGGATGTAATGGCATACATGAGGAGCATCGTGCATGCGACGTATAAAGATTGTTTCATTGCCTTCAAAAATCAGAAAAGCGGCTTGTGGCAGGAGGTGTTGGGGGCAGTCCATAGGAGGTACCTAAATCTTGAGGGTCAGCAATTCTCAGATGATTGGAGACGTACAAAAGTGAGGGATATGCTTCACAACAAAAGATCCCACCTCATGACACGGGCCAGGGACTCACTGCGGAGGTTGGAGGAGGGGCGTGGAGCCTACAACCAACCACCTATGTGCCATCGCGTAGATTGGAAGAAAGCCAAGAAGAAAGCAACTGAGAAAGTGAAGAGTCGCCAGCACGCAGAGGCGTGATGGATCCAAATGGAAACAATGGGATCATCGCATTACGGATCGAGCGGCAGAGAGTCGTGGGAGGCAGAGTTTGTAAGTATATTTTGATTTCTAGTTTTTTTAATTTATATTTCTTTCAATTCTTTATATATTTTAGTCTAGTATATTGTGACTCATAATTGTTTGTATATATCTAAATGTTTTACAGACTACCATCGTTGGTAGGACACCTACTCCTAGAGAGGTAGGTTACCATCGAGACCATAACCGTGCAACGACATGGCTTCACTTTTATGAGGAGGGTCTCATCACTAAGGACCAATACAACTGGGCCATGAGGATTCGATAGCCAGAGGAGGTATGTTTTTCTTACTTTCCTATTAAAAGTATAACTAATTAGAACTTTTTCTCCACCTTGTCTATGTAAGAAACCCTGATCTTTTGTGTGTGTAGGCGAACCCGGATGTGGAGCATAGCGAGGAGGGGGATAGCGATGCTAGTAGCCATGGTGGTACTAGTGAGGATGTTTCCTCTTCAGATTCGTAGAGGAGCACCATACTTCCTCATGAGGCCTTCCTTTCTTGTGTATGTATGATATCTCTTTGAGCCTACTGCTTGCGGCCACGCTTTAGGTCACAAGCACTTAAACTTCCCTTGTAAATGCTTTGATATATAATGAATACATGGACTTTTATTTTCAATTCTCGTGCCCGTAAGATACATTGTCTTTTTCCCAAATACACAATCTGATGTATGGGAGGGGGGAAAAAAACCAGAGAGCATGTGGTCTGGTTTTTTTTTCCAGTTCTGTTTTGCGCGTCTATCAGCACGTCTAAATTGCAGATAATTCGTGTTTATTCGTGCGTCTATAATACAGACTACACGCGCTTCATAATTCAAATTGTAAAAAAATTTAAATATATTTTTTAAAAAATGACATTTTTTGTTTTTCGTTCGCGTCTATCAGTGCTTGTAAAAGTGCGTCTACCAACGTGTTTATATGCGCGTGTATATGTGCATCTATTGCGCGTCTATTTGTGCATGTAAATTCGTTGATACATGCAATTATAGATGCGAAATGATAGACGCGCAAATAGACGGGCCGATAGACGCGCCCGTAAGTTTTTCTCTATATTCAAAAATCGCGTCTAAATGTGCGTCTATGAGGCCTTTTTGTTGTAGTGTCTATAGTTTGCAAGTGAAAGCATATAATCTATAAAGATTGAGTTCTAGCTCATTCGTAAGAAATATATTTCATAGTTAGGTTTTATTTGTCCCTTTGATTTCTATTGCTTATTGCTTTCTTCTTCTACAAATTATCTTCTCTCCATGACTAAACTCTTCTTACTTGAGTTGAGGTAGCTTTTGTTTACACACAAAAAATACCACAATAATGATATAGATCTGATAGTTATAGATGCTATCCAATCTTATGTACATGTGACGAGTGCATACAAGACATTGAGGTGGTCTCACTATATATGTTTGTTCCAACTATAGATATATTGAAGTGCTTTCAAGAAGATAAGAGTGATAATGAAAAGGTTGTAAGAAATATGTCAAATACATATGTCACTATATATGTTTGTTCCAACTATAGATATGTTGAAGTGCTTTCAAGAAGATAAGATTGATAATGAAAAGGTTGTAAGAAATATGTCAAATATGATGGTGTATGTGAAGAAGTTTTTGCATATGAAACTATATAATATGAATGATAAGGGTACGCTGGACTTAGTATCACCAGAGGTGAGTGATGTTGAGCTCATATCTATGGAGCTATTGAATGTGATTCTAGAAAATCTTATGTAAGAGCTAGCCCATTTATGGATACATAATACTAGTTCCAAAGCTAGAGGGGGTGAGGTTACTTCACCTATGATTCTACTTATGCTACAAAGTAGGACAAGTTGGATACTAGATACTGATTGGGAAAGTATGCTTTTATGCCTATGATGATGGAGCTTATGTGAGTATGTTTTGTGGCCCAAAACCATCTGAACAACTTGCACAAGTGATGTGGGAGTATTTGATGTTACTTTATGAACCATAGGAGGTTACAAGTTTACTTACAAGGTATTATGGGTTCATTATTTAACTTTATACTTGTGGGACTATGGATTTTTTGCAGCACGATGTATATGGTTACATGCTCTTTTTCCATGATCTTTTGATGATGTATGCTACATGTGGTGCACAGATCGGATGCTGTAAGCGCGCATAGTGAGCATCAGAAGGTCCCCAAGAACAAACGAACTCTACTTTTTGCACACAAATCAATGTAGAAAGCTTGCACGACATGAACAAGAGACCAATTGGGTGCAATCTCCCCCCATGCCTTGTGTGAGCGCTCCACAAAGCATGTATTTCATATATTGATCATCTTCAAGCTCAAATAATAGCCCAAATTACAAAATAGCACGCTTTAGCTTTTGAGTTTGCTTTTGTGCTAGTGGAGAATTAAAGCTAATGGGCGCCCAAGAAGTCAGGCGTACCCAAATACAATGTCCAAATACAAATATCTAAATCGTACGCCCATGCGCATACAAAAATAATAAATAAATATCAAGCGCCTTGATAAATAAGTACGGCAAAATATAGGCGCCATGCCTAAGGTATACGCCCATCAAAATATTGACGATAACTTTGAATACACGCTATCCTCCAATGCTTTCCACTGCCACCGCTGTTATCTCTATACATCAACTGAAACATTCACAATTGTTAGTAAAATAATACAATTAAACTGACAAAAGTGAATACCTAGCATTCTTCAGCTACATAAATAAATTGATTGGTTAGAGCTAAATCCTAACCTTAATTTATCACGAGTGCACACTCTAAAATCATAAACGTTTATTAATTTAAATATGTATTTTGTGGAATCACCCGCTATGGAATCACCCATGTACACATTAAATTAACGAAACACCCGAAAAGGATAGGCGTCCCCATCAACTTCTCGCACAAAGAATCCACTTTTCGTATGAGCCTCGGTAATAAAATCTTACGAAATCCACCGTAAAACCTCTTAGAATCCACCGTGAAATACGCCTCCTGGCATCATACCCCCATGGTGGGATAGCAATTGTCCTCAATTGCTATTAGCTCAATGTAGAGCTAACAGAGTGGGGAGATCATTTAAGTCTCTAGAGTGCATCCATTGGGCCTCTTCAACAGGATGGTTTTTAAACTTGACCAAATATCTAGAATATCTACGGCCGTTCTAGTAGTCATAAAGTCAATATCTATAATAGCTTCAGGCTCAAGGATTTCAGTCTCTTTATCTAGCAAAGGTGGGTTTTCACAGATAGGGTGTACAGGTAATTGGCCTCTAAAGGGTCGTAATAAACTAATATGAAAGTTATTGTGAATTTTCCAATGTTGTGGTAGTTCTAGTTTAAATGCATTGTCATTGATTTTGTATATGATCTTGAATGGTCCATAGAATCTAGGTGCTAATTTCACAATTGCGTGTTTATCTACACTTTGTAATCTACGTTTTTCTATGTGTAACCAAACATAATCATCAACTTTAAAATTCATGGCTTGTCTTTTCTTATTTGCTTACTTTGTATATGATTGTTGGGCTTTGGCAATCATATCTTTAACTTCATAAAAAATAGTAGCATGCATGTTAGCAATATCACCAGCAGTTTGAATTCTGTTTGATAATGATGCAACAGGTGTAGGCAATCTATATCCATAAATAACTTCAAATGGTGCTTTCTTTGTAGGTGTATGTGGTGTATTGTTATATGCAAACTAAAGTAAATGTAGATGTGTATCCCATGTTTGTGGTTTTGAAATAGTGTAAGCACGTAAAAGATCTAGAATAGTACTATTAGTAGCTTCTGTTTGACCATTAGTTTCAGGATGAAATTCAGATGAAAAATCAATCTTTGTTCCTAAGTTAGCAAACAAAGTAATCCAAAAATTATTACAAAATCTAGAATCACGATCAGAAATAATAACTTTTGGTAAACCATGATTAGTAAACACAGTTTTCAAAAATAATTGAGCAGCTTGAGATGCAGTTAAAGTTTTCTTGCATGGAATGAAATATGCTTGTTTGCTAAACCTGTCTACAACAGTCCAAATCATATCATGGTTAGCTTTAGTGTTAGGTAAACCAGTGATAAAATCCATATAAATCTGTTCCCATAGTCGTGATGGAATAGATAATTGCATTAGTAAACCATATTGTTTACCATCGTGTCTTTTCACTCATTGACAAACTAAACATTCAGATACAAAGTTAGATACATCAGTGTCCATATGTGGCCAATAAAAATCTTCAGTCAATGTACGTAAAGTAGATATAATACCTCTATGACCTTGATATGGAGGACAATGAATCTCATTCAAAACAAAAGATCGAAATGGAACTGTCACACATAATCTCTTTTCATAAAACATGAATCCATTATTGTAAGACTGTGAATCAACAGGAATCCAATTATTTACAACTAATTTATTCCAATCAGCTTGAAAAGTAAGATCCTGATGATAAGTATCTTTCATAGGGATAAGGGAATCAAATGATATCACATAAATATTATGAATTGTCGGTCTTCCACTCAAAGCGTCGGCTACAACATTCTCTTTTCGTGGTTGATATTGTATAAGGGGATGAAAACTTTGAATGAAAGCTTCCCATTTAATATGTCGGTCATATATTTGGGGTTGACTAAGGAGATGTCTAATGCTTTGTTGGTCAGTTTTGATCATAAATTCAGAACTCATTAAATAATGTTTCCATTGATGTAAGGCTTGTACTACAGCTAGCAATTCTTTATCATATGTAGAATATTTAAGTTCAGATGGTTTGAGTTTATAGCTAGAGTAGGCTGTGGGATGATTATCTTGCATAAGTACGGCTCCCATTCCAGATCCACTAGCATCTGTAACTACTAAAAAGAATATTCTATTGAAATCAGGTAGTTGTAATACAAGAGAGTGGGTTAATGCATGTTTCAAAAGATCAAAAGACTTTTGCTGATTGTCAGTCCAGTTATAAACAATACCCTTCTTTAAAAATTTAGTCAAATGTAATGCAAGTAATGAGAAAATTCTCACAAACTTTCTGTAAAAACTAGCAAGACCTAGGAAAGAACATAACTCATGCACATTTTTTGGTATGGGCCATTTTAAAATTGCTTCTATCTTTTTAGGGTCAAATTTAATACCTTCTGATGAAATAATATGTCCTGGATATTCAATTTCTGTTTGAAAGAATTCACTCTTTTCTGGATTAGCATATAATTGATTATCTTTTAACAACTTGAAAACTAAAGACATATGTTCATAATGTTCATTCTCATTTTTACTGAATACTAATATATCATCAAAGAATACTATAACACAATGCTGATATTTCAGAAATATGCGATTCATCATTTGACTAAATGTAGCTAGTGCATTAGTTAGACCGAAAGGCATCACTAGAAATTCATAGTGTCCAATTTGTGTTCTAAATGCATCTTTTGGAAAGTCTCCCAGGTAGTGGGACAATCAACGCTCTTGCGGATCACAGTCCACCATAAAGATGCTCGATCAACTAAATGGTTAGTGACACATTTAATTTTATCTTTCTCAGTATATGTTTCTTCATGGAAATAATCATAAAATTGACTGATAAAAGCAAGTACAGTCTTTCCATCGCGTGATCCATTGAAAGTACAAAATTTGAAGTTTCTTTTACTTATCTTTGTTTCTTTGCAGATGGATTGGGCTTCAAGTGTCGTATCGATGGTACGTCGTATGAGATCTTCGGGTTGCAATCCTTCTTGGTCAGTAGTAGATCGTTGCAGATTGGCCAATTAAACTTGCAAAGCTTGTCGGGCTCTTCGTTCTTCATCGAGTTGCATCATAATCAAATCCAACTTTTGCTCCATCGTTGGTTCAGGTAAATCACCTTCAGCCAACATAAGATCGTCCATGTGTTGTTCAGTCATCCTGCAAAATCCAAAAGACCTCACACTCTCGAAATATTATTAGTGGGATAAGCGTAGCTCAAAGGTGGGTATACAAGGCTTGTATATTTTGTTTGGCTTTTATGGTCTTTCTGTTTTATGATTGCGGTATTTGTTGTCACAACCGTCTACATAGAAACGGCGTATAATATGCGTATGGCTTGCGTATGAACTTTTGTTCTTGCTAAAACTGGTTTAGCAAGTCTGCAAGTGTGAACAGGGTCTACCTGAGAGCAATAGACTAGTTCGTGTGCTTCTGCGTGTGAACTGCCTCTTAAGTAGTTGTTGTTGAAGTCTTTTATGACCTTGTGACTTAGTTGACTTGCAGGATTAAGAAAGCTTAGAAGAATTTAAGCTTAAAGGACCAAGTTGATTTTTGTGGACGTGAGGATGTACTCGGCCGTTTTGATGCCGTCCAGGATATGTCACTGCCGCCGAGTGACGAATTTATGGAATAAGATTTTTAAATAAGCTTTCTATTAAGCTTATTAAGCTTTTAAAGCTTTGAAGGTATGAAGCAATGGAGTCTTATCTCTTTACTCACGACTTGATGAAGGAGATATCCATGTGGTCCTCCGCCCACCACAGAAGCTTGTCCTTCGCAATCAGAGGGTGTAGATGGGGGTTCTTGACCGCCAGGAACATGCTGGTATCGACCGTTCATGACGAAACTGACTGTAGAGCTCGATCGTTCCATGAGCTCCGCCTTCGTGCAAGATGATAAGCAATTGGAAGCTCTCGATCTCAGCTTCACTCTGATACCACTGGTGCACAGATCAGTCGCCATATGCGCGCGTAGTGAGCGTCAGAATGTCCCCAAGAACAAAAAAACTCTACTTTTTGCACACAAATCAATGAAGAAAGCTTACATGACATGAACAAGAGACCAATTGGGTGCAAACTCCCCCCATGCCTTGTGTGAGCACTCCACAAAGCATGTATTTTATATATTATTCATCTTCAAGCTCAAATAATAGCCCAAATTACAAAATAGCACGCTTTAGCTTTTGAGTTTGCTTTTGTGCCAATAAAGAATTAAAGCTAATGGGCGCCCAAGAAGTCAGGTAATACCCAAATACAATGTCCAATACAAATATTTAAATCGTGTGTCCATGTGCATACAAAAATAATAAATAAATATCAAGCGCTTTGATAAATAAGCGCGACAAAATATAGGCGCCATGCCTAAAATATGCGCCTATCAAAATATTGAGGATAACTTGAATACACGCTATCCTCCAATGCTTCCCACTACCACCGCTACTAGCTCTACCTATCAACTGAAGCATTCACAATTGTTAGAAAAATAATACAATTAAACTAACAAAAGTGAATACCTAGCAGTCTTCAGCGACATAAATAAATTGGTTAGAAATCAATCCTAGCCTTAATTTATCACGAGTGCGCACTCTAAACTCATAAACGTTTATTAATTTAAATATGTATTCTACGGAATCACCTGCTATGGAATCACCCATGTACACATAAAATTAACAAAACGCTCGAAAAGGATAGGCGTCCCCATGGACTTCTCGCACAAAGAATCCACTTTGTGTATGAGCCCCGGTAATAAAAGTATAAGGCATTAGGAGTAATATTTGCTACAAGAAATGGCAAGTTTTTGTATGTTTCCCTGTTGAAATTAACAATGATAGTGGTAATGAAGAGAATTAGAGAGGAAGAAGAGAGAAGAGAGAAGACTGTAGAAAGGAGAGATAAAGTGACAAAATAGAAGAGAGAAAGACTAGATAGATAAAAGAAAGATAAGAAGAGAGTGAAAGAGAGAGAGAGAGAGAGAGAGAGAGAGAGAGAGAGAGAGAGAGAGAGAGAGAGAGGAAGGTATAAAAGTCTAATAGAAGGTTAATCGACTTGATTATTTGATTAATTGATGCCTTAATTGAGTCTCTTTGCACCTTATATACCATGTTGAGGTATATCTCACCTTTTATATTTCATCACAACCCCAAAGTGAGGACTTATAATTAGTCTGGCTCAATAGTGAGATTATAGAGTACTACTTTATTAAGGATTAGAAAATGTGAAATATATGTGTGAAAGCTCAAATCCATGTGGAATTAGGGTGTATAGATATATAAATGATATGAGCATCATGTAAGAGCTAACAAATTTTGAGGATGGCCACCAATTCTTGATAGTTAGGGTCTTACAAACAAGGGACAACATGATATCCATAATAGGCATGGTGTAAAAAATTCAACATAACTTTCTATCAACGTCTTTGAATGAGACATGTGACAAGTCAAAACAAAGCTATTGAAGCATACTTTTAGCTAGATAAGTTACACTTGGCTATTATTAATGTAGGGTAAAATTTATTTTCTAATAGTATGCTCTCTCTAATCCAAACAGGACAAAATTGAGCTAGTCTTCAGCCAAGATTGCATATTTGAGATGGAAAAATTTGTCCAAAATAGATACTAGTATCCAAGATTCGTCCAAGGATGAATCCTACTATTTAATCAAATATTCTTTAATGGACTAAGTTTTAAACTTCTTTTCTCTTTGTCCAATGGTTGCCTTAGAAGTATACTAAATGATGCCATCTTTATCCATGGGCGATACCTCCTCCACATAGTCCACATAGTCCTTGAGGGACCCAATAAAAGGTTTTAGCCAACTCACATAAAAGAAACCATGAATATTAGTGGAGGGAGACCAACTCTCTTGACTATCTTGTATGGTCCATAATAACAACACGACAACTTATTGTTATAGCCATCCTTGAGTGTAGAGTAGTGTGACTTGGCACTTTTAGGAGGACAACTTACCTTCTTGAACCTTAAGGGATTTCCTTTTCTCGGCACCATAGAGCTTCATGTGTTCTTTGGCCTTTGTCAACCCCTCAGACGAACAAGGTGTGGGGAATCCAAAAAAACTAAAGTAGAGGACAAGGCCAAGGCAAAAGTGAAACGGAAGACAAAGGCGCACTAAAAAGAATGTGGAAACACAAGAAGCACAAAAAATTCCTAAATTAAGGAAAAATGCGCACAAGAAAAAGCGCAAGTCAATACTTTTGTAAAAGAGCGCAAGGTGCATCAGGATTTTTTTAAAGAGCATTAGGTTCTCACTTATGAAAATTGTAAAGGTAGATGGACTGTAGAAAGAAAGCTAGGAAGGTAGGATGACAATGGAGAAAAGGGCCTAGGCCACAACCGGCCATGTAAAAAGGATGGATGGCCATGGGATTTTAGGGCATGTATATAAAGTTCAAAAAGTGACTGAGAACTCATTCTTTGGTGTGTGGCAAAGTGAACTCTTCTTATTCTCTTCTTATTTTCTCTTGCTTTCTTGCTTGTGAGTGCTTGATGGAGGGAGTGTGAAAGAATGAGGGAGTGAGTGTGTGAGGGTGAGGGATCTTGGAGGTGAATCCCTCCACCATCTCCTCTCTTCTTCATCTCTTCTATTCTCTCATCTCACACATGGCTATGGAGGATGGACTTTGGAGGAAAAGGCTTGAGGGATGCTTGAGCTTGCATCACGAATTGTGGAGCTATCGGAGTTCTTGAGAGAGGAAGTAACTAGATCGGGCATTAAGGTAAGCTCACTACACTCATAGAGAGGGATAGTGTGTCTACTATGTGAGAGGTAGCCATTAGTGCTTACTTGAAACACTTGAACAATAAGTGGTATGTGGGTCTTGGCGGTTGCGCTTGAGCTCACCTCTACATTTTGGTTTTGCTGCCGCGACCAATGGATTCAAGCTTGAGTGCTAAGTAAGGGTTTCATCCCCAAACTAGAGCTTGAGATAGGTAGGAAGTTTGGGGTTTTTTATCTTCACAACAAGTATTTTGGTTATTTTGATAGTTGGATAAATAGAAGAGTAGGAGAAATCAGTTCAGTACTTTGCTTCCTATTTTTGTTGCATTTAGAGTAGGTTAAGGTTAAGAGATCAATTGGAAAAGCATGGGGTTTGTTGTTGTAAACCAAGCCAAAGTAGGACACAAATCAAGAAAAACAGGAAGAAGGAGTGCTTAAGGGGATTGAGGTCAACAACAGAGGGAGAAGGAGTGGCAAGAACCTTGCAGGGAAGGGGTTTAATAGCCAAGAGGCCAAGGGAGAGCTCATTTGAAACCACCCTGGTAGAGAGAGAGAGAGAGAGCTTCATTGCATGGATCTGCTTCAATCATGCCATCGACAAGTTTGTTGCCCACTACAGGTATACCCACACCTTCTCCTTCATGCATAGGTAGAATTTGGAAGTGCTAGTTAAGTGTGAAGCCCACAATCACTCTGCCCGATGATTTTTTCAACATTTCAAAAAAAACATGCCACGTTCGATGCATCCGAGTGATGGAAATTTTGGGATGAGTCCCAAAATTGGCCCTGGAACCTTTCATATTTAGTCACTCAGCCCATCCTACTCGAACGCTGTCGAAGGATTTGCCAAAGCAAAGCAAAGTCGTGTCTACAGAAGACCTTGACTAATTTCAGGATAAAAGATCAAACAGGTGACTAATCAAGATGAGAAATTGATCCCAAGACACTGTTTCAAGAAGAAGAAACTTGAACAGCCTCTGAATTGTCAGATCCAGAGATATTCATCAATTGTGGCTAATAAATCAGATTTCTGGCACTCTTTATCAGGAACAAACACAATTTCTGTTGAGGAATATGGATGATCAAAGGAAAGCTTAGAATCTACCTTGAAATCTCATGTTTTCTCATCATTCATGATATACAGGCATAAAAGCAGAAATAGCAATCGGTGAGCTGGAAATTTGGACAGCACGACTTCTTTCTTCAAGTTAGTTTGATGGTATGGTTCAAGGACAAATGGTACTTAAATCAAGACAAAACTAATGGCTCTTCATGAGGCATTGACATGCTGGAAATGATAACGGGTTGGTACATTAGTGCGTTGTTCAGAGTGTATAATTGTAGTTGTCCATGGTTGCATTCATAGCACTTCAGGCAGCGTTCGCGTGAACCAGGATGGCTTTAGCAGCTCTCTTTGAAGCATTCAAGTAAGCCAGGCAGATATTGCTTACCCTCCACACCAGCACCAATCTCCAAACAGCAGCGCGTAGTAAACATGGCAGGATAAGTAAACAAGAACTCAGAGAGAAAGAGACCAGTTGGCCAAGCATAACATCTTCAGGAAATGAATATAGGTATGATTTATAGCATCTTTGTGCTGCACCCTCAGAGCCCTGACAAGAGTGTTCGCTATATGGCGGTTACTTCCGAGCAGGCCGCTCTTCAGAACATTTGCATGTAGCCTAGCACCTTCGATCAGATCCTTCTGCTTAGCACAGGCATTAAGTGAGGCCACAATGCTCACTGCTGCCTCGTCATAGGCTGGCTTCTCGTGCCCACACCATCTTCTGCTTCTGCTGGTTTTGCAAGCCCTTTGAGAACAAGCACTTTGCGAATCCAATGTTTGCTGTAGCAATTAGTTGTAGAACGGGCACTTTGCTAAGTTGGACACACATTTGTGCATACATAGGACAAAATGTAGGCTCAAGTACAGCCTTATCAAACACAAGTGATATCACAAAATCGCATCTCGGCTGACTGGTACATCCCGAATTCATCTATACATGTTCTGCCACTGGATAACGAGTAGCTCCAAAATTGTTCTTTTCTAAATCACTGGGCAGGCAATCCATACAAAAATCCTGGTAGCACCTTCAGGCTAACAGGCTGAAAGGAATACCCCAACTACTTCCAAGCTGTAGAATCCACCCACAGTAAGTCCTCTCCATCGCATTAACAGTACTTCACAAAGCCGATGTCTTTGGCATAAATCCGGAAGCACTGACGACAGCACATGATGTTGTACTTCCGAACCAGCCATGGCCGTTCCCGCACACATGACATGCGCGAGATCCTGCTCCATACTTCTTGGGATGAGAGTTCCACACGGCCGAATGCCCCATCTTACTGGCCCGATCACTATAGTGAGACGAGGTTCACCGATGCACAGGCGATAACGCGGCGCACGAACTCTCCTTTTTCTCCTCGTTCCTCTTTGATCGGCTGTAGTTCATCGTTATCGGTTTTCCTGTTCTAGATATGCAAGGACTCCCGTGATTCATGTCCTCCTCTCCGCAGAGCTCTTCGACTCCCTCTTCTTCATCTTCACAATCAAGTTCTTTTAAAGAATTTTTCGATCTCCCTCAGTCTGCATCTGCACTTCAGGAATTGAACTCCCTTCTGCATCCAATAAAGATACACAATTGTTCCCTCCTTTTCTTCGTGTGTTGCATCGGAGCTCCAGATTCAGAACGTCATTCTGATTCCGAGTAGCAGAACCTGTTGGAGTAGGGAAATGCGATGACGGAAAAAGAAGAGCAAAATTGCGTGTTGCCTGTCAAAGTGATCGTCCTCGATGTCCCAATGGCTTTTCATGAAGTAGCCTTTTTGCCAGATTGAAGACCACCCCCTCTCAGCTACTTCGTCGAACCCTCCGTTGAACCCTCTTCTGTAATCGATGCTTTTCCGTTGAAGCCTCCTCCTCACAGCTGATGCCGTCCTCTGTTTTCCCAGCGCAGAGTATCGTCCTCCTTACTTTTTCCCTTTCTCTCCCCAAAGCACTTTTCAAAAACACAAAAGCTTCTCTTTTTCCCCCCCAAAACACGGCTCCTTTCCCCTAAAGCACGGGTCCTTTGTCCCCGAAAAATCCCCTAGAATTCCATCTCCTTTTGGCAAAGCCCACAACTCCTCCATCTATCTCAGCATAAATCGTGCTGTTAATGAACCAAGGCGGTCTCCTCACAGTAAATAGGACATTGCCTGATGCATCCATAATAGAAGCAATGAATGGCCGCCTTCGGTGTAGAAATTGACGAAGCAGCCAATGGCTTGATTCAATTATGTACCCAACCATCATTAATCCTTCTCGAGGGTCCATGATAACATATCGATTTGCTTGTTCAAAACCAACCAAAAGATTGGCCCACTCAATATTTCGTGTAACTATAATATCACTTCTTGCAAGTAAAGGTGCAACTTTTGCTTCTTGGGGGGTTTTTGGCTGCAAAATTCCCACCAAAGGTTGACTTGGTATGGTTGTCCCAGGCCGAATTGATGATGGAACGGTTTGCCAATCTCTCCAAACTCTAAGAAACCTCCTCAAACGATCTGCAATGCGCCTCTGTCTCTAAAATGCTGCCACATTTACCATAAATATTAATAAGTGTGCTATTAACAAAAACATCTGAAGTGAAGCCCTTCATGTGAGCATCTATACTCATACACAGAGAATAAATGTAATCACAACAACTAAGTGTGCATAAAGTATTAAATCGCACACACAACTTTCGGGTGGTTTTCACATCTCGAATGCGCAGCAATACGACATCCACCCCCTCTAATCCTGCGCATCCTCCGGATGGGCCAACTACCCATGATCATTATCATCAAGATCTACAAACAGATCAATCTCTTCATTATGCATTTCCGGTAGATCAACAAGATTATCTGTCTCCTCCATTGGAGTTTCTTGTCGTTGCTCTTCTCTTGAAAATTCTTCCAATGCATAGTCTTCATCATCCCTTTTCTTGAAAATCTTGATTCTTTTTCCAGCAATAGGCACTCTAAGCACTGTCCCATCCAATTCAGTTAGTCATATGTTGCATTATCAAAGACATGTCTGACTATGTATGGCCCAAACCATCTTTTCACCATCTTCCGAAGTGCAGTATGCTGATTTTCAAGGCTGCTATCAAAGACCAATACCCAATCTCCCTCTTCTATTGCTCTAGGCCGCAAGCGATGCTTGCTATCAAACCTGTCCTTGTTCCTTAGTCTAACAACTTTCAACCTGTCAATAGCTAGCTGAATATCCTCAGGTCTCCTTTCCAACTGTCGAATCCGAAGAGCTAAGAGCTCCTCTCTCGTCAAATCCTCCTGCCAAGGTAAAACTGACCAAGTCAAAGCACAAGTCTCAATCGGCATAACAGGTTTCTAACCATACATCAACTCTGCAAGCATATATCCTGTGGTAACACTATGAGTCATACGATCAGCCCATAAAGCAAATGGTAGAAGTCTCGACCATTCTCCAATCCGTCCGCTGCATGCTTTGGCTAATGCTTTCACTATCGGCGGATGCCCTCTTTCACTCTTTCCATTTCCCTCTGGATTGTATGCTGTGGTTAGAGCCAACTTGATTCCTAGCTGAGAGAAAAACTCCCTAGCTTCATCTGCATCCAATTCACCACGATCCGCAGTGATCTTACCCACACAACCATACCTGCAGAAAATTTCCTCCAATAAGAACTTACACACTGCACTAGTGGTCTTCGTTCTCAAAGATCTGCCCTCAACATGATTGGTAAGATCCTCTCTAGCCAAAACAATGTATCTCATCTGCCATAGACCCATAGGCATGGTAACCAAATCAACTACCCACTTATAATGAATGCATAGCGGATAGGTCGGATGAAGCTCATCTCTATGACGCACTACTGAATACATCTGGCAGTCTCTGCAAGTCTCAACAAAGTGAGAAACATCTCTATACATGCCTTTCCACCAATATTTCTCCTTGATTTTCTCATAAGTAGCCCATACTCCTCTATGACCAGCCCAAGGACTCTCATGAAACTCCTTCATCACCTGTAACTGTGTCTCTCTATCGCAGACAACCCGCAAAGGTAATCCGCCTCTTTTCTTCGAATGCTTCCAAAGAAATCCGTCCTTGAGAAAATAACCATAAGCTTTCCTTTTGATCTTCTTGAACTCTTCATCTGTCCATTCATCTCTTTTGCTTAGTGTACTAAGGTACCTACCAATCTGCAACCAATCTCCATCATAAAGTTCTTTTGTAAAAGCCACAATATCATAGACATGACAAACATGATCAACCATAGTGGCTGAAATTTCTGCATCATCCTCTTCTGCAAGTAGAGTCTCCTCATCATCATATCTGGCTCTAGACAACATATCTGCCACTGGATTATCCTTCCCTGCTATGTGTTTAAATTCCGGATTTAATGACTTGATGTATGCAATCCATCTCAACATAGCTATATCCGGAGTAGAGCAACTCGTGATCATACCAATCAATGGCAAGCAATCTGTCTCTACCACAACTGAAGCTCCAATAAAGTACTCCTTGTCACATTTGAGAGCCGTGACAATCCCCAATAACTCCCTCTTGATTTGTGGATATCTCCTCTGTCTCTCGTTTAGGACTTTCGCCCCAAACCGAATAGCATACCTATTTCCATCTGCATCATCTTGACCCATAGCCCAACCTATGCCAATTGGACTAGTGTCAACTGTCAATACAATAGGCCTATCACAATTATAATCCGCTTTCCTGAGAGTAGGAGCATTCTGCAATAACTTCTTCAATTTCCGCATGGCTTTAATGTGGCTCTCATCCCATTAGAATTTCTGCCCCTTTCGAAGCAACTGATACAAACAATCTGCAATGTGTGCAAAATGAGGTATCCAAATCATATAAAACACACAAGCACCAATGAATCTCCGTACCTCCGAAGTAGTAGAACAATACTCTGCAATCTTGCCTATAGCATTCACCTTATCAGGTGAAGGTTTCCTGCCATAATATCCACACATATGCCCAACAATAACAACCTCATTCACTCCAAAAACAGATTTTTGCCCTGAAAGTGTCAAGTTCACTTCTTCTAACCTGGCCAAAATCTTCTCACATGCTGAAATATGATCAGCCACAAAGTATCTGCATCCCTGCTCATTTAGGCTCTCATTCTTTTCTTCTTCTGCACACCCCTTAATGGGCACATCATCCAAGAAAGGCATAGTAAGCTAAGGTATGTAATCACGAAGGACCTTATGCATTGCATTCATCATATGTGCAACAGAATTAGTGGCACAAGCCCAATAGGAGTTCTCATGGTGGTTATGTCTCTGCTTTCCAAAGCCAGCTGAAACTGATCATATCCTGAATACAAATCACCCAAAGAATAGATGGCACGTCCAGCAAATGCCTCTGCAAACTCATCCACAACTGGACCTATACCAACATTCCTGATAGTAACTCTGTTCACTGGCTGCATGTCCTGAATAAATCGAAGAGTACCATTTTTCTTTGGAACTGTAAACCACCTGTTTGAGTATGGTGCAGATGAAGGCTCAAGGATTCCCATCCTGATTTTCTCATTCAATAAATCAATCAGCTTTGGCAAGTGTGCCTTAGGCACTGGAATAGGTCGGAGATTCCATGGGATATGAGGAATAGTAAAAATGACCATAGGAGCAACAATATCAGGATTCACACATCCAATCTCATGTGGGACAAAAGCAAATCCCCTTCCATGACGCTCAAGCATATCCTGAAAGCATTGCTTCTCTATGGGTAACAAGAAATCACCATTTCCAATTTTCAATTCAGCAAGTGTCTCTGCTGAAAATTTATGACCAATATGCTCCGGATTCCTCAAAATTTGATGTTTAGCAGCCCTCTCTATTTGCTGATCACTGTCAGATGGAAGCGGTACAGCAACCGGCTTCACCTTCTTATCCACAGTTTTGTATTTCGTGTCAACCCTGGCTTCATTATGCTCTTCTGCATTACATAAACCTTGCTGTAAATCAGCAATTCTGCACTCCAATGGCTGAATATTCTCAGCCCTCTGCTCTATGGACTGCATAGGAACAGCCCCAAACTCTGAATGCCGAAATATTTCAGCAGTAAACTCTGTTGGCTGAAAATTTTCAGCCCTCTGTCTCTCTGAAAGCTGATCATAACCAGCTGGAAACTCTGTTTGCTGAATTTCTTCAGCACTCAACACTCTTTGCTGAGTTTCCTCAGCCTCTGACTCAATCTGTGACACAAAATCTACAATTTCATGAAACATGTCCAGGGATTGCACTAATACATTACCATGACAATTCAACATATCAGTTTTCAGCATATCTCCCATCTCTGCCATCGTATCTGCACAAATCACACTGTCATACATACCATCTATGTACTCATCATCCTCCAAAATTCCTGCATTTTTTAAATTTTTCTCCTTCCTGCATATATACTGCCTGGCAGCTCTAGGCAACCTAGAAGTCTTCTGATAGCTCATCGAACTGTTTGCTGAAATCCCAACATAACCGGAGGAGAAAACACTGCTGCCAGGAGGCGAGAACTCCAATCTCCTCTTCTCTGTACCACCGTCGTCTCGCGAAACGGCGGTACCTAATGAAAACCCGAATCCCTCACAGTGGGCAAGGGTGCATCTCTGAGAGTATCCCTGTTTCTAACATGGTTCACACATACAGTCATAAACTGAACTGCTCTCATACCATCTTTACTGCGAATCCGTGCATAAGCAGATCCATCATCCATGACCTTTGTTTCCATGCGCATCTCTGTAATGAATGGCTGACCAAGAATTATGGGATAAGAGCATGAATCCTGCACAAAGAAATGAAAATCCTCCTCTACATCACCAATAGAAACCCTGACACTAGGGCAAGCAGCATATAAATCACCTGCAGTATTATTGGCGGCTCTCATACGCCACCCATGCTCTACATCCATAGGCCATCTGTTACTCTCATAAACTCCACGAACTATGAGATTAATCTCTGAACCATGATCAACCAATGCAACATAAGGCACCTGTTTTTCTCCAACCTTTACCATCGTCTCTGTAGTTGCTCTAGCCCAATGGCTCCGCGAAAAGTGACTACGCGTTATCATGACAGGCTCATCAATTTCAGCATAATGCATAGGCTGAACCCTCTTCTCTACCTGCGGAAAAACAGAAGCATTATCAACCATAACCTCATCATCATCCTCATCCAACTCTCCAATCAAAACTCCCTGTGTATTAGTGGTAGCCAATGCATGTCTTTTCCTCTTCAAGACCTCCTGAAACTGATCCTGAAACTCTCTTTTTGAGATGCCCAAAATCTCAGAAATAGTGAAAGTCACCTCACTGCCAAGTATCTTATCATTAAAGATTTTCTTCATGTCTGTAGATGTCTCAATATCGGACATCAATCTGAATCCTGGCTGCTTTCTCTCTCTAGGCTCTTGCCTCTTTTCCCTCTTTTGATTATCCTCCATCTGTCGATCTGGCCCTGGTCTTGAAGACGGTCCTGCAGTAGGTGGAGAAACAAACTCACCCCCTCTAGTCTTCTTAGCTGCACTTGGATTTTCTTCATCCCTCTTACGTTTCTCCTCAACAAGTACATCTGCACCATGAGATTTAGCCAAATAAGCATAAATAGAGTACCTGTCAACAGGTGAGTCCCAACCTGTCTCTGATCTGATGCTAGAGCCTGCACTAGTCAAAACAATTTGCTGAATTTTCCCCTTGTTTGCAGTCTCCATAGCATAAGTCCATAGTGCGGACTGAGTCTCTGATCCCTTCTCAATCTGTACTCCATATGCAGAAGCATCACCTCTAACTGTCACATAAGAAGTACGCGCAGCCATGTCCTCCACTAACTTCTTCATTCCACCTTTACCAAAGTTGGTAGCAAGTGGAGCTCCTGTCTCAGTCAACCAAATCTTACCATCTTGCCCCCAATATACCAAATTTTGCCTCCTTGCATCCTGGAAAGAGTCACAATCCCTGCAATGCTGATGCTCCGTACTATCACACCAAATACATCTCCGATCTCTCCTAGGTGCACTAGGAGCACTCCTAGGTGCAGTAGGAGCACTAGAAGAAGTAGTAGACACAGTCGAAGCAAACTGCTCCTTCAACTTACCCACCAACTCCGCTTTGACTGACTCAAGTGTCAAATCTGTGATGCCTTTGATTATGTCATCAAGAGAGGTAGGCACCGATGGAGCGGATGGTTTTGGAGCAGAAGGTGTAGGCATCGGTCGTGGAACAGGAGGAATAGGTGGAGTAGAAACAGTAGGCACTGGCATAGGCCAAGAAACTGGCTGAGGAGGAGAAGAAATAACAAGGATAGAAGTAGGCATAGGAGCTGATGATGGTGTAGGTGTCATGGAACCATTCTGTAGGTGAGTCTTCCATATCCTCCTCTTGGTCAAAGTCGAGACTGCATCCTGAGCATCCTGCCAATCAGTTTTAAGACCCATAGGCTTCGTGCGATCTTCAAGAAGCTCACCCAATTCTTCTTGAAGAGCAGGATCTGCAGCTTGCAAGAAAAGCTCAACTTTTTCAACATCCAATGCTCTTTGTTCAATGGCATCAAGCTGACTATACCTCTCTTCGAATTCTCGAATCAACTCCGAAGCAGCAAGACCCTTGTTTGGCATGTAGACCCACTCTCGGAATGACCGCCGAGTAGCCATACCAAAGTCTTCAAGGAAGTATTCTTCTTTTAGAGCCTTCTTAAAATCTTGCCAATGTGTATTTTGAATAAAAAGATCAGTCACTTTTGTCCTCAAAGCAGGTGTGACAAGACGAAGGAAGTACTTACTCATAAGTCTAGCAGGAACTCCAAAAAACCCCATCTTGATCTCATATGTTCAAATATGCTGAAACATTACGCCCGTCAAATAGCTTCTTCTCACTCTCAACTGCTTCAATAGCCTTAGTCGCGCTGTTTGCATTCTCCTGCTCTGAATAGAGTTGCCTTTGCTGAGACAACTGCTGTTGATGCAATTGTTGTTGCTACTGCATATACATTTGTGTTTGCTGATTTTGGAGCTGCATATAAATGGACATATTCTGCAAAATCTGTTTTAGATCCTCCGTTGAAGTACTTGACGCATCAGTCATAGATGGAGCTGAAGTAGAGGCAGCTGGAATTGTAGAAGAAGCTGAAATAGAGGCTGAAGTATCTCCCATCCTGAAATTTCTGCGACGCTTTCACGTCGGGTTCACCAAAGATGTCGAAGGATTTGCCAAAGCAAAGCAAAGTCGTGTCTACAGAAGACCTTGACTAATTTCAGGATAAAAGATCAAACAGGTGACTAATCAAGATGAGAAATTGATCCCAAGACACTGTTTCAAGAAGAAGAAACTTGAACAGCCTCTGAATTGTCAGATCCAGAGATATTCATCAATTGTGGCTAATAAATCAGATTTCTGGCACTCTTTATCAGGAACAAACACAATTTCTGTTGAGGAATATGGATGATCAAAGGAAAGCTTAGAATCTACCTTGAAATCTCATGTTTTCTCATCATTCATGATATACAGGCATAAAAGCAGAAATAGCATTCGGTGAGCTGGAAATTTGGACAGCACGACTTCTTTCTTCAAGTTAGTTTGATGGTATGGTTCAAGGACAAATGGTACTTAAATCAAGACAAAACTAATGGCTCTTCATGAGGCATTGACATGCTGGAAATGATAGCGGGTTGGTACATTAGTGCGCTGTTCAGAGTGTATAATTGTAATTGTCCATGGTTGCATTCATAGCACTTCAGGCAGCGTTCGCGTGAACCAGGATGGTTTAAGCAGCTCTCTTTGAAGCATTCAAGTAAGCCAGGCAGATATTGCTTACCCTCCACACCAGCACCAATCTCCAAACAGCAGCGCGTAGTAAACATGGCAGGATAAGTAAACAAGAACTCAGAGAGAAAGAGACCAGTTGGCCAAGCATAACATCTTCAGGAAATGAATATAGGTATGATTTATAGCATCTTTGTGCTGCACCCTCAAAGCCCTGACAAGAGTGTTGGCTATATGGCGGTTACTTCCGAGCAGGCCGCTCTTCAGAACATTTGCATGTAGCCTAGCACCTTCGATCAGATCCTTCTGCTTAGCACAGGCATTAAGTGAGGCCACAATGCTCACTGCTGCCTCGTCATAGGCTGGCTTCTCGTGCCCACACCATCTTCTGCTTCTGCTGGTTTTGCAAGCCCTTTGAGAACAAGCACTTTGCGAATCCAATGTTTGCTGCAGCAATTAGTTGTAGAACGGGCACTTTGCTAAGTTGGACACACATTTGTGCATACATAGGACAAAATGTAGGCTCAAGTACAGCCTTATCAAACACAAGTGATATCACAAAATCGCATCTCGGCTCACTGGTACATCCCGAATTCATCTATACATGTTCTGCCACTGGATAACGAGTAGCTCCAAAATTGTTCTTTTCTAAATCACTAGGCAGGCAATCCATACAAAAATCCTGGCAGCACCTTCAGGCTAACAGGCTGAAAGGAATACCCCAACTACTTCCAAGCTGTAGAATCCACCCACAGTAAGTCCTCTCCATCGCATTAACGGTACTTCACAAAGCCGATGTCTTTGGCATAAATCCGGAAGCACTGACGACAGCACATGATGTTGTACTTCCGAACCAGCCATGGCCGTTCCCGCACACATGACATGCGTGACATCCTGCTCCATACTTCTGGCGATGAGAGTTCCACACGGCCGAATGCCCCATCTTACTGGCCCGATCACTATAGTGAGACGAGGTTCACCGATGCACAGGCAATAACGCGGCGCACGAACTCTCCGTTTTCTCCTCGTTCCTCTCTGATCGGCTGTAGTTCATCGTTATCGATTTTCCTTTTCTAGATATGCAAGGACTCCCGTGATTCATGTCCTCCTCTCCGCAGAGCCCTTCGACTCCCTCTTCTTCGTCTTCACAATCAAGTTCTTTTAAAGAATTTTTCGATCTCCCTCAGTCTGCATCTGCACTTCAGGAATTGAACTCCCTTCTGCATCCAATAAAGATACACAATTGTTCCCTCCTTTTCTTCGTGTGTTGCATCGGAGCTCCAGATTCAGAACGTCATTCTGATTCCGAGTAGCAGAACCAGTTGTAGTAGGGAAATGCGATGACGGAAAAAGAAGAGCAAAATTGCATGTTACCTGTCAAAGTGATCGTCCTCGATGTCCCAATGGCTTTTCATGAAGTAGCCTTTTTGCCAGATTGAAGACCACCCCCTCTCAGCTACTTCGTCGAACCCTCCGTCGAACCCTCTTCTGTAATCGATGCTTTTCCGTTGAAGCCTCCTCCTCACAGCTGATGCCGTCCTCTGTTTTCCCAGCGCAGAGTATCGTCCTCCTTACTTTTTCCCTTTCTCTCCCCAAAGCACTTTTCAAAAACACAAAAGCTTCTCTTTTTCCCCCCCAAAACACGGCTCCTTTCCCCTAAAGCACGGGTCCTTTGTCCCCGAAAAATCCCCTAGAATTCCATCTCCTTTTGGCAAAGCCCACAACTCCTCCATCTATCTCAGCATAAATCGTGCTGTTAATGAACCAAGGCGGTCTCCTCACAGTAAATAGGACATTGCCTGATGCATCCATAATAGAAGCAATGAATGGCCGCCTTCGGTGTAGAAATTGACGAAGCAGCCAATGGCTTGATTCAATTATGTACCCAACCATCATTAATCCTTCTCGAGGGTCCATGATAACATATCGATTTGCTTGTTCAAAACCAACCAAAAGATTGGCCCACTCAATATTTCGTGTAACTATAATATCACTTCTTGCAAGTAAAGGTGCAACTTTTGCTTCTTGGGGGGTTTTTGGCTGCAAAATTCCCACCAAAGGTTGACTTGGTATGGTTGTCCCAGGCCGAATTGACGATGGAACGGTTTGCCAGTCTCTCCAAACTCTAAGAAACCTCCTCAAACGATCTGCAATGCGCCTCTGTCTCTAAAATGCTGCCACATTTACCATAAATATTAATAAGTGTGCTATTAACAAAAACATCTGAAGTGAAGCCCTTCATGTGAGTATCTATACTCATACGCAGAGAATAAATGTAATCACAACAACTAAGTGTGCATAAAGTATTAAATCGCACACACAACTTTCGGGTGGTTTTCACATCTCGAATGCGCAGCAATACGACAACGCGTGAAAATTTGGCCCTCGTCAGGCACATTCAGACACTTAGTACTCGGCCCACCCAAACTCTGCCCGTCCGAGTCATCCACTTGACTAGACTAGGTACTCAGCCTTCGGCCACTCGGCCTGTTCGAATTTCATATTTGGCCTCGGCCACTCGAGCCACGTGCTATTCGCCCTAGCCCACTTCGACCTAGTTCAACCCGGCCACTCGAACCGTCCGAGTTAGTCACTTGGCCCTTGCAATTCGGACCTTTTGGGTCGAGTCTGATTTTCCTAGAATTTTTAAAATTTTGGACCAAACCCACCTAAACACTGGCTATGTACAAACACTCGAAGACCATATAGACACTTGAGATGCCTTTCTCGCACAACGAACAAAGAAATCGATGAGACCCAGACATAGAGAGGACACTAGTTGACCATCCAATGATCCAATCCACTAGCACATCAAGCGGAGTCGTAGAGCCCAAATGAATCTGGATTGAGTGGAGGACATAGTGGAGAACCCTATGAACCAGCAAGGACGGCTATAAATCGAGAATACAAGCCTATCAAGCTAAACCCATGACAAGAATGCTAGAGTTTCCTAGACACTTTGTTTTCTCACTCACTCTGATTTCCAGTCCTTGAAACACATTGGAGACGAGCTAAAAGTCTCATTTTGCACAGTGCATAAAAAAGACCATACACGCACACGCACTCATAGAGTGAGAGTAAGTTGAGAACAGATTGTAATTAACAAGGAACTCACCCAAACATAAGAACTTGAAGGAACCTACCAGTAAGAGAATATCCCAAGACATAGATGGGTAATCGAATCGCGAAAGGTCGGACCAGGCAAGGAACACGACTGAAGAGCAAGACACAACGAGGACCAACACTATCGGCGATGTGGATTTACGCAACCTTATCAACTTTATCAACAACTTAGCGCAACAGGAAGACTTAGACATGGAAGAGGGCAGCTCATGCTGTATAAGAAATGAGGAACTTGACCTAGGAGACTTTTCTAAGGCGGTCCAGTAGTTAGTGAACAAATACGATGCTGAAACCCAGCTAGAACATGGCAGTAGACTTGTAGAGGATATCATAGCAGATCTCAAGGAGGAGAGGAAGCTGGCATGTAGGGATCTGCAAGGCGTAGGTGCATACAACCAGGACCATCAAACTAGGATCTTGCACCAAAGCATGGAAATGCGAGAGATCTAGAGAGTGCTAGCCCTAGCAGGTAGAAATCGGTCGGAGAGCAAGAGAGCCCTAGAAGGAGACCTCACATTGAGCGAGCTTTTGATGAAGTGACTACTAGATAGCACGACAACAGGAGCAAAGCGTTGCAGCATTAGCAACATTGCTACTAGTGGGGTTAGAAGTCAACTAAGGCTCTAAGAGCCAATTGAAAATTCCTATGGTGGCAAAGTAGCTGTGGACAAATACCAAGAAAATGACAACATGTACAGCTTTGTGGAACAATTTAAGCAAGTCTACGAGGCCAACATTCTCACCGATTCTACTCAACACTCCCAAGCTTTCGGTAGGTGACAAGGACACCTGGTACACGAGTTTGGATACTAGAGAGCGTGCCAATTTCAATGGCTTGAAAAGTATCTTCATTAAGAGATTTTTCAAACCTGGGTACTCCGACAACCTGCTAGTGCGACTCATGAATGTCAAGCAGAGAGAGAAAGAGGATATTCAAGATTATGTGACCCATGTGAGGAGCCTCTTCAAAAGAATCCCTATGGGCAAGAGACCAAGCAACCGAAATAGCATTATCCATGGTATTCATCAGTGGAATACAAAGCGAAGAGCTCTATAAAGCCTTGGCTGGCAACTCGAGCTTGCAGCAAGATGCACTGGCAAGGAGCTTTCAAGAAGGTACTAGAGTGGATGACCATCTCAAGGAAGAAACTCCAAAGAATTGAATCGAGAAGAGCTCAGTGCCATGAGTTTCAAAAGGCCTCAACACCGAGTGAGAGAGTAGGCCCAAGCGCACATGATAAAGGTAAGGACACTGATTCAGGACAAGAGCTAGCAGATATTAGGATGGACATAGCCAAACTGTAGGAGATGATGAGACAACCAACGCACCCACACATCCAATGTATGCATTATGGCAAAAACCACTTGCCAACCAAGTGTTAGCACCTTAGGTCACGACCTTGCACTAATTGTTGTAGGTTCTTAGCATGATGTCATGCATTTTCGGACAAAATCAGAGACTTCCATACCTGCAGCCTTATGGTCAACTACATCAATGACTTTCCTTCCAATAGGCACTGTTATGGTACTTTTAGTTTTGAGGGTGACCTTAGCGTTTGGCCTTTTCTTCCTCCATCTTTGACTCTTCTTTTCAATTGAGGTTGCATCAAGGTTGCTAGGCCCTGGTAATGATCTATCAATCTGATTTGTCTGCGCACGAATCATGACATGAAATGGGATAGATGTGGCCTCCCTATCGAGTGTTTCGATACCAAACAAACAATCAATGACTCATTTTTCACGAACCAGAGGAGAGCCTCCATCTAGGGAAATTGACAAAGAGATGAGTGATTCCACACTCAGCGCATCTGAGGTCAACCTTATCTCTATTTGCTTGGTCTCTCTTCGGGTAGTGTGAAGAAATGTGTCGGGTAACCGTAAGTCCAATACATGATTGGATCTTGGGTTTGTGCTCTTAGGCATTTGCCTCTCCCTCTACCTAATGCCATCACTGTTATTGATCATATTTAAGGACTGCACTGCCTTCTTTATCATATGATATGTATGGGTTTATATAAGGCTCATTGCCACTAGGCTCATCTACATAGTGGACTGGACTATCACTTAGTGGATAGCACACGTAAGGTCTAGGTGGTCTAGTTATACTTATAGGATTTATCTCCATTCTAAGAATAGATGGGAGAGGGAGGGAGAGGAAATGAGAGAGAGAGAGGAAGAGAGAAAAGGATAGAAAAAACGAGAGAAAGAGGGAAAAAAAATTAAACATAATAGAGAAAGAGAGAAAGAGTAGGAGAGGGAGAGGGAGGGAGAGGAAAGAGAGGGAAACATTAAACATAATAGCGAAAGAGAGGGAGAGAGGAAGAGAGAAAAAAAATTAAATATAATAGGGAAATAGAGAAAGAGAGGGAGAGGGTGAGAGAGGGACAGGAAGAGAGAAAAGGAAAGAAGGAACAAGAGAGAGGAAAAAAACATTAAACAAAATAGGGAAAGAGAGAAAGAGAGGGAGAGGGAGAGGGAGGGAGAGGAAACGAGAGAGTGGGGAAAAAATAGGGAAGGAGAGAAAAAGAGGGAGAGAAAGAGAGTAAAGAAAATGAGAGAGGGAGAGGAGAGAGAAAAAACATTAAACATAATAGGGAAAGAGAGAAGGAGAGGGAGAGGGAGGGAGAGGAAATGAGAGAGCGAGAGGAAGAGGGAGAGGGAGGGAGAGAAAAGAGAGGGAGAGGATAGAGAGTGAGAGAAAAGAGAAGGAAACATTAAGCATACTAGGGAAAGCGAGAGGGAGAGGAAAAGAGAAAAAACATTAAACATAATAGGGAAAGAGAGAAAGAGAGAGTGAGGGTGAAGGAGGGAGAGGAAATGAGAGAGGGAGAGGAAGAGAGAAAAGGAAAGAAGGAATGAGAGAGAGAGGGAAAAAACATTAAACATAATAGGGAAAGAGAGAAATAGAGAGAGAGGGAGAGGAAATGGGAGAGGTAGAGGAACTGAGAAAAGGAAATGAGAGAGGGACAGGAGAGAGAAAAAACATTAAACATAATAGGGAAAGAGAGAAAGAGAGGGTGAGGGTGAGGGAGGGAGAGAAAGAGAGAAAAGGAAAGAAAGAATGAGAGAGAGAAAGAGAAAATATTAAACATAATAGGGAAAGAGAGAAAGATAGGGAGAGGGAGAGGGAGAGGGAGGAAGATGAAATGAGAGAGGGAGAGGGAGAGGAGAGAGAAAAGACATTAAACATAATAGGGAAAGAGAGAAAGAGAGGGAGAGGGAGAGGGAGAGGGAGGGAGAGGAAATGAGAGAGGGAGAGAAAGAGAAAATAAAATGAAGTGGGGAGAGGAAAGAGAAAAAACATTGAATATAATAGGGAAAGAGAGAAAGAGAGAGAGAGGGTGAGGGAGAGAGAGGAAATGAGAGAGAGAGAGGAAGAGGAAGAGAGAAAAGGAAAGAAACAACGAGAGAGAGAGGGAGAAAACATTAAACATAATAGGAAAAGAGAGAAAGAGAGGGAGAGGGAGAGGAAGGGAGAGAGAGAAGAAGGGAGAGGTTGTTGTTTTCTTGTTTGATATTGTAGTAGTAGTAGTTTTTTTTTTCTTTAATTGTTTATTGTTGTTTATTTTTCTTGTTTTTTGTTGTAGTAGTAGTAGTAATTTTTTCTTCTTTTCTTGTTTATTGTTATTGTAGTAGTAGTAGTTGTTGTTGTTTTTGTTTTTTCTTCTTTCCTTGTTTATTATAGTGGTAATGGTAGTGGTAGTAATAGTCGTAGTCATAGTCATAGTCATAGTCATAGTCATAGTCATAGTCATAGTCCTGGTCCTGGTCCTGGTCCTGGTTGTAGTCATAGTTGTAGTCGTAGTCATAGTTGTGGTCATAGTCGTAGTCGTAGTTGTAGTAGTAGTAGTGGTTTTCTTGTTTATTGTTGTTCTTGTTGTTGTTGTTGTAGTAATAGTTTTTTTTGTTTTCTTGTTTATTGTTGTCTAGTTTTCTTATTTGTTGTTGTTGTAGTAGTGGAAGTAGCACTACAACAAAAAGGCTCAATAGACGCGCTTGTAGATGCAATATTTGAATTGTATTAAAAAATATTGGGCGCGTTTATTACCCCGTCTACTACCGCGTCTAAAATTTTGCGTCTACAAGCGTGCTTATAGTGAAATGTACACTCACATATAGACGTGCCTATTGACATGCTTCCTAAATATATAATCATATTTATAAAAAAGTAGATATATTCACACACTTCCTATTGACACGCTTCCTAAATATATAATCATATTTATAAAATGGTAGATATATTCATATTCTGCATCTATACACGCATGTAACTGAGCATCTACAAAGGCGTGTACTCTGCAATTTTTTTGACGATAATAGACGCACATTTTTCCTGCAATTTAGACGTGCGGATAGACGCGTAAAACAGAGATATGAAAAAAAAACCAGAGAGCATGTGGCTTTGCAAGTCACATGCTCTCTGGTTTTTTTCCCCCATCAACATCAAATTGTATGCTTAGGGAAAACAGAGAAAGATTATTATACTAAAAGTAAAAGAATGTGGAGAGCCAAAGTCCATATATTGATAATAACACATGATGAGCATACTATACTGAAACATTTGTAAATATTTTGAAGATTTTTGTACTGAAAACAAAACAATGTATGTAGAACATGAAATTTCATATATATAGATGAAACGTTTTTACATGACGAGTTCTAGTGCTTGTGACCTCAAGCATGGTCATGGTCGCAAGCACTAGTTGAAAGTAATACATATCAAAAATGAAAACTACAAGCCAAGGGGAGGTATGCATGCATGGGGCTCCTCTACATCTCCTTAGAAGAGGCATCATCATCGCTACCACCACTGCTAGCGGTGCCACTACTGCTGCCACCACCGCTACTGCTAGTCCCCCCTTCGCTATCCTCAACTGCATCACGGTTCGCCTACACAAAGGATTAAGGTATATAAATACCGTTACAAACAATAAATTAGAGTTACGTATACTTTTCATGTAAAAAATAAAACATGCCTCTTCTGATTGTGGAATCCTCATGGCACGATTATATTACTCCTCCGTGATGAGTCCCTCCTCGTAGAAATGCTGCCAAGTGGACGCCCAGTTTTAACCTCAATGGTAGCCTACCTCTTTAGGAGTAGGCATCCTACCAACGATATGATACTATAAAACAATTTTAACGTGCAATGTATTAGAACACACTACATAATGAATTGAAAAAAATTACAAATTTTAAATTTTTTTAAAAATCAAATAATACTTACAGACTTAGCCTCCCATGATTCCCTGCCATGCAATCCATAATGCGACGATCCCATGGTTGCCATCTGGATACATCGCGCCTCTGCATGCTGGCGACTTGTCCTTTTCTCTGTTGCTCTCTTCTTGGCCTCTTTCCACTCCCTGCGGTGGCAATTGGGTGGTTGGCCATATCCAGAGCGCCCCTGCTCTTGTCTCCATAGTGACTCCTTAACGCGCGTCATAAGGTGAGACCTCTTATTATGAAGCGCGTCTCTCACCTTTGACTGTTCCCAATCATTTGAGAATCGTAAATTCTCAGGATTAGGGTATCTTCTATGTACTGCCCGCACCACCTCTTGCCACAAACCATTTTTTTTGTGCTTGAAGGGAATCATACAATCTTTGTATGTGGCATGCACGACACTCCTCAAGTAGGCTATCACTTCCCTTCCCTCAGGGTTATGCAAGATACCACCAATATCTGTGACAGAGTCGTACATTTGTGGAGGCTCACCTCTCTTATTTCCCGGTGAGGGTGATCGAGAGCCACCTCCTAGGCAACCCCCACAAAGCGCTCGACCTCCTTGTCCTCCCGCACGACTCTCCCTCCTCCCTCGATGGGCACTACCCTCTACCTCACTCGATGCACATGCTTCTGCAGATGCACATGCTTCGGTAGATCCATGTACTTCAGCTTATCCCTGTGTATCAGTTGATCTGTGTGTATGCATAGTACGTGGAGTACCTATTAGTAGAGATGTACCAAGGTTTGGTGTGCCAAGGTTTGGTGTTTGTGCGACAGGGCTAGGCAAAGATGTGATAGGTTTCCCAGAAATGACTCTAAAAACCTCCTCTGCAGTGGGAGGGCGACCAAGATAACTGGTTATCTCCCCATGAACTGCTCCTTGTTGGAAAAACCTCCAAAAAAACTACTAACACCTCTAGAAAACTCCGCTAAAGTGTTGTTCATGCGTTTCAACTCAGGATCAGTGCTGGAATATCCAGGATTCCACATCTACACAAGCAAAAATCCATTTCTACCCTGTGCAGATAAAACATATTACACGTTGCATCTATACCTGCGTCTATACTGGTGTCTATCAGCGCGTCTATTCCTGCATCTATACCTGCGTCTACACTGTCATCTAGATGCACTGACGACGCGCAAAGTCGGACCATACTTTGTAAATTGTTATAAAAAACACACAAAAAACCTCCATAGATGATATTCTAAAGCATGTAGAGAGAGAGAGAGAGAGAGAGAGAGAGAGAGAAATAAGATTGAGAGACAAAAGAAGAACTCACCTTCTTTGCTTATTCCGACGAGTGGCGGCTAGATTGTAAGCTCCTTGTCCTCCTTCTCCCTTCCCTTGGTAGGTTGCTTGATTCTTCTTCTCTTCCTTGCTGTTTGGCTCTTGTTCTTTACTCTTTGGCTCTTCCTTCCTCTTGTCCTCTTTTCACTCTTACTTCCTTCCCTCATTGTCTTCATAAAGTGATAGATAGACATGATTAGTGATGTCGAGCTTGAACTACAGAAAACACGCAAAAAATGTAGGAAATCACTGGTTTGAAAAGAAAGCCAAAACTTTTTTTATTTTTTTTAAATATTTGTGTGGCGCGTCTATAAGTGCGTGTAATTGCGCGTGTATATGCTTAGATAAGACATATTACACGCGCTGATAGACACGCAATTAGAATTAAACTGATTAAATGCTAGCTTTTGGTTGTTTTTGAATCAACATGACTTTCCTAGTCTTTCAATATCAAAATATTTGCCTCCATGTTGTAAATATCAATGCATTTAGGGAATATAACATATATAACAAATGAAATCATATATGTCATGATTCAGGTGTAATTATGTCATCACTTTCTACTAGTATGGGACATGCTGAGTCAACAAACAGTACATCCTCCAATGAGGATGAGACATTGCATCTTCACAATCGAGACACTTGGCTATGACAGAAAATGTATGTGTGATCGTTTTCGAGGATGTTTTTTTCGAGCACGTCGAATCACAATGTCACACCTCAGCATGTACGAAGAGTGGGACCAAGAAAAAGACCGAGTAATTTTTACTGCTTTATTTGCACAAATATTATTGGTCTATGTTGCATCTTCACCATTAAACAAAACATCCTTTTTTTATTAAGCAAGGGGTTTCTTGACATCTCTTGGAGGTCTCGATTACTTTAAAATCCATGCATGTGTCAATGATTGCATCTTGCAGTTTCGTGCGGATCATGCATCTGCACACAGTGTCCTATTTTTGGTGAACCAAGATACAACCACGAGATGAAATCAATGGATATGCCTTGTAATTTTTTGCGACATTTTCTCATTATTCCACGTATTCAACTTATGTTTAAGTGTGAATCTATTGCGAGGCTCGTGTCATGGCATGCTAGTCACCATTCAAGTGATGGAAAGTGGAGAATTCCTTCAGACACACCAGCTTGGCAGCCCGTAGACAATTTGTGGCCTTCTTTCAAAGAAAAGCCAAGAAATTTGAGATTGGGTCTAGGATTAGATGGAATAAATCCATTTGGCATCAAAAGCACCTCATATAGAGTATGGCGAGTGGTATTGGTGAACTATAATATCGCTCCGTCCATGGCAATAAAAAAATGACATGTAATGTTGTCCCTTTTGATTCTTGGAAAATACAAAGTAGAAAATATGGACGTTTACTTAGAGCCTTTGATCGAGGAGCTAGAAATGCTATGGAGAGGTATTGAGGTGCAAGATGTGAGTACATCATTGTCCTCTAGAGATTTCACTTTAAAGGGCATGTTGTTGTGGACCATGCATGACTTTCCAGGCTATGGAGAGTATTCAGGTAGTTGCATACTCTATTTTATTCATTCTTACCCTTTATTAAATATATGTCATCACTAACCCACTTGTTTTTATAGGTTTAACTACATCAAGATATCATGCATGTCCAATTTGCAGTCCCTCTCTGGTTTCTTCTAGACTGACACACTTGAAGAAGGTTATGTATGACAATCATCATTGTTTTCTTCCTATTGACCACCCCAAATATGCACCCCCCACTAATGGAAGAACTCCACAATCTCTGACCATTCAAGATTGGAAGAACACTTAGACACACGCCAATGATCATCCTCCACTCGGCATGAGTCGATAACTAGTTTACTTTTTTAAAAAAATCTTTAAAGTACACTCCATTATGAGAACAAGAAATAATATATTGTTTGTGCCTTAGATTCTCTATATTTTTTTGTCTCCCATATTAGACTGAACTCAAGATCAATCACCTATTGGACCCCATGCATATATTCAAGAATGTTTCCTCTACATTATGGGATCACTTAATCGAGGCTCGTGATTCTGTCAATGTAAGGGAGGATTTACGTAGCATTGGACATATGAGACGAGCTTGGCCACACATCGGACCCAGAGGAAAGATCGAGTTACCGCGTGCACCTTGGATGTTGTCGAAGACCGAAGAAAAGATGGTGAAGTAGCAAATATGTAGCTTTCGAACTCCCGTAGGATATATGAGATGCCTCAAGGGAGGCTTCATAAAGAAAAAGAAAAGAGGTGTGTAGCTTTCGAACTCCCACAGGATATATGAGATGCCTCAAGGGAGCCTTCATAAAGAAAAAGAAAAGAGGTGTGGAGCAACTATCCAGTTTGAAGTCTCACGATTGGCACAAAATGATTCAAGTAAGGATTTTCATAGCCATAAATATATTAATTAGTGAAGTAACTATGTAGACTAATTAACAATGTATGAATATTTACATACAGTTCATTCTTTCTACTAGCATATCCCATTGTGTTTCGAAAGATGTGCATGATATCATTTACAAGATGGGTGAGCTCGCAAGGTATGTATACTTTATACTTATTTTTTAGTTTACATATTACGTATGTCACTAGTAAACCTGCTTGAATTTATGGACAAAACTAATCATCATTCTCAATTGCATGTTGGTATATTTGTGAGTTTGAAGGAAATCGATCCAAATACGTTGCAAGAGGCTCGAGTATCGTCCATTGAGGTGGTTTGTTTGGTGGACAAAACTTTTCCTCGCTCCATTTTGACTACTCAAGTGCTTTATGAAAACCCTAAAAGATTTTGTAAGGCAAAATGCACAGCCCGAGGGAAGCATGGTTGAGGGTTGGTTAGTGTAATCATCCCTTGTATAAATCTTTGAATATCTTAGTGGACCCCTCTTTACCACGACTATGGAAAGATGATGAAGATTTGAGGATGACCTCTATAATACCTCAAGGAAAATGAAGGAGCAAAGTACTAATAAAAGAGAAACTTTGTAAGTTAAATGTATTTTGTGTGCTTAATAGTGAAGTAATGAGCAAATGTGTGACACTATATAAAGAAGCAAGGGTAAGAAGAGTAAGCGAAAGGCAAGCATTTCGTGCTAGACATGGACGTAATATCCCATATGATCCAAAATATTTAAGTACGCTTCCACGTCATATTGATATAGATTGGCTACATGAAGAAATGGAGAAGATGGAAAAAGAGAAGGCGATGGATATATCGCAAGAGGAGTGGGAATACACACGAGGTTGCTTATCAAAGGTGAGACATATTTATAATTAGATTCTCTTTAGTTATGTATGATATAATAATTTCACATGTTTCATCTTTAACTAAATCATTAATATGATCTCAACAATGTACTACTAGTGCACATTGTTCAATTCTATTTGGTGTGAAGGCAAACATTTTCGAACTCAACGTATAGATGATAAGAGAAATACCCAGGATCGTGGTATCCTTGCAAACTTCCAAGATACCAATGGCACCATGGAAGGTTATTGTGGCTTGATCCAAGATATTTTGAAGCTTGAGTTTAGGTGATTTTTTATATATGTACTAGATGTGAAGTGGTTTAAAGAAGTAGTAACAACGGGTGAGCATTGCACAATTAGACGTCATCCGAGTGGTTTTTTAGTGATTGAATCTACAAAATTTCACCAAGGCAAGAATGACACATTCGTACTACCTCAACAATGTAAGCATGTACATTAGAAGGTATTTATTTATATATATATTACTTCTTGATACATTCTCAAAATACAATAAATATCTAAGTTGCTTACTTTTTGTTTCTTAAATGCAAGTTGTGTATCACCCAATGGTAAACAATAACCGATAGTGGCACGTCATCCCCATATCTAATCGTTCAAAACCAATATATGGCAATGCTACCAACATAGAGATAGTTGATGACAATCCAACAATCAATGATGATGGACATGATGATGCCATGATCGATGATATACATGATGCAGTGCAAGATGATCCCCGCGAGGATGTTCAAGGAAGCACACAAGAGGCTAACAATATGGTTGCAGATGATGATGAAGAAATTGAGCATATCAATACATCCGATAGGGGGATAGACTTATTTGTTTCATTACCTATTGGTAACATAGACCTAGAGGTAGATAGTTTAGCAAGGGCCGATCTCATTGAAGATGAGATTGATCATTCATTGTAGCATATATAATTAGCTTTGAATGATTGAATGTATATTTGTAATACTCAAAAAGAAGTAAAGTTGGTAATGTATTCAAAAAAATACTAGTTATTAAGATGTTTGGTCATATTTAGGGACTTTATGATAAATGAAAAATATGTGCGCTTATTTTCACATCTATAAGCGCATTTAAAAATGCGGGTATATAGACGTTGTCAAGTGTTTTTCTGAAAACTGAAAAGCCCTAGTCAAACTGTAGTTAGGTTTGATTTTTGCTAGCTTAATTATTTGCATGACAGTTTGTTTTGTTATTTTGTAGTTGAATTTCTTGTGTTTGTTTAGCTTAGGATTTGTTTCTTTCATTTTGTTTGATTTGTGTGAAACTTGATAGCCTTGGTCGAGCTTGGTATTTTTTTGAACAGGATGAAGCTTGTGCTTGTCAATAGTTACTAAACATTGAGGAGCTAGGTATGTTTTCTTGTCGAGACTTTTGCACATCACAGGGACTATGGGTTCATGAGCACTTCACATTGCACTTGTTTTGATGCACTACACTCGGGGGTCATCTCCTGTTCTTATCAAATAGTTCCATGCCATGGGTTGGGATTATGCACGTTTTGCACCATCATTGAGCACTAGCACGGCATGAGGTCCACTGCAGCTATATGCAGTAAATTTTAGATGCACGCGTACATGAGAGAGCACCTGTTATTGCGCACGCACAATTCTTGCATATTTTTTATCATGATATTTGGGATGTTCATCACAAAGCTAGGAACCTCTAGTTGAGAGTGTAAGGTGGTTGGGAGAGTTCAAGGGTCATGAAGGACGCCATCAATTGTGAGAAGGGTTGTTCATATTTGGTCAACATCTTGAGGACCATCATTTTCTAGAGTGATTGTGAGATTTTTTGGATGGGTCGAGCGGAGTATATCATATCTTTTTTATGAGAGTTGAGAGGTGAGGATAAGGATTTTTTAAATAATTAAGATTTTTTTTTAAAACATCTTGCATGACGCACAATCAGCTCTAGATAGGCTAGGCACAAATATCTTCAGTGCATCCATATTTTTGTGTGAGCATTGTTTGAATGGTAGCATGTCATGGATTCGATTAATTGCATGCTTTATCAAATCATGTATGGTTGTGAATGGAGTTCCCTTCCAAATCATATTTCTGCTAGGGCACATTGCATGAAAATACCAAATTCCAAGAATGGTTTCGTTTCTAGCATTGAGAAGTATGCAGCTTTGTACGATGAGGCTTTGGTTAAGGCGAAGCTTCAAGAGATTCGGGTACGACGCAAGAAAGATATTGTGCAGGATATGTTGTTTTCCCTCAGGATTGACTTGGCTCACAACCTTGGCAATACGTGGAACCCAGAGCTGAACATGGAAAGATTTCAGGTTCCTGAAGTTATTCAAGATTACATTGATGAAGTTTACGATCACCTCAAGGGCACTCAGCGAGGATGACGAGTCAGTCGCACTTCAAGCAATAGAGTTTTGGAGTTCTATTTGTGACGAAGAGATTGAGCTGCAAGAGCAGTATGGTGGAGAGTATCAAGGGGACTCAGAGGTGTCCTCATCCCAGTTTATTAAGCAGGCACTGTCTACACTTGTTCCCTTGCTTTTGGAAGCACTTATTAAGCAAGAAGAGGACCAGCTGCAGGATGAAGGAGCTTGGAATCTAGCAATGGCTGGAGGTACATGCTTGGGTTTAGCTACACAGATTGTAGGGAATGACATAGTGTTGCTGGTGATGCCCTTTGTCTAGGAGAATGTTTCTAAACCTGACTGGAGTTGTAGAGAGGCTACCACCTATGCCTTTGGCTCCATTCTAGAAGGCTCTTTAGTGGATACTCTGTGCTATTGGAGAGCATCAAAGATGCTCCAAATGTGGCTGAAAAAGTATGTGGTGCAATATACTTTCTTGCACAAGGCTAGGAGGATGTTGGTGGGACTTCTTCTCCTCTCTCCCCTTTCTTCCAAAACATTGTTCAAGCGCTGCTAGCTACAACCAATAGATAAGATGAAGATTAGTCTCGACTTCGGATTTCTGCCTACGAGATATTGAATGAGGTAGTAAGATGTTCAACCAATGAGACAGCTCCCATTGTCATGCACCTCATACCTATCATCATGCAAAAGCTTGGTCAGACCTTGGAGATGCCTATCCTGTCCTTGGAGGATCATGAGAAGCAAAATGAGCTCCAAGCTCCTCTATGTGGTGTGCTGCAGACAGCTGATCATTCAAAAGCTTGGACATTTAGAAGCAACCAAAGTAGGAATAGTCCAGTATATGCAGATCAAATGATGGGACTGTTCTTAAGGGTTTTTGACTGCAGAAGCTGCTACAGTACATGAGGGGATCAGAAATGACACTCGGTTGTAGGTGATGAAGAAACTATGAACGAAGAAAAAGCATCTTTGAAAGACTGCAACGACGGACAACATGGAGCTCGGAGGTGACAAAGAGAGATCTTCGGTGACAATCAAAGGCTGCTGCGATAACTGCGGAGGAGTCCGACAATCTTTATTGACCTGAAGTGCTTCTTTGTCGAAGCCTTCTGAGGTGGATGTCTGCATCAGAAGGCGGCAAGTCAAGCCGATTTGGAAGTCATGCAGTAAAAGATAGCAACCGAAGATGTAACGGAAGGAGATGCTGAAGACGTAAGAATAGCTGGAGTTTTCTTCCTGAGAACTAGCTACAATTTGTCTCTACACGGGACTGTCTGCTGCGGCGTCCTAACAGCGCGACGGAGAGGAGAAGGATGGGGCAAAAAACAACAGAAGTGAGGAAGGAGGAGGAAGGAAAAATTCAGGAAATAAATGAGGAGAAATACAAGGAGAAGAAAAAAGAAGAAGGTAAAGGAGGTATCTCATGAATGGAAGCTGGTGAACAAACACAAGCTAGAGTATCTGGAGGAGAGAAGGCTGAAGGACTTGATCAAGAAACATTCCGAATTCATCAGTTATCCAATATGTCTGTGGACTGAGAAAGCCATGGAGAAAGAATTGTCTGATGATGATGATGAAGAGGCACAGAAGGAGGAGGAAGACGAAGTGACTAAAGAAGGATGTAATGGAAGGAGATGCAGAAGGTCGGGAGGACAGAATAGCAAAAAAAGAAGAAAAGGTGAGACGCAAGGTGACGAGAGGAGAGAAAAATACAACGACAGATCAGAAGATGAAGGCGTAGCCAAAAGGTGAGGAGGAGCTTTGAAGATGAAGCCAAGAGGAGAGAAGATTAGCAAGCTCTGACACGACGACATAGATGTTGAGGTCGGAAGAGCGACAACAAAGCCACAGGAAGAGATGAAGGCTGTAGAAGATGATGAGTGTAAAGACAACGGTGATAAGCATAACTTGCATGTAAAATTCTCAAAGCAGGAGGATGAGAAGATGAAGGAGTGAGTCGACAGAATCGGTGAAGAGGAACACAAAGGAGATCTGCTGAGAAGATGGTGAAGAGATGAACAAAAACAAAAAGTAGACCGTTCAGCAAGGATAGCGTTAACTTAATGCATCAAGTAAAAGCCTTAAAGGCTTTAAAGTTTCCTAAGTTTTAATATTTTAAACGTCAAGAATAATAAATTTCCTTAAGTTTGAAAGGCATAAAAAGCCTAAGGCTTTTTGGGAAAGAAAAAGCATGTCCAACGTAAGGGAGGATGTAAAATACTATAAAAGGAGAGGAGAGTAGAGAGTTAGGGGCCCTTACCTTGTATCTTCTTGTCATCTTGTGAGAGATGTGAGAGGAGGGTCGCATGCGAGAGAATTTTTTTTGGATGTGCTATTGTCGAAGTTGAGGAAGATAGACTTTGTGGTGCAAAGCTTTGGATCAATGCTATTAAGGTATGAGAATATAGTTTACTTGGTTGTTGTCAAAATTTTGATACTTTCATTATGAGTTGTCTTGCGTGGTTCGTGGTGTTTCATTGAATATTGTAATTTTCCAAGTTGTATTGTGCATTCGACAAAGTCAATTACCCTAATCGGCACTCCTTAATATCTCGTTATCAGGTTGTGAGTGAGGCTTGTTCTCGATCACCGCTCGCCTAACATCTCTTTTTTGGTGCCTCTGCTGAGGAGTGCCGAAATTTTTGACTTTGTTTATAATTTGTGGATTGAATTGCTTGTTTGTGATCGTTTTTTTTTAATGACTAGTTCTTTTCCTGAATTTTATGGTAAAAAGGGAGTGGATTCTCAGCGATTCCTCGAAAAAATAGAGCTTGGACGTATTATCCAGCAAATAAATGACTCAACTCTGAAACTCCAAATTCTGAAATTTCAATTGTTAGAAGAAGGTTGTAATTGTTTTGAAGATTATGAAAAGACCCTTAGACTAAGAAATCCTCCTGTTCCTATGGAATATGAGGCAACTAAACAGGCGTTTCTTGACCATTTTAAAGAAACTGAGACTTCCCATGACCTTTGGATAAAAATAGAAACTTGTAAAAAGAGAGAAGACCAGACCATAGAATTTTTTGCCATAGAGTACGCTAGACTTTCGGATCGTTGGAATGTATCTTTAGGCCCAGGAGAGAGAGCCCTGAAAATGTTATCCTTAGGATGAGGTAATGGAGGACTAATGGGACAACCAAATCAAGAAATTTTGAGAGGGGAAAGAGGAGGAAACGGTAGAGGATATTTTCGTAGACAAATGGTAACTTGTTATTCATGTGGAGAGATAGGTCATATAAGTACAAACTGTCCATATCCACCTAGAGCAAGGGGGGATATGTATCCTTTACCTCAAAATTTGCCTAACAGGCAGAATGATTTTGGGATAGAAATAAAAAATGATTCTACTTCTCAAGAATCTAAGTTAAATGAGGAAGAGAAAGGAAAAAGTGCCATAAATTTTATTTTTTTAGAAAATAAAAAAAATAAAAAAATAAAATTGTTGATGTTATGCCTGCAATTAAAAGAAGAAGAGATGCTGAGAGAGATGAACCTAAAACTAGTAAGGCTGGTGAGGAAAGAGGGAGAAAAACAAAGAGAGGAGAGAAGAAAGAGAAAAAAGAAGAAAATAGATCGAGAGTACCTAGAAAACATTATCATACTATTGATATTCCTTTGGGAGAAGGAGAAAGTGACTATGATCTAAAGAAAGATATGATGGGTAGGAAAGCTGATAAATCTTTTGCTCAGTTGATGGAGTTGTGCCCTAGGATGAGAGGACAATGGAAGAAATTAGTAAATCCAAAAGGGAGAGAAAGATAAAAAGGTAATGTAAGAGTTTTGAGTGTAGAGGAGTTACCGGATATTTGCCCTGTAGTTGATGCTTGGTACAAAAATCAAAATATAGGAGAGGCATACATAGATGGAGGAGCACAAGTCACTATGATTACCCAAGCATGTGTAGAACAGTTTGGACTTTGAATAGTGGCAGGATCCGGTTTTAGAATTAGGCTTGCGGGAAAAAAAAAAGCTTAAGGGTCCATATGAGGGCCCTTCACAGCAAAAGTTGGGGGGGAAAAGGGGGCTTATAGAGCCCTAAGGGGGAAATTTGACAAGGGGGATAGTCTTAAAGACCACAGGAGGGGGGGCTTAGGAAGCCCACCCTTGGAAGCTTCCAAGGAGCTTCCAAGAAGCTGCTCGATATCACAAAGCCCACGTGGAAGGAGAAAGAGGGTGACTTCATGGCGAGCTGGAGGCAGGCCGGGCGATTTCTTCCCTGGCTCAGGATGTCAAATCGGCCACATCAACGTCCACTCCTCTCTTTCACAAATTTTGCACCACGGCAGCACAGCGGTCTCCCACCTCTCTCAATCCTACGCAGAGTCTTGGCTCTTCCTTCCCTCTCCAATGCTCCCCATAGCTACGAGTTTTATAGGGAGAGGGAAAGGTTCCTCCCTCCCCTACACGACAGGCGGGCATGGCCTCCTTCCCTCTGCAAGCTCCAGGAAGGAGCTTAAATATACATGCTATTCCCCTCCCCTCCAACACGACTGTCGACTAGGGGGGTAAGGGGAATAATAATTTTTTTTTCCATAATTCAATTTATTATCCTCACCCTTATCCTTTTGGCCTCGCCTTTTAGAGGAGGTTCATGCGTATTTCTAGGAAAGTCGGAATATTACATTCTCTCCCCCTTGGAGGAATCGAGATGTTCTCATCTGAGACAAACTGGGGATATTGATGTTTGAGAGTGCTTTCATCTATCCAAGTGGCATCCTCTTCGGGATAATCTTTCCACTGGACGAGGCATTCTCTCAAGGTTCTGGATCTCAGTTGTCTCTCCCTAACATCTAAGATCCTGTTGGGCCTAAGTTCAAGGACTCCTTGACTAGGCATTACAACTTGTTGGTCATCAAGTACATGGTTAGGATTAGGTACATACTTATTTAATAGGCTGATATGGAATACATTATGAACCTTTAGGTTCTCAGGGAGTTGCAGTTTGTAAGCATTAGGTCCTAGGCACTTGAGGATCTTGTACGGTCCACAATACCTTGGACTTAGCTTCTTGCAATCTCCTAAGGATAGGGATCTCTTCTTAGGGCGAACGCGAATGAAGACCATGTCTCCTTCTTTGAAGACTCTATCTTGACGCTTCAAATCCGCGTATGCCTTTCATCTATCCTTGGCAGCTTGGATTTCCTGTCTTATTGACTTTATTTGGTCATCCATCTCTTCCAACATCTGCCTTGAAGCTTCAACCCTCAAGGTTGGATCTGAGAAGTTTAGGGGGCTTCTACAGTCATGACCATACAATGCTTGGAATAGGGTTAACTGAATGCTTTGTTGGTAAGAAGCATTGTAGGCAAATTCAACCAAAGGCAAGTATTGAATCCACCTTTTTGGCTCATGACAGTAGTATGCCCTACATATCCTCAATGATTTGATTGACTCGCTCTGTTTGGCCATCTGTTTGGGGATGGTGAGCTGTGCTAAAACAGAGTTGAGTCCCAATGGCTTCAAAGATAGCTCTCCACAAGTGTGATGTGAAGAGAGAATCAGGATTACTAATGATTCTTCTGGGTAGCCCATGTATCTTGAATATCTCCTTGATAAACAACCTTGCAATGTCTGAGGCTTTATAGTTTGTCTTTACTGGAATAAGGTGTGCAACCTTTGTAAGCATGTCAACCACGACCATGTAATAATCCGCGGAAGAAATAAAATGGGAGAAATAAATTTTTTTAAAATTCCCCCCCTTATCCCTCCAGCCGACTGACGAGCTGGAGGGGGAGGGGAATAGAAGGAGCCATTTAAGCTCCTTGGTGGATCCTTATGAGGCAGGGGGGACATGCGTGTCGACATGCAAGGAGGGAAGATCCCCCTCCCCTCCACTATTTAAACGAGGGGGGGCTGCTGGTAGGAAAGGAGGGAGGCTGGAGCCGTGAGAGAAAACAAAGAAGGCTGTTGCCGCCGCTTTGCCATCAGGTGATACCATCGTTTAGAGGGAGGGAGAAGGTCGTGTAGTGCTGCGTGGAGGTAAGGAGCCGGAGGCTGGATCTGCTGCGCCGTCACCAACAAGCTTTGCCAACCCCTCTTCTTCCTCCACGTGTTAAAAATCACGAGCCCAGAAGACTTTAGAAGCTTCTTTGGAAGCTTCTAAAGCCCCCCCCTTCCTGTGGGCTCCCATAAGCCCTTCCAAGGTTTATAATTTTCCCCCCTAAACCCCTTTGTTCCCCCCCCCCCCCCCCCGGGTTTAATCCCTCTAAAGTCTTTTTTTTCCTTTCCCCCCCCGGTTTTAAACCCCCCCTAGAATTAGTAAATTCCCTTTTCCCCTTAAGCCCTTCCCTTAGACTTTGGGAACCTACCCCTGGTTTTAATTCCCCTAAGACCTTTTCCACCCCCTTATAATCCTTTTTAACCCTTCTTCAACCCCCTCATAACTCTCATTTTCCCACAACTCCCTAAGCTTTCTTCCTAATCCCCCGTATCCCCATTATTATTCTCCCCCCCCCCCCCCCCCCGAACCTAACCATCATCATGGCCTCGGATGGTACCCCGTAAGGGAAAAATAGCCGTGAGATAAAAGATAGGGAGGGAAAGAAAAGGGGAGTGAAAAGAAGGAGTGAAGGAGGAAGAGTGGGAAAAAGACAAAAGAAAAGGGAAGAAGGAGAAGACGGTGGAATTCCAGAAGAAAGAGAAAAAGGCTATCTCACATTCGAACTACGATGCCGCCAAAGAAAGTCCAAGGTGTAGCTGCGGGAGGGTCATCCCCTGGTATCCATGTGGATATCTCACCCCAAAACCAGGTTTTTTCTCTTGGCTTTAATTCGGTTTTAAGTCGATCATGCAAAGGAAAAATGTTAAGGATAGGATATATTTGTTCGAGTTATTTGTAACGAACGAGTTTAGCTTAGGAATGACAATGTATAGAACTTAGCTTTCTTAAAATTGCATCAAGCATTATAAATTACGAGCAAGATTATCCATTTACTATAGTAATATATTTTAGTTAAATCCTACGGTGTAGAAATTATATCTTGCACCATTAGTCTTATTCCTTCGCAACGAATCATGGTAAATGGCTAAATTCATGAAAGGTTTCTTTCGATGCTCAAATTACTAGGGAATTATCTTTGCTAGTTGCACATCTTAGCAAGGCAATTGTTGTTATTTGGCATGAGTTCATCTTTAAAGAAAATGGAAGTTAAATGTTAGGAATTAACAAGTATAAAAATTAGATATACGAACTCATTTGGAAATAAAATGTAATGGGAAATTGCTGGATAACACTCTATTAATACTTTTCCCTTGCTATTTGAGGACTTGGGGACTAATAAAGTGCGTATACACCAATTTCACAGCTAGGCCTTTTTCTTCCAAGGAGTATTGTCGCTCTTTGTATCACCTTGGCATTATGCTATATGCCAAATTAAACTGTACTGATTGAGAAAGTAAATTGTCAGAAGGATAGTAAAACCGTGACAAGACGATTAATATTACCTTCCAAAAGATAACTGAACCAATCTAAACATAGAAACATTCATACCCTAAACACTTGACTACTTTCCTTACCGTAGGGACAATAAATTCATAAAGATAAGAAACTAGGGTTTGTCCCCAAGGTTCTTAAAAGAAAAAACCAAGCCTGACATACGTCAGCTTAATGAATCTAAACAGATTATTCCATCGCAGGACTTGCGCAACATGTATGAAATCATTTAGTCTTGTGATTGATTCACAAGGAGAAAGGGGAAAAACCCTCATCAAGGACGGCAGATCCTTACGCAAGTTATCTTGCAAAAAGACGTATTTTTGGATATCCTTCTAAATAAGGAAAGTCGTAAACCGGAAACTAGCATATCTAAAGCACTTTAGGGTTAACCAAGTTGGGTATGCCCTAACACTGGAATGTAAAAGGATCTTTCCAATTTACAAGACACCCTGGGAACGAGTGCTGATACACTCAAAAAGGAAAGAACACTTCCTTAGCAGTTTGCCATACAACTGGATTGATTAATGGAAATGTTTGTGCTTGCTAGAGATTTTAGGGCTCTGTTTGAATTATGAATTACAAATTAAATAAATACCTATACTTCAGGTTAAAAGGCCTGAAGGGAGAGACAGCTTCAGTTACCTCCGACTGCCTGCCTGACCCTAACCAAGGGGGTTATTGACCGCGCCGGGAACGTGGACCGAACCTGCCGTGAGAGGTCTCTCCGTTAAGCTCTACTTGGAGTAGGAGGACGCTTGGTGCCGGGGGGGCTCTGGCCTTAAATCCCTCGCCTTCCGGGTCCTGCACAAGAGGCTAACGTGACTCGGGATTGGGTCTCGAGGCCCGCATACTAGTTGACGGGCGGAAGCTTGGAATAGTGATCCCTGAGGATTATTGGATACCCTTCGGGCGGATTATGGAAAAGCCTACGGGCGGAACTCCTTGTATTTCAAAGATAAAATGATGAAATGTAAAGAAAGAACTTGCTTGATATTGTTTTTCTATGTCACGTGATAAGATTACGTGAAGGAACCAGTGCTTAACGGGGTTAATTAACGAAGCTGATTGTTATATGTCAAATTAATGTGTTAGATAATTACATAACTAAACAAACCGAGGAAAGTGCGGAGGATGGGCCATGGGCCCGTCCTACGGTTGGGTGGTCCCGGTTAGCCGGGAACTTTTCTCAAAAATCTCGAAGAGCATCGGAATCATCATCATCATCAAAAAGAATAATGAGAACGATGACCTAGAGTTACGTCTTACCCGATTTACGCTCTTTTAGGGGAACGGAATGGGACTATGCCTTATGGGCAGAGAGGTTGAGCTTTGCATCCCTCTCATTTTCCATTCTCCTTGAACCAAGTGCAGCGTGAATCCGCTTCGGACCTGGCGTTTCTGCGTAAAGTAGTTCGCTCGGGTCTGACGCTAGTTGTTGTTAGCTAATGACCCATTAGGAAAACCCTAATTCCGATCGATCCTAAGTGGAAATGGCCAGGATGCTTCCGCTACGTGGCAGGCACGTGAAGAACTAGATCACAAAACCTGTAACATTCCATGGGAGTGCCGGGCGGAGCTTTCTAGACATCCTTTCCGATGGACTGCTGAGACGTGTCCTGGATGATACTAGGGGACACGTTACAGACCATGATGGAGTTGTATCCTCCCTGAACTTGGGGTAGGCCAACAACAAAGTCCATACTGATGAATTCCCATTTCATTTGGGGAATGTCAAGTGGTTGTAACTTCCCTGGCATTTTGACATGTTCCGCTTTGATAAGTTGACAAGACAAACACTCGGTGATATATTTGAGAATGTCACCTTTAATCTCTCCCAATGGTAGCTCTTCCTAACTGCATTGAGAGTCTTGACATAGCCAGGATGTCCTGAGAAAGAGGAATCATGAGCTTCCCACAATATCTTCTGCTTAAGTGACTGGCTTGCCGGTATACATAGCCTCATTCTATAGTAGACAAGTCCACTATTGACAGAGAATTCATGATACTTTGCCTGCAGCTTTTGATCCTGATCCTTGATAGAGATCTCCCTTAGCATCGTTTGGTAGGCTAGATCATGGCATGCTTCCTCTCCAGCTAACTTAAGTATTGGATTGTTTGGCATAGATACCTTTGTGGCTAGAGATTAAGCTGTTGATGGGTTTTGCAAGATTAGAGAATTTAGAAATGCCTTGCGACTGAGTGCATCGGCAACTACATTCTCTTTTCCTGGTCGGTACTTGATCTAAAAGTCATACTCCTCCAGCACTTCAATCCACCGATGTTGCCTCATATTGAGCTCTTTCTGGGTAAAGATCCACTTGAGACTCTTATGAATAGTCACTAGAGTAAACTTGTTATCCAACAAGTAGTGTCTCTAAAGCTTTAGAGCATGGATGACAGCTAGCAATTCCAAATCATGCGTAGCATAATTCTTCTCATGACTCTTCAATTTCCTTGAAGAGTAAGCTACACGATGACCTTCCTGCATGAGCACACAACCTAAGGCAAGCGTGCTAGCATCAGTTACTACCTCGAACTCCTTATTGAGGTCTGAAAGTTTTAGGATAGGTGCTCATACCAAATTTTGCTTCAGTCTATCAAAGCTGGTTTGTTTGGGAGTTGACCATGCAATGGATGTTTGCTTCTTCAATAAGTCTGTCAGAGGTGCTGCAATCCTTCTAGCAATGTTAGTGACATTTTTTGGTCTCAAGATAAGGTAATGAAGTGATTGGTGGAGCTTTGAGGATGATATAGTATGATGTAGAAATTCTTGAGGCATTCACTTATGTACTTCCTTTTAAGGGTTCTACTCGAAACATGGGTAGATGCTTTTAGGCACGTATTATGTTTCTTCATCCACTCTCTTGACTTGCATTGGAATTATTAAAGAATTTAGCAAAAAATTGGCTGATAATCTACCATTTATGTGCATTGAAAAGCTCTATTTATCCCTTAAAGCAATATCCCTTAAGGTATTGTTGGTCCTCATTGTGTAAGCATGAGTTGGAAGGACTTACCATAGTGGATAAGAGTGCAAGTAACTTTTGAGTGCCTTTACTAGACTAAAGGGAGACATATTTAATCTAATTTTTTAAAGAGAGGAAGAGACATTATACTCTTGGACGAAGTGCCCTTGAGGTATTATTTGTGGGAATACTGAGAGGATTCACCACTAGTTGCATTTGCATCTTTCAAAGAGACTTGCTCAAGAGAGGCACATTATTCTTATGCTATTGGAGGGTCCGCCACCAGTATCCCACCAACAGAGCCTTCCTGGCTGTCACTTCTCCTGCAAAATGTCCATGACATGGTTTGTCATGGCATGCTTTCAATACTATGCCGATTTCATCCCCTACAACACATCTTCGCAACACTTCATCTTTGCCTCTCTTGTACAATGCACCGCCTAGCAAAGTGTAGAGGGCTGATTCTAACAGAAGCTTCTTCTTCTCACGGCTTGAGATGCCAGGAGGATACTGTTGAGTTTCTAGGACATTGGCTATGTCTGCATACCAGGGGGTAACTGTTTCAACTAGAAACAAGGAAGCATCAAGAAGGTCTGGATCATCCTGTTCCTCTACTTCTATTTGAGGGATCCTTGATAGATGATCAGCTAGGACAGGGGAATGGCCAGGTTTATTGAATCTGCGAGGCGGGGAGCAGTGGAGACGGTCTATCTCTTTGAGAAATACCTACCTACCAGCATACTCACGTTACAAATCCACCTTCTTGTGCATCTTGTAGATGAAGTGGAGATTGCTGGACCTGTCCATACGCGATGGATGTTCTTTTTGGAGCGCTTCATGAAAACCCTGAAAGGCTTTGTGCGACAACGAGCTTGGCCAGAAGGTAGCATGGCTGAAGGTTGGTTGGTATCTGAGGCGCTAGTACATATTTCACAATGGCTACCAACGGTGAATCCAGACAACAAAATGCTATGGTCGCCAAAGGACGATGATAGGTTGACTGGAGATGTGGTGGTTGGAAATGGGGTAGAAAAAATATTGGATGCTACAATGGAGGAGAAGATGAATCGCTTTTGTATGTTGCACCATGCCTCTATGGAGATGTGGCTCACCAAGTACCGGATCGCTAGGCAAGATCGAGAGGAAGCGCGATCTGAATTCCGACATAGTATGCATCGACCGATTCGATATCCCAAGGGTATGGAGGAGATACCGCGGTTCATGTCAACGCGATGGTTGCATGGAGCTTTGACCGCAGCGTCTCGTGAAGGGGCGGAGATCTCAATGTAAGAGTGGGAATTCTCAAGGGGAAGTAGTCCAAAGGTGATGAGGTGCTTAGAATTTGTCATATCTACATTTTATATGCGACATCTAATTTGAGTGTTTCCATGTACAGTACAAAATATATAGCGCAGTGTGGTCGCGTGGATGGCATTTTTGCGTGGAGCGTATTGACAAAATGCACTCCACAATGGACTATGGTATCATGGCAAGGTTTGAGCAAGAGAGCCGACAACAAGCAACGGATCCAAACACAGTTATAGATGAGAGTATAGATGTGCAGTATAGATGTGCAGTGGTTCAAAGTGGTACTTGAAGGAGCTAGAGCAACAGTTCGACAAGGTCCATCTGGATTTCTAAAAATAGATTCCGAAAAAAAATCTCCCCGAAGTGCGAGAGTATATGATCAAAGTGATGTTCCGAGCATAGATGAAGATAATATGAAAATAGAGGGGTCGATATTGCAAGGGGTGGAGGCCACCGAAAGCTTGGAGCCAGCATCGGCTAACAATGATGGAAATACAGGAGTCCAAGAATTCTTTAAGAACGAGGTGGACTCATCCTTTTGTGGTGATATGTCTATCGACCTTCCATTGTATGCGGAGTTGTGTCAGGAGATTGACATGGGACCATAAGATACTTCATACTTGAAGCATCTACTTACTCAATTCCTTGACTAATCACTTATAAGGATACATAAGATATGCATTTTAAGTGAGATCATTTTTTTAGGATTTATATTACCGTGCTTTGTATGATTTAAATTGATTATGCTAACATCATTTTTTGCCTGTACAGGTGACATTTTCAGGATGAGTCGAGGGATGAGCGATGAGGAGTTGCAAGATATCTTCACACGCATGTATCCAGACTAGATCGCGAGATTTAGAGACATGGCAGACCAAGAGCTGTCTCGGACATTGTCAGGCCGCTCTGCTAGATCTACTTCAGTGGGATCGGATGCTTCAACTTCGAGCAGAAGAGGTGCTCCAGACTTGGGCCAGAGGGAGGGAGTGCTTCAAGGTCAAGGGAGATGCTGAAGAGATACAGAGGCAGTGAGCCCGTGGTCGGCACGGGATACAGGTGTGACTCCTCGCTCTCGTGGCAGTTCTAGGGAGCGTGGCTCAATCTTAGATGGATGCTGTGGAAGCACGGACACGGTGTATCTGTCTCGTCATTCAGCTGGAGTTGCGTCACCTCCAGGATTTGTCACACCTGTGGGGACATATACTGTAGTTACTCCGGCTTTTTCTCAGCCGTCTGTAGATGGCACCCCTATGGGTGCTACTCCGATAGATATTACCTCGATCGGTACACCGGATGCACAGGAGTCTCCTGGATATGCCCAAGAGCGTGGACGCACGTGGGAGAGGACCCATCTTAGGCATACCCTAGGGGGATATGCCTATCTAGTCGATGATAGGTTAGGAGCCATCATCATGAATGATGAGAAGAGGAGGGTGATGGCTCGCATGAGAGAGTTGTGCCAACAAGTTTTTTGGCACAACGTCTTAGATCATTGGAAGAACATACCAGAGGGGAGCAAGGACTACATAGTAGCATCCTTGCATAACACAATATTAGTGAGTTTTGGAATCTCCCAATTCCCAATTTTTGAATACTAAAAAGGTGGCATCCAGATAACATGCCCATAAGTTTCACAAAACTATATGATATGACCTATCATTGGAAAGCGCTTGAAAAATGGAATCTATTGAGATTTAAAGCGCTCCATTTGGAGTTATAGTATTCAAGTTATGACAAATCCAAAGATTTGACCATGTGTCCCAAACTTATGGGAAATTCCCATACTTTCCTTTCAAATCTGGTGTTGCATGAGGAGTTTTCAGTTCTAGCCTCAGTAGATAGATTTTCTACGAGCTGGATGATGGACTGCATGCGTGCATATATGTCACACATACGATCGGACGCACGCAAGGCACTCAAGAGTGGGGTTACAAAGCCCGAGTGGTTAGATGCGGACGACTGGTGCCAATTGAGGGAGGAGGCTACAGTTTCTCCAGGACGTTGGACTCAGCAGCGCGAGGTGATGAGGACACGACTAGAGGCCGGAGTGGTCCATCATCTTGGGAGTGGCAGCCACAGGACATATTTGGAGGACTTTGTAAGTTTTTCTTTTGTTTTGCTTGTTTTTTTTTTGCAATATCCTTTGTACTGACAATCATGTTTCTAACAATTAGTATTTTGTTTTCTTTGTAGCACTCCATTACAAATCACGATCCGATCAGCCTGGAGACTCGATATGCAAAGAGGCACGGTCTCACTGCATTGATCGACCGATTGTATAGACGCGGCTGCCCTGTAAGTCACTCATCTTTCTTTTCCGTAGTTACCATGTTTAATTAGAATGCATTATTGTGTGGTAGACTGATGTGTTGTTGTTTCTTTTTTTACAGAGTCCGTTCGATGCTCCTTTGCGGCGGGACGAGCTTTTGGATGGTGAGGATATGTAGCTCGCCCTTGGATCCCTGGAGCTCACACACCTTTCTTTTTTGGTCACCTGATCTGTGTAGACATTTTCTATGTAGTAATGATATCTTGTCATGATTGTACCAGTCGCTTTCATTATGCGATCATGTATTTATTTCATGTATCAATGTTATGATTTCAGTATGCTTTGTTTTTGTTTACATGAACATTATACACAGTGCAGAAACTATTTTGTATGGCCCAAATAAAGCGCACACAAAATTTTTTTTCCATGTTACCGTCGCTATTAGCGTCACAAATTTACTGCTCACATCATTATTGGTGTCGTTATTATCATCCCAGAGCGTCGGTATTTGCGACATTGATACCGAGTGTTCTATGGCATCGCCAATAACGATGCTTTTTGCGACGATGGGGACAAATTTTGTTATTTTAATAACACAATATTAGTGAGTTTGGGAATCTCCCAATTCCCATTTTTTGAATACTAAAAAGGTGGCACCCGGATAACATGCACATAAGTTTCTCAAAACCATATGATGTGACCTATCATTGGAAAGCGCTTGAAAAATGGAATCTATTGAGCTATAGAGCGCTCCATTTGGAGTTATAGTGTTCAAGTTATGACAAATCCAAAGATTTGACCATGTGTCCCAAACTTATGGGAAATTCCCATATTCCCCAATATGGTGTTTTAAATTACATTTTTGTCACTTTTAACGTCGGTATAAGGCCTATATCTTGTAGTGGTTTCCCATTAAAAGTACCGAATTTGAAATTTCTTGTACTTGTCTTGGCCTATTTCCTAAGAGCCTGTGCTTCAAGTGTCGTATCAATAGTACGTGGAATAACATCTTCAGGTTGCGCTCCACCTTGTTCGATAGTGGATTGTTAAAGTGTAGCCAATTGTGCCTTCAAGTTTTGACGTGCTCTTCCCTCTTCTTGAAGTTACATCATGATTAGATCCAATTTTTGCTCCATAATCGGCTTTGGCAAATTGCCTTCGCCCATAAAATCATTCGTGTTATGATCCGATATCCTATAAAAATCTCAAACAACCTCACACACTCAAAATCTCGTTAGAAGGATGAGCGTAGCTTAAATTTGGGTTTACAAGGCTTGCTTTTTTTTTCTTAATGGCTTTTTCTTAAGGTATAACAATTGATAACGGTCTTCTTCCAAGAAAAATAGTCTTCCGCATAGACTGCCCATGACAGCCTACTTGCTCTGAATCCATCAACCAAGTTGCAGGTGGAAACAGGGGCTTGCTGAGGCTTGAAGACCGGTTCGAGAATACCACAGTGTGAACTCTTGCTAGGTAATAAATTGAGAATTGAACTTTAGGCTTTAGTGAAGCTTAATGACTTTAAAATTTTTAAAAATCTTAATGAATTCTAGGAATTCGGAGCAACACGATGGCATGTTGTTGATGGATTCGATGCCCTGAGTACATCCTTCTGCCACACGAATCATGAATTTTAGAGAGCTTAGAGCTTAAGCTCTCTAAGATTAAGCATTAAGCTTAATTTAGCACTAATCATAAATTTCTTTATCTCTGAGAAAAAATGACATGAAGAGGAGACTACCCGAGTGGTCCTTCGCTCTACGATAGGTCCTTTGCGATCAACGGGTACAATAGAGGGTTTTTCGCTACCAATAACATGCTTGTGTTGTCAGTTCGTTGCAAGACAGCTTGTAGAGCCCATTCATTCTAGAAGATTTGCTTTCGCGAGAGATGGTAACCAATTGGAAGCTCTTGATCTTAGCCTCGCTCTGATACCACTGGTGCATAAATCGAATATTGTATACATGCGTAGTGAATGTGGAAAGGTCCCCAAGAATAAAGAACTCTACAAAACCTTCATTAAAGAAAAAGAGAATTTTCATGATATGAGACAAAAAGACAAATTGGTTCTTGCATGAGGGCTTTACAAGGTATGTATTTATAGATTTATTTATCTTTAAGCTCAAAAATAGCCCACTTTACAAATAGCATGCTTTCGCTTTTGCATTGTCTTTTGTCCAATTATAAAGTAACGCATTTGGGCATTCAAAAGTCGAGTTGTACCCAAATACAAATATCAAATAATGAAATATTTAATCAAGTGCCTATGCACATACAAGATAATAAATGTTTTGTTAAGCGCTTTAATAAATGTAACGTGTCCACCTGTTAACTTCAGGACACGTCTTAGTAGTCCATCGGAAAGGATGTCTAGAAAGCTCCACCCGGCACTCCCATGGAATTTTACGAGGTTTGCGATCTAGGACTTTTCGCATCTGCCACATAGCGGAAGTATTCTGGCCATTTCCACTTAGGACCAACCTGAATTAGGGTTTTTCCTAATGGTCATTTCCTAAACGACAACTAGCGTCGAACCCCAAGTGAACTACTTTACGCAAAAATGCCAAGGCCAAAGCGGATTTAGGCTACAATTGGTTCAAGGAGAATGCGAAACGAGAGGGATGCAAGGCTCGACCTCTCTGCCATAAGACATAGTCCCATTCCATTTTCCTAAAACAGCGTGAACTGAGATTATTGTAACTTAGACTCTAGGTCAACGCCCTTGCTATTCGTGTCCTTTGAACGATCTTCTTGCTGTCCATCATGATTGAGAAAAGTTCCTGGCCAACCGGGACCACCCATCCGTAGGACAGACCCATGGCCACATCCACCGCACTTTCCTCAAGTTGTTTTAGTTATCTAGTTACCTACCACATTTAGTTGGACATGCATCAAACAGCTGCCTTAATTAGTCCGTTAGGCACTGGTTCCTTCACGTAATCATAGCACTTGATATAGAAAAGCAATGTCAAACAAGTTCCTTTTCAATAGCTTATCATATTTATCTTTGGAATACATTTATAACATCCAGCCCGTAGGCTTATCCATAATCTGCTTGAAGGCTATCCAGCAATCCACAGGGATTACTAATCTAAGATTCTGCCCATAGACTAGTATGCCCCCTCTGACACCCAAGCAGAGGGATTTACGGCGAGAGCCCCCTCTGACACCCAAGCATCCTCCTACTCCAAGTAACGCTCAATGGAGAGACCTCTCACGGCAGGTTCGGTCCACCTTCCTGGCGTGGTTAACAACCCCCTTGGTTAGGGTCAGGCAAATAGTCGGGGGTAACTGAGGCTGCCTCTCCCTTCACGCCTTCAAGCTGAAGCATTAGATATCTTTTCATCCTTTAATTCTTTGAACAAACAAAGCAAACAGTGCTCTTAAAACTGTTACAAGCACAATCATTTTCATTGGTCGTTGTTTTTGGCCAACTGCTAAGGAGTGAATTCTTCTTTCCGAATGCATCCAGCACTCAAACCGAGATCAATTGCAACTTGGCAAGATTCCCAAGGGTTTGTTTTGTTAACCCTTATATCCTTGGGTTAGCGCCGTAGTCTATTTACCCAACTTAACGAATACTTTAAGTTCCATTAGTAGTAAATATGTTATTCCAATTTACTGATTGGTCTTTTGCTTCCAGGCAATTATCTAATTCCCTTATCTTGGTCACTTTTCCCAAGAAAGGTGTTATGTCAGGATGACTACTCATCCTCTTGCAAGATAAACTTGTGCAAGAATCTGCCAATCCTATTCCGAGGAATTGGCCATTCCCTTGTGATCAAATCACAAGATCATGCGACTTTGCAACTTGTTGCACAAAAGTCGCATCTAATTCATGGGACTATTTTACCCATCAAACGGCGTCTTCTAATCACGAAGTCATGATTAGATAGGGAACAAGGTTAGGCTGTCTTCATCACAATCCGTTCCTGATTGCCCTAGGCCGACATTGTCGGTCCTAGGGTTCCAAATTCAAATCGAGTTTCATCATTTTAGCGAGCGATCCTTAGGGTAAGAACCCTAGATCGTCTCTCGCAGGTACGTCCTATTGTCCCTACATTCAGTGAATGTGGGCAAGTCTTTGGGGTATAAGAGTTTTAGCTTTGGCAATAAGAGCGATTAGGTCATGTCCTCAGTGTACTAAATCCCAGTTAGCACTTGGGATATGTTGCATCGCTTTAACCATTCTTGAATGAGCCCCTCATGGTTTAGGTGTTTAAGTTAAACCAATTTACTTGTCTATTCTTGAAGATATTTACGATACCATTTTCGTAACCACATGATTGATTTCCTACGTTTGATTAGATTTACAAACCCTACTTTTCTAGTTAAAATCAAAGCATATGCTAAGTTACGGCATAACTTCTATTGATTCTTCTAGAACATGCATTCAAGATTTATGCTACTAAGTGTTAGGGTTTTATGTGAACCATGCAGCTTTTTCTAACTTCTTTTCTAAATGAGATATTTCTACGCTGAATGAGCACTACACAACCTTTCGTAACTATCTTCGTAGTTGATTGAGATTTAAGTCAATCGACTAGATTTTAATCTACTTCATGCAGCTCAAGAACCATTTCCATGCCTTGCAAATTCCTACGGATTATTAGCAACCTTCTTTTAATGAATCATTTCGAAGGAAAGATGCCTAATAATGCGACATGCGATTTATTCTTTCCATGCTTAATAGAAGTATACAATAATAATTTCGACTTTATAAAGATAGGCATTCATTACTTTGCAATGCATAAAAACCACTTGCTAGGAATGCATAGAGATCTTATGCTCTTCTTTTTCATTCGTTTAATACAAATGACTAATTCTTTGATTGAAGTTATTTCCTTTAATTTACCCAAGTATTTCATTCGAAAAAGTGCATCCTAATTTTTGTAAATGAATCATGCACAATTGAATTATTATGACGTAAATCAAAATTAGGAAGAAAACATGGACTTGTGGTGAAATGTCCACATGGATGCTAGGAGATGATCCTCCTGCGGTTGCGCCTTGTACCTTCTTAGGAGCCATCGTGAATTTGACCTTTTTGCCTTGGACGCAGATTTATGATCTTGGCCCATCTCCCTTGCACGCGAAATCCCTTTTGAGATTCGGCTTTCTTGACCAATTTCACCATCTTTTGGAACCGGGCTTTAGAAATGGAACTTATGAATTTTTCCTTCCTTTTCTAAAAGCTCTGGGAATGCAAGTGTTCTTCACGAGAAGGATCTTAACCAACTAGTGTGGAAATCCACGAAAGGTTTTGCAAATGGCTTTGTGGAAGTTATAAGGGGAGAGCTTTGAAAACACGGCTATGGTGTCTTTTGGGGAAACCAAGGGCCGAAAGGGTTTAATTTTCGGGGGATATAAGGGATGAAAAAGGCCTTAAACTCCAAGGGAAAAAAAAAGGGGTGTAAAAGATCGCTTTGGGAAGGCAATTAAAAGGGGATTTTAAAAGATTCCGAGGTAATAAAAACCCACTTGAGAGGGCAATAGGGAAGGCCCACGGGAAGAGGTTTAGAACTCGGGCTTTAGGAGCTTGTGGAAAACCCAAGGAGGGAAAAAAGGGGCTTAATGGGCTTTTAAAAGGCTTGGATGGGACCCCACGGGAATGGGGTTTAAATCCCGGGGAGGGGGGGTTTATTAAACCCACTTGAAAGGGGCCTTATAGAAACCCACAAGAAGGGGGGCTTCCTAAGGGGCTTTAGAAGCTTCCTAAGAATCTTCTAAAGCTTCTGGGGATGTCGTGGAGGCCCAAGTGGAGGAGAGAAGATGACTATTGGCAACGGCGCGGCAGATCAAAGCCCTTTAGCTCCTCACCTCACGGCCTGGCACAGTCGACGATCAGAGGCGGCGCTCTGCTTGGCAACGACGGCTTTATGCAACGCCTCCTCCCTCCTCACAACCATACACCACACTCTCCTTTCTCACAGCAATCTTCATTATGCAGCCCTCGATTATCTCCTTCAACCTCTCCACCACTTCTTTGGCCTAGCAGCGTCCCGACTTCCTCCTTTTCCGTTAGCGTTACCCTCTCCCCCCAGCTCCCATGGTGATGGTTTTTATAGGGAGAGGGAGAGATACCTCCTCTCTCCCATGTGGCCTAATGCATGGGTATTTACTCCCCATGGCTTCCAGCTCCAGATGCTTAGTCATAGCACCTCCCCTCCCTCTCCTCCAGCACGACAGTCGACTGGGGGAAAGAGGGGATAAATTTTTTTTCCATTAATACCAATATTATCCTCATAACCTCCTCCCAAGAGGAGGTTCATACAAGGATGTGCGGGTTTCTTTAAACCCTTGGTCTCGTTTCTACCAATGAAGATTAGGATACATCGAGTAAAAGGTCGCACTATCCGTATATTCAATGCCAGCATCGTCATTGCACGAGACTCACGAGTATGTAATATTTTTCAGCAGGAAATATTACATTCTCTCCCCCTTGGAGGAATCGAGATGTCCTCATCTCAAGATAAACTAGGGATATTGATGGTTGAGAGTGCTTTCATCTATCCAAGTGGCATCCTCCTCAGGATAATCTTTCCACTGGACGAGGCATTCTCTCAAGGTTCTGGATCTCAGTTGCCTCTCCCTAACCTCTAAGATCCTGTCAGGCCGTAGTTCAAGGACTCCTTGACTAGGCATTACAAATTGTTGGTCATCAAGTACATGGTTGGGATTAGGTACATACTTCTTCAATAGGCTGATATGGAATACATTATGAACCTTTAGGTTCTCAAGGAGTTGCAGTCTATAAGCATTAGGTCCTAGGCACTTAAGGATCTTGTATGGTCCACAATACCTTGGACTTAGCTTTTTGCAATCTCCTAAGGATAGAGAACTCTTGTTTGGGCGTACGCAAATGAAGACCATGTCTCCTTCTTCAAAAATTCTATCTTGACGCTTCAAATCCGCGTATGCCTTTTGTTTATCCTTGGCGGCTTGGATGTCCTGTCTTATTGACTTTACTTGGTCATCCATCTCTTCCAACATCTGCCTTGAAGCTTCAACCCTCAAGGTTGGATCTAAGAAGTTTTGGGGACTTTGACAGTCATGACCATACAATGCTTGAAAAGGGGTCATCTGAATGCTTTGTTGGTCAGAAGTATTGTTTGCAAATTCATCCAAAGGCAAGTATTGAATCCACCTTTTTGGCTCACCATAGTAGTGTGCCCTTAACATATCCTCAATGACTTGATTGACTCGCTCCGTTTGGCCATCAGTTTGGGGATGCTAGGCTGTGCTAAAACAGAGTTGAGTCGCAATGGCTTCGAAGATAGCTCTCCACAAGTGTGATGTGAAGAGAGAATCACAATTACTAATGATTCTTCTAGGTAACCCATGTAGCTTGAATATCTCCTTCATAAACAACCTTGCAATGTCTGAGGCTTTATAGTTTGTCTTTACTAGAATAAGGTGTGCAACCTAAGTAAGCATGTCAACCACAACCATGATGGAGTTGTATCCTCCCTGAACTTGGGGTATGCCAACAACAAAGTCCATACTGATGAATTCCTATTTCATTTGGAAAATGTCAAGTGGTTGTAACTTTCCTGGCATTTTGACATGTTCGGCTTTGATACATTGACAAGACAAACACTCAGTGACATATTTGAAAACATCACCTTTAAGCCTCTCCCAATAGTAGCTCTTCCTAACTGCATTGAGAGTCTTGGCATAGCCAGGATGTCCTGAGAAAGGGGAATCATGAGCTTCCCACAATATCTTCTACTTATGTGACTAGCTTGCCGATATACATACTCTCATTCTATAGTAGACAAGTCCACTATTGACAGAGAATTCATGATACTTAGCCTGTAGCTTTTGGTCCTGGTCCTTGATAGAGATTTCCCTTAGCATCTTTTGATAGGCTGGATCATGGCATGCTTCTTCTCTAGCTATCTCAAGTATTGGGTTGTTTAGAATGGACACCTTTGTAGCTAGAGATCTAGCTGCTGATGGATTTTGCAAGATTAATGAGTTAAGGAATGCCTTGTGACTGAGTGCATTATCAACTACATTCTTCTTTCCCAGTCAGTACTTGATTTCAAAGTCATACTCCTCCAGTACTTCAATCCACTGACGTTGCCTCATGTTGAGCTCTTTCTGGGCAAAGATCCACTTGAGACTTTTGTGATCAGTCACTAGAGTAAACTTATTACCCAACAGGTAGTGTCTCCAAAGCTTTAGGGCATGGATGATAGCTAACAATTCTAGATCATGCAAGCGTGCTAGGATCAGTTACTACCTCGAACTCCTTACTGAGTTCTGGAAGTTTTAGGATAGGTGCTGATACCAAACTTTGCTTCAATCTATCAAAGCTAGTTTGTTCGGCAGTTGACCATGCAATGGATGTTTGCTTCTTCAGTAAGTCCATCAGAGGTGTTGCAATCAAAGCATAGTTTTTGATGAAGATCCTATACCATCCTGTCAATCTAAGAAAACTACGTATTTCTTTGACAGTTGTTAGTATTGGCCATTCTAGCACATCTCTGACTTTGGCTGGGTCCACTAAGATTCCTTCCGCTAATACAATAAATCCTAGATATTCAATCTCTGACGCTTGAAGAATGCACACTTCTTCATCTTAGCATAGAGCTTATGTGGTCTCATTGTCTCAAGGACAATCTAAAGTTGGGGTTCATGATCTTCCTCCTGTTTGGAATAGACTAAAGTATCGTCGAAGAAGACGAGTACGGAGTCATCAAGATATGGCCTAAAGATTTCCTTCATTAACCTATTGAAGGTGGCAGGCGCATTTGTAAGCCCAGATGACATAACTAGAAACTCAAAGTGTCCATATCTTGTGTTGAAGGCCGTCTTTGGGATATCTTCTTCCTTGATTATTATCTGATAGTAACCAGACCACAGATCAATCTTGGAAAAGATCTTCGCATCCTAAAGACGATCAAGAAGCTCATCTATTTTATGAATAGGGTACTTATTCTTGACAATTAATTGATTCAACCCTCTGTAATCGATACACAATCGAAGTGTTCCATATTTCTTTTTCTGGAACAGTACTAGAGCTCCCCATGGTGAACTGCTAGGATGGATGTAGCCTTGATCTAGCGGTTGCTTGAGTTGTTCCTTCAGCTCAATTGCTTTCAGGATGGACATTCTATAGGGTCTCTTTGCAATTGGCGCAGCTCCTAGTATTAGCTTGATCTCATGATCCACTTCTCTTTGAGGCTGAAGTTCTGTCAACTCTTCAGGAAATATATCCGCGTGTTTCTTTAGCCATGAGGGTCCTTCACTAGACTCATGTTTCTGATCTAACTTGTTGAGCTTAATCAAGTAGAGAGGTAGTCCCTTTCTGACTCCCTTTATAATCCGAGATGCTTTGGCCAATTGAATTTTCGGCTTTCCAGCCTCACCTTGAGTTGAGACCAATTCCCCTTCAGAGTTTGAAAGGAAATTTGGCCCTTTCCACAATGAATGTGGGCGTCATTAGGTTTAAGCCAATCCTAAGTTCATGAATCTGAATTTGACCGAAGTCGTCTTTCCTCCCAGAAAGAATTCCACCTTAGCAGTTTGCTTGGTACAAGTGACCTCACGACCATTTGCCAATTCCATAAGCAAGATAGGTGCTTCTACTATGGCTATTCCTAATATTTTTGTACAAGCTGGTGAGATAAAGGAATGTGTACTGCCACAATCAATCAAGGTTTTGAGACCTTTACCTTGGTAGTCTGATGGTATTTGAATCACCGAAAACTGGCGATTCGGGCCTTTCTTGTGTAGAGCGGCATGGATTGTCGCCCTTTCAAACTCTGGTTCCATGGTTGGATCTTCCTCTTCGCACATTTCCTTGTTGGCAACGCATGCGGTTCTTCCTCTACCTTGGGAAGCAGCTCCCTAGCCATGGCTCGTTCCTTGGAAAGGTGCTTGGCGATGTCCTCCTCCAAGCTTGGGACATTGCCTCTTGACATGTTCTGGCTTGTTGCAATGGAAGAAACGGAAGTTCCGGCCATTGCTTTGGGTAGGGACAAAGCTGTTGGCATTATTAGTCCTTGCTTTCTTTCTTTGTCTCCGATTTTGACCTTGAACTCTCTTCATTTGAGGCCTAAATGCTCCTTTTTTCGGGTCATTATAAGACCAAGTTTTGTTACTTCTTGGTCTAGCCTACACCTCCTGAATTATAGGTGCAGCTCGAATGAGTGTGTCTTGAAGATGGCGCATAGATTCGAGACGATGTTAAAGAGTTTACTGTTCATGATATAAATCATGGGATTCTTATGAACACAAAAGAGTTTCACTAGAAGTTATATGAGATATTTGCATACAAAATTCATGCATTGTTATCCAATAACCACCTTGGTTATACAAGTTCTTTTGTATTTAGCATATAATTTTCACTTATACCATGTACATTTATGAAAAATAAGTCTATGGGAACCTACAACTTGGACATCTGGAAGTAATTGACAGTCTGTAGGATAAATCACATTAATTCAGGTACAAAAATATGGTCAGAACCCAAGAATAATGCCAAAAACTGTCAAAAGTCCACTATGTCCACATGGGACCAGAAGTAACTAACTTAAGTGACCAGCAAGTGACCTAGGCTGGTCAAAAAGTGACCAAGGACTGAGTAGAGAGCAGCCCGCATTTTTTGGCGCAAAATGCGGACTGCACTGTCTGAGGCAAACTAGAGAGAGCTGGAGCTATGGTGCATGAAATGGAGCATGCAAACTGAAGATTAACAGGTCCAACTACTGAATATGTAAACATGGTGAGAGATCCACTTCTCTGCCTCTTTGGCCTGACGAAAATGCATACTGAAACTGTCTATAAAAGAGGGAAATCTGAGAGAAGAGTATTCAGCGTGCCCTTATGCACGACTTCTCTCATCTTGTTTACCTTATTCTTGGTCCAATGAAGCCCAACTTGTACCCAAGTACTTGAGTGACTTTGGGGCAAGCAAAGGGTGAGGATATTGAAGACTTATGGACTGTTATGGGCTGTAATAACCAGTCATAAACAGGGCAGCCCATTGTTATGATCCATTTTTATGAGCAAACATGGGTTTTTTATGGTTGTAATGGAGGGAAATGACCTCTTTTCTTCAGGACATTGTTCATAGATGATCAAAAGTGCTTCTTCTTGAGTTTATGCACTCATTTTGAACTTGATTATGGGCTAGAATTTTCTATTTTAAAACAGGGCTGAAGCTAAAATATACTTTTTCAATTCACTTCATGTACCTTTGGCCCAAATCTTGGATGCATTTGAATCTATCAACAATATACTTGTTCCAAAGGGTTGAAATTCATCTATGTATATGAAATGAATACCATTAGAGCTTGCATTTGATATTCATAAATCTAAAAATATCGTTTATGATATGATGAATGTATCCTGAGGCATTTGATGTAATCAAGTTAGTCCTATTCCTTATGTTCGTGTATGCTAAGTACATAGTGAGAAGGCTTGAACTCTTCTTCCGTACCTAAATCATTTCTAAATCCCGGATCTTATTAAACCTCAATCCATTTTTCCTTTCCGAATCTTGAATCCTAAACTCTTCTTCTGCACTAAAAGCCCCGGTGGTAGACCTTCAACTCTTAATGCAACGACAGTGGTGAACCCGACGTGAAGGTCCGCTGCGGAAGAAGAAGTTCAATGGGAGAATCATCAAGTTCGGGAGGAGATTCTTTGCAACAGTTGGTTCATCTAATGCAAGAGAGCCAACAACAACAGTTGCAATTTCAGCAGCAGTTGCAATTGCAACAACAACGGAGACAAGAAGAAGAGCGGATTGATGCTACTGCCATTAAGGCCTTAGAAGCAGTTGGGCATGAGCTCAAGCAATTTAATGGGCAAAATGTGTCCTCTTTTATCTGCCTCTACACTGACAGGATGGTCTTCTTTGGAGTTTCTCAGCATGCCTGGAGCCGTTACTTTGCCTGCCTGGCTGTGCATGGTCTCCAGGACCAAATTCATGGTCTTTTCCAAAAAGATGCAGGATGGACTATGTTCAAGAAGGCTCTTCGAGAAGAATTTTTCCTTGAAGATTCTGGCCTTATGACAAAGAAAATCTTCATCGAATGGGTCGAAAGGCCCAATAAGGGTCTAACTGCTCTTCATCGAGAGTTTGAAAGCAAATTTGCCCAACTAGATCCCGATGACCAACAAGGTATGGAAAGTCAAAAGATTGAATTATTTTTAAAAGCTGCAGATTCTTCTCTTCAGGAGAAATTGACTGACCGACTTGAAGACCCTGACTCTGAGTCGGGATTGAAGACTGCTTGGAGTGATATCACTAAAGCAGTTAATATGATTGCTCGAAGAGAGCGATTGCGCCTAAGATGGGGATCAACCCCTATAACAACTGAATCTATGAAGGAGCCTGTTCCAGTTTCTCGACCTCCTGTCTCTATGGCCGAGCAATCAAGAAATTATGTTGTTCCTTCTCCAAAGAAGGATGTCATGGACGAGTTAATTAAAAGCATGCGGGATCTCCATCTTAATTTAACAGAAATTAATTCTAAAGTAGAAAGGCTTGATGTTAAAGGAGAAGAAAGGGGTCGGTCAACCACCCAAAGACCTACACGACAAGAGGGAGTGCGGTGCATTCAGTGAAGCTGAAGTACAAAAATTAGTCTTTTGGAAGGATGGAAAAATTCATGCAACTGAAACCAGGCTTCCTCTTGAGCCAAACTTCGACAACGGTGGCATGAAGAAAAGATTGGAGGATTTGGCAACAAGAACGGCCTATGCAGCTGTTGATGCTGCAACTTATGGGTTGCATATTGAACCAACTAATGAAATTGTTAAAACATGTAAAACTAATGCAAAATCTAAAGTGTGGATGCAGACCTTGGAACGCATGGAGCAAGGCAAGGCAACTAAGGATGATTTAACCTCTGCCAACCAATGTATTCGAGGAAGAACCGAATGGTCTGAGCCTGTGGATTCATTTTCAGCTTTTTCCCGGTTAGCTGAAATTAATAATCAAGAAGCCATGATAGAAGAAAAGAGAAGAAGAGAAGAATATGTTGCCGGTCCTTTCTCTTCAGGACCGACTAAATGCATAACAAGAAGCAAACTAGACCAACAGAAGGCTGCTGAAAATCTGCCACCACCAAAATTTGACATGGGAGAAGCCCCTCAAGCAAAGAAAATAGAAGGAAAAAGAAAAAGCAAACATCCTAGTTGCAAGTTGCAGTCTGACATAGAGACCGCAACGGATCTTAAACGGATCCTAGAAGAAAGGGTTCTTGGAAGTAGAATTGAATTTGCATTAGGTGAAATTCTCAGTATTGCAAAACGAGGATTTCATGATGTAATAATTAATGTAATTAAACGAAAAAGACAACATGTTGGTGAGGAAACTGAAGAATCTGTACATGCTTTTTTGCAAGTACTTCATGTGTATTTGCAGGATGAAGAAAATCTAAAAACCCAAGGGATTCGACTGGAGGCAATCAAAGAATTGATTGCAGCCATAGAAGCCAAAGAAGAAGACATTTATGAAGCAGAAGCCAAAGAAGCCATAATGGTGGAAACTTCTCAATCTAAATGCAGCCCATGCATAAGAAAGAGACTCTTCTTCACAACATGCAAGAAGAAAGTGAAACTCACTTTATTCGAAGTAGTCACTATTCCCGTACCCATTGGGCAAGGGCGACTATTGAAACTGTTGTTAAAATTGGTGAGAAAGAAACTCCATGTATTGCCCTTATAGACCATGGTTCAGAAATTAATGTTATGTCAAGAAGTCTCTATGAGAATGGTGGATGGCCCATTGATGTGGACCCAGGGTGGTGCATGAAGGAAGCCAATAACTCTTCTGGCGATCTTTATGCAGCATGTCCTTTTGTACAAGTTACTATTGGTAATGTAAAAGATGAATTTCATTTCTTTGTTCAAGATTCCTGCAGTTATCCAATCATTCTTGGACAACCATTTATTTCCGAGTCTCGTTTAGAGACAAAGACTCTTGATGATGGTTCATCATATGCTCGGATAAGAAGCAAGGATAATGATAAAGCTGTTCAATTCTAACTGTCTTTGTTAATCACCATTGGAATAGGGATCGATTGAGAGATCATCCTATTCCTCCTAATGCTCGAGAATTAAAGGGTTTTCGGGTAGCGCTGCTATAAGTGGAGGCTATGGCAGTGCATCATATGACAAAAAATTGCCTCCACATATGAAGGAGGCAAGGTCAAAAGCTGATTTGCAGGTTTTTTCAGCCAATGGAGTGGGCTGTTATAAACAGTTTTCAGCCATGAACATGGCTGAAAGAAAGTATTTGAGTCATATGGAGCAAGAGCTAAAGAAAATTGATGTTTTACCCAAAGATGAAGAGATTTCAGGACTATTTTATGGGCTGAATTATAATGATACAATGGCTGAAATTTATACAGCCATTCATGCAGAAAATCAAGCTGAAAATCAGTCCATACAGGTATGTACATTGGATATGTATGAAATAATTCAAGAATTTGCAGATTATGAAGCTTTTGGACAGTCAAACAAGGATGAAGCAAGAGTAGAAACAAAGTATAAAACAGTTCATAAGAAGGTCAAGCCGGTAGCTACTCCTCTACCACCTGAAAGCGAAGGACTGGCAGAAAGGGCTTCCAAACAACCAATCCTTCGTGATACTAAAGAAATTGGTCACCAATTTACAGCAGAAAGTCTACAAAAGCTGAAAATTGGTGACAACTCTTTTCTCTTGCCAGCTGAAAAGCAAATCTTCATGCAAATGTTAAAGAACCATGGTAAAGCTTTTTCATTTCAGCCACATGAAATTGGCTGTGTGGATCCAAGCATTGTGGCACCAATGGTAATTTTTATAGTCCCACATGTGCCTTGGAATCTTAAACCAATTCCGATTCCAAGGGCTCACTTGCCTAAACTATTGGAGCTTTTAAATGAAAAGATAAAAATGCGAATATTGGAGCCATCTTCAGCTCCATATTCCAACTGATGGTTTGCCGTACCTAAGAAGAATGGATCTTTAGGATTCATTCAAGATCTGCAACCTGTCAATAAAGTCACTATAAGGAACGTTGGATCAGGACCAATTGTGGATGAGTTCGCCGAAGCATTTGCAGGAAGGGCAATCTATTCCATGGGAGACTTATATTCAGGCTATGACCAATTTCAGCTTGCTTTGGAAAGCCGTGACATTACCACAATGAAGACGCCTCTTGGCCTAGTCCGCATGTGTACTCTACCTCAAGGGGCTACGAATTCAGTAGCTCACATGATGAATGCTATGCATAAAGTACTTCAGCACGACAAGAGGGAGTGCGGTGCATTTCGTGAAGCTGAAGTACAAAAATTAGTCTTTTGGAAGGATGGAAAAATTCATGCAACTGAAACCAGGCTTCCTCTTGAGCCAAACTTCGACAACGGTGGCATGAAGAAAAGATTGGAGGATTTGGTAACAAGAACGGCCTATGCAGCTGTTGATGCTGCAACTTATGGGTTGCATATTGAACCAACTAATGAAATTGTTAAAACATGTAAAACTAATGCAAAATCTAAAGTGTGGATGCAGGCCTTGGAACGCATGGAGCAAGGCAAGGCAAGTAAGGATGATTTAACCTCTGCCAGCCAATGTATTCGAGGAAGAACCGAATGGTCTGAGCCTGTGGATTCATTTTCAGCTTTTGCCCGGTTAGCTGAAATTAATAATCAAGAAGCCATGATAGAAGAAAAGAGAAGAAGAGAAAAAGATGTTGCCGGTCCTTCCTCTTCAGGACCGGCTAAACGCATAACAAGAAGCAAACCAGACCAACAGAAGGCTGCTGAAAATCTGCCACCACCAAAATTTGACATGTGAGAAGCCCCTCAAGCAAAGAAAATAGAAGGAAAAAGAAAAAGCAAACATCCTAGTTGCAAGTTGCAGTCTGACATAGAGACCGCAACGGATCTTAAACGGATCCTAGAAGAAAGGGTTCTTGGAAGCAGAATTGAATTTACATTAGGTGAAATTCTCAGTATTGCAAAACGAGGATTTCATGATGTAATAATTAATGCAATTAAACGAAAAAGACAACATGTTGGTGAGGAAACTGAAGAATCTGTACATGCTTTTTTGCAAGTACTTCATGTGTATTTGCAGGATGAAGAAAATCTAAAAACCCAAGGGATTCGACTGGAGGCAATCAAAGAATTGATTGCAGCCATAGAAGCCAAAGAAGAAGAAATTTATGAAGCAGAAGCCAAAGAAGCCATAATGGTGGAAACTTCTCAATCTAAATGCAGCCCATGCATAAGAAAGAGACTCTTCTTCACAACATGCAAGAAGAAAGTGAAACTCACTTTATTCGAAGTAGTCACTATTCCCGTACCCATTGGGCAAGGGCGACTATTGAAACTGTTGTTAAAATTGGTGAGAAAGAAACTCCATGTATTGCCCTTATAGACCATGGTTCAGAAATTAATGTTATGTCAAGAAGTCTCTATGAGAATGGTGGATGGCCCATTGATGTGGACCCAGGGTGGTGCATGAAGGAAGCCAATAACTCTTCTGGCGATCTTTATGCAGCATGTCCTTTTGTACAAGTTACTATTGGTAATGTAAAAGATGAATTTCATTTCTTTGTTCAAGATTCCTGCAGTTATCCAATCATTCTTGGACAACCATTTATTTCCGAGTCTCGTTTAGAGACAAAGACTCTTGATGATGGTTCATCATATGCTCGGATAAGAAGCAAGGATAATGATAAAGCTGTTCAATTCTAACTGTCTTTGTTAATCACCATTGGAATAGGGATCGATTGAGAGATCATCCTATTCCTCCTAATGCCCGAGAATTAAAGGGTTTTCGGGTAGCGCTGCTATAAGTGGAGGCTATGGCAGTGCATCATATGACAAAAAATTGCCTCCACATATGAAGGAGGCAAGGTCAAAAGCTGATTTGCAGGTTTTTTCAGCCAATGGAGTGGGCTGTTATAAACAGTTTTCAGCCATGAATAGGGCTGAAAGAAAGTATTTGAGTCATATGGAGCAAGAGCTAAAGAAAATTGATGTTTTACCCAAAGATGAAGAGATTTCAGGACTATTTTATGGGCTGAATTATAATGATACAATGGCTGAAATTTATACAGCCATTCATGCAGAAAATCAAGCTGAAAATCAGTCCATACAGGTATGTACATTGGATATGTATGAAATAATTCAAGAATTTGCAAATTATGAAGCTTTTGGACAGTCAAACAAGGATGAAGCAAGAGTAGAAACAAAGTATAAAACAGTTCATAAGAAGGTCAAGCCGGTAGCTACTCCTCTACCACCTGAAAGCGAAGGACTGGCAGAAAGGGCTTCCAAACAACCAATCCTTCGTGATACTAAAGAAATTGGTCACCAATTTACAGCAGAAAGTCTACAAAAGCTGAAAATTGGTGACAACTCTTTTCTCTTGCCAGCTGAAAAGCAAATCTTCATGCAAATGTTAAAGAACCATGGTAAAGCTTTTTCATTTCAGCCACATGAAATTGGCTGTGTGGATCCAAGCATTGTGGCACCAATGGTAATTTTTACAGTCCCACATGTGCCTTGGAATCTTAAACCAATTCCGATTCCAAGGGCTCACTTGCCTAAACTATTGGAGCTTTTAAATGAAAAGATAAAAATGCGAATATTGGAGCCATCTTCAGCTCCATATTCCAACTGATGGTTTGCCGTACCTAAGAAGAATGGATCTTTAGGATTCATTCAAGATCTGCAACCTGTCAATAAAGTCACTATAAGGAACGTTGGATCAGGACCAATTGTGGATGAGTTCGCCGAAGCATTTGCAGGAAGGGCAATCTATTCCATGGGAGACTTATATTCAGGCTATGACCAATTTCAGCTTGCTTTGGAAAGCCGTGACATTACCACAATGAAGACGCCTCTTGGCCTAGTCCGCATGTGTACTCTACCTCAAGGGGCTACGAATTCAGTAGCTCACATGATGAATGCTATGCATAAAGTACTTCAGCACGACAAGAGGGAGTGCGGTGCATTTCGTGAAGCTGAAGTACAAAAATTAGTCTTTTGGAAGGATGGAAAAATTCATGCAACTGAAACCAGGCTTCCTCTTGAGCCAAACTTCGACAACGGTGGCATGAAGAAAAGATTGGAGGATTTGGTAACAAGAACGGCCTATGCAGCTGTTGATGCTGCAACTTATGGGTTGCATATTGAACCAACTAATGAAATTGTTAAAACATGTAAAACTAATGCAAAATCTAAAGTGTGGATGCAGGCCTTGGAACGCATGGAGCAAGGCAAGGCAAGTAAGGATGATTTAACCTCTGCCAGCCAATGTATTCGAGGAAGAACCGAATGGTCTGAGCCTGTGGATTCATTTTCAGCTTTTGCCCGGTTAGCTGAAATTAATAATCAAGAAGCCATGATAGAAGAAAAGAGAAGAAGAGAAAAAGATGTTGCCGGTCCTTCCTCTTCAGGACCGGCTAAACGCATAACAAGAAGCAAACCAGACCAACAGAAGGCTGCTGAAAATCTGCCACCACCAAAATTTGACATGTGAGAAGCCCCTCAAGCAAAGAAAATAGAAGGAAAAAGAAAAAGCAAACATCCTAGTTGCAAGTTGCAGTCTGACATAGAGACCGCAACGGATCTTAAACGGATCCTAGAAGAAAGGGTTCTTGGAAGCAGAATTGAATTTACATTAGGTGAAATTCTCAGTATTGCAAAACGAGGATTTCATGATGTAATAATTAATGTAATTAAACGAAAAAGACAATATGATGGTGAGGAAACTGAAGAATCTGTACATGCTTTTTTGCAAGTACTTCATGTGTATTTGCAGGATGAAGAAAAGCTAAAAACCCAAGGGATTCGACTGGAGGCAATCAAAGAATTGATTGCAGCCATAGAAGCCAAAGAAGAAGACATTTATGAAGCAGAAGCTAAAGAAGCCATAATGGTGGAAACTTCTCAATCTAAAGTGCAGCCCATGCATAAGAAAGAGACTCTTCTTCACAACATGCAAGAAGAAAGTTAAACTCACTTTATTCGAAGTAGTCACTATTCGCGTACCCATTGGGCAAGGGCGACTATTGAAATTGTTGTTAAAATTGGTGAGAAAGAAACTCCATGTATTGCCCTTATAGACCATGGTTCAGAAATTAGTGTTATGTCAAGAAGTCTCTATGAGAATGGTGGATGGCCCATTGATGTGGACCCAGGGTGGTGCATGAAGAAAGCCAATAACTCTTCTGGCGATCTTTATGCAGCATGTCCTTTTGTACAAGTTACTATTGGTAATGTAAAAGATGAATTTCATTTCTTTATTCAAGATTCCTGCAGTTATCCAATCATTCTTGGACAACCATTTATTTCCGAGTCTCGTTTAAAGACAAAGACTCTTGATGATGGTTCATCATATGCTCGAATAAGAAGCAAGGATAATGATAAAGCTGTTCAATTGCTAACTGTCTTTGTTAATCACCATTGGAATAGGGATCGATTGAGAGATCATCCTGTTCCTCCTAATGCCCGAGAATTAAAGGGTTTTCGGGTAGCGCTGCTATAAGTGGAGGCTATGGCAGTGCATCATATGACAAAAAATTGCCTCCACATATGAAGGAGGCAAGGTCAAAAGCTGATTTGCAGGTTTTTTCAGCCAATGGAGTGGGCTGTTATAAACAGTTTTTAGCCATGAACAGGGCTGAAAGAAAGTATTTGAGTCATATGGAGCAAGAGCTGAAGAAAATTGATGTTTTACCCAAAGATGAAGAGATTTCAGGACTATTTTATGGGCTGAATTATAATGATACAATGGCTGAAATTTATACAGCCATTCATGCAGAAAATCAAGCTGAAAATCAGTCCATACAGGTATGTACATTGGATATGTATGATATAATTCAAGAATTTGCAGATTATGAAGCTTTTGGACAGTCAAACAAGGATGAAGCAAGAGTAGAAACAAAGTATAAAACAACTCATAAGAAGGTCAAGCCGGTAGCTACTCCTCTACCACCTGAAAGCGAAGGACTGGCAGAAAGGGCTTCCAAACAACCAATCCTTCGTGATACTAAATAAATTGGTCACCAATTTACAGCAGAAAGTCTACAAAAGCTGAAAATTGGTGACAACTCTTTTCTCTTGCCAGCTGAAAAGCAAATCTTCATGCAAATGTTAAAGAACCATGGTAAAGCTTTTTCATTTCAGCCACATGAAATTGGCTGTGTGGATCCAAGCATTGTGGCACCAATGGTAATTTTTACAGTCCCACATTGCCTTGGAATCTTAAACCAATTCCGATTCCAAGGGCTCACTTGCCTAAACTATTGGAGCTTTTAAATGAAAAGATAAAAATGCGAATATTGGAGCCATCTTCAGCTCCATATTCCAACTGATGGTTTGCCGTACCTAAGAAGAATGGATCTTTAGGATTCATTCAAGATCTGCAACCTGTCAATAAAGTCACTATAAGGAACGTTGGATCAGGACCAATTGTGGATGAGTTCGCCGAAGCATTTGCAGGAAGGGCAATCTATTCCATGGGAGACTTATATTCAGGCTATGACCAATTTCAGCTTGCTTTGGAAAGCCGTGACATTACCACAATGAAGACGCCTCTTGGCCTAGTCCGCATGTGTACTCTACCTCAAGGGGCTACGAATTCAATAGCTCACATGATGAATGCTATGCATAAAGTACTTCAGCACGACAAGAGGGAGTGCGGTGCATTCCGTGAAGCTGAAGTACAAAAATTAGTCTTTTGGAAGGATGGAAAAATTAATACAACTGAAACCAGGCTTCCTCTTGAGCCAAACTTCGACAACGGTGGCATGAAGAAAAGATTGGAGGATTTGGCAACAAGAACGGCCTATGCAGCTGTTGATGCTGCAACTTATGGGTTGCATATTGAACCAACTAATGAAATTGTTAAAACATGTAAAACTAATGCAAAATCTAAAGTGTGGATGCAGGCCTTGGAACGCATGGAGCAAGGCAAGGCAAGTAAGGATGATTTAACCTCTGCCAGCCAATGTATTCGAGGAAGAACCGAATGGTCTGAGCCTGTGGATTCATTTTCAGCTTTTGCCCGGTTAGTTGAAATTAATAATCAAGAAGCCATGATAGAAGAAAAGAGAAGAAGATGTTGCCGGTCCTTCCTCTTCAGGACCGGCTAAACGCATAACAAGAAGCAAACCAGACCAACAGAAGGCTGCTGAAAATCTACCACCACCAAAATTTGACATGGGAGAAGCCCCTCAAGCAAAGAAAATAGAAGGAAAAAGAAAAAGCAAACATCCTAGTTGCAAGTTGCAGTCTGACATAGAGACCGCAACGGATCTTAAACGGATCCTAGAAGAAAGGGTTCTTGGAAGAAGAATTGAATTTACATTAGGTGAAATTCTCAGTATTGCAAAACGAGGATTTCATGATGTAATAATTAATGTAATTAAACGAAAGAGACAATATGTTGGTGAGGAAACTGAAGAATCTGTACATGCTTTTTTGCAAGTACTTCATGTGTATTTGCAGGATGAAGAAAAGCTAAAAACCCAAGGGATTCGACTGGAGGCAATCAAAGAATTGATTGCAGCCATAGAAGCCAAAGAAGAAGAAATTTATGAAGCAGAAGCTAAAGAAGCCATAATGGTGGAAACTTCTCAATCTAAAGTGCAGCCCATGCATAAGAAAGAGACTCTTCTTCACAACATGCAAGAAGAAAGTGAAACTCACTTTATTCGAAGTAGTCACTATTCCCGTACCCATTGGGCAAGGGTGACCATTGAAACTGTTGTTAAAATTGGTGAGAAAGAAACTCCATGTATTGCCCTTATAGACCATGGTTTAGAAATTAATGTTATGTCAAGAAGTCTCTATGAGAATGGTGGATGGCCCATTGATGTGGACCCAGGGTGGTGCATGAAGGAAGCCAATAACTCTTCTGGCGATCTTTATGCAGCATGTCCTTTTGTACAAGTTACTATTGGTAATGTAAAAGATGAATTTCATTTCTTTGTTCAAGATTCCTGCAGTTATCCAATCATTCTTGGACAACCATTTATTTCCGAGTCTCGTTTAGAGACAAAGACTCTTGATGATGGTTCATCATATGCTCGGATAAGAAGCAAGGATAATGATAAAGCTGTTCAATTGCTAACTGTCTTTGTTAATCACCATTGGAATAGGGATCGATTGAGAGATCATCCTGTTCCTCCTAATGCCCGAGAATTAAAGGGTTTTCGGGTAGCGCTGCTATAAGTGGAGGCTATGGCAGTGCATCATATGACAAAAAATTGCCTCCACATATGAAGGAGGCAAGGTCAAAAGCTGATTTGCAGGTTTTTTCAGCCAATGGAGTGGGCTGTTATAATCAGTTCTCAGCCATGAACAGGGCTGAAAGAAAGTATTTGAGTCATATGGAGCAAGAGCTGAAGAAAATTGATGTTTTACCCAAAGATGAAGAGATTTCAGGACTATTTTATGGGCTGAATTATAATGATACAATGGCTGAAATTTATACAGCCATTCATGCAGAAAATCAAGCTGAAAATCAGTCCATACAGGTATGTACATTGGATATGTATGAAATAATTCAAGAATTTGCAGATTATGAAGCTTTTGGACAGTCAAACAAGGATGAAGTAAGAGTAGAAACAAAGTATAAAACAACTCATAAGAAGGTCAAGCCGGTAGCTACTCCTCTACCACCTGAAAGCGAAGGACTGGCAGAAAGGGCTTCCAAACAACCAATCCTTCGTGATACTAAAGAAATTGGTCACCAATTTACAGCAGAAAGTCTACAAAAGCTGAAAATTGGTGACAACTCTTTTCTCTTGCCAGCTGAAAAGCAAATCTTCATGCAAATGTTAAAGAACCATGGTAAAGCTTTTTCATTTCAGCCACATGAAATTGGCTGTGTGGATCCAAGAATTGTGGCACCAATGGTAATTTTTACAGTCCCACATTGCCTTGGAATCTTAAACCAATTCCGATTCCAAGGGCTCACTTACCTAAACTATTGGAGCTTTTAAATGAAAAGATAAAAATGCGAATATTGGAGCCATTTTCAACTCCATATTCCAACTGATGGTTTACCGTACCTAAGAAGAATGGATCTTTACGATTCATTCAAGATCTGCAACCTGTCAATAAAGTCACTATAAGGAATGTTGGATCAGGATCAATTGTGGATGAGTTCGCCGAAGCATTTGCAGGAAGGGCAATCTATTCCATGGGAGACTTATATTCAGGCTATGACCAATTTCAGCTTGCAACTGTACAATAATAATTTTGACTTTATAAAGATCGGCATTCGTTACTTTGCAATGCATAAAAACCACTTGCTAGGAATGTATAGAGATCTTATGCTCTTCTTTTTCATTCGTTTAATACAAATGACCGATTCTTTGATCGAAGTTATTTCCTTTAATTTAGCCAAGGTATTTCATTCAAAAAAGTGCATCCTAATTTTCGTAAATGAATCATGCACAATTGAATTATTACGACGTAAATCAAAATTAGGAAGAAAACGAGGACTTGTGGTGAAATGTCCACATAGATGCTAGGAGATGATCCTCCTATGGTTGCGCCTTGTGCCTTCTTAGGAGCCATTGCGAATTCGACCTTTTTGCCTTAGACGCAGATTTATGATCTTGGCCCATCTCCCTTGCACGCAAAATCCCTTTTGAGATTTGTCTTTCTTGACCAATTTCACCGTCTTTTGGAACCGGGCTTTAGAAATGGAACTTATGAAATTTCCCTTCCTTTTGTAGAAGCTCCAGGAATGCAAGCGTTCTTCATGAGAAGTAGCTTAACCGACTAGTGTGGAAATCCACGAAAGGTTTTGCAAATGGCTTTGTGGAAGTTATAAAGGGAGATCTTTGAAAACATGGCTATGGTGTCTTTTGGGAAACCAAGGGCCGAAAGGGTTTAATTTTCGAGGGATCTAAGGGAAGAAAAAGGCCTTAAACTCCAAGGGAAAAAAAAAGGGGTGTAAAAGATTGCTTTGGGAAGGCAATTAAAAGAGGATTTTAAAAGATTCGGGGGTAATAACAACCCGCTTGAGAGGGCAATAGGGAAGGCCCATGGGAAGGGGTTTAGAACTCGGGCTTTAGGAGCTTGTGGGAAACCCAAGGAGGGAAAAAAGGGGCTTAATGGGCTTTTAAAAGGCTTGGATGGGACCCCACGAGAATGGGGTTTAAATCCCAGGGGGGGTTATTAAACCCACTTGATAGGGGCCTTATAGAAACCCACAAGAAGGGGGGCTTCCTAAGGGGGCTTTAGAAGCTTCCCAAGAAGCTTCTAAAGCTTCTGGGGATGTCGTGGAGGCCCATGTCGAGGAGAGAAGACGACTGTTGGCAACGGTGCGGCAGATCAAAGCCCTTCGGCTCCTCACCTCACGGCCTGGCGCAGTCGACGATCAGAGGTGGTGCTCTGCTTGGCAACGGAGCCTTTTTGCAACACCTCCTCCCTCCTCACAATCGTACACCACACTCTCCTTTCTCATGGCAATCTTCACTATGCAGCCCTCGATTATCTCCTTCATCCTCTCCACCACTTCCTTGGCCTGGCAGCATCCCGGCTTCCTCCTTTTCCGTCAGCATTACCCTCTCCCCCCCAGCTCCCATGGCGATGGTTTTTATAGGGAGAGGGAGAGGTACCTCCTCTTTCCCACGTGGCCTAATGCATGGGTATTTACTCCCCATGGCTTCCACCTCCTGATGCTTAGTCATAGCACCTCCCCTCCCTCTCCTCCAGCACGACCGTCGGCTGGGGGAAAGAGGGGATAAATTTTTTTGCCATTAATACCAATATTATCCTCATGATCTCCTCCCAAGAGGAGGTTCATACAAGGATGTACCGGTTTCTTTAAACCCTTGGTCTCATTTCTGCCAATGAAGATTAGGATACGTTGAGTAAAAGGTCGCACTATCCGTATATTCAATGCCGGCATCGTCATTACGCGAGACTCACGAGTACGTAATATTTTTCAGCACGAAATATTACAATAAATAAGCGCGCTTGAATAAATATTGGCACCACGCCTTTAGTATAAGGTGTGCACCCATTAAAAATAGTAATTCTTCGAGGCATTTGGATTAATGTCATCACCCGGTGCTACCCAATGCCATCGTCACATGCTCTACACATCAATTGAAGCATTCACAATTCTTAGAAAATAATTAGATACAACCCAATAAAAGTGAATACCTAGTAGTCTTCAACTACAAAATAATTAAATAGGTTGGAACTCTTTCCTAACCTTATTTTGATTCGAGTGCGCACTCTAAACTCGTAAAAATCTATTAATTTAATATGTATTTTACAGAATCACACATGTGCACATTAAATTAATCTAATGCCAAGAAAGGATAGGCATCCACGTCAACTTCTCACACAAGAAATCCACCTTATGTATGAGCCTCAACAAATAAATATAATCACGGAATCCACTGTGGAATATGCCTCTTGGCATCACTATCTATTGCACAGTGTAAATTCTATAGGATAAAGAATAAGAGGAGCTTTGTATAGGTGTGGATCTGTTGTATGCCATGAATCTCAAAATATAGCCCTGCAATCATAAATAAAACTAAATATTGTTTGCAATTTATTTTTTATCATGTGAATGTAACCTTTTCCCTACATTAAATATAGAGTGAATAATTTGTCCTTCATGTATAGAACCCATGTAAATTAGAAATGATGATAATAGTATTAGACTTGGAAGTACTAGTTTATATTATAGATATACATACGAGACAAATGGGACTATATAAGGTGCTCAAGGGTAATGATTATAGTGAAAGAGAGTAATTAGTTTTTAGTTTAGAAATAATGTTTTTTCTAGTATGATCTTTAGTTTATTTAATAATGTATCACGTTTTATGACATCATGCTTTTATTAAATGAACGATCTTATTAGTTTCATCTTAGAACAAAACATAATACAAACATATGTGCATATATTTTTGACATGTACATTAGTCCATTATTCTATTTTTAGCTTCCTCAAGATATCACTTTCTTTCTGGGTGTTAATGCCTTTATTATTCGGTACTTTAAGTTATGGTAAGATTTGAAACTACCTTTTCTTTATGTTTGGTATTTGGAAAACCCCTCAAGGAAAATCTTGGTAGTATCTAGATACTTCATTAAATAAATAGAACAATTCATTTGCGCACTGATTTTTCATACAACATATAAGATGTAGAACTAAGTAAAGCCCGTTGGTGCATTTTGATAATTTTGGAATGTAGTCTTGAAACTTTAATAAAGATAAGTAATATCTAAAATTTAAAATTGTGGCCAATAGTTAAAACATTTTATGCATGTGGGTCTCTACTCAATGCGACTATCTTGGCTAACTAGGGAAGGTTTATAATCTAGTTGGACAAGTCAACTAGACTACCTTCAAAGGCTATAAAAGGAAGACCCTCCAAAGTCATCATCAATCTATTCTTCACCCAGTGAGAGTTCTTTTAGCTAGCCTTAAGCTCTTTTCCTATCATCTATCTAGATTACTATCTAAGCTTCATTGTGGAAGCACATGGGTGGACAACCATCTTTGTATTAGTTTGTTTGAAACTAAAGAAATTTCTATTATTCTCATATATGTCGTGTGTTCTCTACTCCTTACTCAGATTCTATTAGTTACACTATGTAATTTCTACACAATAATACTTTTATAAGGTCGTGATTCTTGAAATTTACACATGGATAAATGTAATACATGCAAGCCATGGATGTTCTTGAGCTACTTTTAAGAGGGCCTGAATGAATGTTTAACTAGAGATGATGTTATTGAGGAGACAACAACATCTTTGCATGACTTATATCTTAAGTATGCAGATCTTGAAAAATCTACTGGTTCTATAGCTTCTAAGGCACCTAGGAAAGGGCTTTGTTGGGCGATATACATGATGTGATAGCTTGTAGCATGAGCGATAAAATTGTGAGTCATATTGTGATACTTTAGATTATAAGATTATCTATTAGGAGAATAATAAAAATCATGTACGAAAAATTGGTGTGCCTCTTGCATTGAAGTTTGAAATGCAAAAATTGTGGAAGATTTGGCTATCAAGAATGCAATTTCAATAGCCCATGCATCTACTTTTGGTTTACAAGTATAGGAATTCCCTAGTAGGGTTATTGCTATTTCAAAATTTGATGTATGGTCATGAGATTTGGATTTTACAAAAAGGAAAAAAACATTTATGGTTAATTTATCATGTGTTGGGCAAAACATATGGAGTAGAACAAGTTGAAATGCTTGCGTGGATTCATTTATAGTATATCATAATTAGCTAAAGTACAAAATATTGATGTTTTTGTTGAGAAAAAGAGAAAAATAGATTATGAGATTACAATACCTCAAAACGGATGACATGAAGTAAATCAAAGGAATGGAAGGCTATTGAAAAAGCCACTCTTGAGCATGTTATGGAAGATGTTGGGTAGGAAAAGAGGCAATATGAAAAAAAGAAATGCAATCATGGCTATAAACTACAATCTCATATAGAAACTACCACATACATTAAGAAAGTACTCGAGGTGAGAATCTTGAACATCATGGTTGAATTTATGCCTAATGAAGTGCTTGGAATGGCTAAGCGTGAATTCCATTATGAAATAATAGATATAATTAAGAGAAAATGAAAGTTTGTTGGGAAAATCACTAGGCTTTGTAAATATCTTTTTGTGAAGGATCCAGTAATTTTGGGACAGCCATACGTTTTGCAAATAATGACTGAAATGAAAGTGATTGATAATGGATTTGTTAGATATGCTCAATGCCCCACCCTCATCAGGTGCTACCAATGATCCATGGTGCTCAAAGTTGTAAGGTTGCCATTATGAGGAGAAGCCATATGTGAGCCCGAGATATTGGTTGAGTCGTGACTTGTATGTAAGATGAGGTCTATGTGAGCGGATGGAAAAAAGGTGACCATTGTGGGTCTAATCTTTGGGTTGGATGGAGTAGTTAAGTTGGTAGCAACTTGTAACATGCCCGCCCCTCAAATTGCGGGACACGCCTTAGCAGCCCACCGAGAGATCAATCTAGAAGATGCCGCCCGACACTCCCAAGGAATGACACGGGGTTTGCCAACTAGGGTCTCTCGAGTCTGCCCTGCAACGAAGCTTATCCGGCCGTTCCCACTAGGATCGACCTGAATTCCGGGTTCCTAGCAGTCGATTCTTCCTAACAGCCTTCTAGCATCAGTCTACAACCGCTCCACTTTGCGTAGATACAATTGGACCCAAGCAGACTCATACTGAACTTGGTTCAAAGAGAATGGGAAACGAGAGGGATGCATCGCTCGACCTCTCTGCCCATAGGGCATAGTTCCATTCCGATCCCCTAAAACAATATAAATCAGGATTCTAACCAACATTGTCTAAGGTCATCATCCATCCTTCCCTAACATTCCTCGTTAACATTTCCTTTTGAGGAAAGCTCTCGGCTAACCGAGACCACCCTTCCGTAGGATAGACCCATTGGTCACATCCACCATGCTTTCCTCGAGGGTTGTTTTAGTTATCTAATTACCTACCACGTTATGTTTGACACATAAAAGCAGCTTCCTTAATTAACATGTTAGTCACAGGTTCCTTTACGTAATTTAGGGCAATGACATGAAGACAAGATAAAACAAGATCAAACACTTCCTTAACTTTTCTTAAGATTAATGTTTGCCTCCTACCCATATAGGAGAATTAAGTGTTCCTTTCTGCCTCCGTAGAAAAATCCTTCCGTCTCCCAGCAATAAAACCCGAAGGTTTATCCTCCCAAGATTCTGCCTTGTAACTAGTATCAAGGCCTCGAGATCCCATCTCGAGTCACGTAGAACACTTATGTAGGGCCTGGAGGCATTGGGATTTACGGCCAGAGCCTCCATTGGCACCCAAGCATCCTTCTATGCCAAGTAATTTCTACGGAGAGATCTCTCCCGGCGGGTTCGATCCATATTCCCAACGCGGATTCACAATCCCCTTGGTTAGGGTTTTGCGGTTCTCGGGGGGTAGCTAGTGCATCCTTCCAAAATTTCCCTTTAAGGAATCAATCACAGTTGAAGCACCTAGCTTACAAACAAGTACTAAGGAAAATATCCCTTTCATTTCCAATCAAGAAAATATCATTTTCTACATCAAGCAATCACTTTGCTTATAAACCACTTGTCCGTAGTAGGATCTCCTCTTACCAAGGCAACCAACCAAATTCACTTAGAAGTATCCTTTTCAAGACAACCAAGTATAAACCTTGATCAACATTCCATTTAGAGTCAGCTTACTAGCTTAGCTTAAACTAGGAGGGTATCCACTTCCAATAATCCAAGACAAGATCATTAAGAACAACTCACAGCATGTGTGTTTAATCACTCAACTTCTTTTGAATCTCTCTTTCCCTTGGGTTTTATCATAGGGTTCCAAGTTGTGAACCCTTGATTCTTTTCACGTCTTTTGACATACTTGGTAATCTTTAAAACACAATATATTGCAAGACTTTTCATACATTCTTTCCATCCTCTCTTAGTGCGATGCTATGCAGAATTTTTCTAATCAAACTTATCTCGCATGCACATGGTGTGTTTAATATATTAGTACAGCCTAAACAATCTTTAACTCTCTTCATATTTGGCAATGAGTACTTGTTCCTAAAGTGCAGGGTCTCATGTGACTTGAGTATATAAAAGTTTAAACTCAATTCACTTATCACCTCTATGCTCTAACATAGGTAAAAGATAATCATATAATGCATAAAAATCTTTCCTTATAAGCGATCCATGAAAGTCTAAGAACCTGTTAGTATCCTAAATGCAATTTTACCCTAATATTTCATACGGTCTCCAAACATAAACATTGGCTATCATAGAATAAGACAACCTATTTGTGGTATGCAAGATCAAGACCTATCTTCCGCGTGGAATGCAAGATAGATGGCAAGTTCTCTATGCTTCTATGCAGTTGAATCCTATGAATAGAAACTAACATTTCATGTATTTATTTTAATCACGAAAGTAAACCATGAATTATAGTTAACAAATCATGCACTAAACTAAGTAAAAGTCTATCATTTTATGCGACATATTATGAAAACCTTATCATTTCATGTGGCAGAATGAAATCAATAGTTCTTCCCTAGGCCAAGGAGAACCTGGTTCCGCGAGACGAGGTCTGGAGTTGTGCTACTTCCCGTGTTGGCTATACCCGGTGCTCCATTAATGGCCGCAATTCCAACGGCTCCAACTACACTATGAATTCCATTTGTACTTGTCCCTTGAGCAACTAGGGTAGCTCCCGCGGTCTTCACTCCTTCTTTTCGCTTGGGGGCCATGGTAAGTAGCTAGCCAAAAACTCTCACTCTTCTTCCCTTATCTTCCTTCTCTTCTCCTCTTCTTCTCTCTCTCCCCTCTCCCCTCTCTCCCTTCCTCTTCCCTTCTCTTCTCCTCCTCTTCTCTCTCTTCTATCTCACCCTTCTTCTTCTCCTTCTCTTCATTCTCTTCTCCTCCTCTTCTCTCCCTTCTCTCTCACCCTTCTTCTTCTCCTTCTCTTCCTTCTCCTTCTCCTCTTCTCTCTCTTCTCTCTCACCCTTATTCTCCTCCTTCTCTTCCTTCTCCTTCTTCTTATTCCTCTTATTCTCCTTCTCTTCCCCCTTATTTCTCTTCTCTTCCCCTTAATTCTCTCCCTTCTCCTTCATAGGGATCACGGGGGGGCCACTATTATTGCCAGCAGGGGGGTCGTTGTAATCGACGATAAAAGGGGAGAATGAGCTTTCTGCTACATCCGTTGGAGGGGGACCTGATCTGCCATAGAGCAGCAGGAGGGGGGAAAACGTTTTGCAGCAACACGGGGGAGGGGCACTGCTACCCAGTCGGGGCCTACAACATAGGAGGGGAGGGAGAGGTTTAATGGTGGAGGGGGGAGGTGGCACGGCAGTGCTACCCACCACCTGGGGGGCTGCATGCCCCCTTCATCTTCCACATAAAACACACACGCGCACACACACACACACTCTCTCTCTCCTCACCATGCACATGGCAGGGGGGAGAGGGAGAGATTAAAAAATTTGTCAAAAATTTAAAAAAAAGGGGGGGGGAGGGTTCCTATGGGGAGCACGGGGACATTACACAACTCGAGGCACATTGCATCGAGTTGTAGGGTAAGAAAGTTATCAAGGGCCCCTATTTCTAGAATATTCCCTAGCCAACTAGTGGAGGCTCATATGGTAGGTCGATCAAGCCGACCTAACCGCCTCTGCGGGCTATAAAAGCTAAACCCCTTCACAACCATCCATCATCTATATTTCACCCAGTCAGAGTTGTTCTAGCTAACCTTAAGCTCTTCACCTATCTTCTATCTAGATCGCCATCTAAGCTTCACAGTGGAAGCGCATAGGTGGACAAAGCCATCTGTGTATCACTTGTTTGAGCTAAAGAATTTTCTTTTCTCCTCTTATCTGTTGTGTACTCTCTATCTCTTTCTCAGATTCTATTCATTTTTCCGTGTAATTTTTACAGGATTTTCATATACTTGTGTAAGGAGTAGAAATGGAAGGAAGGCAACTGAGTTTCTAGTAGTGCTAGTGTCAACCATCCATGTAATTGGGATACACTCAGAGATCATCTTTGTTGTCAAATGTCAAAGACTTCAAGGGTTTTAACTTGTTTCTACTATAAGGAGAGAATATAGGAATGCTGCTTGCAAAAAGCTCTTATCTCTTAGTAAAGGGGAAACTTTTTTTACAACTGGCTTTTATGTATGAATAGGAAGTATTTCTAGACTATTTCAAAGAATTAATAGCATGAGTAGGGCTAACAAAAAGTATTTAAGAGGTCTGGAAAATAGATTAAACGGCATGAGGATTTTACTACAAATGACTGCATTATGGGACTATAGGAGGGGTTGAATTTTATTGCCACCATTGCTGAAATTTTAGTAGCTACACACGCTAAAAATGAGGTTGAAAATAGGGTACTTTCAATATGTTCTTTGAATATATATGTGGGTATAGTACTTTTGCTTTACAAGTAAAAGAATGGGCTGATGCAATTGTAGAAACAAAAGATAAGATGGTTGATAATGTTGAGATATTTGCAATCACACCTACATCAGTCCCTTTGTAACAAGCAATGAGGGCTCAAGACTAGAATCCCATATGCACAATAGGAGAAGTGCTACCATTCAATTCCTATAAAGCATTGTACTTGCACTCTTTTCTAATGCAATGATAGTCCTCTTCTTTCTAGTAAAGTGTCCTTGTCATTGTCAAAGCACAAGATTGTGTTTATGAGTCCAAGTCTCAATCTTGGAACCTAATTCACTTGTGTGATAATTTGAATTCTTAGTATCAATGTCTTCATGAGTTTCTACTTTCCATTTCAACCTCCATAGCTTCCGCATGTGCCATGCTCTAGATCCCTTATATTTAACATATAAGAAAATTAGGCCAGTTGGTTTGCCATTGCCATCAGGTAGTGAGGGTATATATAATCAAGTGCGAAGTTAGCCAACCTTGCATGATCTGAAGAATATACAATTATAGCTAAAACATTGAAGGAATTGAAAGTTGGTGGAGAGATATTTCGTGTATAATGAGAAGATATGCATAAAGATATTGGAGTCATATAGTCTACTTGTTGGTTTATTATACCCTAGAAAAATAGAGCATTGAGGTTCATTCAAGATATACGGCATGTCAATAAAGTGAGAATAAGAAATGTGGGTGTATGTCTTGCAATAGATGAATATATAGAGGCTTTTATATGTAGAGCAATTTATTGTCTGGGTGACTTGTACTCTAACTATGATCAATTTCAACTAGCTATTAAAAATAGGGATATCATGATAATGAAGATACCCTTAGGATTAATACAGATGTGCATTCTTCCAGAAGGCGCAATGAACTCGGTTGCACACATGATGAATGAAATAAACAAGGGGCTTAGAGATATTATTATGTAGCTTACTATACCCTTCTTTGATGATATTTTGATGAAAGGGATGTTCAATGGATGAGAGAAATGATGAGTTGGATGCTTATGGGTATAGACAATTTGTTGTAGACCATATTAAATATTGTGAAAAGATCTTGGCTTGTTTTTGGAAGAGATACACTTAACTCTTTCAGGCTAGAAGTCACTTTTTCAAGTTGTGGAGGTTTTAATTGTAAGCCATATGTGTGGGCCATAATGGAAGAAAGCCACCGCTAACTACGATAGATGGGATTGATAGAATGCAAGATGTCTACACACTTGTCCTTAGAAGTTTGAAGGTTTTTCGGATCATTGTATTCTACTAATATGGATTCCTCATTTTGCACATATAGTCAATGTCCTTTATTAGTTATTGAGGAAAGGTTACATGTTCTATTGCGAGAGAAAGCACATGAAGTCTATAAAGAAATTGAAGGGGCTCTTGAAATCTATTCCAACTTTGAGGAAAGAAAATTACTCAAAATAAAAACCTATAATCATCATAGCATATAGAAGCCCAATTGGAATTGGATGGGCAATTGGGCGCATGATGATGATGAGGGGTAGAGATAGGTTATGAGGTTTGGTGCTAAAATGCTGAAATGGATAACAACAAAAATGGTATTCTCATATCAAAGTAGAGCTTTAGGGGTTTGTTACAACCATTAAATCCAATAATGAATACTTTATGGGTGCTCATGTGGTCATTGAAACCGATTGCTTTGTTGAGATGTAGAGAGAGAAGATATGTAGAGACATACGAGAGAGGAAGTGTAACGTGTCCCCATGTCCACTTGTAGGACACATCTTGGCAGCCCATTGAGAATAGAGTTTAGAAAGCACCGACCGGCACTCACAAGGAATTTCACGGGGTTTGCGATCAAGGTCTTCCCGAGTTTGCCACAAAGCGGAAGCATCTGCCCGTTCCCACTTAGGACCGACTTGAATCAGGGTTTTCCTAATAGTCAAGATCCTGGGAGGTGGCTAGCGTCAAGCCCCAGATGAACCACTTTGCGTAGAACATCAACGTCGAAGCAGATTTATACTGCACTTGGTTCAAGGAGAATGGGAAACGAGAGGGATGCGAAGCTCGACCTCTCTGCCCGTAAGGCATAGTCCCATTCCGTTCCCCCTAAAACAACATAAATTGGGACTCTAGCTCTATAGATTCTAGGTCATTGTTACCTCACTATCAATTCCTTTGAGAAAAGTTCCCAGCCAACCAAGACTACCCTTCCGTAGGACGGACCCAGAGTCATATCCATCGCACTTTCCTCGAGTTGCTTAGTTATCTAATTAACTACCACATTTAGTTTGACAAGCAAAAAAGAGCTTCCTTAATTAACCAATTAAACACTAGTTCCTTCACGTAACTTAGGCACTGACACAAATAAACAATATCAAACAAGTTCCTTTTTCAACATTTGATCTTTATTTATCAAAGTCTTTATAATACATCAAATAACCTACTCCAAGGCTATTCCAACAATCCTTAGGGATCCTTATTCCAAGTTTCGCCCATTGATTAATATACGGGCCTCAAGATCCCATCTCGAGTCACATCAGCCTCTTATGCAGAATTCGAAGGCAAGGGATTTTCGGCCAGAGCCTCCCCTGGCACCCAAGCATCCTCCTGATCTAAGTAGCACCCACGGAGAGACCTCTCATGGTGGGTTTGGTCCACGTACCTAGTGCGGCTAACAACCCCCTTGGATAGGATCAGGTAGACAGTCGGAGGTAACTGATACTGCCTCTCCCTCCAGGCTTTTAACTTGAAGCATTAGTTGTTTTTCCTGAATTAGTTTCTTGAGCAAAGAAGTACAAATAGTGCACCTAAGTGTACAATCACGAGCATTCCAGTGGTCGTTTGTACGGCCAATTGCTAAGGTGTGATTCATTCCCCTCCAATACTTCTGGCATTCGATCCTAGATCATTCGCGACTTGGCAAGATCCCAAGGGTTTTGTAAGCTGAGTTTCTTGTTTACCCTCTTTCCTTGGGTTAGGGTTTATACCCTGTTGACCCAAATTGTCTCTACCTTAGGTTTCCTTAAATTATAGTCAATAAATCCTGGGCAACCTTGTCGCCCTAACTTGGTTGGTCAATTGGTTTCTTGGTAATTCATTACTACCCTGGCTTGACAAATCAGTCTTCAAGGAAGAGTGTTGAAGCACGACGACTACTCAATTCCTAGGAAATTTAACTTGCAATTAGAACTCCCCAAACTTGGTCTAAGGTGTAGAAATACTATTTTGTGATTTAGACACAAGAGCATATGCCGTTATGGCTTGTTGCACGAGATAGGTGTCAATATCTGACTTGTGGGATTATATCTTTCTTCGTACGGTATTTCTTCATCAAGAATACCTTTGATCAAGATATAGGGCTTGGGAGTCCTATTGACCCATTCCAAAACCCTAACCCTACTAGGCCGATAAACATTTTGGTCCTAGGGGTCCCTAAATTCCTTACGGAGGTCTAGCATTTGGTCAACTGATCCTTAGGGTGAGAACCCTAGATCACTCTTGCACGGGCATTTAGATAACCCTAACATTTCGTAAATGTGGGTAGGACCTTTAGGATTGGAAATATTAAATCAGCATCCTAAGTGCGATACTAGGCAGAATTTTAACATAGCTTAACCCTACCTAGCACATTGAGGTGACCATCATATGCTAACTAATAATACATTTATGAATTTCATGTAGGCTACTCATTTACACGCAAATTACTTAGTTGATCTAACAAACCCACGACTAAAGATTATCTTCCCCTTAAAGATGCAAATACTGTCATCTAAACTTGCAAGTACTTTTCCTAGAAGATGTAAGTAACTGCAAGATGTGTGAGATGTACCATTCCATGCAATTTCAAGACCATGGACCTTTTTGCCTTTGTAGGATCTACTGTAATCTTTCTTTTCCTTGCCCTACACTATAATGATTAACATTTAGAACTAATTCTTATAAACCCTACGTTGATGCATCGAATTCAAAGCCTTAGTATTTTTAATGCAGATGCATCCTTTTCCCAATTTCAAACTTTGATAAAGGAACTCTATGCATGGATGCACCATTCTTTCATGACCAGATGCTAATGAATACATCATTAATTTAGTCCTTCCTTTATTGCTTAACTCAACCTAAACTGTAACTATTCATTTGCATGTGAAATGCATAATATATGTTTCATTGTCAAAGTTCATAAATGTTTTCTTTTTATGCAACTATTTAGACATCATCTAGTGACCGTTCTACGATTATCTTATACACGAATCACAACTAGGAATTTAGTACGTAAGTGCACTATTGTAACGTGTCCACCTGTTTGCTCATAGGACACGTCTTAGCAGCCCATCGGGAAGAGAGTCTAGAAAGCACCGGCCGGCACTCCCACGGAATGTCACGGGGTTTGCGATCTAGGTCCTCCCGAGTCTGCCATGAAGCGAAAGCATTCCGGCCGTTCCCACTTAGGACCAACCTAAATCAGGGTTCTCCTAGTGGTTAATTTCCTAGAACAATAGCTAGCGTCAAATCCTAGGCGAACTACTTTATGCAGAAACATCAGGGTCGAAGTGGATTCATGCTGCATTTGGTTCAAGGAGAATGGGAAATGAGAGGGATGCAAAGCTCGACCCCTCTGCCCACAAGGCATAGTCCCATTTCGTTCCCCTAAAACAACATAAATCGAGATTCTAGTAACCTAGACTCTAGGTCAACATTCTTTGCTATTCGTTTCCTTCGAGGAGAGTTCCCGGCCAACTAGGACCACCCATCCCATAGGATGGACCCATGGACACTTCCACTGCACTTTCCTCAGGGTTGCTTTAGTTGTCTAATTATCTCGCATAAAACAACTTCCTTGATTAGCCAATTAGTCACCAGTTCCTTCACATAATCTTAGCACTGACATAGAAAAACAATGTCAAACAAGTTCCTTTACAACAATTGATCTTATTTATCTTTGGAATACATCATATAATCTATCCCGTAGGCTAATCCATAATATGTGGGCCTCAAGATCCAATCCCGAGTCACGTCGGCCTCTTGTGCAGGACCCGGAAGGCAAAGGATTTACAGCCAGAGCTCCCCCTGGCACTCAAGCGTCCTCGTACTCCAAGTAGCACCCAACAAAGAGACCTCTTGCGGTGGGTTCAGTCCACGTTTCCAGTGCGGCTAACAACCCCCTTGGTTAGAGTCAGGCAGACAGTCGGGGGTAATTGATGTTGCGTCTATCTCTAGGCCTTCAACCTAAAGCATTAATTATTTTTCCATCTTTAGTTCTTTGAGCAAAGTAATACAAATAGTGCTTCTAAACTGTACAAACACAATCAATCCAGTGGTGGTTTATTTGGCCAATTGCTAAGGTGTAAATCCTTCTCTCCGAATGCCTCCAGAATCCAATCCGGGATCAATTGCGACTTGGCAAAATCCCCAAGGGTTTGTGAAAGGTGAGAAGGATCGAAAGCTTGCACGCAAGCTATGGCGGGAGAGCAAGAGAAAGAAAGAGAGAGACAAGAAATGGGAACTCCAAGAGTCACAATGTGTGACCGGGCCTTCCTTTATTTACTAGTCACTAAAATAAATGTAAATAATAAAGTGACGTGACGGGCGTCCACCACCTGTAGTGTGTAGTGGCAGGTACTGTCAGTGTAGTAATACACGGGGCAACACGGCCGAGGCGCCTTTACCCCAACAACCTCCCATTTAAAGGCGAATCTGCCCCAATGAGAAAGAAAATGAAAGAAAAAAAGACAGTACAACTGTACATAGGTACAAGGGCTGAGAAAAGGCAACATCTCATCCAACACCCATCAATCGCCTGAGGAAGCAAAGCGCTCAGTAGTGATGCTTTTCGTGAGTAGATCTACAGGATTCTCATCAATGGAGATCTTGACAAGGTCAACAGACTTGTCCTCCACGACACCACGTATGAAGTGATACCTCACCTCAATGTGTTTCGTCTTCGCATGAAAGACCGGATTCTTAGCCAACTGAATGGCACTCATAGAATCCGAATGCAGTGTAGGTATAGCATCAATCCCAAGGTCAGGGCCTAGCCATATGGCCTCCTTGCAAGCCTCAGTGGCTGCAACATACTTGGCCTCAGTGGTAGACAAAGCCGTACACTTCTGAACCCGGGACATCCAAGAGACAGCACCTCCAGCATAGGTGAATACATAGCGAGAAGTGGACTTCCTACTATCTGCATGTCTTGCATAATCGGAGTCAGTGTACCCCACGACCCCTGTATTCTGGTTGCCATAGCAAAGACACATATCGGTTGTGCCCTTAAGGTACCTCATGATACCCTTCATGGCATCCCAATGTTTCCTGCCAGGTGTAGCCATATAGCATGCCACAACATCAACTGCAAAGGCAATATCTGGACGAGTGGCTATCATGGCATACATCAAACTGCCCACGGCTGAAGCATAAGGGATCTGGGCCATCTCGGCCCTCTGCTCATCTGTCTATGGACAATCGGCCTATGATATCTTCACATAAGAAGGCAATGGATAGCCAATAGGCTTTACGTCTTGCATGCGGAAGCGCTCAAGGACTTTATGAATATACTCCCTCTGTGACAAGTAGAGGAGTCCCTGATGCCTGTCGCGTCTAATGCGCATACCAAGGATGTGAGAGGCATGTCCCAAATCCTTCATCTCAAAGCTCTTCTTCAGCTGAGATTTAAGAGCATCTAGCTCATCATGAGCTTTCTGTGCTATGAGCATATCATCCACATAGAGTACCAAAATAAGTAATGAACCATCATAGGCTTTCTTCTGTGAAGACACGGATCCATAGCACTCGTGTTGTAGCCCTGTGAGACTGCATAAAGGCATCAAACTTATGATACCATTCCCTAGGTGTCTACTTCAAGCCATAAAGACTTTTCTTCAACTTGCACACTAGGTGCTCCCTGCCAGATTCTGCAAAGCCCTTAGGCTGCTCCATATAGATCTCATCATGCAAGTCCCCATGTAAGAAAGCCGTCTTGACATCCATCTGATATAGATCTAAGTCAAGATGAGCAACCAAAGCCAAGACCAAGCGCAAGGTAGTCATCTTAACCACAGGAGAAAAGACTTCATCAAAGTCGACATCATGCTCCTGCTTAAAACCCTTTGCTACCAGTCTAGCCTTGTATGCCGGCTTGGGGTATCCAGGGGTACTTTTCAGCTTGTACACCCACTTGCATGGCAAAGCCTTCTTGCCCTTAGGCAAGGCAACCAAATCCCAAGTCTCATTCTTATGCAAGGAGTCGATCTCAGACTGCATAGCCCTCTCCCAAGAGTGACTGTCACCCCTGCGCATAGTCTCATCATAAGTGAAAGACTCTCTTGCATCTGTAACCAAAACATAATGCATAGAGGGCTGAAATCTATCAGGTGGACGTCTGTCTCTAGCAGACCATCTCACTGCAGGCTCTGCTGCCTATCCAGCTGCCTGTCCAACACCCTGACCATGAGCATCTCATCTGTAGGCTGTCCAACTGGCTGTGCAGGAGCTCTAGGCTCCTCTTGAAAGATCACTCTGTGGATCTCAACCATCTTCTCAGGCTGCCTGTGTATCTTGTCTTCATGGAAGACTACATCATGGCTGTGTACTATTTTTCGCGCTTGTGGATCCCATAGGCGATAGCCCATCTCTCCTAAATCACCATAACCAAGAAAGATGCATTTAATACTCTTTCGATCCAACTTACTCCTCTTGTCCTTGGGCACATTGCAGAATGCCTCACATCCAAAGACACGGAGATGCGCATAAGAGGGTGGCTTACCAGCCCAAACTTCCTCTACAACCTGGAAATCCAATCCACTAGAAGGTGATCGGTTTATGACATGCACTGCCGTACTAACTGCCTCAGCCCAAAAGCTCTGTGGTAGGCCTGCATGGCTAAGCATAGAGCGGACACGCTCCTGAATAGTCCTGTTCACGCGCTCAACCAAACCATTTTGGGGTGGGGTGTAAGGGGCGGTCAACTAACGCTTAATACCCCTGTCATCACAAAACTGCTTAAAAGCACGTGAGACATATTCTCCCCCATTGTCAGTCCTAAGGCATTACAGCCTATACCTAGTCTGGTTCTCAACAAGGGCAATCCAATGCTGAAAGACTGCCAAGACATCAGACTTTTGCTTTATGGGATAAGCCCACACTTTCCTAGAAAAATCATCAATGAAGGTAACAAAGTACTTCGCACCACCCATAGACATACACGGCATGGGCCCATAAACATCTGAATGCACCAAAGCCAAGGGCTCACTCATGCATGACCTACCCAATTTCTTATGCGTAGACCTATTCTGCTTACCATAAAGACAATGATCACACGAGTCAAAACGTGCATAGTTCAAAGGCAGAAGATACTGCAAACCAGATAACATTTTCATTCCCTTTAAAGACATATGCCTCAAACGGGCATGCCAAAGTGATACATGTGGGATAGAGCCCACTGCCAAAACATGGTCTACAGAAGACCCATATACAACAAGAGGATAGAGGCTGCTAGCCTTGGCGCCTCTAGCAAGCACAACTGCCTCTGGTAATCTTCCAGGCAGAATCCCCAAAACAGACATGAAACCCTGCATCATCGAACTGTCCTGCAGATATAAGACTGCATGTAAGCGCAGGTACATGACGTACATCCCTGAGCAAAAAGGAACCGCCAATGGAAAACTGCAACTAAATATCTCCATAGCCCACAATATTAAGAGACCTGTCATCTCCAAGTTTGACTGATCCAGATACAGTACAGTAAGAGTGAAACCACTCACAGTAAGGCGTCACATGGAAGGACGCACCTGAATCCAATAACTAGCATTGTGCATACATACTAGGTGTCTCAGTCAAGTGTGAGGCATCAGAAGAACTAGTTGCAAGTATGAATTCATCACCACCATCGGAATCCTCGGTCTGCGTGAAATTAATTTCCTCAATCTTGACGCTGGACTTCGCAGGTACTATACTGCGATCAGAGGACTTCTCCTGCACTTTCTCTTTCCCCTTATCCTTGCGCTTCTCATTGCGCAACTCATGACACTGTGGTCTGATATGGCCCTTTTTCCCACAATGATGACAAGTGACATTAGCGTTGCGCCCATGCAACTTTCCATGAGATTTAGACCGACCCTTCTACGAGTCACGGCCACGGCCATGACCACAATCATTCCTGTCATTCCTGCCTCTAACTATCAAAGCATGTGAAACACGAGGCATCCAAGTTTTTGCGATTAACCTCTTCCTGCAGAAGAGCACTCTCAACATCATTTAGTTTTAGAGTAGCACTAGAGGCACATAGGGCACTGCGGAATACATCCCATGACTCATTTAGAGTCCCAAGCAAGAAAAGAGGAGTTACTTCCTCTCCAAAGGTGATATCCTACGAAGTCAGGTTCTTTAGTATAGCATGGAACTGGCTCAAGTGAGTAGACATAGTCGCATTATCCTTCATGCGTTGATCCATAAGCTACTTCAACCAGTATATCTGACTCGCTGGACATTTCTTATCATAAAGATTCTTGATCTTATTCCATAGATCCCATGCACTCTGTGCTTCCTCAAATACATTATAATGTACCTGTTCAGTGAGAGACAATACAATCGTGGACTTGCATAGCTCATCAAGTTCAAGCCAGTTGTCATTGTCCATAGTTTCAGGCTGCTCCCCGCTCAACCGAAGTGGCTTAATCTGAGATTTTTGCACAAAGACCTGCCAAATTTGACTCTTTCAATAAGAGTAGTTGGTACCATCCAACTTTGTGATGTTAAATATGGCATTATCAGTTGAAGAGGACGCCATAATGCAAGCTAGAAATGCACAGACAACGTAAAATTGCTAGCTGTTTTACTACAAAAAATGCCCAAAATCCACTGAAATGAGCTCCAAATGGCGAGAAAAGTGTGCCAAAAGATGTTGCCCACTTAGTACTAGGTGCGGTATACCAAATCACGATATTTGCATAAAAAATACTGCTCAGTCAACCAATAAATGCTTGGTGTAATAAATTTCAGAACTGCAATAATGAGAGCAAACTATCCCAAAACTGGATCTAATGTCAACTAAACAATGCTAGGTCCAAAGCTAGCATAAAGAGGACAAAGCAAAGCCAAATGATAGTGAAAATACATGAGCATAACACCAAGAGATGTCAAATAGCATCTGCCAGTAAGAGGCACACCCCAGACAATCTAGGCAAAATGTACTTGCAACTGCCAAAACCTGACACGAATAGGTATCTGCTCAAAAGAAAGCGGATCCAAAATTGAGACTCAGCTCATAAGCATCCTGTGAGCCAAGACAGATACTCAATGCAACATCCAATTGTCGGAGTATAATCTCAAAGTCTCAATACATCTGTAACTGCTCAATGACATAGACTGCTCCAATACATGTAACTGCTCCAATAGCATGTAATCCCTGCTCAAGGTCAAGTAAGCATGCAAGATGCTCCCACTGGTACAAAAGGCGTACAAACAAGCTCAAGGGCTCAAGCAACCCAAGACAAAGTACCAGTGACAAGTGACCAAGTCAATGTGTCATACGCATCCCAAGAGCATGACATACATGAAGCAACTAATGGAAGCAACCAACGAGCAATACATAATTCCAAAATAAGATCTCTCTCAACTCAATGACATCTGATAGCAACCAAGTAAATGATCAAACTGAGTTGGAAATGCTCAAATACATCCAAGGAAAATCTCCCAATGTCAGTAAAGCATAGACAAACCAAGTGGCATATATCACGAACCAAAGCATGTAATGTATGAAGCCTACCTGTCAAGCATAGACATGAGGCATAAGCGGTCCAAGAGCATGTCAAGTCGGTCCAAATGCCAGTGAATACCAACCAAGACGGAGCTTATGCATAGCTCAAATACATTCCATAGACTCAAACATGAGCTCAAAGTCGTCCCCAAATGTCAGATACATGATGGAAAATCCCAAAGCATACATCCGGTACCAATAGGTAAGTGACAAAGCATCCAAAGTACCTTCAGTCCACTGTTATTACTGCCAAGTTTGACTGTCAAAACTAAGAAATTTCAGGCCAAAATCATGGCATAATCATGTGCATACATTCCCAAGGCAATAGGCATCATGTAGGCCACATATGGGCATTAAACAAGGTAACCAGAGTAGAGTATAAGCATCAAATGCCAATGCCAAGTGTGGCTGCCCTGTTTCCAGCACTGTATAATAGTAAATGACAGTCCCATATCAGAGAATGTCAGCCCCAAAGCTTCAATGCCAAGCAAAAGGCCTAAAGAGGCTTTCAAAGTAGCTCAAATGCCTTCTAGAAACCATTGTTTAAGTGCTCATTTAGGAGCCAAGGCATATAGGCTTAAAACTTGATGAGTAGGTAGGCAGAAATCTGGCGCAAATTCAGCGTAGGCTATCCTGGGAAGTGGCTGCTCCATGTGGCAATGTTGGTGTGGATGGGAGGCTCAAAGAGGCCCCAAAGAGGGCATACAACAAAGCCATGAATGCCCAAAGCAAAGGGCAAGGGAGATATGGAGCTTTGAAGCTTCAAATGATGGCTGCCCCTCTTCTTCCACCTATTTAAAACTGAGAACTAAAGTAAAACCCTTCAAACTCTGATGCAATACCTCAAGGGCAAGGCCTTGAAGAAGCCCAATAATGCCGGGAGGGAGCTCGGGAAGCCGGGGAGTGTCGGAAGCTCAGGAGATCGGCTATGGGTGCCGGGATGGAGACCCAATGCACGAAGGGATTCGATGCGAAGGTAGAGAAGCACCAAGTCGACCTCGAGCAAGAGGAAGCCAAGCTCTGATACCAGTTGAAAGGTGAGAAGGATCGAAAGCTTGCATGCGAGCTATGGCAGGAGAGCAAGAGCAAGAAAGAGAGAGACAAGAAATGGGAACTCCAACAGTCACAATGTGTGACCGGGCCTTCCTTTATTTACTAGTCACTAAAATGAATGTAAAGAATAAAGTGACACGATGGGCGCCCGCCACTTGCAGTGTGCAGTGGCGGGTACTGTCAGTGTAGTAATACACGGGGCGGCACGGCGGAGGCGCCTTTACCCCAACAGTTTGTTTGTTTACCCTTTTATCCTTGGGTTAGGGTTTATACCCTATTAACCCAAATTAACAAACACCTTAGGTTCCTTAAACTAAGATAGTAAATCCTGGATAATCCCCGTTGCCCTAGCTTGATTTGTTGTTCAATTGCTCTTTACTTTAACTTGGCAACTTAGTAGTAGGATGACTACTCATCCTCTTCTAATTTAAGCTTGTACTTGGAACCTGCCAACCTTGTTCCAATGAGTGGCAACTCTACTTTGTGATTCAACACAAAACCATGTGACGTTGCAACTTGTTGCACAGGCATCACATCTGACTTGCGGGATCATTTCTCCCATCAACGGTATTTCTTGGTCAAGAAATAAGTTTCGTCAAGAGGTAGGGTTTGGGAGTCCTCTTGACCCAACCCAATCCTTAACCTTACTAGGCCAATAACGTCTAGTCCTAGGGTTTCTAAACTCAATCGGATGTTTAGTATTAGGTCGTTCGATCCTTAGGGTAAAAACCTAGATCGTTATTTCATGGGCATCCAATTAACCCAAACATTCTGTGAATGTGGGCAGGACCTTTGGGTTTGAGGGTCTCGACTTGGCGACCAAGTGCGATACTAGGCAGAATTTCTAACGTGCTAAACCCTAGCCAACACTTTGAGGTGTTAGTTGTACTAACTACTTATGCTTTTAAGAATCCCTTGAGGGTTATACCCTTACAAGTGATCTAGCCAAATCGGCCTACTAGTCTTGCAACAAGAAACAATCTATTCTTGCTAGATTTGTTATAAAGGTGTAAATAGTTGCAAGACATCACATTACGTGTAAATATGCGATTCATTACTTCTATGCAACTATAAGGTTTGCAATAACTATTTCTTTTCCTTGCTAGAATCATGATGATTGACAATTTGGGGAATAACTTGTGTAAAACCTACATGGATTTACATCAAGAGCTTTGTCTACAACCTTTTGTTTAATGCAGATGGATTTTAGGCTTTAATATGGCATGCAACCTTTTCTAGATACAACTTCTATAAATGAAGTTCATGCATGACGAATATGTGATATGCAACCTTTTCTAGATACAACTTCGATAAATGAGTTCATGCATGATGAATCTCATAAGACCAATGTCCACTTAATCTGTTCTACGGCACTTAATCCCTCTTAAATTTACAAGCATCTTTGCATGCAACATGCGAGTCCATGGTTTCATTTCCATGCAATGCAACTACTTGGCCAACATCGACAAAGATTAGGTCATACGAATCTAGAAGTAGAAAATTACTACCTAAATGCCTTATGTGCTTTTCTTTTCCACAGCCAATCAAAGATGCATTTAAACAATTTCATCTTTTAACCCTAAGCAATATGCGCTTGGGATTTGCAACTTGGAAATGCGAGAAATCCAATTGCACGACATGCACTAACTCTTGTAAATCGTTAAAGGAGACAATTTCCCAAATGTATTTTAACTAGGCTACGTGAATTAGAAACATGCGTAAATGCATTCTTCCCATGAAATTTAACGTGCCTATTGCATCGCTTAAATGCAGAATCATTCTTTTAAGAAACTGGGCTTAAGGGCTCATAGGAATGTCCACGCCTATGCTCGGGTTGGAGACTTCTGCACGTGGGCCTTGCATCTTTTGTATTGGAGCCATCGTTGATGTTGAGGAATTTGGAATCCACGGTTTGTCCTTGCCTCTATGCGATCTCTGCACTTCCTCCAAGCTTTGGCAAATCAGCCTCAAAATCTGCCTAATTTTCCCTTGCACGGGAATTCCCTTTACAGATGTGGGTTTTAAGAAACGGGGAAAAGGCCGCGTGCACAAGGCCTATGGGAGCTTATCTTAAGAAGCTTCTGCTTCTTACAGAAAGACGTGGAGGGGGGGATAATGATTGGAGGAGAGAATTATGATGAAGATGGCGGTGGGATGGGTGGCGAGAGCAGGCGGCTGCCTAGCGATCTTCACGGGGCGGGGATGGCGGCCTACGTGGTGTTGTAAGGTGGCAATGGCGACTGCAGCACCGCGTCTCACGACTGTCCTCCCCTCCTTCTCAAGCTTAAGGGGAGGGTGCTTCATATAGGCTAAGGGGGGGGGAGAGGTAGCCACACACGTGGCTTGTGTGCATGCCTTCCCTCCCTCATGCATCCCCACACCACACTCCTCCCTCTCTCCACTTAGCTCCACTCCCTCTCCCCTGCCATGCATCGGCTGAGGGGGAAGGGAGTAAATAGTAAAAAAAAAAATCACTACTTTAATCATTTATCCATTTTCCTTTACGTAAGGGCTGGTGTTTCTTATACGACTTGCAGGTTTTAACCTCGGCCTTATTTGCACAACGCAGATGGGGTTCATTATTGCGCGTGCAGGGTAAGGACTTTATCACTATTATTATTCCGTTTGCAGGAGATGACTTAGCACAGTTTTTGCGCAGGGCATGTAGTGATCAAGGTTCTTTAATATTTCGTGCGGAAATATTACATTCTCTCCCCCTTAGAGGAATCGAGATGTCCTCATCTCGAGAAGAACTGGGGGTATTGTTGGTTGAGAGCACTTTCGTCCATCCAAGTGGCATCCTCTTTGGGATAATCTTTCCACTAGATGAGGTATTCTCTCAAGGTTCTGGATCTCAATTTTCTCTCCCTAACATCTAAGATCCTGTCAGGCCGTAGCTCAAGGACTCCTTGGCTAGGCATTACAACTTCTTGATCATCAAGTACGTGGCTAGGGTTAGGTACATACTTCTTCAATAGACTGATATGGAACACATTATGAACTTTTAGGTTCTCGGGGAGTTGAAGTCTGTAAGCATTAGGTCCTAAGCACTTGAGAATCTTGTAGGGTCCACAATACCTTGGACTTAGATTTTTGCATTCACCTAAGGATAGGGAACTCTTCTTTGGGCGTACACGAATGAAGACCATATCTCCTTTAGCGAAGGATCTATCTTGACGTTTCAAATCCGCGTAAGCTTTCTGTCTATCCTTGGCGGCTTGGATGTCCTGTCTTATTGACTTCATTTGGTTGTCCATATCTTCCAGCATTTGCTTTAAAACTTCAACCCTTAAGGTTGGATCCGAAAATTTTAAAGGACTTCGACAGTCGTGCCCATATAATGCTTGAAAAGGGGTCATCTGAATGCTTTGTTGATAAGAAGCATTGTAGGCAAACTCAACCAGTGGCAAATATTGGATCCACTTTTTGGGTTCATGACAGCAGTGTGCCCTTAGCATATCCTCATTGACTTGGTTGACTCGCTCCGTTTGTCCATCGGTTTGGGGATGGTAAGCTGTACTGAAACAAAGTTGAGTCCCAATGGCTTCGAAGATAGCCCTCCAGAAGTGTGATGTGAAGAGAGAGTCACGATCACTAATGATTCTTCTGGGTAACCCATGCAGTTTGAATATCTCCTTGATGAACAACCTTGCAATGTCTGAGGCTTTATAGTTTGTCTTAATAGGAATAAGATATGCAACCTTGGTGAGCATATCCACCATAACCATAATGGAGTTGTATCCTCCCTGAACTTGGGGTAGGCCAATAAGAAAATCCATGCTGATGAATTCCCATTTCATTTGGGGAATGTCAAGTGGTTGCAACCTCCCTGGCATTTTGACATGTTCAGCCGTAATGCATTGACAAGACAAACATTTAGTGAAATATTTGAGAACGTCACCTTAAGCCTCGCCCAATAATAGCTCTTTCTGACTGCATTGAGGGTCTTGGCATAGGCAGAATGTCCTAAAAAAGGGGAGTCATGAGCTTCCCAAAGTATTTTCTTCTTGAGGGACTAGCTTCCTGGTATATATAATCTCGTTCTATAGTAGACAAGTCCACCATTGATAGAGAATTCTAGATAGTTTGCATGTAGCTTTGGGTCTTGATCCTTGATATGGATCTCCCTTACCAAGTTCTGGTAGGTTGGATCATGCCATGCCTCTTCTCTAGCTAGCTCAAGTATTGGGTTGTTTGGCATGGATACCTTTGTGGCTAAAGATCTATCTTGATGGATCTTGCAAGATTAGAGAATTTAGAAATGCCTTGCGATTGAGTGCATCGGCAACTACATTCTCCTTTCTAGCCTGATATTTGATTTCAAAGTCATATTCCTCTAGCACTTCAATCCATCGACGTTGCCTCATGTTGAGCTCATTCTGGGTAAAGATCCACTTAAGACTTTTATGATTCATCACTAGGGTAAACTTGTTACCCAGCAGGTAGTCTCCAAATCTTGAGAGCATGGATGACAGCTAATAACTCCAGATTGTGAGTAGCATAATTCTTCTAATGGCTCTTTAGTTTCCTTGAAGAGTATGCTATAGGATGACCTTCTTGCATAAGCACACATCCTAAGGCAAGTGTGCTAGCATTAGTTATTACTTCAAACTCCTTACTAAGGTCTGAAAGTTTTAGGATAGGTTTTGATACCAAACTTTCCTTTAAATTATCAAAGCTAGCTTGTTCAACAGCCAGTTGACCATACAATTGATGTTTGCTTCTTCAGTAGATCCGTCAGAGGCGCTGCAATCAAGGCATAGTTTTTTATAAAGACCCTGTACCATCCTGTCAATCCAAGAAAACTACGTATTTCATTCACAGTCGTTGGTATTGGCCATTCTAGAACGTCTCTAACCTTGGCCGAATCCACTGAGATTCCTTCCGCTAATACAATGAATCCTAGATATTCAATCTGCCGTTTGAAGAATGCACACTTCTTCTTTTTGGCATAAATCTTGTGTGCCCTCATTGTCTCTAGGACAATGCGAAGCTGGGGTTCATGTGTAACGTGTCCACTTGTTTCTTCAGGACACTCTTAGCAATCCATCGGAAAGGATGTCTAGAAAGCTCCGCCCGGCACTCCCATGGAATGTTACGGGGTTTGCGATCTAGGGCTTTCCGCATCTGCCACATATCGGAAGTATTCTGGCCGTTTCCACTTAGGATCGACCTGAATTAGGGTTTTTCCTTATTGGTCATTTCCTAACGGCAACTAGCGTCAGACCCAAGTGAACTACTTTACGCAGAAAAGCCAGGTCCGAAGCGGATTCACGCTGCACTTGGTTCAAGGAGAATGGGAAACAAGAGGGATGCAAAGCTCAACCTCTCTGCCATAAGGCATAGTCCCATTGCGTTCCCCTATAACAACGTAAATCGGGTTTAATCATAACTCTAGGTCAAGGCTTTTGTTGTTCGTGTTCTTTGACGATCTTCCTGCTGTCCATCATGATTTGAGAAAAGTTCCCGGCCAACCGGGACCACCCATCCATAGGACGGACCTATGGCCCATCCTCCGCACTTTCCTCGGGTTGTTTTAGTTATTTAATTACCTAAGACATTAGTTGGACATGTAACAACCAGCTTCTTTAATTAACTCATTAGGCACTGGTTCCTTCACGTAATGTTATCACTTGACAAAGAAAAACAATATCAGACAAGTTCCTTATTAACAGGTTATCATATTTATCTTTGAACTACAAAGAGTCTAGCCCGTAGGCTTATCCACAATCCGCCCGAAGGCTATCCAGCAATCCACAGGGATCACTAATCTAAGTTTTTGCTAGTAGACTAGTATGCGGGCCTCGAGATCCAATCCTGAGTCATGTTAGCCTCTTGTGCAGGGCCTGGAAGGCGAGGGATTTACAGCCAGAGCCCCCCTGGCACCCAAGCATCCTCCTGTTCCAAGTAGCGCTCAATGGAGAGACCTCTCGCAGTGGGTTCGCTCCACTTTCTCGGCGCAGTCAACAACCCCCTTGGTTAGGGTCAGGCAAGCAATCCGAGGTAACTGAAGCTGCCTCTTCCTTTAGGACTTCAACATGAAGTATAGATATCCATTTATCTTTTAATTCATTGATCAAACAAAGCCAAACAGTGCTCTAAAATCTATAGCAAGCACAAACATTTCCATTGATCGTTTTTTTTGTTGGCAAACTGCTAAGGAATGAATCCTTCCTTTCGAATGCATCCAGCACTCGATCCGGGATGACTTGCAACTTGGCAAGATCCCCTATATCCTGGGTTAGGGAGTACCCTATTAACCCAACATGGTCAAACCTTAAGTTCATTGGTTACTTCAATTTATCGGCTGGTCTTTAGTTTCCAATCAATCCCCTTTACTCAAGAAAGACCACTAAATTAGGATGATTATTCATCCTCTTGCAAGATAACTTGCGTAAGGACATGCCAACTTCATTGCGAGAACTTGGCCATTCCCTTGTGATCCAATCACAAGATCATATGACTCCGTACTTGTTGCACAAGTGTCTCCTCAAACTATGAGACAATGGAGTCAAGAAACAATCTATTTTAGGTTACTAGGTTGGCATCGTTAGACCTAGGGTTTCCAAGTTTCCTCTTGTAAGATTCTTAGGGACAAACCCTAGCTCACTTTACGATTGCATTTCACTATCCCTACATTCAGTGAATGTGGACAAGTATTTAAGGTATAGGCGTTTCTTTAACTTATTTCGAACGAGTACTCCGTGGCTTACGTGTTTTAGGTTTATGCCAATTTGGGTAACTCTAGAAGATAATTTCGAGATTACTTCCACATGATTCGTTGTCTATGCGTAAATTGATTTTCCAACAACTTATCGGTTTGAGGTCAGGCATAGGTTAGGTTAATTCCAACTAACCTTCCTATAATCATGCGAATAAAATTCATGCTAACAAGCAACCTTTTTCTTGCTAATTTATGTAGTTGACAACGATAATTTCATAGATTTTATGCATCGTAAGAATCATTTCATGCTTTGCACTTTCCATGACCATTCATTGCGATATGGGTTAATAGTGTGAGATGCAATTTATACTTCTAGGCTTCACCGAAGCATACTATTTTAATGGATAATAATCTAGTCTTATATTTCATTTCAGTACATAAGCTATTTGCACTACAAGATATAGACCTTATACCGACGTTTAAAGCGACGAAAATACAAACAACAAAATTTACCCCCGTCGTCGCAAAAAGCGTTGTTATTGACGACGCCATAGAATCGTCGCTATATGCGTCGCAAATGCAACGCACATAGCGACGCAACCAGTAAATTTGCAACGCTCATAGCGATGCCAATAGCCACGCGAGCGGTAAATTTACAACGCAAATAGCGACGGTAACAGAGAAAAAAAAATTTGTGGCAAGGCAGCAAGTTGCCCTGCCACATATAGCACTGTGTGCTGTATAAGAGCCATACAAAATAGTTTCTGCACTGCTGCATACAAAGCGCTTGCAAACAAAAAGAATGTATACTGAAATCATAAAACTGATACATGAAATAAATACATGATCGCATAAAATGCGATTGGTACAATCATGAAACGATATCGCTAATACATAGAAAATGTCTACATAGATTAGGCGACTAAAAACTAAAGGTGTGTGAGCTCTAAGGATCCAAGGGCGAGCTACAAATCCTCGTCCCCCGAAAGCTCGTCCCGCCGCAAAGGAGCATCAAACATATTCTGCAGAAAAAGAAACAACATATCAATCCACCATACAATAATGCATTCAAATATCTCATGGTAACTACAGACAAGAAAGATGAGTGACTTACAGGGCCGCCGTGTCTATACAATCGGTCGATCAATGCCCTGAGACCGTGCCTCTCTGCATATCGAGTCTCAAGGCCTTGCGGATCGCGATTTGTAATGGAGTGCTGCAAAGAAAACAAAATGCTAACTGTTAGAAACATGATTGTCAGTACAAAGAATATTTCAAAAAAACAAATAAGCAAAACAAAAGAGAAACTTACAAAGTCCTCCAAATATGTCATGTGGCCGCCACTCCCAAGATGATGCACCGCTCCGGCCTCGATTCGTGCCCTCGCCACCTCCCGCTGCTGACTCCCAACGTCTTGGCGAATCTGTAGCCTCCTCCCTCAGTCGGCACCAGTCGTCTGCATCTAACCACTCGAGCTTTGGAGCCCCACTCTTGATTGCCTTGCGTGCGTAGAATCGTCTATGTGACATTTATGCACGCATGCAATCCATCATCCAGCCCGTAGAGAATCTATCTACTGCGGCTGGCACCGGAAACTCCTCGTGCAAGGATGCTACTATATAGTCCTTGCTCCCCTCCGGTATGTTCCTCCAATGATCCAGGACGTTGTGCTGAAAAACTTGTTGGCACAACTCCCTCATGCGAGCCATCACCCTTCTCCCCTCATCATTCATGATGATGGCTCCTGACCTACTATCCACTAGGTATCCATAACCCCTAGGAGTCTTTCTAAGATGGGCCCTCTCCCATCTCCGTCCACGCTCCTGGGCATATCCAGGAGACCCCTGTACATCTGGTATACTGATGGGGGTACCCTCTCTCGGAGTGCCACTCAAAGGGGTGCCACCAAAGGGGGTGCCACCAAAAGGAGTGCCACCAAAAGGCGTGCCACCTGCCGACGGCTGCGCAAAAGCCGAAGTAACTGGAGTAGACGTCCCCACAGGTGTGACAAATCCTGGAGGTGACGCAGCTCCAGCTGAATGACGAGACGGAGACACCACGTCCATGTCTCCACAGCAGCACCCCCTGATCCTCCTACAGTCCCTCCCTTTGGCCCAAGTCGTGAGCGTCGAGATCGTCTGCTCGAAGCTGAAGCATCTGATCGCGCTGAAGCAGATCTAGTAGAGCGCCCTGACAAAGAACGAGACAGCTCCTGGTCTGCCATCTCTCTGAATCTCGCGAGCTGATCTGGAGACATGTGTGCCATCATGTCCTGAAACTCCTCATCGCTCATCCCTCGACTTATCCTAAAAATGCCACCTGCACAGATAAAAAATGATGTTAGAATAATAAATTTAAACTATACAAAGCACAGTAATATAAATCATTTTTGAAAAATCCCTCTTAAAATGCATATCTTATCTACCTTTATGGAAGATCTAAACAACGAATTGAGTAATACAATTCTCCAAGAATGAAGTATTCTATGGTCCCATGTTAATCTCCTGACACAACTCTGCATACACTGGAAGGTCGATAGACATGTCACCACAAAAGAACGAGTCTGCCTCGTTCTCAAAAAATTCTACGACTTCTATATTTCCATCATTGTTAGCCGATGCGGGCTCCAAGCTTGCGGTGGCCTCCACCCCTTGTAATATCGACCCCTCTATTTGCATATTTTCTTCATCTATGCCTGGAACATCGCTTTGATCATATTCTCTTGCACCTCGAGGAGTTGAAGGTATAACATACCACCATCGAGGTTGTCGGGGGTTTGGATAGAAGATTACCTGTTCACAAACACTTACAAAGCGAGTTCAAACCATTGTGACATAAACCATGTCGTATTATAATTAGCAAGCAAATGACTATTTGCACCTGTTCACAATGGGCCAGCAACACAAAGGTGTCGCGCAAATCCGTCCATTTTTTTTCGGAATCTATTTCGAGAAATCCAGATGGACCTTGTCGAACTGTTACTACAGCTCCTCCAAGTACCACTTTGAACCACTACACATCGAATAGTATCATGGAGAAGCTATGGTAATCCACCGTAATAATACTTTGCAAGTTCCCAAAATACTCCATCTCATCCACAACCGTGTTCGGATCCGTTGCTCGTCGTCGGCTCTCTTGCTCAAACCTTGCCATGACACCACAGTCCATTGTGGAGCGCATTTTGTCAATACGCTCCACCCAAAAATGTCGTCCGCGCGACCACGCTGCACTATATATTTTGTACTGTACATTGAAATACTCAAATTAGATGTAGCAAGAAAATTTAGATACAACACATTCTAAACCTCTCATTATCTTTGGACTACATCCCCTCGAGAACTCCCACTCCTCCATTGAGACCTCTGTCCCTTCGCTGGATGCTGCGGTCAAGGCTCCATGCAACCATCGTGTTGACATAAACCGCGGCATCTCCTCCATGCCTTCAAGATATCGAATCGGTCGGTGACGCGGCATCTCCTCCATGCCACGTCTCCATGGATGCATGGTGCAACATACAAAAGCGATTCATCTTCTCTTCCATTGAGGCATCCATTCTTTTTTCTATACCATTTCCAACCACCACATCTCCAGTCAGCCTATCATCGTCCTTCAGCGTCCATAGCATTTCATTGTCTGGTTCCACCGTTGGTAGCCATTGTGAGATATGCACTAATGCCTCTGACACCAACCAACCTTCCGCCATGCTACCTTCTGGAAGAGCTCGTTGTCGCACAAAGCCTTTCAGGGTTTTCATGAAGCGCTCCAAGAAGAACATCCATCGCATATGGACAGGTCCAGCAATCTCCACTTCGTCCACAAGATGCACAAGAAGGTGAACTTGTATCGTGAGCATGCTAGTGGGTAGGTATTTCTCAAAGAGACAAACCATCTCAACTGCTCCCCGCCTTGCGGATTCAATAGAGGACGTCTTAATCTCTTTCTGTGAGATCCATTGCACCAAAGTCGACAACTTGTAAATGGCCCCACGAATTTCTGGAGTAAGGCATCCTGCGATCACGATCGGTAGGACAAACTGCCACAAATGAGAAAGCATTATGAATAATGGCCACTTTTCAAATTGTAAAATGTCCATGCTAATTAAAATCCATTCTGTTCACAAACCTGACATATCTTATGCCAATCATGGGATTTTAGCCCAGACATTTGGTCATCTTTAGAAAATGCGGACCTGAGAGAACACATCATACTCGTCCGAGTGCGGATAGACTTGATTACTTGCTTCACAATGCACTCTTCTTTGGTAGACAAAACCCAGGGAGCGTGAGGAAGCTGCACTCCCCCTTCAGCACTCGACTGCGGCCAAAGCGCCTCCATCTTACCTACCTCCTTTAAATCCATTCGTGACCCTATAGTGTCTCTCTTTCCTGTGATGTGGTCCCATAGCAAGCTACCCACATTCTTGAAAATATGCATGGGATCCAACAAGTGGTTGACCTGTAAGTGGGTCCAATATGGCAACTCGTAGAAAACTGAGAACCGTCGCATTCCATTTGGATGTGATTCCGGGTTTACCATTTTCAGCTCATACCAGCTTGCAGCATTCATACGTGTTGGAGGTCGTCCAAGAAAACCTTCCCTGAGTTCATGATCCTCCGGCAAGAAAGCGGTGTGTCCTTGATATACCATCTTCTTCATGGTTCGTGACCTTCGGAAGTCTAACTGTGGCCCACACAATGGACATGCATGATAACCTGAGGTAACGAGACTTGTAAGGCGAGCCACGACCTAGTGAATACTTGATTGAATGAAATAAAATATAGATATTACCAGCGAGAACAAAGGTCTGCTCACCTGAGCACTCTCCCAATCTCGGAAAGTCATGCATCGTCCACATGAGTATGGCTCGAATGTTGGCTGACCGCCGACCATCGCGCCTGCTCATATCTTGCACAGTGACCCCCTCCTCCCACAAAATCTTAAGCTCATCGACTAATGGACGAAGATACACGTCCATATTTTTTACTTTATAGCAGCCCGGGACGAGCAAGCTAAGGATGAGATGTCCTTTCTTCGTAGAAAGCCATGGAGGAATGTTGTAGTTGACAAGCACTATAGGCCACACACTGTAAGAAGTCGAGCGCAGACCAAATGGGTTCACACCATCCATGGTGAGACCGAGCCGAAGATTCCTTGGCTCTCGCGCAAAGCCTGGGAAGGTAGAGTCAATATGGCTCCATGCGCGGGAATCCACTGATATTCGTTGAACTCCATCGGTGGACCTATTCTGCACATGCCACGTTGTCAAGCTTGCCATGGCAGACGTGCGAAACATGTCGTACGTGTTCTATAGACAATCGGCATTTTCGTCTAATTGCCAACTTGCATTGAGAGCAAGGACATGGGACACGCTGATTAAGATACGTCTCGCGGTGTCGTAGAGTTCATGCAACGGCTGCAGAACACGGGGTTCAAGATACAACAATGGAAGAGACTAACAAGAAGAAAATTGAATTGTTGATGCCAAAATGCAATATATTTCTTGTCAGGTGAATTACATGAAAATCAGAGTGATAATGGTCAGAATGAGCATAGTAATCTGCTTTGTCAGGATCATTTGGCTAAACCATGTGCTCTGCAGATACCACACAACCATACACTTGATAGGTCCCTCCTTTTTATCTCAGAAAAGACTGATTTATTTTCTCCTTAGCTATGGAGCGTGTGAGCTTCTATCATAACTATGGCAAGAAACCTCTGGAGAGTGCAGTATGCTCTTAATCGCATCCAGAAATGACAGCATTCCAGTAATGTTTCGCTGTATATACAGTTGTTGACATCACGTCTTCCAAAAGTGAAGATGGCTGAGCCAACAACTTGATTATTTCCATTTACAATGAGAATTCGGTGGACTTTGTTCTTCAACATCAACACTACAGCATCTGACACAGTTTTTATCAGCTGACAATGTGATAGGAAGGGAGGTCATCACTTCCTTAATCCTTGATTTTAGCCCATTTGTGGCTTTGATTTTGTCCTTTTTAGAAAGCACCCCGATGCAGTTCAATTGTTCATTATTGACAGGTTGACCAGATATTTGATTGAAGTGGTGATTAATCTCTTCAAACAGTTGATGAGGCGGATTGCACTACTTTGTGATTGCCTCTGATATTATCATTTGATGATGACAATTGCTTCTGATTTTACCAATCGATGATAACGTTTGCCTCCCCTGTAGAGCGATCGATAATATCCAATTGCGATATGTTTTACCCACCAGTCGGCAGCGTAGCAGCATGCTCCACTTAGCTCCCGAAGGAAGACTTTCTTGTGGCTGTAGAAATGATTGTGAATTTGTTTAAGAACTCAATTGCAAAGAGTTTGAATTTGCTGCAGCAGCGGATTAGAATAGAGATATTGATCTCAGCCTGATAAGCATGCACTTCCGCATTCACACAGGACCAGGCTCCTGGAGTGATTGTTCTGCATTAGCAGTTTCGTGTTCTGCAGTGATAGCTGTCGCTTCAGCCAGCTCTTTCCCAAATCTTGAGCAGAGTCCGCTTTCACGTAGCCATGGATCCTCGAGAAATAACCAGAGCGAGCGATGGAACGAAGAGAAGTGGCGAGACCAACAGAGAGATGTGTGCGTCTCAGACTGTCGATGGAGGCGATGGCATGATGGCGGTGCGTACGTTTGCGGTCGATCGAGCGAAAAGCATCGGCAGCAACCGACTGTAGAAATTCATTCGGGAAGGTGCAGCAGGGAACACCCCTTCCACTCCACTGTTCTAGCTGTGCACTCAGCACTGCCTTCCCTGATAGGGCTCTTGTTCTTGTCCTCCCCAAAGACTCAATCGACCAGGCTGTCGGGGCTATCCTCCCTTCCTTTTCCAGCCCCCCCTGCTATTAGTTTTTCCTTTCTTGCTCACTGCGTGCCACAGTGCCAAAAATATCCGAGGAGAAAATAGGGCCTCCCCCTCGAATCCAAACCCATTCTTCCTCTTCAATTCAGCCTACTTTTTTCCCTCCAAAATCGGTTTAAAAACCCAAAAATAGGTTTCCCCTCTTCATCCTTAGATAACCTCTTATACCTTTATCTTTAGCGATAATCTTCCATTCTGCCAGTTTGCTCGTTGTGAAATCCAAATGGGGATTAGTGCATGGTTTTAGATCTACAGATCCAGCACCAGTTTCATGACTCAATAACTTCTTGCTGCCTGATTTAGGACTTGTTTCTTTGTCTTCTTCCCATGCATTGCCACTTTTCTTTACAGTTTCTTTCATTTCTTTTTGTAGGCTAACCTTCAAGACCCCTTTTACTACTTTTTCCACAACACCATCCACCTTTGAGCCTTTCTTTTAGGGTATTTTTGGAGTCATCAATTGCCCCATTAACAAACAGCTTTGTGATGGGTGATCTACGCACAACTGCAACTTCGGCCTTGAAGATTGGATGGCAAAGTATTCCATCAGTGCCTGCACTTTTCTTGGAGTTCATCATTAAAATTATCAGCTTGATAATGTCCTTTGGCATCAGATATTCATATTTTTCTAACACACACACATCATGCATCCAAACAAAATCATACATATGCACTAAGGGAATATATACATTGGATGCGGATTATCGAAATGCATCACACAAACAATGAATCACACGCAGAAAATAACACAAATGCACAACAAAAGAAATAGAGGTGTATACGACTCGGATGCGCAGCAGCACGACATCCACCCCCTCTAAACCTGCGCATCCTCCGGATGTGCCAACTATCCAGGATCATTCAAGTCCACAAACAGGTCAAGTCCATCTTCTATTTCTAGTAGACCTGTTTCTCCATCAGCTTCATTATCTATATTCTCTGCTTCTTCTGCTTGTCTTTCTTCTACCTGCTCTTCTTCTATCAACGCTTCAAGTGCATATTCTTCATCTTCTCTTCTCTTGAAAATCTTGACTCGTTTTCCAGCAATGGGCACCCTCAATACTGTTCCATCTAATTCAGCCAACTCATAGGTACCATTGTCAAAAACCTGCTTCACTTCATACGGTCCAAACCATCTTTGAACCATTTTTCTCATGCTACTATGCTGATTTTCTAGACTACTGTCGTAGACTAGAACCCAATCTCCTTCTTTTATGGCTCTAAGCCTCAAGCGATGCCTTAAATCAAACCTGTCCTTATTTCTAAGATGGGATGCCTTCAAACGATCAACTGCTAGCTGCAAATCTTCTGTGCTTCTCTCTAGTTGACGAATCCGAAGAGCTAGAAGCTCTTCCCTTGATAAATTCTCATGCCACGGAAGAACACTCCAAGTGAGAGCACAAATTTCTGAAGGCATGACAAGTTTTTTCCCATACATCAACTCTGCAGGCATGTATCCAGTAGTCCCACTATGTGTAGAGCGATCAGCCCACAACGCAAAAGGTAGTAATCTCGGCCAATCTCCAATCCGACCTCTACAAGATTTTGCCAATGTTTTAACTATTGGCGGATGTCCTCTTTCACTCTTGCCATTTCCATCTGGATTATAGGCAGTAGTAAGAGCCAATTTAATCCCAAGCCGTGAGAAGAATTCTCTAGCTTTATCTGCATCTAGCTCTCCACGATCAGCTGTAATCTTGCCTATACATCCATACTTGCAAAATATTTCTTCTAACAAGAATTTACATACTGTAGTGGTGGTCTTCGTTCGCAAAGATCTGCCTTCAATGTAGTTTGTAAGATCCTCCCTAGCCAAGACAAGATATCTCATCTGCCAAAGTCCCACTGGCAAAGTAACCAAGTCTACCACCCACTTATAATGCATACATAGTGGATAAGTCAGAAGTATTCGAGGGGAAGGAATCACATCTTAGCAGTTGGCCGTACGAACGACCACTGGAATGCTCGTGATTGTACACTTAGGTGCACTGTTTGTACTTCTTTGCTCAAGGAACTAATTCAAGAAAAACAACTAATGCTTCAGGTTAAAAGCCTGGAGGGAGATGCAGTATCAGTTATCTCCGATTATCTGCCTGACCCTATCCAAGGGGGTTGTTAGCCGCGCCGGGTATGTGGATCGAACCTGCTGCGAGAGATCTCTCCGTGGGTGCTACTTGGAGGAGGAGGTTTCTTGGGTGCCAGGGGAGGCTCTAGCCGTAAATCCCTTGCCTCCGGATCCTGCACAAGAGGCCGACATGACTCGAGATGGGATCTCGAGGCCCATATACTAGTCAACGGGTGGTTATTTCATATATTCCAAAGACTTTGATAAATAAAGATCAAATGTTGAAAAAGAAACTTGTTTGACATTGTTTTTTTGTGTCAGTGCCTAAGTTACGTGAAGGGACCAATGTTTAATTAATTAACTAAGGAAGTTATTTTTGCTTGTCAAACTAAATGTGGTAGGTAATTAGATAACTAAGCAACCCGAGAAAACTGTGGTGGATGTGACTCTAGGTCCGTCCTACGAAAGGGTGGTCCCAATTGGCCGGGAACTTTTCTCAAAGGAATTGATAGTGAGGTAACAATGACCTAGAATCTATAGAGCTAGATTCCTGATTTATGTTGTTTTAGGGGAACAGAATGGGACTATGCCTTACAGGTAGAGAGGTCGAGCTTCGCATCCCTCTCATTTCCCATTCTGCTTGAGCCAAATGCAGTATAAATTCACTTCGACCCTGATGTTCTATGCAAAGTGGTTCTTTTGGGGCTCAACGCTAGCCACCTCCTAGGATCTTGACTATTAGGAAAACCCTGATTCAGGTCGGTCCTAAGTGGGAATGGCTAGATGCTTCTGCTTCATGGCAGACTCGGGAAGACCTTGATCACAAACCCCATGACATTCCTTGTGAGTGCCGGTCGGCGCTTTCTAGACTCTCTTCCCAATGGGCTACCAAGACGTGTCCTATAAGTGGACATGGGGACACATTACAGTTGGTATCAGAGCAAACCAACAAAATCTAATATTTACAAGGAAACTTAATGAGGGGAAGTAGAGCAATGTTTCCGTTAAGAACATTTCCTTACTTACTTATGGATGCTGGTCTGTAGAGTCGTGAAGCATGGAATAAATTCTTGGTGTTTGAGGTTATGTTTATGATTGCAATGCGTGCTTTGGATTATCGATGGAGGCTAGGCATGATGAATATTCTAGACCATATCTACAATCCTTCACCCATGTACGTGGAACGGAGATAGACGGGTGAATCAAGAATTTATTACATAACGACCCACCGACTTGCGTACATTTAGACCAACTTGAAGAGAATCAAGTGGATGGAGGATTTAAAGATCGTGAAGTTGTTCATCTTTGTCGAGGCTCATGCAAATGCAACCCTACATGTCGGCGGTCGGAAGGTCAAGCAGAACAAGTATGTGTACAAGGAAGTGACTTGAGTAATCCCTGTGGACAGAATCAAGGTGCTAGGACGTTATGAGAAGAATGAGAATCAAAGGAAAGGATACCCCAAGCTTCCTATGACCTATCGAAATAAATGTACTCAAAAGGGTTATGGCCACATGAATGAATAAGATTTTTTTAAATCACTGTTTGACATGACTGTAAGTGTTGGTAAAGGAGTTAAGTGATTAGGTCACTTGGCTAAAAGCTGAACTGGGCACATTAATGTAATGTGAGAAACGTTTAGCAAGTTTGACCCCTGTACCAAGTACAACTGTAATTCAAGAGAAGAAGTTCCTTCTCAAACAAATCAAGACACCTGAATTTGATCAAAAGGGAAGGATTGTCCAAACTGATGCAAAGGTCTGGATCAAATCCATGGAGGATTATTTCGAGGTAGCAGGAACTGCACCCGCTAACCAAGCTATGCTTGCCAAACTAAAGCTTACCGGTGAAGCAAGACTTTGGTGGAAACAATGGTGCTGAGACTAAGGGATCTCGGAAGGGTCAGTTACTTGGGAGAAGCTTAAAAAAGCTATGCGAGGGAGATATCTACCACCTACTTACCGCACACAAAAGATGAACGAATTCTATGAATTAAAGCAGCTTGGACTATCCTTGGATGCATACTATTCCAACTTCGTCTCTCTCTTAAAGTACACGCCACAAATGGACATGACACAATAGGTGTGAAAGTTTTGTGATGGGTTAAATCCACCCATAAACCCCCGCTTGGAGTCAATGCACCCAATGGACCTACAAGACGCGCTCATTTGAGCTACACCGATAATATAGGAGGTGCAGACCAAGCCAAGGAATGTATAGATCTCAGGCTAAGAGAGCGCAGGGCCAAAACGAGGAACAAAGGAAGAAAGCTAGGGCCAACACTGTCAACAACTTCATTCCTACATAAGGTAATGGCCGCAATCTTCGTTGCTTCCATTGCAACAAGCTTGGTCACTTTAAAAGGCAGTGTCCCAAGCTTAGCAGAGGACAACGTCAAGGGCCATTCCAAGGAGCCTTCCATGGCCAAGGAGCCACCGTCAGGGCCAGAGGGAGAACCTCCAGTGTTGCAATCAAGGAGCTGGGTGATGAGGAAGACCCATCCATGAAAGCTGACATTGAGAGGGCAACGGTTCATGCCGCTCTTCACAAGAAAGGCCCAAACTGCTAATTCTCGATGATTCAAACTCCATCAGATTATCAAGGTAAAAGCTTCAAAACCTTGATTGATTGTGGCAGTACATATTCCTTCATTTCACCAGTCTATGCAAAAAGATTAGGAATAGCCACAAAAGATGCACCTACCTTACTTGTAGAATTAGCAAATGGTCGAGAGGTCTCTTGTACCAGGCAAACTACTAAGGTGAAATTCCTACTGGGTGGAAGGTCAACTTCGGTCAGATTTAGAGTAATGAACCTAGGTGTCCATGAATGTTTGCTCGGAATGGATTGGCTAATGCCCAATGATGCCCACATTCACTGTGGAAAGGAAAAAGTCTCCTTCCAAAATTCTAAAGGGAAACTAGTCACAACTCAAGGAGAGGCTGGAAAGCCAAAAATTCAACTGGCCAAAGCAACACGGATAATAAAAGGAGTTAAAAAGGGGCTACCTGTCTATTTTATTAAACTAAATAAGCTAGATCAGAATCAGGAATCTAGGGAAGAACCTTGATGGTTAAAGGAATATGCAGACATATTTCCTGAAGAGCTGACAGAACTTCCTCCTTAGATGGAAGTCGATCACGAAATCAAGCTGGTGCCAGGAGCTACACTAATCGCAAAGAGACCATATAGGATGTCCATCCCAGAAGTGATTGAGCTGAAGGAGCAACTCAAGCAACTGTTAGACCAAGGCTACATCCGTCCTAGCAGTTCACCATGGGGAGCTCCAATGTTGTTCCAGAAGAAGAAAGATGGAACACTTCGACTATGCATTGACTACAAAGGGTTGAATCAATCGACCATTAAAAACAAATACCCCATTCCAAGAATAGATGAACTTCTTGACCATCTTCAAGGTGCGAAGATTTTCTCTAAGATAGATCTCAGGTCTGGATATTACCAGATAAGGATCAAGGAAGAAGATATCCCAAAGACAACATTTAGCACAAGATATGGACACTTTGAATTCCTAGTCATGTCATTTGGGCTGACAAATGCTCCTGCTACCTTCAACAGGTTAATGCAAGATGAATCCCAGCTTCGCATTGTCCTTGAAACAATGAGGGCACACAAGCTTTATGCCAAGAAGAAAAAGTGTGCATTTTTCGAGCGACAGATTGAATATCTGGGATTCATTGTATCAGCGTAAGGAATTTCAGTGGATCTGGCCAAGGTCAGAGACGTTCTGGAGTGGCCAACACCAACTTCTTTCAAAGAAATACATAGTTTTCTTGGATTGATAGGATGGTACAGGGTCTTTATAGAAAACTATGCTTTGATTGCAGTTCCTCCGATTGATCTACTAAAGAAGCAAGTATCAATTGTATGGACACCTGCTGAATAGACCAGCTTTGACAAACTAAAGCAAAGCTTAAAATCAACACCCATCCTAAAAATTCTTGATCTTAGTAAGAAGTTTGAAGTGATAACTGATGCTAGCGCACTTGCCTTAGGATGTGTACTCATACAAGGAGGTCATCCCGTAGCATACTCTTCAAGGAAACTGAAGAGCCATGAAAGGAACTATGCTACCCATGATCTGGAGTTGTTGGTTGTCATCCATGCTCTCAAACTTTGGAGACACTACTTGCTGGGTAATAAATTTACCTTAGTGATGGACCACAAGAGTCTTAAATGGATTTTCACCCAGAATGAGCTCAATATGAGGCAACGTAGATAGATTGAAGTACCGTAAGAATTTGACTTTGAAATCAAATATAGCCATGAAAGGAGAATGTAGTTGCCGATGCACTCAGTCGCGCAAGGCATTTCTAAATTCTCTGATTTTGCAAGATCCATCAACAACAAGATTTCTAGCCACAAAGGTATCCATGCCAGACAATCCAATTCTTGAGCTAGCTAGAGAAGAGGCATGTCATGACCCAACCTATCAGAAATTAGTAAGGGATATCCCCATCAAAGATCAAGACCCAAAGCTACAAACAAAGTATCAAGAATTCTCTATCAATAGTGGACTTGTCTACTTTAGGACAAGATTATGTATCTCGGCAACAAGCCAATCACTCAAGAAGAAGATACTTTGGGAAGCCCATGACTCCCCTTTCTCAGGACATCTTGGCTATGCCAAGACCCTTAATGCGGTCAGGAAGAACTATTATTGGGATAGGCTCAAAGGTGACGTTCTCAAATATGTCACGGAATGCTTGTCTTGTCAACGCATTAAGGCCGAACATGTCAAAATGCCAGGGAAATTGCAACCACTTGACATTTCCCAAATGAAATGGGAATTCATTAGTATGGACTTTGTTGTTGACCTGCCCCAAGTTCAGGGAGGATACAAATCCATTATGGTAGTGGTAGATATGCTCACCAAGGTTGCACATATTATCCCTGTTAAGACAAACTACAAAGCCTTAGACATCGCAAGGTTATTCATCAAGGAAATATTCAAACTACATGGGTTACCTAGAAGAATCATTAGTGATCGTGACTCTCTCTTCACCTCATACTTCTAGAGGGCTATCTTCGAGGCCATTGGGACTCAATTCTGTTTCAGTACAGCTTACCATCCCCAAACTGATGGTCAAACAGAACGAGTCAACCAAATAATTAAAGATATGCTTAGGGCACAATGCTCTCGCGAACCCAAAAAGTGGATTCAATATTTGCCACCACTGGTTGAGTTTTCCTACAATGCTTCTTACCAACAAAGCATTTAGATGACCCCTTTTCAAGCATTGTATGGGCACGATTGTCATACTCCTTTGAGCTTTTCGAATCCAACCTTGAGGGTTGAAGCTTCAAAGCAGATGCTGGAAGACGTGGATGACCAAATCAAGTCAATAAGATAGGACATCCAAGCCGCTAAGGATAAACAAAAGGCTTACACAGACCTGAAACGGCAAGAAAGATCCTTCATTGAAGGTGATATGGTCTTCATTCGCGTACATCCAAAGAAGAGTTTCCTATCCTTGGGTGAATGCAAAAAGCTAAGTCCAAGGTACTGTGGACCCTACAAGATTCTCAAGTGCCTAGGGCCTAATGCTTACAGACTGCAACTCCCTGAAAGCCTAAAAGTTCGTAATGTATTCCATATTAGTCTATTGAAAAAGTATGTGCCGAACACTAGTCACGTGCTTGATGATCAACAAGTTGTAATGCCTAGCCAAGGAGTCCTTGAGCTACGGCCAGACAGAATCCTAGATGTTAGGGAGAGGAATTTGAGATCCAGGATCTTGAGAGAATACCTCGTCCAGTGGAAAGATTACCCCAAAGAGGATGCCACTTGGATGGATGAAAGTACTCTCAACCAGCAATACCCCCAGATCTTCTCGATATGAGGACATCTCGATTCCTCTAAAGGGGAGAGAATGTAATATTTCCGCAACGAAATATTAGAGGACCTAGATCCCGTGCAAAAGCATTCTGAAGTAATCTCCCGCAACCAAGAAATACTGGCCTAAGTGCACCATCCTAGTGCATTAACAATACCATTCTTGCATGGTGCATATGAGACCGTGGCTCCAAATGGCAAGCCACCATAGGAACTCCCCTTCAAGGGGGAAAAGAGATAATGATTCATTTGCAAATTTTTTAACATTAACTCCCTCTCCTTCACCCGTTGCATGGCAGGGAGAGAGAGTGTGAGTAGGAGATTGAGGAGGGGCATGGGGAGGAGGGAATGCATTCTGCCACTTGTGTGGCCACCCCCCCACCTTCACCCTATCTATGAACCCCCCCTCCCAAGCTTGAGAGGAGAGGAGGAAGGGATTGTGCTACTTCCACTGCCGTGAAGGAGACTACCCGCTGTCAGTTCGTTGCCGCTGCCAGGTTGCTACTGCCATCGTCTTCATCATCATCATCATCATCATCATCATCATCATCATCATCACCATCGTCATCCTCTCCAATCATCCTCTCCACGTTATCTCCCTGTTTCTTCCAGAAGGTTGGAAGCTTGTATTGAAGCTTCTCTAGGCCTAGTCCACCCGTGCCTCCCGGGTTTTTTTAAATTGTGACTTGCAAGGCCCCATTCCTGCACAGGGAAGAAAATCTTGGGCAGTAGTGACTTTGTAACACGTAAGAGAGCCAAGGGAGAGTTCGCTGAGTCAAAGGTTTTTTTTTCAATGGCTCCCAAGAAAAGGTCGAGAGGAGCACATGCGCCACCCAAAGTGCGAGAGTGGACAATGCCCCGATTTTGAATGCCCAGGTTTCGAAAATTATTCCCGCATGGAAAGGTTGCATAAAGCATGTTTTAATTCACATAGGAAACTTAAATGCATTGGAAAATTTATATACTCGTTTGATTTACAAAGTTCAGTTGCACGACGAGTACTTGCATTACTTGCACTTCCATGGTCAAGGGTAGTTGCATTTTTGAATGTATGATGCATAAGTTAAAAGATGGAATTGTGCAAAGGCATCCTTGTTGCATCATGCAAAGGACAGGGCATATAACACATAGTTGTAATATTTTCGCACGAAATATTAAAGAACCTTGATCACTACACGCCCCGTGCAAAAACTGTACTAAGTCATCTCCCGCAATGGAATAATAATAGTGACAAAGTCCTTAACCCGCATGCACAATAATGAACCCCATTCGCGTTTTGCAAATAAGGCCAAGGTTAAAACCCGCAAGCCGCATGAGAAACACCCCTTACATAAAGGAAAATGGATAAATGATTAAAGTAATGCAAATTTTTTTTTACTATTTACCCCCTCCCCCTCAACCGATGCATGGCAGGGGAGAGGGAGTGAAGCTAAGTGGAGAGAGGGAGGAGTGTGGTGTTGGGATGCATGAGGGAGGGAAGGCATGCACACAAGACACGTGTGTGGCTACCTCTCCCCCCCCCCTTAGCCTATATGAACCACCCTCCCCTTGAGCTTGAGAAGGAGGGGAGGATAGTCGTGAGACGTCGTGCGGCAACCGCCGTTGCCAACTTACAACACCACGCAGGCCGCCATCGTGGCCGCCGTGAAGACCGCCAGGCAGCTGCCTGCTGCCACTGCCCATCCCACCGCCATCTTCATCATAATTCTCTCCTCCAATCATTACCCCCCCTCCACGTCATTTTGTAAGAAGCAGAAGCTTCTTAAGATAAGCTCCCATAGGCCTTGTGCACGCGGCCTATTCCCCGTTTCTTAAAACCCACATATGTAAAGGGAATTCACGTGCAAGGGAAAATTAGGCAGATTTTGAGGCTGATTTGCCAAAGCTTGGAGGAAGTGCAGAGATCGCATAGAGGCAAGGACAAACCGTGGAGTCCAAATTCCACAACATCAACGATGGCTCCAAAACAAAAGATGCAAGGCGCACGCACGGAAGTCTCCAACATGAGCATACGTGTGGACATCCCTACGAGCCCTCAAGCCCAGGTTCTTAAAATAATGATTCCGCATTTAAGCGATGCATTAGGCACGTTAAATTTCATGGGAAGAATGCATTTACACATGTTTCTAATTCCTGTAGCCTAGTTAAAATACATTTGGGAAATTGTCTCCTTGAACGATTTACAAGGGTCAGTGCATGTCGTGCAATTGGGTTGCTCGGATTACCAAGTTGCAAATCCCAAGCGCATATTGCTTAGGGTTAAAAGATGAAATTCTTTAAATGCATCTTTGATTGGCCGCGGAAAAGAAAAGAGCATAAGGCATTTACGTAGTAATTTTCTACTTGTAGATTCGTATGACATAATCATTGTTGATGTTGGCCAAGTAGTTGCATTGCATGGAAATGAAACCATGGACTTGCATGTTGCATGCGAAGATGCTTGTAAATTTAAGACGGATTAAGTGCCGTAGAATGGATTAAGTCGACATTGGCCTTATGACATTCGTCATGCATGAACTCATTTATCGAAGTTGTATCTAGAAAAGGTTGAATATTACATATTCGTCATGCATGAACTTCATTTATCGAAGTTGTATCTAGAAAATGTTGCATGTCATATTAAAGCCTGAAATCCATCTGCATTAAATGAAAGGTTGTAGACAAAGCTCTTGATGTAAATCCATGTAGGTTTTACACAAGTTATTTCCCAAATTGTCAATCATCATGATTCTAGCAAGGAAAAGAAATAGTTATTGCAAACCTTATAGTTGCATAGAAGTAATGAATCGCATATTTACACGTAATGTGATGTTTTGCAACTATTTACACCTTTAGAACAAATTTAGCAAGAAGAGATTGTTTCTTGTCGCAAGACTAGTAGGCCGATTTGGCTAGATCACTTGTAAGGGTATAACCCTAAAGGGATTCTTAAAAGCATAAGTAGTTAGTACAACAAACACCTCAAAGTGCTGGCTAGGGTTTAGCACGTTAGAAATTCTACCTAATATTGCACTTGGTCGCCAAGTTGAGACCCTCAAATACAAAGGTCCTACCCACATTCACGGAAAGTTTGGGTTAATTGGACGCCCATGCAATAATGATCTAGGGTTTTACCCTAAGGATCGAACGACCTAATAATAAACATCCGATTGAGTTTAGAAACCCTAGGACCAAACATTATTGGCCTAGTAAGGTTAAGGATTGGGTTGGGTCAAGAGGACTCCCAAACCCTACCTCTTGACGAAATGTATTTCTTAACCAAGAAATGCCGTTGATGGGAGAAATGATCCCGCAAGTTACATGCGATGCCTGTGCAACAAGTTGCAACGTCGCATGGTTTTGTGTTAAATCACAAAGTAGAGTTGCCACTCCTTGGAACAAGGTTGGCAGGTTCCAAGTACAAGCTTAAATTGCAAGAGGATGAGTAGTCATCATGCTACTAAGTTGCCAAGTTAAAGTAACGAGCAATTGATAAATCAAGTTAGGGCGACGGGGATTACCCAAGATTTACTATCTTAGTTTAAGAAACCTAAGGTGTTTGTTAATTTGGGTTAATAGGGTATAAACCCTAACCCAAGGATAAAAGGATAAACAAACAAACCCTTGGGGATCTTGCTAAGTCGTAATTGATCCTGGATCGGATGTTGGACGCATTCAGAGAGAAGGATTCACACCTCAGCAGTTGGCGAAATAAACGACCACTGGATTGATTGTGTTTGTACAGTTTAGAATCACTGTTTGTATTGCTTTGCTCAAAGAACTAACGATGAAAAAATAATTAGTGCTTCAAGTTGAAGGCCTGGAGGGAGAGGCAGCATCAGTTATCCCCGACTGTTTGCCTGACCCTAACCAAGGGGGTTGTTAGCCGCGCTAGAAACGTGGACCGAACTTGCCACAAGAGGTCTCTCCGTTGGGCGCTACTTGGAGCATGAGGACTCTTGGGTGCCAAGGGGCTCTGGCTGTAAATCCCTTGCCTTCCAGGTCCTGCATAAGAGGCCGACGTGACTCGAGATTAGATCTCGAGGCCCGCATAGTAGTCTACGAGTGGAAACTTGGATTAGTAATCCCTGAGGATTGTTGGATTACTTTCGGGCGGATTATGGATTGCCTTCGGGCGGATTATGGATTAGCCTACGGGCTGGATTATATGATGTATTCCAAAGATAAATAAGATCAATTGTTGTAAAGGAACTTGTTTGACATTGTTTTTCTATGTCAGTGCTAAGATTACGTGAAGGAACCGATGACTAATTGGCTAATCAAGGAAGTTAATTTATGCGTGTCCAACTAAATGTGGTAGATAATTAGACAACTAAAGCAACCCTGAGGAAAGTGCGGTGGATGTGGCCATGGGTCCGTCCTACGGATGGGTGGTCCAGGTTGATCGGGAACTTTCCTTGAAGGAAATGAACAGCAAGGAACGCTGACCTAGAGTCTAGGTTACTAGAATCCCGATTTATGTTGTTTTAGGGGAACGGAATGGAACTATGCCTTATGGGCAGAGAGGTCGAGCTTTGTATCCCGCTCGTTTTCCATTCTCCTTGAACTAAGTGCAGCATGACTCCGCTTCGACCCTGTCATTTCTACGTAAACTAGTTCGCTTGGGTTCGACGTTAGCTACCGTTCTAGGAAATTGACCACTAGGAGAACCCTGATTCACGTCGGTCCTAAAGTGGGGACGGCCTGAATGCTTCGGCTACGTGGAAAACTTGGGAGGACCTAGATCACAAACCCTGTGACATTCTGTGGGAGTGCCGGGTGACGCTTTCTAGACTCTGTTTCCGATGGGCTGCTAAGACGTGTCCTACGAGTGAACAGGTAGACACATTACAATTGGTATCAGAGCGAACCAACGAGGATATAATAATTTTCATGGAAACTTAATAAGGAGAAGTAAAGCAAATGTTGCTGTTAAGAACATTTCCTTACTTATTATCGATACTATCTTGCAGAGTCACGAAACATGGAACTGATTCTTGGTGTTCCAGGTTATGTTTATGACCGCGATTCGTGCCTCGGAATATCGATGAAGGATCGATATAATGAATATCCTAGACCGCATCTACAATCCTTCACCCTTGTATGTGGAACGAAGATGGACGGGTGATTCAGGAATTTATTACATAGCTGCCCACTGATTTGTGTACCTTCGAACCAAATTAAAGAGAATCAAGTGGTTGGAGGACCTAAAGATCGTGAAGCTGTTCATCTTTGTTGAGGCTCACACAAAAGCAACCCTACATGTCGGAGGTCGAAAGGTTAAGCAAAACACGTATGTGTACGAGAAAGTGACCTGAATAATCCCTGCCAACAGAATCAAGGTGTTGGGGCATTACGAGAAGAACGGGTACCAAAGGAAAGGATACCCTAATCATCCAATGACCTATCGATTCCTAAAAATCCATGTCCCCAATCCATACTATTACTCAATTCCCGTAGCTGAATGTAACACAATCTTATTCTCCTCGAATTAATGTATCAGCTTGTTCCATCTCCCTAAGAATAATTGTACTCCGAAAGGGCTATGCCCATATGAATGAAATAAGACTCTTTTTATCAATGATTGTCTTGACTGTGAGTATTGATAAAAAGTTAAGTGATTAGGTCTCTTGGTTGAAAGTTGATTTGGGCATGAAATGTAATGTGAGAAACGTTTAGCAAGTTGTTAACATTAAGAATCTCAATGCCCAGGCACAACCTCAAGTGCGAATCCCTAGTCCGACCCCTACACCAAGTACAGCCATGATTCAAGAGAAGAAGTTTCTCCTCAAGCAAATCAAGCCACCAGAATTTGATGGCAAGGGAAGGACCATGCAAACTGATGCCGAGATCTGGATCGAGTCTATGGAAGATTACTTTGAAGCGGCAGGTACTGCACCCGCCAACCAAGCAATGCTCGCCAAGCTGAAGCATACCGGCAAAGCAAGACTTTGGTGGAAGCAATGGTGCAGAGACCAAGGGATCTCAGAAGGGTCCGTTACTTGGGAGAAGCTGAAAAGAGCTGTGCGAGGAAGATACTTACCACCTGCCTACTGCACGCAGAAGATGAATGAGTTCTATGAGCTGAAACAGCTTGGTTTATCTCTTGACTCATATTTACTCAAAGTTCATCTCCCTTTTGAAGTATGCGCCACAAATGTATATGACACAACACGTGTCAAAGTTTTGTGCCAGATTAAACCCACCCGTAAATACTCGCCTCGAATCAATGCGGCCAATAGATCTTCCGGACACACTCATTCGAGCTACACCCATAATACAGAAAGTGCAAACCAAGCCAAGAAGTAACAAGGGAGTGTATAGGTCCCAGGCGAAGAGAGTTCAAGGTCAAAATCAGGGACAAAGGAAGAAAGCTAGGACCAACAATGTCAATAATTTTGTTCCTACCCAAGGTAATGGCCACAATCTCCATTGCTTCCATTGCAACAAACCTGGTCATTTCAAAAGGCAATGTCCCAAGCTTGGCGGAGGACAATGCTAAGGACCATTCCAAGGAACCGCCCATGGCCAAGGAGCCGCCACCCGGGAAGAGGAAGAACGGCCTGTGTTGCCAACAGGGAGATGTGCAAAGAAGAAGACCCGACCATGGAAGCAAACTTTGAGAGGGAAACAGTTCATGCCGTCCTTCACAAGAAAGGCCTGAATCGCCAATTTTCAGTGATTCAGACACCATCAGATTATCAAGGTAAAGGCTTCAAACCTTGATTGATTGTGGTAGTACACATTCCTTTATTTCATCAGCATGTGCAAGAAGATTAGGAATAGCCACAAAAGATGCACCTACCCTGCTTGTGGAATTAGCAAATGGTCGTGAGGTCACTTGTACCAGGCAAACTGCTAAGGTGGAATTCCTACTGGGAGGAAAGTTGACTTGGGTCAATTCAGGGTTATGAACCTAGGTATCCATGAGTGGTTGCTCGGAATGGATTGGCTCAAACCTAATGATGCCCACATTCATTGTGGAAAGGGCCAAGTTTCCTTTCAAAATTCTAAAGGGGAATTGGTCACAACTCAAGGAGAGGCTGGAAAGCCAAAAATTCAATTGGCCAAAGCATCTCGGATAATAAAGGGAGTTAGAAAGGGACTACCTGTCTATTTGATTAAGCTTAATAAGCTAGATCAGAATCAAGAGTCTAATGAAGAACCTTCATGGCTAAAGGAGTACACATACGTATTTCCTAAAGAGCTGACAGAACTTCCACCTCAAAGGGGAGTTGATCATGAAATCAAGCTAGTGCTGGGAGCTACAGCAATTGCAAAGAGACCATATAGAATGTCCATTCCGAAAGCAATTGAGCTAAAGGAGCAACTCAAGCAGCTGTTAGATCAAGGCTACATTTGTTCTAGCAGTTCACCATGGGGAGTTCTAGTGCTGTTCCAGAAGAAGAAGGATGGAACGCTTCGGCTATATATTGATTACAGAGGGTCGAATCAATCAACCATTAAGAAAAAATACCCCATTCCAAGGATAGATGAACTTCTTGACCGTCTTCAAGGAAAGAAGATCTTCTCCAAGATTGATCTCAGGTCTAGATACTATCAGATAAGGATTAAGGAAGAGGATATCCCAAAGACATCATTCATCACAAGATATGGACATTTTGAGTTCCTAGTCATGTCATTCGGGATGACAAATGCTCCTACCACCTTCAACAGGTTAATGCAGGAAATCTTTAGGCCATATCTTGATGACTTGTACTCGTCTTCTTTGACGATACCTTAATCTACTCCAAACAGGAAGAAAACCATGATGTAATATATCAAACACTAAAAATTCATATATAAACCTTCTATTAAGGTTAATGGGAATTTTTTTTCTTCTTCTCACGTTGGCGATGATCGTGCTGGAGGGGGAGAGGGATATAGAAGGGCCAGCAAGCTCCTCACTGGAGCTTGCTTAGCCTAAATTCCATGCCATTTGACACGTTAGGAGAGGGAGGATCCTCCTTCCCTCCCCTATTTAAATAGGAGGAGGCACTGCCATAGAGAGGGGAGCTGAATACGTGAGGAGGAGAGATCAAGAAGTGAGGGCCGCCCAATATCTTACTGTTGCACTCGACTTGAGAGAAAGAGGGATGGCTGAACGCTGCAGGGAAGGGCTGCGCCTGAGTCACCGAACTGCTTTTGTAAAGGAGGCTACGGCTCTGCCACCACGTCGCCAGTGCCAGGGAGCATTCGCCTTCGTTTCGCCATCAACTGACGACCATAATACCCCCCCTCCCCCTAGCAAGCTTCTGGAAGCTTCCAAAGGGGGGGCCTTCTTAGCCCCCATTCCCTTGGCCTCAAAACCAACAATCCCCCCTGTGTTAAACTCATTAGCCCTTTGTCTTGGGCTTTATAAGCCCCCTTTTCCCCCCAAAAGAACCAAGGCCTTAAAGGTCTTATTACCTTTTCCTCCGCGTTTAATCCCTTAAACCCCTATCCCTTGGCTTCGGGATCACCTGCACCCTCCGTGTTTTATAAACCCTTAAGTCCCTTTTGCGTGGATATTGGAATCACCCCTTTTCCCCCCGTGTGTTAACCCTTAAGCCCTTTCCTTAGGCATCCTGAAACCACACCCCCTCGTCGTGTTTAAAACCCTTTAGCCTTTTTTTTCTTGGGCTTTATAAGCCCCTTTCCCCCCACAAAAGAACTAAGGCCTTAAAGGTCTTATTATCCCCCCTGTGTGTAAATTTCCTTATCTCCCTCCCCTTGTGGCGTATTGAACCCCCTTTCCTCCAAATTGCCCTAAGGGTCCTTAAACCCTTACTTATAACCTTTAAGGTTACTTTTTCCTTGGAGTTTCCCCCCTTAGAGTTTTCCCCCATAAAAGGTTACTTCAATAACCTTTCCTTTTTCCCCCATGTTTTGTTAGAAATTCCCCTTAGGCCATGCAAAAATACCCCTTGGAACTCTCCCGCACCTTGTTTCTTTTCCACACCTTTCTATTCCCTGTTCGTGCGAGTTTACAAAGGCCATTAAGCCTTCCCCATGGCTTCAATAGGTCTTAGTCGTGAAATATTCTGAAACACCCCTTTTGAATTCCCGACTTCAAGGAGGAAGCCTTCTACAATTACTTCGGCCGACGGTGCAAGGGAGCGACGGTGGAATTCCAAAGAAGAGTTGTAAAGCTGCTTCCACGTTCAAAAGACTACAACTCCGATGCCTCCTAAGAAAATCCAAGGCACAGTCGCAGGAGGGTCATCTTCGGGCATCCACGTGGATATCTCACCCCAAACCCAGGTTTTCCTTCCTAATTTTTATTTGATATTTTTGTAATTCAATCATGCAAGGTTAATTGTTAGAAATAGGATATATTTTTGTCCTAGTTGTTCACGATGAAGAAACTTAGTCATCAATACTTTTAAATGAAACATGAAAATTAAGAAAGCATAAACGCATTTCTAGCAACACTATAAGGATTTGGGCCATTAGCAATGCCGATTAGCGACGGCGGATAGCGGCGTCACTATTGGCGTCGCTATTGGCGTCGCTAATAGCGTCACTATTTGCGTCGCTATTTGCGACGCAAATAGCGATGCCAATAGCGACGCCGCAGGGAAAAAACGCGGCCGAAACTCGAGCGCGGTTTTCATTTCTTGTGCTTCGAGTTTTGAGAGCGAGAGCGAGGGAGAGAGCGACCGTCGTGAGAGAAGAAGAGGAAGAAGACTTGCCGCCGCCACTGCCGCCGCCACTGCCGTTGTTCGTGAAGGAGAGGAGGAGCCTTCATCGCAAAGAGAAGCCGCCCCACGCTTGCCATATCTCATTAGTGAGTCTCCCTCTCTCTTTCTTTTGCTTGTTCAAGGTTTAAATCACTCTCTTTTGCTTGTTTAGGAGAGGAAATGAAAGAGAAAGAGAGGGAGAGGGAGAGAGAGGGAGAGAAAGAGAGGGAGAGGGAGAGGGAGAGGGAGAGAAAGAGAAAGAGAGGAAGAGGGAGAGGGAGAGGGAGAGAAAGAGAAAGAGAGGAAGAGTGCATTCTCTCTCTCCCTCTCCCTTTTGCTTGTTTAATGTTTAAATCACTTTCTTTTTTGCTTGTTTAGGAGAGGAAATGAGAGAGTAAGAGAGAAAGAGAGGGAGAGGGAGAGGGAGAGGGAGAGGGAGGGGGAGGAAATGAGAGAGGGAGAGAAAGAGAAAGAGAGGGAGAGGGAGGGAGAGTGCATTCTCTCTCTCCCTCTCCCTTTTGCTTGTTTAATGTTTAAATCGCTTTCTTTTTTGCTTGTTTAGGAGAGGAAATGAGAGAGAAAGAGAGGGAGAGAAAGAGAGGGAGAGGGAGAGGGAGGGGAAGGAAATGAGAGAGGGAGAAAAAGAAAAAGAGAGGGAGAGTGCATTGTCTCTCTCCCTCTCCCTTTTGTTTGTTTAATGTTTAAATCACTTTATTTTTTGCTTGTTTAGGAAATGAGAGAGAAAGAGAGATAGAGAGGGAGAGAAAGAGAAAGAGAAAGAGAGGGAGAGGGAGAGGGAGAGAAAGAGAAAGAGAAAGAGAGGGAGAGTGCATTCTCCCTCTCCCTCTCCCTTTTGCTTGTTTAATGTTTAAATCACTTTCTTTTTTGCTTGTTTAGGAGAGGAAACGAGAGAGTAAGAGAGAAAGAGAGGGAGAGGGAGAGGGAGAGGGAGAGGGAGAGAAAGAGAAAGAGAAAGAGAAAGAGAAAGAGAAAGAGAGGGAGAGGGAGGGGGAGGGGGAGGAAATGAGAGAGGGAGAGAAAGAGAAAGAGAGGGAGAAGGAGGGAGAGTGCATTCTCTCTCTCCCTCTCCCTTTTTCTTGTTTAATGTTTAAATCACTTTATTTTTTGCTTGTTTAGGAGAGGAAATGAGAGAGAAAGAGAGGGAGAGGGAGAGGGAGGGGAAGGAAATAAGAGAGGGATAGAAAGAGAAAGAGAGGGAGAGTGCATTGTCTCTCTCCCTCTCCCTTTTGCTTGGAGGATGTTTAAATCACTTTATTTTTTGCTTGTTTAGGAAATGAGAGAGAAAGAGAGATAGAGAGGGAGAGGGAGAAAAGAGAAAGAGAGGGAGAGGGAGAGGGAGGGGAAGGAAATGAGAGAGGGAGAGAAAGAGAATGAGAGGGAGAGGGAGAGGGTGAGAGAGAGAGAGAGTGCATTCTCTCTCTCACGACGGGTTTGGTTGTTTGTTATTTAAATCACTTTCTTTTTTTCTTGTTTAGGAGAGAAAATGAGAGAGAAAGAGAGAAAGAGAGAAAGAGAGGGAGAGGGAGAGAGAGGGAGAGAAAGAGAGGGAGAGGGAGGGGAAGGAAATTTAAGATAATAGACTTATCGATAATGGTATGCAATGTGCTTTGCCATGGGCCACGTACATTGGTGACTCTTTAAGATGGCTTAAAAATGGTCAATTCCTTCATAATGTCCAAGTAAGGGATCTAATTGTGATATGCATAATTCATTGTTTTTGTATTAACTTTATAGGCATAACAAATTAGAAATCATGCCAACTAGTCAACGGAAGGACTAAAAGAAAATGATACCCTAGCTAATGGTCATTACGGTACTTCATCAAAATGAACCCAAAAGTATTGTTATAGAAGAAGAAACCCTTAAATTGAGTATAGGATATTTTCTCTCAGGTCTTATGACTATGAGTAGAATTGATTGAAATAAATTTTATTACTATAGTTATTAAATTTCATAGATGGCGCGCATTAATTTTAATACGCGATCCTAGGACAAAAAAACCACATTTCTAAGATGCTTTTTGTTGAGACTGATTTATTATTAGACTAAGAGATCCTCAATGATGCTCAAAATGGATTACTTATGCTCAAAGCCGAGATATAACAAATAATTATCTACCGGGACAAACAAATCCTTGAGCATGATACAAGGCCGAGATATAACATCGGAAAATCTCTCAACTACTATATACAATGCAAGATTTATGGTCAACTTGCATTGTACGTGCATCTCCATAAAGCTATCCATTTAAGCCTTGTTTGCTGTAATGTAGATAAGATGGAAAACGAAGAAGGTCTTATTATTCAAGACCGCTGTCGTGCTGCTGCGCATCCGAGTCGTATACACCTCTATTTCTTTTGTTGTGCATTTGTGTTATTTTCTGCGTGTGATTCATTGTTTATGTGATGCATTTCGATAATCCACATCCAATGTATATATTCCCTTAGTGCATATGTATGATTTTGTTTGGATGCATGATGTGTGTGTGTTAGAAAAATATGAATATCTGATGCCAAAGGACATTATCAAGCTGATAATTTTAATGATGAACTCCAAGAAAAGTGCAGGCACCGATGGAATACTTTGCCATCCAATCTTCAAGGCCGAAGTTGCAGTTGTGCGTAGATCACCCATCACAAAGCTGTCTGTTAATGGGGCAATTGATGACTCCAAAAATACCCTAAAAGAAAGGCTCAAAGGTGGATGGTGTTGCGGAAAAAGTAGTAAAAGGGGTCTTGAAGGTTAGCCTACAAAAAGAAATGAAAGAAACCGTAAAGAAAAGTGGCAATGCATGGGAAGAAGACAAAGAAACAAGTCCTAAATCAGGCAACAAGAAGTTATTGAGTCATGAAACTGGTGCTGGATCTGCAAATCTAAAACCATGCACTAATCCCCATTTGGATTTCACAACGAGCAAATTGACAGAATGGAAGATTATCGCTAAAGATAAAGGTATAAGAGGTTATCTAAGGATGAAGAGGGGAAACCTATTTTTGGGTTTTTAAACCGATTTTGGAGGGAAAAAAGTAGGCTGAATTGAAGAGGAAGAATGGGTTTGGATTCGAGGGGGAGGCCCTATTTTCTCCTCGGATATTTTTGGCACTATGGCACGCAGTGAGCAAGAAAGGAAAAACTAATAGCAGGGGGGCTGGAAAAGGAAGGGAGGATAGCCCCGACAGCCTGGTCGATTGAGTCTTTGGGGAGGACAAGAACAAGAGCCCTGTCAGGGAAGGCAGTGCTGAGTGCAGAGCTAGAACAGTGGAGTGGAAGGGGTGTTCCCTGCTGCACCTTCCCGAATGAATTTCTACAGTCGGTTGCTGCCGATGCTTTTCGCTCGATCGACCGCAAACGTACGCACCGCCATCATGCCATCGCCTCCATCGACAGTCTGAGACGCACACATCTCTCTGTTGGTCTCGCCACTTCTCTTCATTCCATCGCTCGCTCTGGTTATTTCTCGAGGATCCATGGCTACGTGAAAGCGGACTCTGCTCAAGATTTGGGAAACAGCTGGCTGAAGCGACAGCTATCACTGCAGAACACGAAACTGCTAATGCAGAACAATCACTCCAGGAGCCTGGTCCTGTGTGAATGCGGAAGTGCATGCTTATCAGGCTGAGATCAAGGAATTATCTCTATTCTAATCCGCTGCTGCACCAAATTCAAACTATTTGCAATTGAGTTCTTAAACAAATTCACAATCATTTCTACAGCCACAAGAAAGTCTTCCTTCGGGAGCTAAGTGGAGCATGTTGCTACGCTGCCGACTGGTGAGTAAAACATATCGCAATTGGATATTATCGATCGCTCTACAGGGGAGGCAAACGTTATCATCGATTGGTAAAATCAGAAGCAATTGTCATCATCAAATGATAATATCAGAGGCAAACACAAAGTAGTCCAATCCGCCTCATCAACTGTTTAAAGAGCCTCATCAACTGTTTGAAGAGATTGATCACCACTTCAATCAAATATCTGGTCAACCTGTCAATAATGAACAATTGAACTGCATCGGGGTGCTTTCTAAAAAGGACAAAATCAAAGCCACAAATGGGCTAAAATCAAGGATTAAGGAAGTGATGACCTCCCTTCCTATCACATTGTCAGCTGATAAAAACTGTGTCAGATGCTGTAGTGTTGATGCTGAAGAATAAAGTCCACCGGATTCTCATTGTAAATGGAAATAATCAAGTTGTTGGCTCAGCCATCTACACTTTTGGCAGACGTGATGTCAACAACTGTATATACAGTGAAACATTATTGGAATGCTGTCATTTCTGGATGCGATTAAGAGCATACTGCACTCTCTAGAGGTTTCTTGCCATAGTTATGATAGAAGCTCACATGCTCCATAGCTAAGGAGAAAATAAATCAGTCTTTTCTGAGATAAAAAGGAGCGACCTATCAAGTGTATGGTTTTGTGGTATCTGCAGAGCACATGGTTTAGCCAAATGATCCTGACAAAGCAGATTACTATGCTCATTCTGACCATTATCACTCTGATTTTCATGTAATTCACCTGACAAGAAATATATTGCATTTTGGCATCAACAATTCAATTTTCTTATTGTTAGTCTCTTCCATTGCTGTATCTTGAACCCCGTGTTCTGCAGCCCTTGCATGAACTCTACGACATTTCTGGTGACCCCGACGTGAAACTGCTGCGTCATTTTTTTCAGCAAGATGGGAGACTCACAAGAAGAGATGACAGATGATAATGTCACGAAGAACCTGTTTCAGTCATTTACCATGTATATGCAGCAACAAGCTCACGCAAAACGTGACAGTGATGCTATGGATGCCTTGAAAGCTGTCCAACAGGAGATGAAGCAGTTTAATGGCCAGCAAGTATCAACTTACCTGCATTTGTATGAAGAAAATATGAAGTTTTTTGGGGTTTCTCAAGATGTTTGGAGCCGCTACTTCTTGCGGATCGTGGTGTGCACTCTTGAAGGTCGAATTGCAGAAATTCAAGAAGCACATGCAGGTTGGGCTGAATTTAAGAAGGCATTAAAAGATGAATATTTCCTGGAGGATACAGGTCTTATGAATCGCTGTCGTATTGCTGCGCATTCGAGGTGTGTAAACCACCCAAAAGTTGTGCATGAGATTTGTTACTTTGTACATACTTAGTTGTTATGCTTGCTCTTTCATTCTATGCCGAAGATGGAGAAGAATAAGGTTTTTGATGGATTGGAAACTCGAGATGCAATCTCATGGGCTACACTTATTTCAAGATATGTCGATTATGGGTTTCGTGAGGATGTTTCTAACATCTACAACTGGATGTTCTATGTGTGAATGGCAGTAGTATGGGCATAAAACCAATTGATCATGATGAGTCTAGAGAGCTTATCAAAGTGTATCCTAGAAAGATGTGCGAATGTCTTCCGAATCTGAATGGAGAGAGTGTTGTGGAGTGTGATCAAGTTTCTTCCATGCTCACAAAAACATTTTGTGGAGTGTAATTAAATGTAATGTGTTAGTGGGTTTATGGGTTTGGATGTTTCTTCAAGGCCTCTATGGATTCTTGGAGATGTTTTCATGGGCGCTTATCACACGGTTTTCGGTTTCAAAGCTAGCTAAAGGAGAAGTGTTGATGTTAAATATTGGTTCTATGTCTACTGGTGCCCGTGTGCTTGCTGTGAAAACAGATCTTGCTAAGCTGCAGCTTACTTCTCCAGTTTGTACGAGTAAGGGGGTGAAAAAGCATATTTGAAAGGAGGAGACTAATAAGGGATTTTTCAAAAACTAAAGAGGGAAGAACAGAGTGGTGGGGACAGAAAAAGGAGGTGAAGACTAATCCAGGAGGAAAACAAAACAGAGTATTCGGGGGGCGCAGAATTTGGGGAAAAGAGGAGCCTATTTTGGAGAAAGGAGGATGGACGATGGAGGAAAGCGTGAAGGGGAGCCTTGCTTTAGGAAAAAAAGGAGCCTATTTTGAGAAAAGAAGAAGACGTAGTAAAAACGCAGGGATGATGATGATTCAAAGGGGGCTTGTCTGCTTTGCTTCTCTCTCACTCTCTATACTGGATGGACGCCCGCAGCTCTCAACAACGAACGAGCTGATAAGGCTCCTTTCATCCATGACAGATCCGAATATGCCATCTATCCTCGCTTCTCTGAATGGCAAATTGTGAACGATTGAGGATGGCATTAGGGGCGAATGTATATGGCATATGCAAGCAATTCAGTATAGGGGAAACAGGAGGTGGTAAGCATTGAATTCAACGGGCCGGAGGTTCAGGGAAGCCAAGGGTCGTTTTGCTAGTCCGCGAGCTGGAAAAGTTACTGGTTAAGGCTGAACTAGATGGACCACCAGTGGATGAAGTTGCTGAAGCTAGCACATTTGCACCAGAAGGAGAAGACGACGATGACGACTGGGGTCCTGAAGTGTATAGTTTCAGACCAGAGGGTCCAGTTTTCTACCCTGGAATGACGTATGACCCAGAGGATCTTGATATATCAAGACCTTATAAACCACGGGAGAGATCACCGAGACAAAAATTGACTTTTTCAGTACAAGAAGACATTGACAAGGCAGATTTTCGGAATGTGAGGTTTAGAAAGTCACCAACTAGTATAAGCTAATCCAGGTATTCTATTTCATGATTCAACTACATCGACAGAGTACCAACACAAGATCACCATGTAGTGGAGAAATATCGGCTGCTGACGATCAGAACGATAGCCTATGCGAGCTCTGCCAGAGATATAATTCGGAAGGACAATCCTTCTTCAGATTCCAGTGCGAATGTCATTATACAGACTGATCAGGAGAGCATCGCAACAGTGGAGACCGAATCGACTGCCCTGGAGGCTCCTGATCCGCGACAGAGTACGACTATGAAAGCTATTGCTGATGAACATCAGGAAATGTGAGGTTGTGACAAAGTTTATCTCAGAAACTGGTACCATTCGGACACGGAAGGAGTTCGATATGCGGAACAAGTCACATAACAAAATCACAAAGGCTATCAAAAGTGATGAAGAACTCTGGAGGATAGACGTACACTATGCATTTGATCAAAAGATCCTTTCCGAGATGTTGTTCAATCTTAGAGGCAAAGGAGGCATCAGATGAGCTTTGGATTCCAGGAAGTGATGCTGCTTGTGATGATGCTCTTGAGGAATTTTATCAAATCTGGATTTTTAGTGACCAGAAAGTCCTCTGTTTCTGAGGTGAATGTCTGCGACAGAGAGGAGAAGCAATAGAATGAAACATTTTTGACACCCTGCATCTATACATGAAAGGGAAAGAAGGGCAACATTCTGGACTTGGAGTCTGTGAACTGAACAGGGGCTCTCTGCCAGCAGTTTAGAGTGAAAGTCATGCTCAATTCTACTACTTGAAATTCTTACTCAAATCATGTTAAGAGCAAGGAGAGTTCAGCTTAATACTCTGATTATATGACTTTCTTAAACCTTCACATCTTGCTTGTAAGAGTGTATTTCATATAACACTGGAGTTCCTTCCGTCACAATGAAGATTTTCTATAGGGTTCAGAACTTTTCAAAGGATTCTCAAAGGCCATGGATGTGAATATAGTCAATAATTACCTGTCAAAATCAAAAGAACAAGCTGTTATAACAGAGTTCAGCTTCTCTGATGTAAAAGAGGGAGTTATTAAGCTAATAAGTTGTTTGTCTCATCAGTCTTCTGAAGAGTTGTTGGAATGTAAATATGATCCTTTGTGGAGGCCGCCACTATTGACCTTCTATCCTGAAATTATTCAAAGGCCTCTATGGTCACGACTTTGCTTTTGAAAACCCTTCGACATCTTTGGTGAACCCGACGTGAAAGCGTCGCAGAAATTTCAGGATGGGAGACACTTCAGCCTCTATTTCAGCTTCCTCTACAACTCCAGCTGCTTCTACTTCAGCTCCCTCAATGACTGCTGCGTCAAGTACTTCAACGGAGGATCTAAAACAGATTTTGCAGAATATGTCTATGTATATGCAGCTCCAAAATCAGCAAACACAAATGTATATGCAGCAGCAACAACAATTGCATCAACAACAGTTGTCTCAGCAAAGGCAACTCTATTCGGAGCAGGAGAATGCAAACAGCGCGACTAAGGCTATTGAAGCAGTTGAGAGTGAGAAGAAGCTATTTGACGGGCGTAATGTTTCAGCATATTTGAAGACATATGAGATCAAGATGGGGTTTTTTGGAGTTCCTGCTGGACTTATGAGTAAGTACTTCCTTCGTCTTGTCACACCTGCTTTGAGGACAAAAGTGACTGATCTTTTTATTCAAAATACACATTGGCAAGATTTTAAGAAAGCCTTGAAAGAAGAATACTTCCTTGAGGACTTTGGTATGGCTACTCGACGGTCATTCCGAGAGTGGGTCTACATGCCAAACAAAGGTCTTGCTGCTTCAGAGTTGATTCGAGAATTCGAAGAGAGGTATAGTCAGCTTGATGCTATTGAACAAAGAGCATTGGATGTTGAAAAAGTTGAGCTTTTCTTGCAAGCTGCAGATCCTGCTCTTCAAGAAGAATTGGGTGAGCTTCTTGAAGATCGCACGAAGCCTATGGGTCTTAAAACTGATTGGCAGGATGCTCAGGATGCAGTCTCGACATTGACCAAGAGGAGGATATGGAAGACTCGCCTACAGAATGGTTCCATGACACCTACACCATCATCTGCTCCTATGCCTACTTCTATCCCTGTTATTTCTTCTCCTCCTCAGCTAGTTTCTTGGCCTATGCTAGTGCCTACTGTTTCTACTCCACCTATTCCTCCTGTTCCACGACCGATGCCTACACCTTCTGCTCCAAAACCATCCGCTCCATCAGTGCCTACTTCTATTGATGACATAATCAAAGGTATCACAGATTTGACACTTGAGTCAGTCAAAGCGGAGTTGGTGGGTAAGTTGAAGGAGCAGTTTGCCTCGACTGTGCCTACTACTTCTTCTAGTACTCCTACTGCACCTAGGAGTGCTCCTAGTGCTCCTAGGAGAGATTGGAGATGTATTTGGTGTGATAGTACGGAGCATCAGCATTGCAGGGATTGTGACTCTTTCCAGGATGCAAGGAGGCAGAATTTGGTATATTGGGGGCAAGATGGTAAGATTTGGTTGACTGAGACAGGAGCTCCACTTGCTACCAATTTTGGTAAAGGTGGAATGAAGAAGTTAGTGGAGGACATGGCTGCGCGTACTTCTTATGTGACGGCTAGAGGTGATGCTCCTGCATATGGAGTACAGATTGAGAAGGGATCGGAGACTCAGTCCGCACTATGGACTTATGCTTTGGAGACTGCAAACAAGGGGAAAATTCAGCAAACTGTTTTGACTAGCGCAGGCTCTAGCATCAGATCAGAGACAGGATGGGACTCGCCTGTTGACAGGTATTCTATTTATGCTTATTTGGCTAAATCTCATAGTGCAGATGTATTTGTTGAGGAGAAGCGTAAGAGGGATGAAGAAAATCCAAGTGCAGCTAAGAAGACTAGAGGGGGTGAGTTTGTTACTCCACCTACTGCAGGACCGTCTTCACGACCAGGGCCAGATCGACAGATGGAGGATGCTCAAAAGAGAGAAAAGAGGCAAGAGCCTAGAGAGAGAAAGCAGCCAGGATTCAGATTGATGTCCGATATTGAGACATCTACAGACATGAAGAATATCTTTAATGATAAGATACTTGGCAGTGAGGTGACTTTCACTATTTCTGAGATTTTGGGTATCTCAAAAAGAGAGTTTCAGGATCAGTTTCAAGAGGTCCTGAAGAGGAAAAGACATGCATTGGCTACCACTGATACACAGGGAGTTTTGATTGGAGAGTTGGATGAGGATGATGATGAGGTCATGGTTGTTAATGCTTCTGTTTTGCCGCAGGTAGAGAAGAGGGTTCAGCCTATGCATTATGCTGAAATTGATGAGCCTGTTTTGATACCGCGTAGTCACTTTTCGCGGAGCCATTGGGCTAGGGCAACTACAGAGACGATGGTAAAAGTTGGAGAAAAATAGGTGCCTTATGTTGCATTGGTTGATCATGGTTCAGAGATTAATCTCATTGTTCGTGGAGTTTATGAGAGTAACAGATGGCCTATGGATGTAGAGCATGGGTGGCGTATGAGAGCCGCCAATAACACTGCAGGTGATTTATATGCTGCTTGCCCTAGTGTCAGGATTTCTATTGGTGATGTAGAGGAGGATTTTCATTTCTTTGTGCAGGATTCATGCTCTTATCCTATAATTCTTGGACAGCCATTCATTACAGAGATGCGCATGGAGACAAAGGTCATGGATGATGGATCTGCTTATGCACGGATTCGCAGTAAAGATGGTATGAGAGCAGTTCAATTTATGACTGTATGTGTGAACCATGTTAGAAACAGGGATACTCTCAGAGATGCACCCTTACCCACTGTGAGGGATTCGGGTTTTCATTAGGTACCGCCGTTTCGCGAGACGACGGTGGTACAGAGGAGAGGAGATTGGAGTTCTCGCCTCCTGGCAGCAGCAGTGTTTTCTCCTCCGGTTATGTTGGGATTTCAGCAAACAGTTCAATGAGTTATCAGAAGACTTCTCAATTGTCTAGAGCTGCCAGGCAGTATATATGCAGGAAGGAGAAAAATTTGAAAAATGCAGGAATTTTGGAGGATGATGAGCACATAGATGGTATGTATGACAGTGTGATTTGTGCAGATACGATGACAGAGATGGGAGATATGCTGAAAACTGATATGCTGAATTGTCATGGTAATGTATTAGTGCAGTCCCTGGACATGTTTCATGAAATTGCAGATTTTGTGTCACAGATTGAGTCAGAGGCTGAGGTAACTCAGCAAAGAGTATTGAGTGCTGAAGAAATTCAGCAAACAGAGTTTCCAGCTGGTTATGATCAGCTTTCAGAGAGACAGAGGGCTGAAAATTTTCAGCCAACAGAGTTTACTGCTGAAATATTTCAGCATTCAGAGTTTGGGGCTGTTTCTATGCAGTCCATAGAGCAGAGGGCTGAGAATATTCAGCCATTGGAATGCAGAATTGCTGATTTACAGCAAGGTTTATGTAATGCAAAAGAGCATAATGAAGCCAGGGTTGACACGAAATACAAAACTGTGGATAAGAAGGTAGATTTCATAGGCAAGATTATGGAGTATTGTTCTACCACTTCAGAGATACAGAGATTCATTGGAGCTTGTGTGTTTTACATGATTTGGACACCCCATTTTGCACACATAGCAGATTGTTTTTATGAGCTGTTTCGAAAAGGGCAGAAACTATTTTGGGATGAGAGCCACACTAGAACCATGCGGAAAATGAGGAAGTTATTGCAGATTTTTTGGAAGATGGTGAAAAGATGGTTTGGGCCATACATAGTCAGATATGTCTTTGATAATGCAACATATGAGTTGACAGAATTGGATGGAACAGTGCTTAGAGTGCCTATTGCTGGAAAAAGAATCAAAATTTTCAAGAAAAGAGATGATGAGGATTATGCATTGGAAGAATTTTCAAGAGAAGAGCAACGACAAGAAACTCCAATGGAAGAGACAGATGATATGGCTGAAAATCTTGTTGATCTACCGGAAATGCATAACGAAGAGATTGATTTGTTTGTGGATCTTGATGATAATGATCATGGGTAGTTGGCCCATCCGGAGGATGCGCAGGATTAGAGGGGGTGGATGTCGTATTGCTGCGCATTCGAGGTGTGTAAACCACCCAAAAGTTGTGCATGAGATTTGTTACTTTGTACATACTTAGTTGTTATGCTTGCTCTTTCATTCTATGCCGAAGATGGAGAAGAATAAGGTTTTTGATGGATTGGAAACTCGAGATGCAATCTCATGGGCTACACTTATTTCAAGATATGTCGATTATGGGTTTTGTGAGGATGTTTCTAACATCTACAACTGGATGTTCTATGTGTGAATGGCAGTAGTATGGGCATAAAACCAATTGATCATGATGAGTCTAGAGAGCTTATCAAAGTGTATCCTAGAAAGATGTGCGAATGTCTTCCGAATCTGAATGGAGAGAGTGTTGTGGAGTGTGATCAAGTTTCTTCCATGCTCACAAAAACATTTTGTGGAGTGTAATTAAATGTAATGTGTTAGTGGGTTTATGGGTTTGGATGTTTCTTCAAGGCCTCTATGGATTCTTGGAGATGTTTTCATGGGCGCTTATCACACGGTTTTCGGTTTCAAAGCTAGCTAAAGGAGAAGTGTTGATGTTAAATATTGGTTCTATGTCTACTGGTGCCCGTGTGCTTGCTGTGAAAACAGATCTTGCTAAGCTGCAGCTTACTTCTCCAGTTTGTACGAGTAAGGGGGGGAAAAAGCATATTTGAAAGGAGGAGACTAATAAGGGATTTTTCAAACACTAAAGAGGGAAGAACAGAGTGGTGGGGACAGAAAAAGGAGGTGAAGACTAATCCAGGAGGAAAACAAAACAGAGTGATCGGGGGGCGCAGAATTTGGGGAAAAGAGGAGCCTATTTTGGAGAAAGGAGGATGGACGATGGAGGAAAGCGTGAAGGGGAGCCTTGCTTTAGGAAAAAAAGGAGCCTATTTTGAGAAAAGAAGAAGACGCAGTAAAAACGCAGGGATGATGATGATTCAAAGGGGGCTTGTCTGCTTTGCTTCTCTCTCACTCTCTATACTGGATGGACGCCCGCAGCTCTCAACAACGAACGAGTTGATAAGGCTCCTTTCATCCATGACAGATCCGAATATGCCATCTATCCTCGCTTCTCTGAATGGCAAATTGTGAACAATTGAGGATGGCATTAGGGGCGAATGTATATGGCATATGCAAGCAATTCAGTATAGGGGAAACAGGAGGTGGTAAGCATTGAATTCAACGGGCCGGAGGTTCAGGGAAGCCAAGGGTCGTTTTGCTAGTCCGCGAGCTGGAAAAGTTACTGGTTAAGGCTGAACTAGATGGACCACCAGTGGATGAAGTTGCTGAAGCTAGCACATTTGCACCAGAAGGAGAAGACGACGATGACGACTGGGGTCCTGAAGTGTATAGTTTCAGACCAGAGGGTCCAGTTTTCTACCCTGGAATGACGTATGACCCAGAGGATCTTGATATATCAAGACCTTATAAACCACGGGAGAGATCACCGAGACAAAAATTGACTTTTTCAGTACAAGAAGACATTGACAAGGCAGATTTTCGGAATGTGAGGTTTAGAAAGTCACCAACTAGTATAAGCTAATCCAGGTATTCTATTTCATGATTCAACTACATCGACAGAGTACCAACACAAGATCACCATGTAGTGGAGAAATATCGGCTGCTGACGATCAGAACGATAGCCTATGCGAGCTCTGCCAGAGATATAATTCGGAAGGACAATCCTTCTTCAGATTCCAGTGCGAATGTCATTATACAGACTGATCAGGAGAGCATCGCAACAGTGGAGACCGAATCGACTGCCCTGGAGGCTCCTGATCCGCGACAGAGTACGACTATGAAAGCTATTGCTGATGAACATCAGGAAATGTGAGGTTGTGACAAAGTTTATCTCAGAAACTGGTACCATTCGGACACGGAAGGAGTTCGATATGCGGAACAAGTCACATAACAAAATCACAAAGGCTATCAAAAGTGATGAAGAACTCTGGAGGATAGACGTACACTATGCATTTGATCAAAAGATCCTTTCCGAGATGTTGTTCAATCTTAGAGGCAAAGGAGGCATCAGATGAGCTTTGGATTCCAGGAAGTGATGCTGCTTGTGATGATGCTCTTGAGGAATTTTATCAAATCTGGATTTTTAGTGACCAGAAAGTCCTCTGTTTCTGAGGTGAATGTCTGCGACAGAGAGGAGAAGCAATAGAATGAAACATTTTTGACACCCTGCATCTATACATGAAAGGGAAAGAAGGGCAACATTCTGGACTTGGAGTCTGTGAACTGAACAGGGGCTCTCTGCCAGCAGTTTAGAGTGAAAGTCATGCTCAATTCTACTACTTGAAATTCTTACTCAAATCATGTTAAGAGCAAGGAGAGTTCAGCTTAATACTCTGATTATATGACTTGCTTAAACCTTCACATCTTGCTTGTAAGAGTGTATTTCATATAACACTGGAGTTCCTTCCGTCACAATGAAGATTTTCTATAGGGTTCAGAACTTTTCAAAGGATTCTCAAAGGCCATGGATGTGAATATAGTCAATAATTACCTGTCAAAATCAAAAGAACAAGCTGTTATAATAGAGTTCAGCTTCTCTGATGTAAAAGAGGGAGTTATTAAGCTAATAAGTTGTTTGTCTCATCAGTCTTCTGAAGAGTTGTTGGAATGTAAATATGATCCTTTGTGGAGGCCGCCACTATTGACCTTCTATCCTGAAATTATTCAAAGGCCTCTGTGGTCACGACTTTGCTTTTGAAAACCCTTCGACATCGCAGGAATTTTTTAGCATGGGTTTCTATGCCTAATAAGGGACTTTCTGTTACCGCTCTTCTGCAAGAGTTTGAAAGCCGTTATGATCAGTTGGATGGGACTGAACAGCAAGCTTTGGAGATGCAGAAAGTGGAGTTATTTTTACAAGCTACAGATGCTGATTTACAGGAAAAGTTGGATGATCTTTTGGAAGATCAAGCTACTGATTCAGGTTTAAAGACTGAGTGGAGACATGTCATTGATGCTGTGAATGCTCTTGTTAAGAAGCAGCGTAGGAGAGTAAGATTGCATCGTAATACATGATCAGTTCCTGAAAAATCCTTGGAGACTTCTTCTTCTACCCCTGCTGCAACTTCTTTGCCTAAGCCTACTCCTCCTGTTGTGAATCCACCAGTTCCTGCTGCTCCAGTATCCTTATCTGTAGATGATGTTATTAAAGGCTTGGCAGATTTGACGATTGAAGCAGTCAAAGCTAAAGTTGGTAAGTTAAAGGAACAACTTATGTCAGTACCTGCTGTAGCACCTGCTCCAGCGACTGCTTTTCCAGCTGGTCAAAGAAAAGGGCGACGATGTATTTGGTGCGATAGTACAGAGCACCAACACTGTAGAGATTGTGATGCTTTTCAGGAAGCACGTAAGAAGAATGTAGTGTTCTGGGGACAAGATGGGAAGATATGGCTAACAGAGACTGGCGCTCCGCTTGACACAAACTTCGGTAAGGGAGGCATGAAGAAGCTTGTTGATGATATGGCTGCGCGATCAGTTTATGTGAGTGTTAGAGGAGATGCTTCAGCTTTTGGAGTCCAGCTTGAGCAGAAATCTGATGGAGACTCTGCTTTATGGTCCTCTGCCTTGGAGATAGCGAGAAGAGGGAAAGTTCAAGCATCTACGATGACTTGTGTGGGCTCCAGCATCCGAGGAGAGACAGGATGGGATTCTCCTGTTGACAGGTATTCTATTTTTGCTTATATGGCTAAAACGCAGGGTTTAGATGCCATGGTTGAGGAAAAGAGAAGAAGAGATGAGGAGGGTCCTAGCTCCTCCAAAAAGACTAGAGGGGGTGACTTTGTTTCACCACCTGTTACAGCTCCACCTATGTCAAATTCTCCAGCTCAAACAGGTTCTGATCAACCAATGGGAGACAAGCAGAAAGAAAAGAGGCAACCAAGAAAAGAGCTAGGATTCAAGCTCTTATCAGACCTTGATATGCAAACGGATATGAGTAAGATTTTTCATGAAAGAATTTTGAATAGTGAAGTCACTTTTACTATTGGAGAGGCTCTTGGGATTGCTAGAAGAGAAATACAGGATCAGATGCAGGATCTTTTGGGGAGGAAACGACATGCGATGGAAGGACCTGCTTTACAGGGATTGTGGCATGGAGCTCTTGGGGAAGAGCATGATGATGCAGTGATGGTTGAGAATGCTTCTGTTAATCCGCAATTGGAGAAAATAGTGCAGCCTATGCAGTATGAAGAAGATGATACCCCTATTCTCATTCCTCGCAGCCATTTTTCACGAAGTCATTGGGCTAGAGCAACCACTGAGACAGTGGTAAGGATTGGAGAGAAACAAATTCCATTGGTCGCTTTAGTTGATCATGGTTCAGAGATTAATCTTATTGCTCGAGGTGTTTATGAGAGTGGCAAGTGGCCTATGGATGCAGAGCATGGCTGGCGCATGAGAGCCGCCAATAATACTTCTAGTGATATGTATGCTGCTTGTCCGAGTATCAGAATTTCTATTGGTAATGTTGAAGAGGATTATCGTTGCTTTGTTCAGGATTCTTGCTCTTATCCGATTATTCTTGGAAAGCCTTTCATTACAGAAGCAAGAATGGAAACGAAAGTGATGGATGACGGGTCAGCTTATGCGCGGATACGCAGTAAAGATGGTATGCGAGCTGTTCAGTTTATGACTGTTGGGGTAAATCATCCGAGAAACAGGGACTCCTTGCGTGAGGCACCACTATCTGCGAAGGAGTTGGATTTTCATTAGGTACCGCTGTCTTGCGAAACGTGAGTGGTACGGAGCGGAGGAAAGAGGAGATCTCGCCTCCTGGCAGCCAGTCTTTCTCCAATAATTTTGTTGGTTTTTCTTCAGATAGTTCAGTGAGTTATCAGAAAATTTCAGATTTTCCTAGAGCTGCCAGGCAGTACATTGGTCGTAAGGAGAAAGAGTTGAAGAATGCAGGTATTTTGCAAGCAGAAGAGCATGTAGATGGATTGTATGAAGGGATGTCTTATGCAGATACATTGTTTGAGATGGGAGCAATGCTGAAAACTGAAGTATGTAAGGGTTCAAAGATCATACATGTGCAAACCTTGGATATGTTTCAGGAAATTTCTGGTTTTATGCTGCAAACAGAGTTAGAGGCTGAGAAAACTCAGCAAACTGAATTTATGGCTGATCTTGATCAGCTAACAGAGTTGCAGAGGGCTGAATTCATTCAGCCAACAGAGTTGAATGCAGAAAAATTTCTGCATACAGAGTTTCAGGCTGCACCCATGCAGTCCATAGAGCGAAAGGCTGAAATTTTTCAGCCCCAACAGAGTTGAAAGTTACTGAAAATTTGCAGAAATTGCAGCAAAGAAAAGAGTGCTTGAATGATGCCAAGGTTGACACAAAATATAAAACAGTTGATAAGAAGGTTAAGCCGGTTGCAGGCCCGCTTCCTTCTGATAGTGATGAACAAATTGAAAAAGCTATGAAGCAGCCTATGTTGAGAGACCCTGCAAATATTGGACATAAGTTTACAGCTGAAACTCTTGCAGAATTGAAGATTGGAAATGATGATTTTTTGCTTCCAGTGGAAAAAGAATGTTTTAGAGAGATGCTTGGACGTCATGGTAAGGCATTTGCTTTCTTTCCACATGAAAGTGGCTGCATTAGTCCCGAATTGGTTGCACCTATGGTCATCTTCACTGTTCCTCATGTACCATGGAATATACATCCTATACCTGTGCCTAAAGCACACTTGCCAAAGCTGATAGAGTTGCTAAATGAGAAGATTAAAATGGGGATTTTGGAACCCTCTTCTGCACCCTATTCTAACAGGTGGTTTACTGTACCAAAGAAGAATGGTACTTTGAGATTTATTCAGGATATGCAGCCCGTGAACAAAGTGACAATCAGGAATGTGGGAACAGGTCCAGTTGTGGATGAATTTGCTGAGGCTTTTGCAGGACGAGCCATCTATTCTCTAGGTGACTTGTATTCAGGTTATGATCAGTTTCAGCTTGCCTTGGAAAGAAGGGATATTACTACTATGCAGACACCTATTGGTCTTGTGAGGATGTGTACCTTGCCTCAAGGTGCCACAAACTCAGTTGCTCATATGATGAATGCTATGCATAGAGTTCTACGAGACTATATTCCGCAGTATACCATGCCTTTTCTAGATGATGTGCCTATTAAGGGTTGTGCAGAAGAAGAAAAGAATGAAAGTCTTGATTTGCGTGGATGTAGACAGTTTGTGGCTGACCACTTGATTGCTTGTGAGCAAATATTGACACGATTAGAGGAGGTAAATTTGGCACTTTCAGGGCTGAAATCTGTCTTTGGTGTTAATGAAGTCATCATAGTTGGGCATATGGTTGGATATTATGGCAGAAAGCCTTCTCCTGCAAAGGTGGATGCCATAAACAGGATTGCAGAGTATTGCTCGACTACTTCAGAGGTGCGGAGATTTGTGGGAGCTTGTGTATTTTACATGATTTGGATTCCTCATTTTGCTCATATAGCAGATGTTCTCTATCAGCTGCTTCAAAAGGGGCAGAAATTTCATTGGGATGAGAAGCATTCAAAAGCCATGCGTAAGCTCAAGAAGCTGTTGCAATCAGCTCCTACTCTACGCAAAGCGGATTATCAGTGTGGACGGCCGATCATGTTGACAGTTGATACTAGCCCTATTGGCATAGGTTGGGCTGTGGGACAGGATGATGCTGATGGAAATAGGTATGCTATCCGCTTTGGAGCTAAAGTTCTTAATGAGCGACAGAGGAGATATCCGCAGATCAAAAGAGAGTTGTGGGGAGTAGTCACTGCAATGAAGTGTGACAAAGTGTATTTTATTGGAGCTTCAGTTATTGTGGAAACAGATTGTTTGCCTTTGCTTGGCATGATTACTAGTTGCTCGACTCCAGATATAGCGATGCTTTGGTGGATTGCCTATATCAAATCATTGAATCCAGAATTTCGACACATAGCAGGGAAAGATAATCCAATTAGTGACATGCTATCTAGAGCGAGATATGAGGATGAGGAGTCAATGCTTGCAGAAGATGATGAGACAGAGTTTGCTGCTTCTGTCCTTGTTCATGATTGTCATGTATCTACTGTTGAAGCCTTTATTGAAGAACTTTATGTTGACGAGTGGCTGCAAATTGGACAGTATCTAAGTTCATAGACTCGAAGAGCTGATTGGACAGATGATGAATTCAAGAAAATCAGAAGGAAGGCTTATGGGTATTTCTTGAAAGATGGTTTTCTTTGGAAGCATCCAAAGAAGAGAGGAGGCTTGCCCTTGAGAGTAGTTTGTGATGTAGCGATGCAGATACAGATTATGCGAGAGTTTCATGAGAGCTCATGGGCTGGACATAGAGGTGTGTGGGCTACCTATGAGAAAATCAAAGAAAGATACTGGTGGAAAGGGATGTATAAAGATGTTTCTCATTTTGTGGAGACTTGCAGGGACTGCCAACTTTACTCTTTAGTGCGACATTGTGATTATAGTATTGCTGCACCTTAGACCAAGTTTGGCGAGTTCTAATTGCAAGTTAAATTTCCTAAGAATTGAGTAGTCGTCCTGCTTCAACACTCTTCCTTGAAGACTGATTTGTCAAGCCAAGGTAGTAATGAATTACCAAGAAAGAAATTGACCAACCAAGTTAGGGCGACAAGGTTGCCCAGGATTTATTGACTATAATTAAAAAAAACCTAAGGTAGAGACAATTTGGGTCAACAAGGTATAAACCCTAACCCAAGGAAAGAGGGTAAACAAGCAACTCAGCTTACGAAACCCTTGGGATCTTGCCAAGTCACAAACTTCATACGGTATTTCTTGATCAAGAATACCTTTGATCAAGATATAGGGCTTGGGAGTCCTATTGACCCATTCCAAAACCCTAACCCTACTAGACCGATAAACGTTTTTGCCCTAGGGGTCCCTAAATTCCTTGTGGAGGTCTAGCATTTGGTCAAGTGATCCTTAGGGTGAGAACCCTAGATCACTCTTGCACTGTCGTTTAGATAACCCTAATATTTCATGAATGTAGGTAGGACCTTTATGATTGGAAATATTAAATCGGCATCCTAAGAGCGATACTAGGCAGAATTTTAACATAGCTTAACCCTACCTAGCACATTGAGGTGACCATCATATGCTAACTAATCATACCTTTGTGAATTTCATGTAGGCTACTCATTTACATGCATATTACTTAGTTGATCTAACCAACCCATGACTAAAGATGATCTTCCCCTTAAAGATGCAAATACTTTCATCTAAACTTGCAAGTACTTTCCCTAAAAGATGTAAGTAACTGCAAGATGTGTGAGATGTACCATTCCATGCAATTTCAAGACCATAGACCTTTTTTCCTTTATAGGATCTACATTAATCTTTCTTTTCCTTTCCCTACACTATAATGATTGATATTTAGAACTAAGTCTTATAAACCCTATGTTGATGCATCGAATTCAAATCCTTAGTATTTTTAATGCAGATGCATCCTTTTCTCAATTTCAAACTTTGATAAAGGAACTCTATGCATGGATGCATCATTCTTTCATGACTAGATGCTAAGGAATACATCATTGATTTAGTCCTTCCTTTATCGCTTAACTCAACCTAAACTGTAACTATTCATTTGTATGCGAATTGCATAATATATGTTTCGTTATCAAAGTTCATAAATCTTTTCTTTTTAATGCAACTATTTAGACATCATCTAGTGACCGTTCTACGATTATCTTATACACGAGTCACAACCAGGAATTTAGTACATAAGTGCACTATGTGTTATATGCCCTGTCCTTTGCGTGATGCAACAAGGATGCCTTTGCACAATTCCATCTTTTAACTTATGCATCATACATTCAGAAATGCAACTACCCTTGACAATGGAAGTGCAAGTAATGCAAGTATTCATCATGTAACTGAACTTTGTAAATCAAACGAGTATATAAATTTTCCAATGCATTTAAGTTTCCTATGTGAATTAAAACATGCTTTATGCAACCTTTCCATGTGGGAATAATTTTCCAACCTGGGCATTCAAAATCGGGGCATTGTCCACTCTCACACTTTGGGTGGAAGCTCCTGTGTGCACTCCTCTCGACTTTTTCTTGGGAGCCATTGACGAAGCAAACTTCGACTTAGAGAACTCTCCCTTGGCTCTCTTATACGTTATGAAGTCACTACTGCCCGAGATTTCCTTCCCTGCATAGGAATCGGGCCTTGCAAGTCACGGTTTAAAAAAACCCGGGAGGCACGGGTGAACTAGGCTTAGAGAAGCTTCAATAGAAGCTTTCAACCTTCTAGAAGAAATAGGGAGATGATGTGGAGAGGATGATTGGAGAGGATGACGATGGTGAAGACGATGATGATGATGATGATGATGAAGACAACGGCAGCGGTAGCCTGGCGGCGGCAAGGAACTGACGGCGGGCATTTTCCTTCACGACAATGGCAGCAACATGATCCCTTCCTCCTCTCCCCTCAAGCTTGGGAGGGGGAGGTTCATATATAGGGTCAAGGTGGGGGGGTGGCCACACAAGTGGCAGAATGTGAGCCCTCCTCCCCATACCCCTCCTCAATCTCCTACTCACACTTTCTCTCCCCGCCATGCAACGAGTGAAGGAGAGAGAGTTAATGTAAAAAAATTTACAAATGAATCATTATCCCTTTTCCCCCTTGAAGGGGAGTTCCTACGGTGGCTTGGGGTTTCGAGCCACGGTTTCATATGTACCATGCGGGAATGGTATTGTTAATGCACGAGGATGGTGTACTTAGGCCAGTATTTCTTGGTTGCAGGAGATTACTTCAGATTGGTTTTACGCGGGATCTAGGTCCTTTAATATTTTGTTGTGGAAATATTACAGGAAGAGACACATCATGTACACTCCCAAAGATTGATTCATTTTGATCATAATATACATATGTATAGGTGAGACCTAGTCTAGATAGGGTTAGCTATATATAGCTCGAACACCCCCTCTCAACAAAAACAAAGATCTCTACGTGCATATGAGAAAACCCTTGGGAAGGACAAGTGAAAAACAGTGAGCTCTTATATACAAATGTACAAACGTAATCAAGAAGGATTATTGTGTGCATGTAAAGTGAATCCATGCATATGAAGTGAAATTGAATATACATATACAAAGATGACCAAGAGGTCTAAGATGTACGTGCAAATGTAAAGGTGTATGGTATCTACAAGGAGTATGTACAATGGCACTAAAATGTCATAGTAGATTAATTCCCAAGGATTGAAGTTGAGACAACTCCAAGTTTCGAGAGTAGAAGAGTGAAGCATGCTTCAGTGAGTCCTTTGGTAAATATATCTACAGTCATTTGATCACTTAGACAATGTTCAATCATGATCGTGCCTTTCTTTACTTCATATGGAACATAATGATAATGCATTGTTATATGTTTAGACTTGTTGTGTTGAACATGTTCTTTAGCAAGACTAATAACACTTTGGTTATCACATATTTGAAGTGGTGTGTTGGAGAGAGGAGGTGTTGGAAACTACGAGGAAGACGAGAGATGAAAGGAAGAGAGGAGAGAAGAGAAATATGAGACACTGAAAGTGGAACCCCAAAAGTGTGTCAACTGAGCACACATGATAGGAATATATAGAGGGGACCTGGGGCGCTATATATAGACAAACTATATATAGCTAACACCCGTGCTCAAATAAAGGTCCCTTACTATGGATGAAAAAACCCTTGGGGGCTCAAGGGAAAAACCCACAGCTCTATATAGGCCTACCATTATATTAATATTCAAAATATAAAATTACAAAGTTGAACTTACAAAAGCCTATTCATAGGCATCAAAGGAGCTACATCAATCGTGAATTACAATGCAGCTACATCACTCAGGAGCTACATCACTCCTGAATTACAACAGCCTATTCAGAGGCATCAAAAGAGCTTTAGCACTCCTAAATATACAACATGTAAAATAAGGATAAGCGACATCCATGCAAAAGATAAAATCTCCAAGAAATTCCTTCAACTGAACTTGGGATGTAAGCAGTATATCTATCATATCAAAACTTAAAGAAAAATGTTATAGTGATATTAGAACAACACAAGGTCTATAGAGACGGTTCGCGATGCCGCTCTATAGACAACATAACACGTATGGGGCCCCATAAATAGAATATAAATAAAACAATTTGTCATCAACTGGAATATAGACGCTCATCAGCTGGAAAGAATATAAACGAAATAATGTGTCATCAGCTGGAATATAGACCCTCATCAGTTGGAAAAAATATAAATGAAACAATGTATCATCAGCTAGAATATAGACGCTCATCAATGGAATAACGAATGAGGACGAGAGAGAGAGAGAGAGAGAGAGAGAGAGAGAGAGAGAGAGAGAGAGAGAGAGAGAGAGAGAGAGGAAGCTTATCTGCTAAGTGGCTCTCGTAAGCTACCAGGTTTCTAAACAACCTCTCTGTATCATCTCCCACTCTTATTTTGGGCAAACATAGAATGTCCTTCTTAGCATGGAAATTGACTGAGTTCATGAAACCGGTCTGCTTATACTCACTGAGTGGCTTGTTGTTAAAAATGTGGGTAAATGTAGGACCCAAAAGCATTGCTTGGATGAAACTCCAAGAAGCAAGAAAGCCCACTCTGGAAGTGATTCTAAACAGAAGCTAGCTAAAGAATTTTTCAGAGGACTCCTAACAATGATCTGATTGTGCATCACCATCCATGACTAATAAACAAAACTGTATTGCATCATTAATATAGGACTCCACGAATTGGATATGTAATATCTACTTTCCCGAAAAATAGATCTGACTGTTCATTTGAAGACTTCCAAGAGCTCTACAAAAGCAGTTCCAAAAGAAACTTCTTGTATCCTAGGACTCAACAACTTGGTTTTTGAAAGATTAACTTTGTCATCTTCATCCTGAACAATCAAGATAAGCATCAAAGCCTTCTTTCTCAACTTTTGAATTGTGTCCCATCAATGCAGTTTGCTTACAGCCACTGTGAACACCACAAACATCTTGAAGGATTACTTTCCTCCAACTGAGGTGTTCAATCCTGCTGGATCCCTCTCACTTGTTCGTGTTCTGGATACATTGACTTCCAGCAACTCCAGTGAGGGGATTATAGCCACTTTATAGCTGAGATCCCAATATTTTGAGCAAACAAAAGCCAAGAAAATTGCAGCACATTCTGGATAGATTGATCTCACAAATCTTGATGGGTGCTTCAAGTTCCAAGAGATTGGGTTGCTAGAGAAAGATGTCTCTGGAATACTGGCAAAGTTGCTTAATCTCTCCCTCAAAAAGCTGAACATGTTTTCCAGGCCTGGTAAGGCTGCTGGAGAAAGATGTCTCTAGAATACTGGCAAAGCTGCTTAATCTCTTCCTCACAAAGTTGAACCTGTTTTCCAGGCCTGGTAAACCTGACCTCAAGGACCTCAAGGAGAAAGACCATCATGCTGCCTGAGATAAGTTCCTGGGTGCGAACATCGCCAGCAACATGCCCCCCAAGCTGATGGCTGAGCCGATGTTGTCCCATATGTCGGGCATGGTGTCATTCAGAGCCCAGCCCCACAGGTATGAGACCGAGATAAAGAAGCCCCCGTAGACGGCATAGGTGCGGGTGAACTCCTGCTTCTAGAAGGTGGGGAGGACGCCCGAGGTGACGACCAGGAAACCGTCGAGGAAGAGAAACATCAAATGCCAGCCCTCACGGCGCCACTTCCAAATGGCCCAGCCACCGGACTCCTCGCAGATGGCGCCGACGAGGAGGAGGGCGAGGGTGATGTGATGGTGCCGACGAGGAGGGTGATGTGATGGTGCCGACGAGGAGGAGGGCGAGGGTGATGGCAATGTCAGTGCTGGATTTTGCAAACATGGTGGTGGTGCTTGGAAGTGGAGACTACTGTGTTGTGCAATCCGATAGCTACTCTTAGGTTATCAGAGGCACACAAAGAAGGTGGTGGCTATGGAGGGTAAGAGGATAGCTATTATTAGGTTATCACAGAGCTTACACAGAGACAGGGAAAGGCCCTTGCTTTTCTTTCTTTCGTTCTTTCTGTGTGTTGTGTGTGTGTGTTGTGTGTGGATGGATGACTGACGCTCCCACAACTTCCCTGGAGATGATGAATAATTTTCAGCATGCTCCTTCTCCAAATCCGGCGTATTTGTGCGCTCTGATACTATGTTGGAAACTGCGAGGAAGATGAGAGACGAAAGGAAGAGAGGAGAGAAGAGAGATATGAGACACCAGAAGTGGAACCCCAGAAGTGTGTCAACAGAACACAGATGATAGGAATATATAGAGGGGACCTGGGGCGCTATATATAGACAGATTATATATAGCTAACAGGAGGATGGTCAGTATCTAATAGAACTTGTCAAAGCCATACTAACTCTCGAGCTGCTATACAAATGTAGCTATATATTCACCCTCTGTAGTGGAAACAACAACATAGTGTTGTTTCTTACTAGTCCAAGAAATAGGACAACCATTGATAAAGAAACAATTTCCACTTGTAAAATGCATAGATAAGTGAAAGCTTGCTCAATCTACATCAGCATAACCCAAAAGCTCAAGTGAATGCATAGAATCAGAGTTTTGTTGGTGCCGATAAACCAATCTAATATCTTTAGTGCCTTTCAAATACTTCAAAACTTGTTTAGTTGTGCAAACCAATGTTTAAGTCATTGAGAATCAAGATGTTGTCCAAGAAAATTTGTAGCAAAAATGATATCAGTGAGAGAATGTAAGCCAATTTTGAAAACATCCAACAAGATTAGCATAAGGCTGATGTAATGCTGATTGTCCATCATTCTACAGAAAATGAGAGTTTTTGGTAGAGCTCACAAGGCATGGATTAGCAAGATGTGCAGAACCCAAACCAAAATTCTAAATAATATCTTCAATGAACTTTCTTTGATGTAGTAATAAAAGACTCTTTTCTCAATAGCATTGAATCTGAATACAAATACATGAGTGTATGTCTCCACAATCCACCATATCAAATGCAAAAGTCAAAACCTTATTTACTTTATTGAAGACAAGAATAACAAAACTATCATTGCAGCACTTGACATATAAGCTAGGATCTAAAGAATAAGAGATACAACCTTGTTTTGTAAGGAAGAGATCAATCTTTTGATACCAAACTTGTGAATATTGTTTGAGACCATAGAGTGCTCGATGAAGTTTGTAATAAGAAAGATTTTCCTTATGGTTTACAACAAGTCCCTTTGGTTGCTCCATGTATATCTCTTCCTTTATATTGCCATTAAGGAAAGCAATTCTCACATCTATTGCGTGAACCTTCAAATCAATCTCACAAAAAAAAAACTAACAACACCCGAATACTAGTAATACGAATAATATGTGAGAAAGTTTCTTGATAATAAACTCCTATAGTTTGTAAGAAACCTATAACTATCCTTGCTTTGAATTGATCAAATCTTCCATCTACTTTTGGTTTAGTCTTATCAATCCACTTGCATTTAATAATGGTACGTCCAAGTGATAACTCATTTTTAGAACCCAAGTACCTTTAGAGAGGAGATATTCATACTGAACTTCCAAAGCCTCCTGCCATTGTTTTTTTTGTGGGGATGACATGGCATCACTATAAGAGATAGGGTCTTCACAAATATTGAGAACATTTTGAAGAATATTAGCATCATAAACATGACATGTACAATTGGAAGATCATCATAAAGATCAATGCCAAGGTCATCATCAGTAATAATAGGTGCAGGTTGTGAATCATGATTTAAAGAGTGAATATTATCCTATGAAGGAGGTCCATCATCATATAGAAAAGAAAAAGTAGTGAGTAATGACTTTGTATCATCAACATTCTCTAATGACCACATCCTTCTAACATTCCCCCAAGGACCATGTGTTGCCTATAAGTTGCTCATTGAAAATAACCTTAAGACTTATGATTATCTTCTTGGAGGATTGATCATAAAACTTGTATCTCTTAGAAAAATTTGAATATCCAATGAAAATAACTTTCAAACTAGGAGGATCAAGTTTTTTGCGAGTCTTTTTGGGCACATGAATATAAGCAATGTATCTAAAGGTTCAAAAATATGAATCAGAAGGAGTTTCACCTATCCAATTAGTAATCGGTATTTTACCAGAAGGAATAGTCGTAGGACAATCATTTTGCAGAAATACTACTGTTAATACTACTTTAGCCCAGAAATATCAAGATAAGTTAGAATGAATGAGCATATATCACATGGCATTGAGGATAGTTCTATTTTTATGTTCAGCAATATCATTATATTGAGGAGAGTAAAAATAATATATTCATGATGAATACCTTGATTATTACAATAATCGTCAAAATAATTTGAAATGTATTCTCCACCATTATTACTACAAAGTTTCTTGATACAATGACCAGTATAAAGTTCTGTAGCTTTTTGATATTGCTTAAGAGATAATGAAGCTTTTGATTTGTGTCGCAAGAGAGAAATAGTGATATATCTTGAGAAGTCATCAATAAAAGTCATGAAATACGAATATTGAGTTGGTGTAGAAATATCAGTGTGAATAAGATCAAGCAAATCTCTAGAATGAGTTGTAGTGGAGGTGGAAAAGGGTTTGCAAAAATGCTTTCTAAGTGTACAATATTCACAAATACCCATGTGAGGATGAGCTTTGAATTCCATACCTTGCACATGATCACCCTGATACAGATTGACAAGCTTTAAAATATCAAAGTGAACAAAGTGATGATGCCATATTTTGTTGTTAAGATTGCTAGGAGCTGTAACAACATTTGCGACATCTTCATTTAAATATATCTAAAAAAGATTACCATTTCAAGGGAGTGATAGCTATGGTTTGATCATCTTTCTCAATGCAACACATGGTATGTTCAAAATGGACAAAGATACCAAGATCCACGAGTCTTGCAATTGAATGAAGGTTCCTTTGTAGATCTAGGACATATGAAACTCCACGTAGAATTCTTATTGAAGAAACAATATCTAGATATAAATCACCTAAACCTTTGACTTGATAGGTTGTGTCATCAACATGATAGACCAATAATTTCTTGACAAGAATATAATGATAATTATGTAACCATTGGGATTGATATGTCATGTTTCCTGTAGCACTAGAATCAAAAATAAAAAGAGATGCATCATGAATATGAAGTATCCTTTCCGGAGAGATAGAACAACTCACACAATTTTCTTCTTTAGTAGTGTTGTCATGTGTAGTAGCATATGCTCTATTACGATCTGAATCAAAATGCCGCTTGAAACATAGATGGGTTAGATGGTCACTCTTTTTGCAGTAGTCACAAGGAGAATAATCTCTACATAAACATGGTTATTTATTTGTAATATCGTGTTCTTCATCATATTTTTTTTTCCCAACAATCATCTATAGTGTGGCAATTTTGTACTGCAATAAAAATGATGACTATTAGGAAAGTAAGGATGAGAGAAGCTACCAACACGACAACTCCTATGTGTAAAGCATGGAAAAGGATGCCTTCGAGGAAATAAAGCTTGGTCAATTTGTTTTGAATGTGTGTCTGCTTGTGAGATCATAGTTGTTTCTTGATTTGTGTGTCATCCTTCATGTCATTGTGAATATTCAATGAAAGATATACAAGCTTGATCCCATCTTTGTTAGATAATATGGTAACAATATTATCATAAGCAGGGCCCTTTATAGTGTCAAGAAGCTTTGTTAGCAATTGCTTTTGTGGAATGGTATCACCAGCATCAATAGCAAGCTAAGTGATAATGCTCTTAAATGATTCGATATGTATTGTCATAGAAGTTCCGATGTTGTGTTGTAACTCAAAGAGTTGACTACAAAGATAAAGTAATTTTGCAACATATTTCCTCTCAAAATTTTCTATCAAATTCTCCCACAAAGTTTGTGAGGTTGAAAGATTACATACATCAGGTATAAGAGATTCTTGAAGAGCTAAAAGAATATACCAACGAGTTACTTTGTCATGTCTAACCCACTCATTATAAGTAATCTGTCATTCTTCAAAGATAGGTACTTTAGTTTACAAGGTTATTATCATGAGCTTGATCAATTCGTTGAGGCAAACATTCATAATTACCAAGAATAATATCATGCAAGTAATTGCCTTTTCAATAATTAATAGCACTATACTTTCCATCTAAGGAATCCTTGTCCTTGAAAGTGAGGGACAAAATGTTGTCAAGAAGGAAATGTGTTGATGATTATAGAATTTGACATACTTGGCCAAGAGAATACGTATAATATTAATTCACAAAATTTTCACGCCATATACTAAATGACTACAAAATTATAGTACCATAAGTTGTACCAAAAAATTATGATGTAAAGAAAGACATTTAGTTCAAAAAGCATACTCCAAAATAAAGTGGTCCAAGATAGACAAAACATGGAAAAGAATAAAGTGGCCCGAAATAGATGAAACGTGGGCGAGAATCAAGCAACCCAAAATAGAGGATAAATATACACATTGATCAAAATGTGATCGCTTTACTTTTTGGCCAAGAATAGATAATGATTTGGCTAATTTTGGTGGGAACTCAAAAGTGAATTATCATGACAAAACGTGTGTCATAGAAGTCTGCACAAAAAGCTGTTGTCATGTTTGTTTTCCTATTTTAACTTCAATTTATGTGAACTAGCATAATGCTTGATCTAGAACTTCAAATTGAGCATGGATTTGCTAGGAAGAAAGCTTTTCCTTAAGAGTTTCCCAAATAGAAACTTTTAGGATGTCCAAGCAAGGTATATCTACAATGCAATATATTTATGATCTAAATGATGATTGAGTAAACTTCTTCTATACTTAAAATTCATAATATAAGATGCTCATAACATACACAATATATCAAATTTAAGCATGAAAAGAACATGAATCAATAATTGAAGAGATACTATATAGGTATACTTTCTGATTGTCTTCTTCAAAGAATTGGTTGTAGTCGATTGTGATAGCTCTGATACCATGTTGGGATGTAGAGAGAGAAGATATGTAGAGATGCAAGAGAGAAAGAAGAGACACCATGTAAACTCCCAAAAACTATTTCATATTGATCACAATCTACATATATATATAGGTGAGACCTAGTCTAGATAGAGTGATCAGCTATATGTAGCGCCAGCATGCTTGCCAGTATTGGATAAGATTTCTAGCTCTATCACACTAGACACTGCCATGTTATGGTGGATTGCATACATAAAATCATTGAATCCTACATTTCAGCATAGTGTAGGAAGAAATAATCGGTATGAAGATAAAGATGATAGAATGGATGAGGAAGGGAAAGATGAGTTTCTTATTGAAAATGATAAAATTACTACTAAAGTTGAATTGGTAACTACTATAATTGCAAGTATAATTGTTGCATTAACATGTGTACAACATAAAATGCAACAAGTATATCGACTGAACTGAGTTCTAATAGTAAATTAAGCAATACATAATGTTACTAGAGTAATGAATGCATCTTGGAAAGCAAAGAAGGAGCATTTTGAGTGATATGTACATACTGTAGATGTTTTTTAAAAAAACTCCCATATAAGTGACTTGCAAAAATTCAGAAATATATTAGCACTCTAATGAAGAAAGAAGATTGGAATGAAGAGGAATTCAAGAGGATAGAGAGGGAGGCATATAGTGTTTTCTTGAAATATGGTTATTTATGGAAACATGCTAAGAAGAAGCAAGGGTTTCCACTATGGGTTCTTGGTATCGAAGCTACACATATACATGTTATTTGGAAGTTTCATATTAAAGCTTATGGATTGGTCATAGGGGTATGTGGGATACCTTTGAGAAGATCAAAGAGAGATACTAGTGCTAAGGGATGTATGAAGATGTTGCTCACTTTGTGAAATCTTGTGCTATCTGCCAAACATTTTCTCTTTGCTTTAAATGGGTAGTGGACTTAGTTGCTATGCCCATAGTTCTCTACTAGATGAGATATCTTATGCTAGCGTGAGAGGATTTGAGAAATCAAGTAGAAGAAAGAGATTAACAAAGGACTACACAAGCAGTGGGGGGTACAAATTCATAGCAAACAAATGAGAATTCGATGTTGATGAAGCTTGAGAGTTCTTTCATCTATTGTAGATACAGCTTGCTCTAACTTTAGCTTATAATTTGAAAGGAAATGGTAAAAGTGAGAGAGATCATTTGTCTATTATTAAGGTGTTGGCAAATTCATGTGGAGTAAAGATAAAATAGTGACGATGGTTGCTATCCTATGCATTATTGGCTAATAGGAGAACACATAGTGCAATGACAATTCAAGGAACATATGAAACCTCAATATAAAATATTTTTCTCACGTATGATCTTGAGCTCAATCTCTAAATAACATATCCTTTCACATGTAGTCTATAGATCCAAGGCTATGGCTCTGAGAAAACCCAATTTCATTCAACTTCTAAGATTTAGTCTCTACCATAGATAAGGTTAAACATCAAATAATAGGTAGGAGGTTCAAAAAAATGTCCATAGAAAAGTAAACACCAAACCAACCCACATAGACCAATAATACTATATTCTAAGGCTTATAAAATTATTTCTTTTAGCCCAATAATCTCTAATTTAATCTATTATAGTAGTATAATAGGAATACCATGAAATAGTCCATAATAAATAAGTATTTGAGATAATTAAAACACATAATCTCATTTAGGTTCAAGATAGATTGATGTATCCCCTGCATAAATAATAGTAGACTATTATTTGCCCTCTTTAGGACAATCCCTTATTGTACGAGAGAACATAAATTGGACCTCTCATACATACATAATACATAAGGCATCATTTTATCTTCTTCCAGTCTTTACCCTATTGTTAGGACCAAAAATAGGCTTGACACTGGCACTAGGGCTCTAGTCGACAGGCCTCCTATACTCATCCAAACAACCCTATGGCCTCGTGTCTAGCAGCATGTAGACACTATGCCCTTCCCCACTCCAAGAAAAAGGAGTACCCGAACATATCAGTGACCAACACCTCGTAACACAAATAAAGAGAGAACCCCCCAGGTTATTGTTGTGGTGCCCCACTACAACTCTCCTACACCCCACGCATTAGCCTGAGGATGCATCATCTCAACATATAATACATATGCGCAAAGTCCACTCTTCACAATATTTGTTCTAGGAGATAGTATATTCCTCACCAAATTAGTCTCCAAGAAAATGGAAATGCTAAACCTACACCATAGGGACAACATAGGGAGTACACTCATACTCAACTTGGGTCAATAGTTTGAAATCAAGTGCCATGCATCCAAAAGATAGTTCTCTTCATACCATATCAATGCAATGTAATGAAAAGTGAATAACTTTTAGTACAAAAATATTTTATTTAAATGAAATCAACATTGTGAATGTGTTCAAACATTCTTTTCATGATTTTCTTCCACTAATGACTTTGCTACAATGATAATGCAGTGTTGCACTACTCTATGCCACTATACCTCTTTATACTTAAAATAAGATCAAAATCTATATGCAAAGTGCAACAAGTAAATAAGATTTTGAACCACATTCAACATATAAAAATCCCCTCCCTTACTTGCGATGGGTAAGTTAAGAGGTGTTTTCATGTATGTTTCTTTGTAAAGTAAGCGATAAATACACACCAAAATATACAAACACGATTAAACTGAGGCGAATGCTCATGCTTTGCCTCCATTATACTTGCATAAATATATTTCTAATTTTCTAAGCTTTTTGGACACAAATACTATTTTTATCCATTTTCTTTATCTTAAAATTGTATTTTTTGTTATTTTTTAAATATAAAATGTTGTATTTTCTAAATTTTTAGATTCAAAAAATTACTTTTCACTCTAGTTTATCATCAATTTTAATTTCATTCCCTATGAAATTATGATTTGATCACCCAAAACCAAGAAACATATCATTTTTTATCTTAAAACACGCTTTTTGACTTTTTGAAAATCAATAATTCACACTCATGGATAGGAATTCTGCATTTTATGATCCACAACCCTCAAACATATCACAACGAAGCTTCAAACAAGTTTTTATCACATATGAACAAGATTTGTACCATAAAATGTAAAAAAGAATCCAAATTTTCATTAAAAAATAAGCTTACCCCATTTTTCATCTTTCAAGTCTCAAGAATTGATTTTATAGATATTGATCAGGCCTATTCTTGGTATCCAAAAAACACCATTCATCAAACCTCAATGTCGGCATGATCCCACATCAAGATGAACAACCAATCTCCCTCCCAATCTTCTCACAAGAATTCCCATATGAACTACCCATTGGAGGAGAAAGAAATAATTATTTTTCATCTCTTCGATCAAATCGTCAATCAGGGAGTAGGGACTTCCAATACAAAGCAAGAAATTCGAGGAAGATATTGGTGCAATCGATTACATTGTGAGTGTTGGTCTCCGGTCCCCCCTCCATTTTCCATCTCGTCACATCCAAGGATGGCGCCCTTTTTTCCACGTGATCCAAAAGGCAAACGCTCCCCCCCCCCCCCCTTGCAAAAAAATTGAGGGGGCCTTGGGCTCCCAAGAGTCACAACCCTTCTTATTTAACCTAGTTTACATTTCATTTGGATCCCCCATCCTCAAACACCCACAACTCCAGCTTTCAACGTCTAAATTTCAATCCGAAAATTTTGCACGACTTTCTCGAAGTCCTATACTGCATTGAAATTGTTTGGCTTCATTTTGAAACCTACAAAAATTACTAAAAATCTAAGACTACTACAAGGTGTGTCTTCAAAAATGCTTTTAAATCTCGACTTCCAAAATGGCTACTTCAAATCATCAGATTCGCATATGCCTAGCAAGCTTAAATTTCTATCTTAAATTAACAAAATTTGGCACATTTCTAGCTCTTTTCTGGTGATAAAATGTGGCTCTCATTGGTGACCATAGGATAGGGCATTAGAGCACATCAAATCCACAAAGTGATCTGCACATGTAAAAAACATAAAGAGCACGTAGAAAGGAGTAGTAAAAAGGAGGGAGGTGAGTGTATTGGTCTTAAGTCCTATCTCAGCACCCAAGAACCTACCAAGCTCTTGCAAGGTGATAGTAAATCCTTTTTCTTTCCCTCACGTTTATTTTTGCTCCAACTATTCTTATTTATTATTTGACTACATGTCACCCCTAGGAAGATAAGGCATCGCGACTGACTCGTCCTTAGGAATCTACCAAGCTTTCGCAAGGCAATGAGCATCTGCACTTAGATTTTTTCTTTCTTGTATTTTCTTATTTTAGGGGTTAGAACCCATTTTCACACATCTCTCTATACTAGGTTTCCAAATATATTTATCATTTTCTATCTATATTTTTAGCAAGCTTTCTTATCTGCCTCATGACTAACAAGGGCTCCTGAAAACAATCAGCTGCCTAGCATGCTAGGCAATAAGACACGGTACTAAGGACTACTCTCAAGTCATATCTTTAAATGTCTAACAATGCCTTTATATGAGGTGGATAACTACTCAAACCTCTCCCAAATATATCGAACCAAACCTTGAGACTTCATGCCTTGACTTGCAGGTCCCGAAAAGAAGAAAATATCCCTTGCAAGTCCCAAAAGGAAGAAAATATCCCACAAACATATATACATTTAGTATTAAGGTGAAAAAATCTTGAAAATAGAGAATAACACTTGGCCTTGGCCACAAAAAGCTCCTACATAGCAAGAGGCTCCCTTTAGGAACCTTGTCAGACCTATCTTGTGTAACCCTAAGCCAGAAAACCATCAAATGCACCTACACCAAACAAACACATGACTCTCTTGGCCTAACAAAATATACTAGTACACTACAAGCCCTCTTGGCCTGACAAAATAAAACATTTCACTCTAGAAGAAATGGCCCTCTTGGCCTTATGAAAGATACATCCTCAACAAAGGCATAATTTGCCAATGAATCTACAAAGCGATTCCATTGATGAGAAACTAGTTGATAAGTCACTATCTCAAATATCTAAAGTATATCCAAGACCACATGATGATGCATCCTTCACATTGTAAGTCTCATTCAATTGGTTGATCACTATATTCAAGTTTCCTTTTACCAATAAATAGCAGATACCACCTCGTCGGGCTATATTCAGCCCCATGATTAAGGCTATGTATTTTGCCATATTATTAGTAAAAGTGGTATCTAAATAAACTCCCATTTTCATAACAACTCTACATCAAGGGTCGTTAATAATCATACTAGTACTCACATGCTTGGTGGGCCCTCATGAAGCTCCATCAAAATACAAAGTATAGACCCATTCTTCATTGACAGGCCATGCCATATTGATTGGCCTACTTGTACTTATTTTAATAAAAGTCAAACCAAGAGAGAGGATGTACCACAAGTACAATCCTTCATTTCTTAGTAAACTCAATAGGGATGCTAATAAGAACCCTATGACAATGTTGACAATATACTTTAATATCCCACATGAAAGATTTGTCTTACCAGTCAATAATATGGTAACCTTTACTCCACCAGATCACTCGACCTTGGTGGCGATGCTGCTCTATATACGGATGTTTAAGATGAGGAATGATTCTGCCCATCCAATTGCCTTGGCACCTACCGCAAGTTTAAGCTAGATCTGGAAGACATGCAAAGGTACCAAGTTTGACGACGTCAATCCCCTACACGTAATAGGTCTTCAACTTATTAATGTTTACTTTATTTTTAAACTCTACCCCTTGTAAATTTTCCAAAATGGCTATAATGCCATTATTTCCTATACGAACGATCTTGTAAGGGCCATCCCATTTGGGTTTCAACTTGCTAGGAAATAACTCGTGATGTGCATCATAATATAGGATCATTCACAAATGTATATCTTTTAGCACGAAGGTTATGAAGCACTTTCATCCTCTTCTTTCCTACCTCTTGTTGTCACAAAGATTACAATGAGATCTTATCAAGATATGCTAGAGTAGTCAATCTTTCTTGCAATGCTTTCTCTTCACCCAACAAATGGTTCAATACAAATCTCACAATGGTAACTCAATTTCCAAGGGCAAGACACACTCTTTCCCATATACCAACTTAAATGGGGTGTGGCATGTCACTCACTTGAACATCATATCATAAGGCCTGATAGCCATATGATATCCACAAAAGTCACATAGTACCTAGGCCCACCAAGTGATACATTATGAACGGGTGCCCAAACATCTAAGTGTATATGTTGCAACGGCCTACTGGCATTCCATGTACTATTTGCAAATGGAAACCTAGCTTGTTTCCCAAAGTGACATGCGGAGTATGCATGTCCCAAATCAATAAACTTAAACCTTTGTAACCTTGTAACAAGCTTCTTACGCTATATATTTTTTAGTTTTTGAACATTTATATGTCCAATCTGCTTATGCAAAAATATCAACGTCTTGCATACTTGATCCATCATGAGCAAACATAGCACCATTCAATTGAGGTATGTTTTCATCAAGTGTAAACATCCTACTATGTCTTTGGCCTTTACCAACCAATCTACATCCTTTGACGTATTCCTCTTTGAAGTAGCCATCTCTATTGAATCATACCTATAGGTTTTGCTCAACCATCTGACCAACAAATAGCAAGTTTTTGGTGATCAATGAAACATGCAATACATCATGTAGCTTCTTTTCTTGCCATCAGGCATGACCAAGGAAACAATCTTTGTGTGTGCTATGTCATGTTGAGAATCATCTCCACTACATATATAGCCAAATTTAGTACATGTTTTCAGCTCATCAAACCACTCACCATGTGGTATCATGTGATTTGAGGTACCATAATCTATATATCAAACATTATTAGACTTTCCTTTCTGCTTGCATTTGTTGCGTACATAAGTCATAGTAAAGAGTCTCTCACTAGTCTCAAGCTTTGCATGACTAGAAGACGCATAGTATCTCTATTATCTATCATTTTGATTACCTTGCTTTTTCAAGCACTCTTTTGCAATACTAGGATGTATGTTGTTGGGTTCCCCTGCCATGGCTAGAACCTCTACCACGATGACCATAGCCTCTCTAATTAGAGTAAAAAACTGCATCTCTATTTTTAGAGCTACTCGAGCTCGTAGTCAACCCCAATTTCACTTCTTAATGGATAAGAAAGAATGCCAATTCATTATAGTAAGGCATTTCAGCCCTGCCTGAAATCGCTGTCTGAAATCAACACATTAAAGGACTTGTATTTAGGTCCCTGACCATTTAAGGTCATAGCCACCAAATCCTCATCATCTATCTCAGTCCCAATGGACGGCATTAACTGATCCGCAATAGTCTTTATCTAAGTTAAATAGTCTTGAATAAGCTATCCTTTCCTATCCATTGCATTAAACTTCTACTTCAACTGTATTTTTCTAGCACTAATGATAGTACCATAGTATCTCATCAGAATATCCCATGCATCCTTGGGTGAGTTGCAATTCATTATTTGCATAACCATAGCATTAGGAATACACAAGCATAGCCAACACAACACCATACAAGCTAGATTCTCAATCCATGCTCGATATGCCCTAAGCTGATTAGGAGTTGCATTCCTATCAGGGAGTTTGGGTTCAACCTCCACACCTCTAAAAAAACTAAGTCCAAATAGCCCTTTCCAATGAGAAAATTCACCATCCTAAACTTCTAGATAGCATAGGTGTTGTTGTCTAATTCTTCACCCACGATTTGAGTTATGTTATTAGTCCTTTCAGCATTTGCCATCTTTACAACTCTATGCATTCAATGCAGGTCTAAATTAGATAGTGTTTGACTCCCTGTAGACCAAGTACAATTTGCAAGGGTAGTTTTAGTCCTCATATTTATGACGCTAAGTTAAGAGCAAAAATCAATTATTTCTTGGCTCAAAAACATGGCAGACATCTCCAAATATATGTCGTAACAAGCATGTTCAATAGCATGCTAAGGAGGTTTCATTCATTGCATGCAAGACATATATGTATATTTCCAAAGCTATTTGTAGATCACAATCTACAATTTCCAATTATTTGTGCAAAACTAAAGCAATTTCAAGCCAGAAATATCCTCAAATCACATTAGACATGTGTCACGACTCCTAGGGAACAATACATGGTCACATAGGCACAAATGCTTGCTCAGTTTTTCATAATTATTATAAACATTTTTCAACTAGTTCAATGCTATAACTAGTAGTAAATTCTCCATGTAATCTGAAGTATCTCTAGCTCAAAATAGCCTCAAAACATCTCTAACATGTACCATGACATTTACGGTGTTGCAGTGCATAGGGTTGAAGGTCACCACAGGGGTTTGGCAAGAGAAGAATGTATGGGGGTTCAAGAGCTTAAACTTTGGAGATGGTAGAGATAAGAGAAGGGTTGAAGGTTTCAAGCCAAGTTCTTGAACATAAGAGACAACAGTGTCGAATGGTTTTCGAAAGCAAAGTTGCGACCACAGAGGTCCTTGAGAAATTCCAAGATAGAAGATCAATCAAGCGAATAAGCAAGATGAGAAAATGATGTCAAGTTTCTGTTTTTATTTCTGCCAATAACTGAAGACAAATAGAAAGCCAAATTAGCTTGCAGTGGCAACTTCAGGTGAAGATGTAATGACATTTGTGGCTCCAATCCGCTCAGCATATAATCCAAGGTTCTTACTATAGGACTGAAAAATAAACAACTCCATCCCACGAGAAAAAAATCGTCTTACGAAACTAGCATCATCATCAAGACTGCCCCCACTGGCAAAGCCCTGATAGGCCACATCAAAGAAAGCAGTGTGACCTTTCTCTTGAATAGCATCAGCAATGATCTCCTATTGCTCTGAAGTAGGATCAATTCCTGTGGGATTGTGCACAGCCATGTAACAGAATGATTGAACTTGCAGGAGCAGCCTTAATATCGGATATCATCCCATCAAAATCTAGACCACCAATTGTCTTTGGATCAAAGTATCTATACTCTGACCATGGAACAATAGCATCATTCAAAATATTCTTCTGGTTTCCCCAAGTTGGAGAAGAAATAATAAGCACTTTTGCTCCACGTAGGTATCATTGGATGAAGGCTACTACAAGCCGAAGAGACCCTGTTCCTCAGAGTGACTGAACTGTGGCCACTCTTTCTTCTTTGATCATTGGATTATCAGCTCCAAGAAGTAACTCTGCAGTGACTTTGTTGAAAGCTATTAACTCCTCAATCGTAAGATATTTGATTTGTGGATACCTTCTCTATCTCTCGTTTAGGACTTTCGCCCCAAACCGAATAGCGTACTTGTTTCCATCTGCATCATCTTGACCCACATCCCAACCTATGCCAATTGGACTAGTGTCAACTGTCAATACAATAGGCCTTTGGCAATTATAATCCGCTTTCTTAAGAGTAGGATCAATCTGCAATAACTTCTTCAATTTTTACATGGCTCTAGTGTGGCTCTCATCCCAATAAAATTTCTGCCCCTTTCGAAGCAACTGATATAAACAATCTGCTATGTGTGCAAAATGGGGTATCCAAATCATGTAAAACACATAGGCTCCAATGAATCTCCGTACCTTTAAAGTGGTAGAATAATACTCCGTAATCTTTCCTATAGCATCCACCTTCTCAGGTGAAGGTTTCCTGCCATAATACCCACACATATGTCCAACAATGACAACCTCATTTACTCCAAAAATAGATTTCTACCCTGATAGTGTCAAGTTTACTTCTTCTAACCTGGCCAAAATCTTTTCACAAGCTGCAATATGATCAGCCACAAAGTATCTGCATCCCTACTCATTTAGAATCTCATTCTTCTCTTCTTCTGCACACCCCTTAATGGGCACATCATCCAAGAAAGGCATGGTAAGCTGAGGTATATATTCACGAAGGACCTTATGCATGGCATTCATCATATGCGCAATAGAATTAGTGGCACCTTGAAGCAAGGTACACATCCTGACAAGCCCAATAGGAGTTCTCATAGTGGTTATGTCCTTGCTTTCCAAGGCCAGCTGAAATTGATCATATCCCGAATACAAGTCACCTAAAGAATAGATGGCACATCCAGCAAATGCTTCTGCAAACTCATCCACAACTAGACCTATATCAACATTCCTGATAGTAACTATGTTTACTGGCTGCATGTCCTGTATAAATCGGAGAGTACCATTTTTCTTTGGAACCCTAAACCACCTATTTGAGTATGGTGCAGATGATGGCTCTAGGATTCCCATCCTGATTTTCTCATTCAACAAGTCAAGTAGCTTTGGCAGGTGTGTCCTAGGCACTGGAATAGATTGGAGGTTCCATGGAATATGAGGAATAGTAAAGATCACCATAGGGACAACAATATACGGATTCACACATCTAATCTCATGCGAGAAAAAAACAAACCTCCTTCCATGTCGCTCAAGCATATCTTGAAAGCATTGCTTCTTTGAGGGTAGCAAGAAATCACCATTTCCAATTTTTAATTCAGCAAGAGTCTCTGCTGAAAATTTATGGCCTATATGCTCTGGATTCCTCAAAATTGGCTGTTTAGCAGCCCTCTCTATTTTCTTATCATTGTCAGGTGGAAGCGGTCCAGCTACCGGCTTCACCTTCTTATCCAAAATCTTGTATTTCGTGTCAACCCTGGCTTCATTATGATCCCCTGCACTACTCAAATCTTGCTATAAATCAGCAATTTTGCCCTCTGGTGGGCTGAATATCCTCAGCCCTTTGCTCTATGGACTGTATAGGAACAACCCTAAACTCTGGATGCTGAAATATTTCAGTAGTAAACTCTGTTGGCTGAAAGTTTTTAGCCCTCTGTGTCTCTGTAGGCTGACTCTATTTGCTGAATTTCTTCAGCTCTCAACACTTTTTGCTGAGTCACCTCATCCTCTCACTCTATCTGTGATACAAAATCTGAAATTTCATGAAACATGTCCAAGGACTGCACTGATACATTATTGAGACGACTCTGCATATCAGTTTTCAGCATATTTTCCATCTCTATCAGCATATCTGCAAAAACCATACTATCATACATCCCATCTATATGCTCATCATCCTCTAGAATACCTGCAATTTTCAAATATTTCTCCTTCCTACATATGTACTGCTTGGCGGCTCTAGGCAACTTAGAACTCTTATGATAGCTCATCGAACTGTTTGCTGAAATTCCAACAAAATTGGAGGAGAAAACACTGCTGCCAAGAGGCGAGAACTCCAATCTCCTCTGCTCTGTACCATTGTCTGATGCCAGGAGGCATATTCCACGGTGGATTCTGTGCCACGGTGGATTCCGTGAGGTTTTACGGTGGATTCCGTAAACTTTGATGACCGGGGCTCATACACAAAGTGGATTCTTTGTGTGAGAAGTTGATGGGGACGCCTGTCCTTTTCGGGCGCTTCATTAATTTAGTGTGTACATGGGTGATTCCGCAAAATGCATATTAAATTAATAAACGTTTATGAGTTTAGAGTGCGCACTCGTAATAAATTAAGGTTAGGATTTATTTCTAACCAATTGATTTATTTATGTAGCTGAAGACTGCTAGGTATTCACTTTTGTCGGTTTAATTGTATTATTTTACTAACGATTGTGAATGCTTCAGTTGATGTGTAGAGATAGCAGCAGTGGCGGAGGAAAGCATCGGTGGATAGCGAGTATTCGATCTATGGATTATATTTTGATAGGCGCCACGCCTATATTTTGTCATGTCTATTGAGGCATCGATTATTTATTATTATTTTGTATGCGCCCATGCGCACGATTATGTTATTTCTATTTGGACATTGTATTGGGCGTGCCAGACTCTATGGGCACCGTCCATTAGCTTTATTCCTATTTTTGTAAAAGCAAACTCAAAAGCTAAAAGCTTGATATATTTTTGTAAATTAGGCTATTATTGAGCATAAAGATGAAATATACATAAAATACATGCTTTGTGAAGCGCTCACACAAGGCATGGGGGGAAGATTGCACCCAATTGGTCTCTTGCTCTTGTCGTTCATGCTTTTTACCTTGTAACTTATGCAAAAAGTAGAGTTCATTGTTCTTGGGGACCTTCCGGGATTCACTACGTGAGCATACAACGACAGATCTGCGCACCAGTGGTATCAGAGCGGAGCTGAGATCAAGAGCTTCCAATCGCTACCCATCTCGTGCGAAGGCGGAGCTTCTGGAACGATCGGGCTCTACGGTCAATCTCGTCGCGAACCGTCGATACAGGCAGACTTCTGGCGATCAAGAACCCCTGTTTCTGTCATCAGATCGCGAAGGACTGGGCTGTATAGGCGGAGGACCACTCCTTCATCTCCATCATCAAGTCATGGGCAAACAGTGAGAAACTCCATATCTTATCTCTTCAAAAGTTTAATCCTAAAGCTTATAAGCTTTAAAAGAAGCTTAATAGCTTCACAATTTCTCATCGAGGTCTTAGAGGGGCCTCCGATTTTTTCGCGCGGCGAAAAAAACGGCCCCCCCTCCCATGAATCCGCCGTTTTCTGATCAAAAAGCCCCCCCCATAAGCTTAAGCTATTAAGCTTAATCAAACTAAGCTTAACTCTGTAAGTCATCTCTGGTCAACAACTCCAGGTCACACACCTCAGAAATCAAGTTCTGCAAGTAATCTGTGATCAAGTTCTGCAAGTTCACTAAGTCGGCTAAGTTCTACAAGTTTGCAACTCTGCAAGTCACATAAGTTTGCAACTCTACAAGTCAGACTAGTCAACTGGAGTCAGAACTGACTTGTGCTCAAAACTCCTAGAAGGGCTGTTTCTGCGCAAAAACTCTGAACTACAAAGTTGTTCGTTGGAAGGTATTCTACCCATACGCAGGTTTGCTGAAGCATTTTCAGCATACGAAGAAGGAAAAATCGCAGATTTTCTGAAGATTGAGAAAGAAATACCCAAAAACACATAAGCCTTGTAACCCCGAACTTGAGTTACGCTCATCCCGCTAACTTGATTTTGAGTGAGAAAGATCTTTTGAGTTTTACAGGATGACGGAACCACATATGTATGATCTTATGGCTAAAGACGACTTACCTGAATCTACGATAGAGCAAAAGCTGGACTTAATCATGATGCAATTGGAAGAAGAACGAAGGGCTAGGCAAGCATTGCAAGCGCAACTGGCTAAATTACAAAGAGCGTCTACTGACAAAGAAGAACCTCAAGCTGAAGATTTGATTCGACGTACCACGACGCCACTCTTGAAGCTCAAACCATTCGCAAGGAATCAAAGATAAGTAAACGAAGTTTCAAATTTCGTACTTTCAATGGCATACGAGAAGGAAAGACTGTTCTAGCATTCATTAGTCAGTTTGATGACTATTTCCATGAGAAAATCTATGCAGAAAAAGATAAAATCAAGTGTGTTACTAATCATTTGGTAGACAGAGCATCACTTTGGTGGACTGTAGTACGCAAGAGCATAGAATGTCCTGCTACTTGGGAAGATTTCAAGAAGAAGTTCATGCAGAATTTCCTTCCACCGCAATTTCATAAGAAAGCTATCAAGCAATGGGATCTACTCCAACAACGGGATCGTGAGCCTATACCTCAGTATACATAGCGTTTTTGGAATGCACTCCTCCAGCTATGCATGCTTGAAGACGTACCCGAGGCGACACATAAGCGAAAGTATATGTCTGGACTCCTTGGGCATTACTACGCTGAAGTTAACATGTTCAAGCCTGCTACTCTTGAAGACGCCATTTCACTAGCTCACGACACTGAAGATAAGCTACGCGATAAACAATTCAATTCCAATTTTAGAAGATTTAATCCAGGTCATTTCTCTTCATCATCTTTCCACAAGAATTGGGCTAAACCACCTGCATTACCATCCAATGTCAATCAAAACCCTAAGCCTATTCCACAGCCAAATCCAAATGTACCTAGACTTTCCGCCATTGCAAATAATGTAACCAAAGCCAAGCCAATAGTATGCTATAAATGCCACCAGCCTGGACATCTAGCAGCAAGTTGTCATTCAAAGAAGCCACCAGCTCATATCAACTATCTTGGAGCCATGGAGGAAGACGAACATGAGGATATGCCTGATTTCACTGAAGATGAGGACGACACTACTACTACTTCCGATACTTTACCAGGTATGCCTACTCCACATTCATTATTGACTATGAAATGTTTGGTGCATGGAAAGGAAAATACTATTTTGCATGATGCCGGTAGTACTCATGATTTTATTTCAGCAAAATTGGTAAAGGAATTGAAATTACAGACTGTACCTACGCATTATCGCATAAAAGCTGCATTTTTAGGCACTAGGTATAATGGTACACAGGAAGTGCAAGACTTAGAGATTCAAATTGGTTCATACACTGAAAGAAGAAATTTCTTAGTTGTTCCATTACAGTCGAGTGACATTATTTTAGGTATGCCTTGGCGACACCAGCATAACCCAGATATAGATTATTTCACACACACAATGAATATTAATTTTTAAGGAAGATCTATTATATTATATGGTATGCATGCATCTAATGTTTTTCCACTGCTTTCGCATACTCAAGCTAAACGTGCATTACGCAAGAGTAGTAAATCCTATCTCATTTGGGTGAATGAATTGCAAGTAAAGGAAAATCATATGCATCCTAGGCATAAAGAATTTCTTGCATATTTTAAGGACTATTTTGCAGAAGACCTACCACCAGGTTTACCTCCTTCACGTCCAGAAGACCATAAGATAGATTTGATCCCTGGCACACAACCACCTTGCAAAGCACCATATAGGCATAACCAGATAGAGCAAAAAGAAATCCAGAGTCAAGTTGAGGAATGACTAAATAGAGGTTTAATTCGACCTAGTAGTTCTCCATTCGGTGCACCTGTATTGTTAGTCAAGAAAAAGAATAATACCTATCGTATGTGTATTGACTACCGAGCTTTAAATAAGATCACTGTAAAGAATAGATACCCTATTCCTAGAGTTGGTGACCTTATGGACAAACTGCAAGGATCTTCTATATTTAGTAAAATTGACCTTAAGTCTGGTTATCATCAGGTGAGACTAAATAAGTCTGACATATTCAAGACTGCATTTAGAACACAGTTTGGTCATTACGAATTTTTAGTCATGCCATTCGGATTGACTAGTGGACCTGCTACCTTTAGTAGAATGATGAACCGTATCTTTTTGAAATATCAGTATTGTGTAATTGTTTTCTTTGATGATATTTTGGTGTTTAGTCAAAATGAGAACGAACATTATGAGCATTTGTCATTAGTTTTTCAGTTATTGAAAGAAAATCAACTGTATGCAAATCCTGAAAAGAGTGAATTCATTAAGACAAAAATTGAGTATTTAGGTCATATTGTGTCATCTGAAGGAATTAAAGTTGATCCTAAGAAAATTGATGCAATATTGAATTGGCCTGTTCCTAAAAACGTGCATGAGTTACGCTCATTCCTTGGTCTTGCGAGTTTCTATAGGAAGTTTGTACGTAATTTTTCATTACTTGCTTTACCATTAACCAAACTTCTGAAGAAAGGAATTGTTTATCAATGGACTGAAAATCAACAAAAATCCTTTGACTTACTGAAACATGCATTAACCAATGCCCCTGTTTTACAGTTGCCTGACTTTAATAGACCATTCTTTCTAGTAGTGACCGATGCTAGTGGATCAGGAATAGGAGCCGTACTTATGCAAGACAATCATCCTATAGCATATTCTAGTTGTAAGCTGAAACCTTCTGAGTTGAAATATTCCACATATGACAAAGAACTATTAGCAGTTGTACAAGCATTAAGACAGTGGAAACACTACTTAATGGGTTCAAAATTTATGATAAAGACAGATCAGCAAAGTATTAGACATTTACTTAGCCAACCTCAAATCTCTGACCGTCATATCAAATGGTCTTCCTTTATTCAAAGTTTCCATCCTATCATTCAATACCAACCTGGAAAAGAAAATGTAGTGGCTGATGCATTGAGTAGAAGACCTGCCATTCATAATATTTCTGTCATATCTTTTGATTCTTTGATTACTATGAAAGATACATATCACCAGGATATTACTTTTCATTCTGATTGGAATAAATTAGTTCAAAATAATTTCATTCCTGTTGATTCATTGTCATATAATGATGGATTTATGTTTTATGAAAAGAGATTGTGTTTTGAATGAAATTCATTGTCCTCCATATCAAGGTCATAGAGGTATCATATCTACCTTACGTATATTAACTGAAGATTTTTATTGGCCGCATATGGATGCTGATGTATCTAACTTTGTTTCTGAATGTTTGATTTGTCAAAGAGTTAAGAGACATCATGGTAAACAGTATGGATTACTTATGCCTTTGTCTATTCCATCTAAACCTTGGGAACGAATTTCTATGGATTTCATTACTGGTTTACCTAATACTAAATCTAACCATGATATGATTTGGACAGTTGTAGATAGATTTAGTAAATAAGCATATTTCATTCCATGTAAGAAAACTTTAACAACATCACAAGCAGCACAATTGTTTTTGAAAACTGTTTTTACTAACCATAGATTGCCAAAAGTTATCATTTCAGATCATGATTCTAGATTTTGTAACAACTTTTGGATTACTCTGTTTGCTAACCTAGGCACAAAGATTGATTTCTCATCTGCATTTCATCCAGAAACTAATGGACAAACAGAAGCCACAAACAGCACCATTCTAGATCTTTTAGGTGCATATACTATCTCTAAACCTCAGACATGGGACACTCAATTGCATTTATTACAGTTTGCATATAACAATACACCGCACACATCTACAAAGAAAGCACCATTTGAAGTTATTTATGGATATAGATTATCTACACCTGTTGCATCTTTGTCTAATAGAATTCAGAGTGCTGATGATATTGCTAGTATGCATAATAGTATATTTGATGAAGTTAAAGATATGATTGCTAAAGCCCAGCAATCATATACTAAACAAGCCAATAAGAAAAGACAAGCCATGAATTTCAAAGTTGATGATTATGTTTGGCTGAGAATAGAAAAACGTAGACTGCAAAGTGTAGATAGACATCCAGTTGTCAAATTAGCTCCCAGATTTTATGGACCATTTAGGATCATTCATAAAATTAATGATAATGCATTCAAGTTAGAATTACCATCTCATTGGAAAATTCACAATACATTTCACATTAGTTTATTGAGACCATTTAGAGGCCAATTACCGGTACACCCTGTTTATGAAAACCCACCTTTATTAGAGGAAGAGACTGAAATACTTGAACCAGAAGCTATCATAGACACTGACTTTATGACCACTAGAACTGGCCGAAGGTATTCTAGATATCTAGTTAAATTTAAGAACCATCCTGTAGAAGAAGCACAATGGATGCACGCTAGAGACTTAAATGCTTTCCCCACTCTGTTAGCTCCACATTGAGCTAATAGCAATTGAGGTCAATTGCTATCCCACCCCGGGGGTATGATGCCAAGAGGCATATTCCACGATGGATTCCGTGCCACGGTGGATTTCGTGAGGTTCTACGGTGGATTCCGTAAGCTTTGATGACCGGGGCTCATACACAAAGTGGATTCTTTGTACGAGAAGTTGATGGGGACGCCTGTCCTTTTCGGGCGTTTCATTAATTTAGTGTGTACATGGGTGATTCCATAGCGGGTGATTCCTCAAAATGCATATTAAATTAATAAACGTTTATGAGTTTAGAGTGCGCACTCGTAATAAATTAAGGTTAGGATTTATTTCTAACCAATTGATTTATTTATGTAGCTGAAGACTGCTAGGTATTCACTTTTGTCGGTTTAATTGTATTATTTTACTAACGATTGTGAATGCTTCAGTTGATGTGTAGAGATAGCAGCAGTGGCGGAGGAAAGCATCGGTGGATAGCGAGTATTCGATCTATGGATTATATTTTGATAGGCGCCACGCCTATATTTTGTCATGTCTATTGAGGCATCGATTATTTATTATTATTTTGTATGCGCCCATGCGCACGATTATGTTATTTCTATTTGGACATTGTATTGGGCGTGCCAGACTCTATGGGCACCGTCCATTAGCTTTATTCCTATTTTTGTAAAAGCAAACTCAAAAGCTAAAAGCTTGATATATTTTTGTAAATTAGGCTATTATTGAGCATAAAGATGAAATATACATAAAATACATGCTTTGTGAAGCGCTCACACAAGGCATGGGGGGAAGATTGCACCCAATTGGTCTCTTGCTCTTGTCGTTCATGCTTTTTACCTTGTAACTTATGCAAAAAGTAGAGTTCATTGTTCTTGGGGACCTTCCGGGATTCACTACGTGAGCATACAACGACAGATCTGCGCACCACTGTTGTCTTGTGGAACAACGGTACCTAATGAAAACCCGAATCCCTCACAGTGGGCAAAGGCGCATCTCAAAGAGTATCCCTGTTTCTAGCATGATTTACACACACAGTCATAAACTGGACTACTCTTATACCATCTTTACTGCGAATCCATGCATAAGTAGATCCATCATCCATTACTTTCGTCTCCATGTGCATCTCTGTGATGAATGGCTGTCCTAGGATTATGGGGTAAGAAAATGAATCCTGCACAAAGAAATGGAAATCCTCCTCTACATCTCCAATAGAAATCTTGACACTGGGACAGGGAGCATACAAATCACCTGCAGTGTTGTTGGCGGCTCTCATATGCCACCCATGCTCTACATCCATAGGCCATCTATTACTTTCATAAACTCCATGAACTATGAGATTAATCTCTGAACCATGATCCACCAAAGCAACATAAGGCACCTCTTTCTCTCCAATTTTTACCATTGTTTCTCTAGTTGCCCTAGCCCAATGACTCTACGAAAAGTGAGTGCGCGGTACCAAGATAGGCTCATCAGTTTCAGCATAATGCATAGGTTGAACTCTCTTCTCTGTCTGTGGAAAAATAGAAGCATTCTCGACTATAACCTCATCCTCATCCTCATCCAACTGCCCAATCAAAACTCCCTGTGTATCAATAGTAGGCAATGTATGTCTTTTCCTCTTAAGGACTTCTTGGAACTGATCTTGAAACTCTCTTTCCGAGATGTCCAAAACCTCAGAAATAGTAAAAGTCACCTCACTGCCAAGTATCTTGTCATTAAAGATTTTCTTCATGTCCGTAGATGTCTCAATATCAGACATTAATATAGATCCTGGCTGCTTTCTCTGTCTAGGCTCCTGCCTCTTTTCTTTCTTTTGAGCATCTTCCATTTGTTGTTCTGGCCTTGGTCTCGAAGATGGCCGTGCAGTAGGTGGAGTAACAAACTCACCCCCTCTAGTATTTTTAGCTGCATTTGGATTCTCTTATCTCTCTTATGCTTCTCCTCAACAAGTACATCTTCTCCCTAAGACTTAGCCAAGTAGGCATAAATAGTGTACCTATCAACATGCGAATCCCAACCTGTCTCAGATCTGATGCTAGAACCTACACTAGTCAAAATAGTCTGTTGAATTTTCCCCTTGTTTGCCGTCTCTATAGCATAGGTCCATAATGCTGACTGACTCTCTGAACCTTTCTCAATCTGGACTCCATATGCAGAAGCATCTCCTCTAGCTGCCACAGATAAGAAGTACCCGCAGCCATGTCATCTACTAATTTCTTCATTCCGCCTTTCCCAAAATTGGTAGCAAAGCGGAGCTCCTGTTTGAGTCAACTAGATCTTTCCATCTTGTCCCCAAAATACCAAATTCTTCCTCCTTGCATCTTGAAAAGATTCACAATCCCTACAATGCTGATGGTCCGTACTATCACACCAAATACATCTTCGATCTCTCCTAGGTGCACTAGGAGCACTAGAAGAAATAGTAGATGCGGTCGAGGCAAATTGCTCTTTTAATTTCCCCACCAATTCTGCTTTAATTGACTCCAGTGTCAAGTCTGTTATGCCTTTGATTATGTCATCAAGAGAGGAAGGAACCAAAGGAGCGGATGATTTCGGAGCAGAAGGAGCCGACATCGGTCTTGGAACAGGAGGAACAGGAGGATTAAAAACAGTAGGCACTGGCATAGGCCAAGTAGCTGGCTGAGGAAGAGCAGAAATGATAGGGGTAGGAGCAGAAGACGGCATTGGTGTCATAGATCCATTCTGTAGGCGGGTCTTCCATATCCGTCTCTTGGTCAAAGTCGAGACCGCATCCTGGGCATCTTGCCAATCTGTTTTAAGACCCATAGGCTTCATGCGATCCTCAAGAAGCTCTCCTAATTCTTCCTAAAGAGCAGGATCTGCAGCTTGCAAGAAAATCTCAACTTTCTCAATATCCAATGCTCTTTGTTCAATGGCATCAAGTTGACTATACCTCTCTTCAAATCCTCGTATCAATTCTGAAGCAGCTAGACCTTTGTTTGCATATAGGCCCACTCTCGAAATGACCGCCGTGTAGCCATCCCAAATTCCTCAAGAAAATACTCCTCTTTCAGGGCCTTCTTAAAATCTTGCCAATGCGAATTTTGAAGGAAAAGATCAGTCACTTTTACCCTCAAAGCGGGTGTGGCAAGGCGAAGAAAATATTTACTCATAAGTCCTGTCGGTACTCCAAAAAATCCCATCTTAATCTCATATGTCTTCAAATAAGCCGATACATTACGGCCATCAAATAGCTTCTTTTCATTCTCAACTGCTTCAATCGCCTTAGTCGCGTTGATTGCATTCTCTTGCTCCGAATATAGTTGCCTTTGCTGAGGCTCAAGCAAAGAGGAATTCTCAAATGCAAGTTGCCAACAAAGCTTGCTAAGCCGGTCTACCTCCTGTTGCAAGGATTTGTTTTCAGCAGTAAGAGATTGCATTTTGGTTACAAGATCGTCACACTTTGCCTGCTTTCGTTGTCTCAATCGCCTTGCAGACTCAGGATTGGCCTCTTTTCGCTTCTGCCTTGAGCATATGATATTTTGAGATTGCTTATTGCATAAGGATTAATGACCTCGCTTCCCTATTCACTGTCAGCACTGTCACTTGGTTCGGACCCTGCAAGCTTACCCCCCGCCCTCTATTGCATGTTTTAATTGATGGCCACCTCCTCTAGTCGGCGAGTGCAAGACAGTTCGATGGATTGGGATATCTTGCAACAGGGAACTCCAATTTGGATAATTCAAGCCCAAACTTGATAATCGATGAGACAGGAGTCATTGGATCTGAATTCTGTGATCCTACCTTCACTGGAGTGGACATTCTTGCCTCCGCAGAGAAGAATCTTTGTGCAACATCACACGAACAGTGTTTCCAGTCATCTGATTTGATCTTGTGATGGATTGTTAGCCATGAATTATCGTGAGTCCCAATCGATAGCTCTTCCTCTTTCCCCCCAAATTCCATTTTTAAAAAAACATCTCTCCCCTTTTTGCATACAACACACCGCTTTTTCATACAAAAAAGTGGCCCCTCACAATAGCAGAATAGGTTTGGACTGTAGGTGTAAAGCCCTTATCAATCATCTCAAATAAGAGGTGCTGGCCTTCACTGACTCTTCTTTTCTTACACAAACCTCTGATAATGATATTATACGTTGTCACATCTAGAGCAGCATTAACTACCATACACAAGTACAACTTCCAAGCCTCCTCAATTCATGCCTGCTTACACAAACCATCCAGTAGTATGTTGTAAGTATTTGTGCTAGGTGGAATTGAATCCTGTAACATTTTATCAAAAATACCAAGAGCCTCATCCACATTATTTTGTTTACACAAGCCAAACATCAGTTTGCTATATGTCACTTCATCAGGAGAAATGCCAAAGCCTTTCATCTTACCAACAAATGTATGAGCATCCAAGACTCTCCTTGCTTTGCATAAACACCCGACTAGACCATTCACAGTCAAAGAATCAACAGTCCCTGCCTTTCCAGCTATGTCAATAACCAACTTTATAGCATCATCTACTTTATTGGCTTTGCATAGTCCAAGAGTAACCATGTCCATAGTGAGACTATCTGGATGCATTTCTACTTTTTGGATTCTGTTGTACATTTTCAATGCATCATCAAATCTTTGTGCCTTGATGAGAAAGTCAATAACACAATTGTACGTGAAGCTAGCAGGCTCACAACCTAGATCACTCATGCGATCAAATAGTTGCAAAGCCTCCTGAATATGTTCTTGTTGGGTATATTCTCCAATCAAAGAGCTCCATGTCACAACATCTCGATTGGGTAGTGTATCAAAAATAACATGCGCATCTGGTAAGTTTCCATACTTGGCATACATGCCAACTAGAGCATTACAAATAAGTTCCTCTTGCTCCAACCCCCTCTCCACTATACTGCCCACGCAGAACAAAATGCAAACACAACGACTAAGTATGTACAAAGTAACAAATGTCACACACACAACTTTTTGGTGGATTTCACACCTCGGATATGCAACAGTACGACAACAGGGTGTAGGTATATTCAAAGAGAGGAGTAGACGAAAGAGAAGGGGTTCTAAGAGATTGAAGATGTAGAAGAATACTCCCAAAAATAATTAGAAAATATAGAAGAATACTAACAAAGATGAAGCATGTCAGTTTCTTTCAACATTATAAGAAAATATAACTCTAATAGACAAAAACGTGTACAAAATAATACCTTCCTCTATGCTACTCAGATCGCCAATCTGATGCTTCCAATGGCTCCGAAAGGGGGGTTAAATACCAGGATACCTGGCCAGAATCCTACCAGATCACTCCTTCTTCATCTCCCACTTTCGAAGTGTTGTTCACTACCTGAAAACAGTGATCGCGTGTCGAGCGATTTCGCTAATCTCTTTTTTTACATAAAATCCTCTCAAATTGGCTGAAAGCTACATGCTTTCTTTTACATGTTCTCCTAATCTAGAAGTTATCTATACTTTATGGATTTTTTACAAGAGATAATATCTAGAAGATCAAAAATTGACTAAAAACTTGTCCAAAAAAATCTAATATTTTGAACCATGGATACTAATACTAATGCCTAAAGTGGCATTGGCTCTCTAAATCTAAAAGGAAGCCACACTCTAGATTTTTTTACACGGTGTGCGTGTAGTGGCACGACATCCACCCCCTCCAAACTTGCACATCCTTTGGCATGTGCCAAAGTCTAACGGATTTGCAGTGTCAGAAGAAGTATCTTCTATCATGTCAATATCTTCATCTTCTGCCTCTTCTTCTTCCTCTATGTCTTTATGCTCTTGAATTATATTCAAGTCTTCTACCTCATATGTTGAACTTTCTCTTCGTTTGAAGAGCTTGATTCTTTTTCCAGCTATGGGTATCTTCATGCTTGTTCCATCTAATTTAGCCAATGAATATGTGGCATTGTCATGAACGACCTTTACCACATATGGGCCAAACCAACGCTTTACCACCATCTTCCTAGAAGCACTGTATTGTGATTGTCTAGGCTGCTGTCATAGATAAGCACCTAGTCATTTTCTTGAATTGCTCTTGGCCAAAGTCGATGTTCCTTATCAAATCTTCTTTTTTTCTTTAGTCTTTCTGTCTTTAGCTTCTCAATAGCTGCTTCAACATCTTTAGGCCTTCTTTCTAGCTGCCATATGCGCAAAGTCAGCAAATCTTCTTTAGTGATGCCTTCCTCCCAAGGTAGAAGACTCCATGTGAGAATAGACTCGTCAATTGGCATAATTGGTTGTTGTCCATGCATAAGTTCAGCTAGCATATAGCCAGTCACTGAACTGTAAGTAGTCCTGTCAGCCCATAATGCAAAAGGTAGCATTTTAGGCCATTCTTTGATCTTTCCTCTACAAGACTTTGCTAGAGCTTTGAGAATAGGTTGATGACCTCTCTCACTTGTTCCATTGCCTTCAGGGTTGTAGGATGATGTTAAAGCCAACTTAATACACAATTGAGTAACTACAAACTTCTTGAACAAAAAAGTGAAAATTATCTTTTATGTCTCCAATAGTTACCTGCACATTAGGACATGCAGCATATAACCCTCCAGAAGAGTTGTTTGCAGCTCTCATTCACCAACCTGGATCAACATCTATGGGCCATCCATCACTTTCATAGAGACTCCTTGCCATGACGTATATCTCCGAGCCATGGTCTAAGAGTACAATACATGGTGTTTCTTTTTCTCCAATTTTGTTGACTGTCTCTGTTGTTGCTCTTGCCCAATGCGTACGGGAATAGTGACTGCTTGGAATGAAGTGAGTCTCTTCATCCTCATACATGTGCTGTAGACGGTCTTCTTTTTTAAAGGTGCGCTGCCCAACTGGTTTGGACCAGCCGACCATTACATTTTTAGATTTTACTTCTTTAATATTTGCATTCGTGTTTTGTTTATCTTCAGCTTCAATTGCTGCAATTAATTATTTAATTGCTTCAAGTTGCATTCCTTGTGAAGTCAACTTCTCTTCATCCTACACAAAGACTCGAAGAACTTGCAAAAAAGCATGCACTGTTTCTTCAGCTTCATCACCAACATATTGTCTTTTCCTTTTGATTACATTAATAATTATATCATGGAATTCACGTTTGGCAATTCCAAGGACTTTGCCTAAGGTGATTTCAATTTTTCTTCCTAGAATTCGTTCTTCTAGGACTTGTTTGAGATTGGTTGCAGATTCTATGTCAGACTACAATTTGTAGCCTGGCTGCTTGCCTTTCTTCTTTCCTCCGGTCTTCTTTGTTTGTGGCACATCTTCCATCTCTTGATCTGGGGTTATATTTTCAGCAAGGTTTGGTTGTTCAGGCGTTCTTCTAGTTACCCGTTTTGGAGGGTCATAACAGGAAGGCCCTGGTTCATCTTCTCTTTTCTTCAATCAAGACTTCTTTATGATTGACATCAGCCAAATGTGCAAATGTGGAAAAAGAATCTACCGATTCTTTCCAACCAGTTATTCCTCGAATGCACTGACTGGCGTTAGCCAAATCTTCTTTGGCTGCTTTACCACGTTCCATTTGATCTAGTGTCTGCATCCATACTTAGATTGCACATTAGCTTTACATGCTTTCAAACTTGATTTAGTTGGCTCAATTTTCAGTCCATAGGTAGTTTCATCAATTGCTGCATAGGCATTCTTTACAACTAAATCTTCTAATCTTTTCTTCATTCCACCATTGCCAAAATTTGGCTCCAATGGAAGACCAGTTTCAGGTGCATGGATTTTTTTGTCTTTCCAAAAGACGAGCTTTTGTGCTTCAGCCTCACGGAAGGCAAAACACTCCCTCTTGTCATGTTGTTGGCTGTCGCACCAAATACAACGCCTCTTAAAGCCTTCTCTCATGGGTATTTGAGTTGATGATCATCCTCGTTCTTCAACTTTGGCATCCAGCTTCTCTACTTCATAACTAATATCTATAAGATTCAAATGAAGGTCACGCATACTTTTAATAAGTTTGTCCATGATATCATTTTTAGAAGAAATAGAACAAGAAAGAGTTAGTTGATTAGTTAAAGGAACAGGGGATTTTGAAGGTGGAACAAGCTCCTTCAATGGAGTTATTGAAGTTGAAGTAGAGCCCAATCTTAGTCGCATCCGCTCTCTTCGAGCAATCATGTTAACTGCATCAATAACATCTGTCCATGCCATCTTGACTCCTGATTCAGAGGTAGCATCATCTATTCGATCAGTAAGCTTTTCTTGCAGAATGGGATCTGCATCCTTAAGGAATAATTCAATCTTCTGACCTTCCATACTTTGTTGGTCTTCAATATATCAAGTTGTCCAAATTTACTTTCAAATTCATGGTATAGAGCTGTTGTAGCTAAACCTTTGTTGGGTTTTTTAACCCATTTAGTGAAACTTTTCTTCGTCATAACGCCAGAGTCTTCTAAGAAGAATTCTTCGTGTAGGGCTTTTTTGAATGTAGCCCAATTCGCATCTTGTTGGAAAAGACCATGGATTCTTTCTTGAAGACCATTCTTGGCTAGTCTGGCACAATAACAGCTCCATGCATGTTGTGGCACACCAAAGAAAAGCATTTTTTCAACATACAAGCAAATAAAAACAGAGACATTTTGATCATTAAATTGTTTTAATTCACGCCCAACTTTCTCTAGGGCCTTGATAGCTATGGAATCAATCTTCTCTTCATCTTGCCTTTGTTGTTGTTGTTGTAACATTTAGATTTGTTGTTGCTGAATCTGCTGCAGTATGCGCACCAATTGTTGTAGAATATCTCCTAAAGAATCCTCTATCTTGGAGTTCTCTTACACTGACCTTCATGTCTGGTTCACCAATGTCGCAGTGCATAGGGTTGAAGGTCACCATAGGGTTTTGGCAAGAGAAGAATGTATGGGGGTTCAAGAACTTAGACTTCGAGATGGTAGAGATAAGAGAAGGGTTGAAGGTTTCAAGTCAAGTTCTTGAAGATAAGAGACAATAGGGTGCAGGTAGATTCAAGGAGAGGAGTAGACAAAAGAGAAGGGGTTCGAAGAGATTGAAGATGTAGAAGAATACTCCCAAAAAGAATTATAAAATATAGAAGAACACTAATAGAGATGAAGCCTCTCAATTTCTTTCAGCATTATGAGAAAATATAACTCTAATAGATAAAAACATGTACAAAATAATACCTTCCTCTATGCTGCTCAGATCGCCAATATCTGATGCTTCCAATGGCTCCGAAAGGGGGGTTAAATACCAGGACACCTAGCTAGAATCCTGCCAAATCACTCCTTCTTCATCTCCCACTTTCAGTCACTGCCTGAAAACAGTGATCACGCATCGCGCGATTTCACTAATCTCTTTCTTTACATAAAATCCTCTCAAATTCATTGTAAGCTACATGTTTTCTTTTACATGTTCTCCTAATCTAGAAGTTGTCTATAGTTTTATGGATTTTTTATAAGAGATAATATCTAGAATATCAAAAATTGACTAAAAACTTGTCCAAAAAAATCTAATATTTTGAACCGTGGACACTAGTACTAATGCTTAAAGTGGCATTGGCTCTCTAAATCTAAAAGGAAGCCACACTATAGATTTTTTCACACGGTGTGCGCGTAGCGGCATGACAACGGTTCAATGCCAGGACATGCAAGTATCAACAATGGTGTATATGAGCAATAACAATGCCATAGAGACTTCTGATAGGTTGTAAACAATCAGCCCATTGTATGACCAACAGTGAATTTACTCTAGATTTAAGATATTTCCAACCCAAAACATTCAAAGAACATCCACATCACATCTTGAATACATGTGGGAAAGATCCCAGCTTTTGCAAGTACCAAACAAGAATCACAGTGCTTCAATCTTCAAGTGTTAGCTGTTGCATATTAATAGATTTTAGCATGCTCTTTCCTTCCAGATCTAAGTTTTAAACTCTTTAAAGCCATCCCCAAATGCATGAGAGTAAAGGCATATACATTTCCAATCATTAGTGGACAACAATGGAGTTCAATATAGCTCCTAATGAGCTACAACCAAGTAGATGCATGTTGTCCTCTTCTTGTCTGCTATCTAGAAACAGGTGCAACCTATCATGCCCATGCTTTTTGAGCTACTGGACTTCTTGAGGTCAAGAGCTCCACTGCTGCCAATAACCTGTGCAAACAAGCCTCAATAGGCTTTGATCACTATTTGGTACATAGACCATGGAAACATACCTAGATCTTGAGCTATAGCTACCAACATTCTAGGATAGCTCTTTACTCCTACAGATCACTCACAAATCTCTTCATTTCATCTCCTGTAACTCCAATGCCAAGCTTCTAGGCATGACACACTTTGCAGGCTCATGGGGGTTTATGGCTGTGATACCATGTTAGAAGAAAGAGAAAGAGGTAGGGGCAACAAAGAGTAGACAAGTCTCAATGAGATTCTTCATCTTATTCATCACACATACTCACAAAACTAACACATGAACTAGATCTTAGTGATAAAAAAGAACTTATCATTGACTAACTATGGTTAATTCAAGTACTGACTTATTGAAGGCACACACATGATAGACAGCTACACACACCCAACTATCATTTTAGTAGGTAATAGGTAGATTGACTAAGCTTTTATATCTCAATATGACAAAGTTATTCAGGTACATTCTATGCTCCGTTGATTTTGATTCCATTATAAAAAATGATTTTTGTGATCTTCAAAGGTGATTTGTTTTTTCTTTTCAGGTTGCTAAAATATCACATATTACCACATGGAAACACAATGCCTGAGTCATGTGATGATATACGATTGGTGTTATGAAACCTTGGCATGGACTACAACATCCATGCATGTGTCAATAATTGTGTGCTGCTTGGAGGAGACCACGAGACTATGGAGACATGCCCAAAGTGTGGTGCTCACAGGTATCAATAGGACTTGTAAGGGAAAACCATCCCTTAGAAGGTTCTTAGACACTTTCCACTTATATTGCGTATACGTCACATGTTTTGTATGTCAGCCATAGCGAGCTTGACAACGTGGTATATGCAGAATAGATCGACAAATGGAGTCCAATGAATATCAACAGATTCATGCACATGGAGCCACATTAACTCCAACTTTCTTGGCTTTGCATGAGAGCCAAGGAATCTTTCATGACTTGGTCTTGCTATGGATGGCAGAAATTCATTCAGTCTTCTCTCAAATTTTTATAGTGTGTGGCCTCTAGTCCTTATAAACTACAACATCTTGCCATGGTTTTCTATGAAGAAAGGATACCTTATCCTTAGTTTGCTCATTCTTGGGTGATGATTTCTTAGTAAGTTATTAGCTTTTACTGTTGAATTAGTGCAATGTTAAGATTAAGAGTTTCAGTACAAAGTCAAGAATATGGATGTCTAGCTCCATCCATTAGTTGATGAGCTCAAGATTTTGTGGGAGGAGGGGTCATTGTGGAAGACATGAGTAAGCATGATGGTCGGTGGTTCGCTAATATACAACCGTTCTCATGTGGACCATGCATGACTTTCTAGGATTTAGGAGTGCTCAAGTAAGTGGGCTTCCGTTCTCATTTTTTATATCAAATATCAATTGTTCAAGTTTGTGTTGACTAGGTAGGGATATTGTGACAGGTCTAGTTAGCTCAAGTTATCATGCATGTCCATTGTGTGGTAGACTCCCGAAGGTCTCGGACCATGAAGAAGATGGTATATCACAGATATGCCGCTTTCTTGCCAGAGGGTCATGAACTGAGGAAAGGCTTTCTTGAATGACCTCCAGCAGGAATGAATACCCAAAGCTAGTACAAGTTGAAAATGGGCCACAAGGAGTTGCATCCAAGTAGAATGTAATGGCTCTCAGTTTTCTATGAGTTGCCATATTGGATCCACTTACATATCAACCATTTGTTGGATCCCATGCATATTTTCAAGAATGTGGATAGCTTATTATGGGACCATATCATAGGAAAGATACACTGTAAGAATACGAATGGTTTTGAAGGAGGTAGGCAAGATGGAGGCGCTTGGCCATAGTCAAGAGCCCTAATGATCACTTACAACTATCTCATGCTCCTTGGGTCCTGTCCACTAAGGAAGAGCACATGGTGAAGCAAATTATCAGGTCTATCTACACCTTGACAGGTATGATGTGTTCCCTCACGTTTGCTTTCTCCAAAGATAACCAATTATTAAGGTTGAAATCCCATGATTAGCATAAGATATGCCAGGTTTATCCTAGCCTTGATAGCAAGTAACCTCAATATTTCTCTATTTAGTGTCTATTTGATGTTTGTAATGCTTTAAATTTTTCATAGTTCATACTACCAATCGCAATTACAAGTTGTCTCACTCCAAAATACACGTTGCAATTTACAGGTTGGTGAATTTACTACAATGGATCTCATAGAAGGAGATCAAGATATCATCTATTGAAGTCGCAATGCGAGGAGTAGTGGAGAGAGTCTGTCTCTTTGAGAAGTACTTTCCCACACAAGCATGTTCACGATACAAACTTGCCTCCTAGTACATCTCATGGATGAAGTGAGATTGAAACATTTCTCCATATGCAATAAATGCTCTTCTAGAGTACTTCATGAGAACCCTGAAGGGCTTTGTGTGATAACTAGCTCAGAGAAGGTAGCATGGTCGAAGGTTAGCTAGGCATTAGTGCATATTTTGGAACTGTGCTATTGATGGTGGTGGATTCAGACAATAGTATACTATGGTCACTAAAGGACAATGATAGACTGATCGAAGATGTGGTGGTTGGAAATGGGGTAGAGAAAAGGATGGATACTGCCATGGAGGAGAAAATGAATCATTTTTGTATGTCACATCATGCATCAATGGAGAAGTGGCTCACTAGATATATGCATGCCAGAAGAGAATGGAAGGGAGTGTGATCACAATTCTAACATAGTATACACCATTGATTGGTTCAATATCCTAAGGGCATGGAGGAGATGACATGGTTTATTACTATGCAGTGGTTGCATAAAGCTTTGATCTCACAGATTCTTATGAAGGGGTAGAGGTCTCCATCGAGGAGTAGGAATTCTCAAGGATAGTCCGAAGAAGGTGACCACAAGCTTTATTTGATGTCACATCTAGATTTTGTGTGCAACAACTAATCTAACCGTTTTTCTGTGTACAATACAAAATCTATAGTGCGGCTGGTTGCATGGGTGACATTTTTAAGTTGAGTGTATCAACAAAATGGGCTCCACAACGAATTGTGGTTTCATGGCAAAGTTCAAGAAAGAGAGCCAAGCGGGCCACAAATCCAAATATTGTAGTAGATGAGATGGAGTATTTTGGCAACTTGCAAAGTGTTATCTGAGTGGATTACCGTAGCTTTTCCATGATCGTATTTGATATACAATTGACTCAATATACAAAGAGACAAGGTCTCGTGTAAGTTGCTCATGAATATATGTGTGCATCACGTGGGTTCAAAATAATGTATTTTTTAAATACCATTTATATATATTTTTTACATACAGAATTGTGTAATATAAAGGAGTTATTTATAGATTGAATAGAAAAGGGTTATGTTTTATTCATGAAAAATTCACAGATAAGGATATTTATAAATAGTCATTGAACGCATGTGATGTAGAGGATATACATCATATAGTAACTTCCCCGAAGACAAGGTCTCACTGCACTTATCGATATATTGTATACCCATGGAGGCCCAATAAGTTAATTCTCTTTCTTATTTGTAGTCATTAGTTTTTTTATGATGCATTATGTATGGGTAGACTAATGTCTTGTTGTTTATTTTGTAGAGTCTGTTCGAGGCTCCTTTGCATCGGGACAAGCTTTCAGATGGCCAGATTCTATAGCATATGCTTGGATTCATGGAGCGCACATCATTGTCCTTTTTGGTCTTGTGATCTATATAGGCCTCTTCCATGTAACATTCCTTAAATATATTTATCATCCTTTGTATAAAATCACACTTTGTGATATTTACAGATAGATTTCCATATTTGTTTTGGACTCTTCTCTCCATGGTTCCATGTAATTTTAAGAGTTGTCATCACCAGACTTGTACTTGTTTTATGAGTTATCAGTCTTGTTGTTTTAAATAGTTTTTGTGCTTCTCTTGATGATGAGTACATGTTCAACATATAATTGCTTTGCAGAATATTATTTAGCACATGCTTTTATGGGTGCCACCATTTTTTTCTCTATAACTGTCACTAATTAACCACACACAAGCTGCCATGCTACCAATTTTTTTATCTGTAATCATCGCTAATTAACTACACGCATTGGTATCTGTTGATTTGTGCATCACAAAAAGCATTGTATTTGTGTCACTATTAACATCCCAATAGCGATGTAGATAGCAATGCTATTAGCTATGAATTTATAGAGATGCCTAGATCGACACTTTTAGCCACGATGGGGGTAATTTTCTAGATGAATATTTACATCACTTTGAACATCCGTATGTGGCTCGTATCTTGTAGTGAATTAGGCTTTCATGTTTAGAATTTTGATTTTAGTAGTATCTAATTTGAAAATTTCTTTGACCTTGATTATTTCTCTCTCATAAAACCTTATCTGGTAACCTTTTCATCTATTGAAAGTTTATTTCTCATCATGTCTCCCAAAGTCTGTGAAATGTTACAAACTTGGTTTAATGTATTTAAGTATGTTCATGATACTTATGCTTATGGAAACTAGCTTATGTAGAGAATGTTATTGAAGCATATACAAAGTAATAAAAATCTAAAATTTCAAAATATGCCTAAGACTTCAATTTAATGGTAAACATGATGAATCTATATCTTAAACTCAACAACTATGAGTTATATTCATCAAATATATATTAGAGAAGATGTCCTACTAAAAATCCCTAATTCAGTATTTCAATATTTATAGTGCCTCATTGCTTGCTTGGATTTCTAAATGGTATGTACAATTTATGATATTAAGAAATGGTCTTCTGTGAATAAAATGTTTAGAAATTTTCCAAGACAAATTTTAATATCTTTGTTATCATACTTAAACTTTCTTTAAGAGCACCTTCAATTTAAGGGATTTTGAAAACTCACACTTCGACTTTTTGATGTGTTTTAAAAATTAGCTATTTTTACAAGACCTTACATGGAATCTCCTCAAGAGAAACATGTAGCAACAGGCTAAGTATTATTTAATTTGGAACTTCCTCACATGATATTAAAATGTTAGTTGGTTTAGAGAAATTTGTAAATTATTATCCAATGGCATTGAGCTTGAGGGGGTCAACAGAAAATATGTAAGATCTAATCAAGTGGATCCAACACAAAGGATATATCATTAACTTTTGAATGTATATAAGGTATATATTACTCGAAGGGCATTTTATAATTTGAAAGATAAAACTATGCATGCAGAGATTGTGATTCAGTTTGATGTGTGGATGTGTAGGGGGTCAATTTAACATTGAGAAATGCAATTGAAAATAAACTTAAGCTCAATTTATTAATGAATTTTTGCCCCTATAGTCCATACCTCTAGATGAGCTCAAAGTTGTAATCAGGTTCTTCATCCCCACCTTGTTCACCATCATTAAAATAGCTCATACTAATTCACTAAAACTTGATTGCTTGAGCTCACGCACATGGGTAAGTAGGGCTCCAAGCAAACACGTTGTTTTGGGTATCAATGACAATCTCTATGCCGTGCATACTCACAGCACCAATTACCATGTTAGCAAAGGTATCTCCTTGTTTTTGTAGAAATGGCCAACATATCCTACGAACACCGTTGTCATCATTGAAGATGAGTTCTGTTGCACTAGGGGCTAGGTTGAGAACGTTGTTGTCGGCAAAGAGAAAGCTAATTGTAGGGAGATTACTGATGTCAGATGGATAGTCCCAACATGTGTCAAGGCCGTCAGGCCCAGGCTGACCAGGGGCACCCAATGTATTGGCAACAGCCGCCAACCATGCATTCTTAAAAGGGTTGTAAGCTTCTGCTACGATTATGCTAATCATGTCACCGCAATCAACAATCACACCACCAGTGTTATCATCATTGATGGTGGAAAGTACTCCCGCGGGGACGCCAACAGCCCGGCCGTCGATGAGGAAATCGACAACCTCGACATATGTGTAGACTTCAAAGCCTGCATCGGTCACAAGTGGGGTGGAGGTATAGTCGGATGCTGGAACAACAAATGAAAGCAATAGCATGTAAGAAGAAGTAAAGAACCGTCAAAGAAGTGCGATTTTAGTTGTACGTACAAGTTAGCATCATACGTATCGAAGCTGTTAGAATGAGATGTAATGTTTCATATATTGATTCGAAAAAAGTTCCCCAAAAGTGATAATCATTGGGACATGTACAAGTTGTTAAACCAGCCAACCTAATTAGATATTCCTTGAAACGAGGTAGAAGCCAGCTTTGTTTAGGAGGTATTTATATACGTCGATCTTATTTGTGTATGTGTCTGTGTCGGTGGGTGTGTTTGTCCCTATATATCTACAGATACATGAACGATCTTCACCTAAGTTTTCCACAGTAGCTGGGGTTTAAAAAATTTGACTCGTTTTGTTGGGTTGAGATATAACGTATGATTTACTCACGAGGCAGTGCGCCGTTGCCGAACGTGATCCAGCCAGAATAGGGGTTGGAGAAGATGGGAGCCAGGCAGAAGGCGAAGGCGGTGCTGTAATCATAGAGAACATTGAGCTGCTCGGGGAGAGAGAGATCACGCCCGTGTCCCAGGCCCAGCACGCCTGAGGAGACGGTCTGCACCCCTGCACCAATGGCGTTATTCGTGCCGCAACCGAAGCCCACTCCCGGGATGGAGACGGTCACATCCTCCCCTGTGTCAGAGCCGGCGTCCCAGAATGTAAACTCGTCCTTGGCGATGTAGCCGCTCGACGTGGTCCCATCCCCGTAGGACGTGGCATACAGGCACTGGTTGGCGTCGGCTCCTTGGCCCAATTCCGGCACGCCTTGAAGGTCGGCGCAGTAAGGATCCTGCTCGTTGGTCTTCACGTAGGTGTTGGACTGCGCCGGGTCAAACACAGAAGCGTACTGCGGGTAGCAGTTGACACAGGGCTGGCACTGGAACCAGAGCAGGTCGCTCCCGCTGTCCAGTAGCAGCAGCACTGGCTGGCCCGTGTCGCCCACGGTCAGCTGCACGTAGTAATCCGAGAACTGCCCCCCGCTGTAGGTGCCCGTGTTCACCTGCCCCCACGGTATGGCGGCCAGCTTCTGCAGGTGCAGCAATACAGTTACTTCTTCTAGTACTCAGCCTTTATTACACGATCACTCTTACTCTACACTCTCACTCTCACTCACCCTACTCGTAGTCGTATCCGTGACGTTGTTGTTGGCTGCTGCCGCCGCTCTCTGGAGTCTCTCCCGCCTACTGGCCCTAGCCTCTTGGTAGCGCTGCAGCCGGAGTCGTGATGCGCACGCATCATCGCAGCCAGGAGGGCGGAGCGGTGAATGGGCGTCCCACACATGGCTCACGCCCAACCTAGCACTAGACATCGTATAGTTGGCCGGCCCAACCAGAGCTGCACTCCCAGTGCTATAGTTCGTTGCACTATATTCATGATCACCAGTTTTACGCTGCGCACTCATAGCTGGGAACATCGGTCGTCCCGCTGTCGCAGAGCCCCACCAATATGAAATCAGAAGCCACTTTATCAGAAAAAAAAAGTATCTATTGGTTTTGAAGCGAGCGGCAAACATATTGATATGGGCACGGCACCGCACAGTATTAATGTTTGGAGGTCTTCACGTCTTGATTGACAAGAGTTGAAGCTGTTTCAGAGAGTCCTTTTATAGCCAAGTTAGCCCAAGTTCGGTCCTTCTCACGCAGCGGCATTCTGTAACCCAATCGGCATGTTCCCAGGAATATGCACTTCTAGGAATCATTAGACGGCCCTTCTCTGTCCGGAGTGCACAAAATACCGCGCCGGACGATACGTCGAAAAACCGGCGTTAAACTCCACGCTTCTAGTCACAAAGAACTCCATGCAATTCTATTCACAAAAACTTCGTAGGCCGAAGGTCTCCTGCACTCACAGAAATTCCCATTCTCATCGCTCTTATGGTATGGCTTATTTGGCTTAGTAGAAACAGGCGTCACAAGTTGGTTTATTTGGCCCAGCAGAAACAGCACTCAGTTTAATATATAATCCCTCGCTGGACCCAATTCATAGTTTTAAAAATGATCTTTCTCTTCAGGCTATGAAAGATGAGCACAAGATACCAAGGGAGTGTTAAAAAATGGGCCAAAAACAAGACGAGACATGTAGTTGGACGTTTATTCCTTATCCGAGGTACCTGTAACAAAGGCAATATGGGTATTATATATAGAAGTCCTTGATAATAGAGAGGGCCTTCAGCTTCGTGGAAGTCTTCAACGTAGAGAGGGCCTTCAGCTTCGTGGAAGTCTTCAACATTTGTAGCCACTTGTTGGACTTTTTCCTCATAAGTTCAACCAAGAGATCCTTGGAAACTCCGTTCTATCTTACGCACAGGGTGCACATTAAGAACCTATCTATAATTTTATGCTATAGAATATGTGACAAAAGTTCTAGCTTTCACTTTCGAAACTGAGGTGATCTATTGTCTAAATTTTAAAACCCTTATAAATAGCTTGGACAATACTTCTTACGAGGCTCATAAACAAATAAAACTTTAAAAGTATTATTTTTAAACTAATAATGGAAAATGTTTCTTAATAATAAGTCAACAAGCTATGCAAGCATAAAATGAAAGATAGTTCAACCATGTATTATAATGGAAAGAAAACAATATGACTAAATCAAGATAAATCACTAAGTACAAAACTATCAAACCTCAACCTTTTTGCAAACAAATATCCATAGATAATATATTGATTAGAAACAATACAATATTGACTTACACTATCTATTGAAAGGCTTTCTAATTCAGGTTTAGTATATACAAAGAATTTGAATGTCTAAAGCTTGCAATCCAATTATAGGTTTGTTGAGGATGTTGTTGGTACTATCAACCTTGTATTGATTTTTTTCAATAACTAAGAATGAAAATAGTTTATGTAGTGGATAATGGTGGTTAAAGTTGTATAGAATTCATTGGTTCAACATTAAGGTGGAGGAGAGAGAGAGAGAGAGAGAGAGAGAGAGAGAGAGAGAGAGAGAGAGAGAGAGACTATGTGTAGAAACTATTTAGTTCATGAAAGAAACTAAGGTTTAATATATGAGCATTGAAAACTTGCAAATCTTAAAAGATTTTGAGCTAGAAAATGAAATGATACAAGTCTATGCAAAGGTAGGGTTGGGTATATTTTCTTTGAAATATTTTGAAGGAAAAGTTGGCCTCCTAACTTCTCAACCCAATAGGAGTTGCACATCATGCCCACATGTACACGATGCTTTAAAAATGTGACTTTCTCTTTCTCATGCACCGTGTTAAGTTCTCCATTGTACTATGCTACTTAAGGTCCAACAAGGAATAATGAAAATTTTGGGGTCCTCTTAAGCTACTACAAGGAGAAACTTGAAATTCTTGACTTGGTGAATTATAGGGCTAAGATATGCATCATGAACCAACATCATGGTCTCTTATAAAAATAATGGACCATGAGCTTATAGTTAGGGTTGGCTACTTGAAAGTATTATCAAGTGTCCTTTTTATTCAAGAGAAGGAGGGTTTCCTAGTCAAGGTTGAAAAACCTGTTTAAATTTTGGTTTTGAGGTAAATAATGCATCTTGAAGATACACAAGTCTAGTTGTAAGTATATGAACTAATGCTCTTTTTAGCTAACCACTCAAGCAAGCTTTGAATGTTTTAGTGACATGAGTTGTGTATCAACTAATGTGGTTCAATTTTTGGTTTGTAACTCTAAGAGAATGGAGATACTAGATGCTTAATACACATCAAATGGTTTGAAATATCAATCATTGGATTGATGTACTTATTAAAAAGATGAACATACTTTGTAATTGAAACATATTTTTGAGAATATAGATAGTACGCTTATACAAAAACCAGAAAAGTCTAACATATATTTATCATTTGTAAATTAAAATAGTTTTTTGTGTATGGAAGTTTGTAGAGTGGACATAGTTTATTTTTAAAAAATTTTGATAGAAATTGGAATACTTAAATTGTGACTAATCTATATTGATCGTAACATCACTTGCCACCAAGGCATAAAGATATAGGATCTAAACACCATTCTTAATGCACGCATAAGCTAATCCTTTTGTTTCTTTAGGCACTACATATTAATACACTAATTATAATGTCCCTTAATGTAAAGTCATAAAGAAACAAAAGTTAAGAAATGTTCTTAGTGCAGATCTAAGGTAATCCTTGTTGCTACAATGATTATAGTGAAACTTAGTACCAAGTTGTAAAGCTGTTGGACCTAGACATTATCATAATGCATGCATAAGAGAGTCCCCATACCTCTTTATCTCAAAAAAGGCTCAAGATATATTTACAAAGTTTGTTAAAGTAAGTTATACGTATAATGTTATAAGTCATCAATAACTTAGATAAATATATGTGTTGATACATTGTTGTAGGACTTAAATATCATGCATTGTGTGGATGTAAGATAATGCCTATATCACTTTTGTGCCAAGCAAGGCTTAGGGCATAAAGACAAAACTTTATATAATTAGCTTTAAGAAAAATTATGATCACTAACTTTAAAAGTGTGCAGGACTATAGTAAGTATGGTGTTTTAAGTGCTAAGTCATGACAATGTGAAACCTAAACACCATGCTTAGTGTACATATAAGGTAATCCTTGTGTCCCTTGTGCAAAGCAAAGCTTGGGACATAGGCACAAACCTTTGGTGAGTTTTAACTTATATAATTAGATTAAGTTAAATGTAAAACTATACTAATTTTAGTGCCCCTTAATGCTAGTATTAGTGGTAAATACTAGTCTACTATGTACAAAGCTTTGTATAAATGAATTGTAAGATCAATTATAACTAACTTAGATAATATATATGACTATAGAAAGTATAGTATCCCTTAAGGCCAAGTCATACGGCTTAGAACCTAGACACCATATTTAGTATAGATATAAGTTAATCATGGCGTCCCTTTGTACCAAGTGAGGCTTAGGACATAGACACAAAGATTATGTAAGAGAGTTTTAGCTTATAAATTATAATCAACATAGGTAATACATATAATTATACTACTTATAATTTTTCCTATTACTAAATATTTATAGTTAAACCAATTTACTATTTAAGCATCGTATATTTACATTAAAAGCTTGTTTTTAGTTGTACAAGCTAAACTTGAAACATAGATTATTGATGTAAGTCAACTATCAATCTTTTGTAATTGGAAATCATTCGCAATAGTCAAGAACACATAGAAATAATTATTTCTAAAAAATTCTAGAAAAAAAGTGGGCATTGATGTGGAAAGAAACCTCACACAACATTGGCAATGCCATGTTATGTAATATAGAAAAAGGGAGCATTCTCTCTAATCACAACCTAGCCTAACCTTGATGAAGCCATGCTATTATTGAGAATTGGGGCATTTGGCTAGCCATCGACAATGGTTCAACTTGGTTATGTGATAACTTATTGCATTTAAAAGCAGAAATAAATCGACATGGCTTTTGAAAGCTGCTCTTTCTTAAAGATTCAAGTTTGATACTATTTACCTTTATAACAATGCCCATGAGGCATGCTATTCCTCCTGAAAAAATTAAAATGAAAGAAAAACTTTGATATGCTAAAGCACCATCGATATTCCCCCCATCATATATTTCATGCAACTCTTGTTCTAAACCTTGATGAGGATATTGTAAAGATTACTATGAAAATGTAGAAGACTATGGTGTGTATGGTTCTGTGTCTTAACTTTAAGGTTGCCACTACTACAAATACCCTCATTTGTTGCCCTAGCATTGACCTACAGCTCATGAAGAACCACTACTCACATTGCAAGCTTTACTCTAGTAAAGGAGATCTTGCCCATACATATACCTCCCACTCCTATAAGACAAAATGGTCGGTCGACTGCTCTATCCTAGCTAGTGCTCAAACCATAACTGAACTTGTTTTGTTGATTACATAAATGGCATACTAGTATATAAAATGACTGTAAATGCATGGGTAGAGTCTCATTTCAATAATATAGCATGAAAAATAGGGAGCTCCACTCTTGAAACAAAAGGTGTCCGCCATAGTAGTAGTAACCAATCAATCTAGTTCCAAGAAGATTCTTGGAACCTCATCACTGCCAAGTTTGGAGATTGGCATGTCACAAACAATAAATGGCTCTTGTAGATAGAGAATGCCTCAACAATGACAAATGTACATGGACACTTGGTTTTACTACATCACTGTCTTTGTAGTTCTCTCTCGGGGGGGTCACTCATGAATATATGTATAAATAACGTGAGTTCAAAATAAGGGGTTTTTAAAACACCATTTCTATAAAATTTTTATATACAGAAGGGTCTCATATAAAGGGGTTACTTACAGATTGAATAGACAAGGGTTGTTTTTAATTCAAGAAAAATTCATAGATTAGGATATTTATAAATAGGCCATGAACGCACGTTATATAGAGAATATATATATAGTGAACCCCCCGAGAGTTCTCTATACAAAAGAATTCCCATTCCAAAATGCAGCATGAAAAGTAAATCATTCTTTTGCTAGGAACATTATAAAAAGTGTTTTCTAAACATGATATCCACCAATGCATACGCACCTAATTTTTTTTATATCCCAAACCAATCACAAATCATCACAAAGTTTTATCCTATCTTGAATAACCAAAATAAAAATTTGATATTAACTAATTTGTACTCTAGGGTATAACCTCAAGGGCCATACAAAAGAAAATACGATACAAAATTCTAAGCCTAGGGATCAATGCCAATATGCTTGTTTACATTTCTGGTGTTCACAAGAATATCAGTACCACATTAGTGATTTACAACATCATGTTCTTCAACTATCACACTATTATCATTATTACTGGTCAAGGTGAATCAAACTATAAATTTGTAAATAACTTATCTTGAGGGTCCAAGCCCAAAAATATAAGAAGCAAGATGCTTTTCAAATAATGGTGTTTACAATGTTAGGGGATTAAGGAATGAAAGCCAAAACCACAAGGATTTTAGAAATAAAGGTGTAGAGAATAGACATTAAAGAGAACAAGAAGAAAAAAATAAGAAACCAATTACACACTAAATGAATCTAAAGCCAAGCATTTGTATTGCTATGTGATATTCCCTAATAAAACCACATTGAACTTTTTTTAAACATGTGTGTAGATAGTATTTGAAAATCAATTTTAGGTCATTTAAGTGTTTGGACAAATTTTTGTGATGGAAAATTTTTGGTTTAAAATTTCCTATCTTTTAGGCATAATACCTATTTTGAAGTTGATTGGTGATCAAATGTAGCAGAATTTGTTTAAAATTTCTCTCATAGAGTTCAAAGAGAATATCAAGGAGAATATTTTATCATGTCACAAGCTTGATCTAATTCTTCACCATTTTGGATAAATGACCCTTCAAAAATGAAAAATAAAAAAAATTAACACTTTAAAAAAAATGTGTCGTGCTTTTTGTGCTTTCTTGTTATTTTTGGTAGATTGCATGCAAGTGATGGTTTGGGAGGATCATGTCAATTTGGGTATGTACTTTTCTTAGAAAATGTGCCATTAGTGGAAAAAGCCTATTCTAGACGTGTGAAGCCATTTTGGCAAAAAGCTGAGCAAGCAACCATCTTCATCAGATTCTTTTTTCCAACATTTGATATTGAGATTGTGAATGTGATTGTGATTGAGACTATGAGTGAGAGTGTAATTGAGAGTGAGATTGCAATTCTTCCATGTACATGAAATCAGCTCGGGGGTGGTTGAGAGGTTCAAGCTCCTGCATCGAAGTGCAATTTCTAACTATGTTATTTGTTAGTGCTCTATTATCTTCAAACTATAATATATATTTCTTTTTCTATCTTTCTCCTTTTGTCTCTCTATCCAAAATTGTGTTGATTTTTATCAAATTGTGACTAGTCGTGTTGCATAGTTTCAAGTACAACATTGCAAGATCAATCCAACCCTTGTTGAGAAATTGATCAACTTAAAATCAATAGCCCAACATAATCTCAAAACCTAAATTAAGAAGAGACTAAAACCTTACTCTAGATAGGTCTATGTGAGAGGAAAAATCATCAAATCTCTATACAAGTGCATGAATTTAGATGGGGGAAGATTAGTCCCATAACTCAAAAGCAATATCAATTGATAACAATGGATAAATATTAAAAAACTTGTATGGGTGTTTTTTTATATACTTTAGCCATGTTTTTATTGTGTATTGCAATAGTGCTAAATTTCTCTTATGCCACTTGAAAATCTCTCAAACCTATGCCCTTGACAAGTACAAAGCATTGCCTTATCCACACAAAAGTAATACCAACCGGTAGATCAATTCATAATGAAAAAAACCCTATATGGATCTTATTTTTCTACTTTAGACTTGTTTTTACTCTATGCTATAGCAACACTAAATTGCATATATGATGCTTCAAATCCTTCCAAGATAAAGTTTTTTTACAAGTACAGAGCATCCCCCTATGATACAGAGTCAAATCCTTTGCAATTAAGGATGATCCTAGAGCTAATGGAAGAAGAAAAAAATCCCTATGGATAGCAAGATGCCCTTTATACACCCTATAAATCTTAGCCGAATGTAGAACAAGAACTCTCCCCCTTCCTAGACAAAAGCTTACCATGTCTTCTAATTTTCTTCTCTCCCTCTTAAATATTGCATGTCAAATCTTCCCCTTTGGAGTTCATAGCTGATGCAAGCCCAAATTTTCCCACAATGCATCAAAAAATGTATTGGTCCTCTCATGCCTCACCTCATGATTGGTATTCATCTCTTTACTTTCTCCTTGGCTCCCTACGTCCCCCCATAAGCCATACACTAGGCTACATGCAAACTAGACTTGGCAAGTCCTCCTAATTCTCCACCTAGTTTGACTTCCTATAATCTAATTTAGTGCACTGAGTAAACTCTTCCATAAGCCTATCTCCTCATCTCCTCTAGGAAGAGTAGAAAACTTTGGAAGATAGGGGCAATGATCCACTTTTAGAGCTTAGACCATAATTCCCATGACATCCATCTTCTCCAAACATGCACATCCTCTCGCATGTACCATATTCTCAGCTTTTTGCAAGTTCAAAGCCCTCATCTTCCACCTCCATTTCATGCTTATCGTCCTCATTATCACTATCATGAGTAGTACCTATCCCCAGCTCTTGTACTTGAGATTCATTCACCTCACATCTTATGAAGATCATGATCCACTTTACGACAATAGGAATCCTCAATGTTGTTCCATCTAATTCATTGATTGAATAGGTAGCATTATCATGTATATGTCTCACAACATACGGACTAAACCACCATTTGGGACCTTTCAAATAGTATTATGCTAATTTTTCAAGATTTTGTCATAAATCATCACCCAACAACCTTCATGTATCACCGTTGGCTTGAGTTCTTATCAAAACTTTTCTTATTTTTTAAAACCTTCCTTACTGCAATCTTTGTGCTACTCTCTCAATGTCTTCTAGTTTTCTCTCTAGCTCTCTACTGTAGAAAGCTAACACTTACTCTCTATTCATCCTCTCCTCCCAAGACAATACACTCCATGCATAAATCACCTCTTCAATAGGCATCATGGTGTTATTCATACATTAATTAAAGGAGCATGTATTCGGTCATTGCACTATGCATCATCTTGTCAGCAGCAGCAGATATAGGATATCGTAACAATCAACACCACTCCTTCTTTCTTCCTCTACATGACTTTGCCAATGCTTTCATAATAGGTAGGTGCCCCCACTCACTCTTTTTGTTACCCTCCAAATTATAGGGTGAAGTCAATGAGAGTTGAATTCTCAACTAAAAAAAGAATTCACAAGCCACATCTATATCCAATTCTCATCTATCAACTATAATTTTTCCCACAACCATAATCGTAAAAGACCTCTTTTAAAGGAAAAGTGTAGACAATCTATAGTCTTTGTACTAAGAGCTCTCCCTTCCACCTTAGTTGTCAATTTCTCACATGCAAGCACAAGATATCTCTTTCACAACATACATGTAGGCATAGTCACCAATACATCCCTTTCCTCCAAAATCTTGCATTTATCTTCTCAAAGGGAGCCCAAACACTTCTATGGCCAGCCCACGATTTCTCATGAAACTCTTGCATTACTTGAACATGTGTATCTCTATTAGTGAGGACTTGCAATGGAACCCCTTTCTTCTTCTTTTCATGATTCTAAAGATACCAATATTTTGGAATAAACCCATATGCATTTCTCTTAGTCCTCTTTTACTATTCTTCAAACCATTCTTGTCTCTTTAATAGTGTGCTGAGGTATTGCCTTTTTTTAGCTAGCCCTTGCATATGAATCTTCCCAAAACACCTCTAAGGCTATCACATGACACCTCCATTTCTTTTTCCTTGTTGTCCAAGATATAATCACCACTGTATCCATGTTATCTACTATTGTATTCATTGTTATAACACCTTTTCCTGTTAGTTCAGTTGTTATCATTGTTGTATTTAATGTTATCCCTACATTAATGAGAGATGCATCTACAATTACAACAATGTCCAATTTAGCCTTAGTAGTAGTACAATCATTTTCAACAAGAAAATCACCCTCTTCTTCGGCATCTACCATCCAATTTTCATCCTCACAGTGGACCCCTGATAACATGTCTATAACTGGATTATTCCTCCCTAGAATGTGCTATAATTCAATTGGTAACATAATATAAGATATCCACCATAACATGGAAATATCCAATGTGGCACAACTTGTAAGCATGCCCAATAATGGTAAACAATCATACCCAATATCCAATGTTGCACAACTTGTAATCATGCCCAATAATGGTAAGCAATCCATTTTAATGACCACGAGCACTTATAAAGCACAAAATGAGGGATCCATATAAGCATATAAGGTAAATGACACATGCTCCCAACAACCTTCTCACCTTTGAAACACTAGTACAAATATCCTACATCATATCAATACAATCTATCTTTGCTACTCAAGGAGGTTACCCATGAATATATGTGTGTATCATGTGGATTCAAAATAAAGTATTTTTAAAATACCATTTCTATTCATTTTTTTAATACGGAAGGGTGTAAAATAAAGAGATTATTTATCGATCGAATAGAAAAGGGTTGTGTTTTATTTAGGAAAAACTCATAGATAAGGATGTCTATAAATAGGCCTTGAACACATGTGATGTAGAGGGTATACATAAAATGAACCCCCAAGCTTTGCTAGTGAAGGATTCCTATCATAGGGTCCACACAAATGGCCCAAAATCAAGGCCTCCTTGACTCCAAACATAGGAATATTTTGTGATGTTTTAAAGACCTAATATTGCTCTTATATAGTGTTCTATGATGTATGTGGGCTATTTTGATACCAAATTGTTGTATGTTTGTCTAGGTTATTCTTACATGACAAACATTGAATCTTTGAGCCTAATTTAAATTGGATATCTTTTGAGCCATAGTCTTAGAAATTAGGATTTCATTGGACCATAGTCTCAATATTGGAATTTCATTAAGCCATAATCTTAATAATTGGGTCTTCTCTAAGCCATAGTCTTAAAAATATAATTAAAAAATGGATGTCTATACTGTATAGGGATCGAGCCAAAGCATCTTTGTAAGAAATGCAATTTACAATCAAGCTTTCTCTATTTGTTATAAATCTCTTGGATTTTACCTTCAGCTTTTATAGATTTTCTTATTTCTCTTTTGTAAACTTTCCTTGCCAAGACCTTGTTGGTTGTAGGCTAGTTATGCAAAATCTCTTAACATCTTTGGTGATCCCAACATGAAAGGACTACAAAAGAGTTTTTTAGGATAGGGGATGTTAGAGGTCCTTCAGATAATGTAAGATAATCATTATAGACTAGGATGGAGGTTCGAACATGGAGTTCCAACCATATGCAAATGTGATGCAAATATCTTAGACAATCATGGAAAAGAAACTAATGATAAAAGTGCTTCAAGAAATCATCGATGAACTAGGTCAATTTAATGTGCAAGAAATATGCAAATATCTTGAAACCTATTGTATGAAGGTGGAATTGTATGGTCATCTAAAAAATTGCATCATGAAGGATTTTGGTTGGATTTGGTGAGCTAAATCAAGGAGCATGTTTGACAAATATGCCTAGAATGTGGTGCAATTTGAGAAAGCTCTTAAACAAGAGTATGTTTTGCAATATTTAAAGTAAGACAACAATTTGGAGCAAGCCTCTAAAATGTCTCGAGAATTAGGTTTAACAAAACTATTACAAGGATGCATGAGTCACAATTGAAGGTTATACTACTTCAAAAAAAAAAAGCAAACAATATCAAAAGGGATGGTTTGCAAGGCTACAAGAATGACTATGAGTGATGAAGTTGAGAAACTATTATATGAAATGCATGCACTATATAGTGGAAGTTAACACAAGTTGAAAAAAATTCTCCATATGCTGAAGATGCAAATGACTTGTCTAATGATTGTGTAATGTTGCAAATGTATTTTGAATAGTTTTTCGGCTAAAGCTGTAGAGGATACATTCCTTTGTGAGTACAAGTGATATAATGATAATGAATGTAGAAGATAAAGAGAGAGTGGATATAGATACCTTGTTTGAAAAAGCAAATAATATAATGACAATAAATGCAATGGAGACAACGACAATGAATGTTGATGATGCTTTGATTGTGAGTGTAGATGATATCTTAACTCAAAATCCAAATGGTAATTTGATTGAGGATGCAAATGTTATTCGATTCGAGCAAGTCAAAGAAAATGTTTTTCAAGGTGTTTCTCTAGCACAAAATAGAGAGATAGCTATCATGTAGTTTTCTTTTTCATAGATGCATGATATTGGGGAGTATGTGGATATGTTTTCTCATCGAAAAACATTTAATATGCTTGAAAATATGGATATTTTTTATCAGCCAAATCCATTTAATATTATTGCAAAAGAGATTTGGAAAGCCTCAATGCTACCATATGATACAAGTGGAATTGCAAGCTATGGGATGCCACGAAGTTTTGATTCAATACTACTACTATTTGATCTTGATGGATCTATGAATTTCTTGGATTAGGATAAAGATGGCTTGTACTACTTAGGTTTCATGAGTTTTCCACATCTTATGATCCCAAAGGAAGCATTGTGTTAGCTACATGCTATCGATGTCAAGTATCTAGGTTTACGAGCGAGGAGGAAGCTATGTTGTTCATCACTTCTGCAAGGTGATTATGTGGGTTTTTGATCCTAGAGGTATCCATATACTGATATACATGATTTTTTGGGAGATGAGTATTTTGGCCTTTTGACCCAAGTGGGCTATATAATGTGGCACATCTTGGAGGATGTGCAAGTTTTGAGGGGTGGATGTCATGTGGCTATACATTTGGGGAAGGAAAAGCAAGGAAAGGCATGTATATAAGTACTTCAGATATATGCTTATGGGATACTTACTCATGATCCTAATAAGCTTTTTGAGGATCAAAACTAGTCCATTGAAATTATATAAGTTTAAATTGCTATGTTCTAATAACTTAATGAAAAGTTAGGGTGGATTCAAACACATGTAGGAACTTATCTTGAGTGCTACAAGTCATCCAAGCTTAAAAATACAAAAAAGTAATATATTTTTAAAAAACTAGTGTTTACGGCTATTTTGAGTGGAGGTTCAAAATTCTACCCATGTTAGCTTGTCATCAAGTTTTTTTGCTTTGATTTGAGTACCTAGATAACCCTATTTAGAGCTTGTATGTGAAAGTTATGGTGGAAACAAGCTGTAACCAAGCTTAGGATAGGATTCATGTCCTAAAGCATCTATGTCAATTACATGGTTTTCTTGGATATATGCTATCTTGAAGATCAATGAAAGATTATGTGGCGTTTTTAAGGGCTATTATTTGTATTGTAGAGGGTATTTTAATATGTGTGGACTATTTTGATACCAAACTCTTAGAGTATGCTTATTCGAGTCCTAGTTTTAGATTACAAATACATTGTTTTGTGCTTCACATTCTTATATTGTAAACATAGGATCTATTAGGTAACTTTAAATTGGATCTCTTCTAAGCTATAGTTTCAAAAATTGGGATTTGATTGAGCCATAGTCTCAATAATTGGGATCTCACTAAGCCATAATCTTAGTAATTAGGTTTTCTTTGAGTCAGTCCTCCTTGAAATACAATCTGAAAGTGTATTTATATGTGATACACGGATTGAGCCAAAGCTTCTTTGCAAAACATATATTTAGACTTGGATTTTATCTATTTATTTTGAATCTATTGGATTTTTCCTTCATCTTCCACAAAACAAATACATTGTTTTGTGCTTCACATTCTTATATTGTAAACATAGGATCTATTAGGTAACTTTAAATTGGATCTCTTCTAAGCTATAGTTTCAAAAATTGGGATTTGATTGAGCCATAGTCTCAATAATTGGGATTTCACTAAGCCATAATCTTAGTAATTAGGTTTTCTTTGAGTCAGTCCTCCTTGAAATACAATCTGAAAGTGTATTTATATGTGATACACGGATTGAGCCAAAGCTTCTTTGCAAAACATATATTTAGACTTGGATTTTATCTATTTATTTTGAATCTATTGGATTTTTCCTTCATCTTCCACAAAATTTATTGTTTTTGTTTTGTAAACTTTTCTTACCAAGACCCTGGTGGTTTTAGGTTAGTCATGACAAAACAAAAGCCAAGAAACTTTCTGAAGAAGAAATGCAATGCTTCATGAAAGAAGTGAAGTATTTTAAATGTGGACAAATAGGCCACTTAACAAAGAAATGTCTACACAAAGGACAAAGCAAAGTTTGCTACAACAAGGCCATTGATAATAATCAATGTTGTGAGCAATGAAGTTGCAAATACAAATCACACTCTAGAGATGCCCATACTATCAAAATCTTGGGGCAGATTACAAGGTAAGTAAGCACTATTCCTAAAAAACCTTGTAGCAAATGAAAATTAAATTTCCTTATGGTTGGCTAAAGAACTTGGATGAAGGAATGAAGATATGCAAAATCCCAGGGGCTTTAAATGGTGATGAAAGTGACACAATGAAGATCGTAAGTCTCTTGACAAGAAAGTCCAAAAGCGATAGCATTTAAAAGAGCCCAACTCTATAAAACCCTATTGTAAAATAAGACCTACATGAGGAATTGCATAACCAATCATAGAGAAGTAGTGTTCTTACTCCAGATAAAAGGAAAAGTAGCTTGATCTAAAAACATCATGCACATATCAATATCAAAACATCTTGTTGTAGGAAGGTAATTTTCTTATGTTTATATCAATTTTTTTTAAAAACATGTTTAAGGGTAAAGGCAAGAAAGAAACCATGCCTTGGTCTTTTGTAGGAATTCCTTGTATGAGGAAGACACACACACACACACACACACACACATAGAACCATTATGCAATTTTAAAACATATATGTAACTTGTGGAAACATTTAATCGCTTCACAATAGAAGACTAGTTGTGTAAGCACTTTACAATGAAGAAAACAAGGAAATTTTGTGAAAAATTGGAGATGTAAATTTTATCAAATAAGATCATATTCACCTTTTCTCGTGGACAAACAAGATCCATGGGACAACCATTATGAAATTTTAAAACACACATGTAATTTATGGAAACATCTCATCATTTTACGATAGAATACTAGTTGTGTAAGCACTTTACATTGAAGAAAAGAAGGACAATTTGTGAAAAAAATGAGATGTAAAGTTTATCAAAAAAATCGTATGCACCTCTTCTCATGGAAAAAGAAAATTGATTGTTCCATGAAATTTTACTAGAAACATGTGCAATAATGCTTTAAGAAAGATAAAAAATTTGACCTTTGTGTTTCACCCTTGTACATGCAAGAGACTTGAGATGAAAATGAAAATGGTAAAGGAGTAAATGCCATAGAAACAAGAATTTCAAGCAAGAATGAAGTCATGGAAGGAGTCATAAAAGCACCTTCCATACATTTACTTAGGCTAGATGTAACTGGACACATGCCATTGTAATTGCTTTTTCTATCCATTGCTCACTTCTTTGTACTTTTTCTCTACATCAACCTTGCACAACATTTCTTTTCCTCCTTTCTAAGCATTTATTTATCATCATAGCTCAAATTATACATCATTATTTAGAGAATATGGTAAATGAATTTGAGATCAAATGAAAAAATTTATTAAATCATGCCAATGTTTATATTAATCTCATTCTACTTGCAATATATTTGAGTGCTCATCAAATGAACTTTGGACCACTATTTGTTCCTCATTTGGGGTTGGTGAAAGGAAGGACATATACTTTGGCACTTCAAATAAAAAATTTTGACACTTTTAAATGTGTGTTATCAATAAAGAGGTGTTTCATTAGCTTGCTAATATTAAGTGGGTTTTACTTAGTTTCATCTATGGTGCTAGAAGTGGATTTTTTAGAATTACAAGTCATTTCTTTAGAAAAGTAAAATGTTTTCGAGGGAGGATTCAAGTGTGTCAAATGCATTTGAAGGCTTTGTTTTCTAAGAGGAGAAGCAAGAATGGCACATACCATAGATGTAATCCAAAAAGTGAATAATGGCAATCTCATATTCTAGAAATTTCAAATTTGCAAAGTCATTTGCTCTCTAGTTTGCAATGAAGTGTTAAAGATTTAAGATTTACCTTAGAAGTTGGCATTTATAGAGCTTGTATGTTGGAGGATTCTCAATGATCCACCCTAGTAAAGTGCCACCAACCATCCATGGTGCTAAAAGTTGTAAGGCCTCCATTATGAGGAGAAGCAATGTATGAGTCTAAAGATTGGTTCGGATGTGACTTGTATGTCAAATGAGGTCTATGTAAGTCGATGATAAAAATGTAACATTTGTGGGTCTCTTAGGGAGTCACTCACAAATTTGTAAATATATCACTGTATTTTTAAAATACCATTTTTACACATTACTTACATATAGAAGGGTGCCATATAAGGTGTCAATTATAGATTAAATAGATTTAAAGGGATATGCTCCATTTCTAGGGAATTCACAAAATAAGGTTATTTCAAAATAGGCCTTGAATGCACATTTTCAAGACAATGCATGTCTAAAGTTTGAAAACAAATAGGTTCTTCAATATTACAAGATTTTAAGTGTGTGCCTATGGGATGGGTTATTCAATTATTTGTGTAACCTCTTCAAAGTAAGTCAATGATGAATGAAATAGACTAAAGTACTAGTTCATATGTTGGATATATAAGTGGCTAAAATTCAATTGTTAGAGATCATTACTAGTGTAAATAGACCTATTTTGAATAGTAAAAGTCTTCCAAGTTGAAAGATATCAAATGGTCATATATTTATAAAAAATGACTTTTTCAACTATTTTAAATATATTTCTGTAAATTTTCTCATGTTGGCTTATCAATCAAGTGTGTTCTCTTCAAATTGAGGATCTAGGTGATCCTATTGTGAGTTCATATGTAAAATTTATTGTCAAAGTAGGTTGGAGCCACACACATACAAAAAATGAATATACTAGAAGCAAACAATAAGAGTTTGGAGGGCAAAAAACATGAAAAACACCTATGAAAAAGCAGATCTCAACTAGTATAAATGGTTATAAATAGAGATTTGAGCCATTGTTACAAGCTTGGACAAATAAATAAGTGATTTATTAATGTGATTTAACAAGGCTAAAGTAAAACACAAGTGATTATACCTCTTAATGGGTGTCTTTATCCTAGGAAGACCTATATGTAAGGGGTTATTTTTAGGATAGGTCTAAGGATCTCTTTACCTCTGTAGGTGAGCACTAAACGTTATCCTTGGTACTTATTATAATTTCTATAGAGGAGCTGAAAGAGTGGTGTTGAGCCATCATCTTAGACAGAGTTTTCCTAAGCTATCATCTTAGACAGAGTTTTCCTAAGCTATCATCTTAGGCATAGTGTATTCAACTTAAAGGAATTTATTGTAGTAGTATAGAGTTTATAAGGGAAATATGATTACTTGTTGGATTTATCTATTTCTTGTGTTCTATATTATATTCAAGAGTTCTTGTTTGAGTATTTCTATATTCCATCTATCTTCTCTTTTCTTTTATCCCCGATGGATTTAGGCCTAGAACTATTCAGCCGCCCACATTTGGTGAATGAGATGTGAAAGGCCTCTACCTCAGAGTCTATGAGATGGGAGAACTAGTTAAAGATGAAGTCATTATCAAGACAATAGATATCATAGCTTTCATGAGGATTTATAATTTGATTAAACATGAAGAGGCTATTAGCATGGCTCTACAAAAGGTTTTGGGCAAATAAATGAGTGATTTACTATGATGATTAACTAGGTAGAAGTAAAAGATAAGTGATTCAATCTCTTTAGGGATGCCTTTAGCCTAGAAAGACTTGCCTATAAGATGTTATTTTTTGGACAAATTTGAAGGTTGATGGTGAGAACTAAAAGTTTTCCTTTGTACTTGTTGTAATTTCTTTCGAGATAAAAGAGTAGTGTTAGGCTATCGTCTCAGACAAAGTTTGCCTACTCTATCATCTTTGACATAGCACATTGAGCTTAAAGAGATTTATTGTAGTAGTATAGAGTTTCCATGAGGAATACAATTGCTTGTTGGGTTTATCTATTTATTGTATTCTATAGTATATTCAACAGTTCTTATCCCAACATTTCTTTCCTCTATCTATCTTCTCTTTGCTTTGCACCCCATCAAATTTAGGCTAAGACCTTTCCAATCCCCGGCAATCTGATATAGAGGGTTTACATATAACAAAGTACCTCAAGGTCTAGTATTTAGGTTAGATAGAGTAGCTAATCTTGCAGCAAGTTGGTGCTATGCATGTGTGTTCTTAAAATTGACAGTGTGCACACTTAGCCACATCCGACACATTAGCACATATAGGCTAGTCACAGGTGCACCAATATTTAGGTACATCTTAGGGCACATAGTGCACCCATACATTAAAAACCTTACTCTTGCACCTTTAGAAGTGCACATTTTTCTTTAGAATGCATTACATCATTTCTCATACTCCTGCTTTCATAGTGCATGTAATTTCTTGGTATACCTAGGGTGTGCATGCACTAAGGATGCATGTGTTGTACTAACCTATGTTCCCTTCCATCATAGGCACACATCCATATGCAATCATACTTTTATGCACATAAGTGTTGCACTCATATAAACCCATTCTACTATTGGGTTAGACATACTTGTAGTACATCACACACTTGCATTAGCCACTCACACTTGCGTGTACCCAACCTATTGTAGTCCCATGTAGCTCATGTTGCACCTAGAGTATGAACACATAATTAGTGCACTTCAAGCTATGTGCACTTTTTGCACCATCCATGTATTCACATCTAGAGCATACACTACCATTGACCTATCGTACGCCACAACCATCATAAGTAACTAGCATTTACCTTGCATTATAGGTCACATACGCATGCAAATTTTAGGAGAGGTTCCATGCTTGCTTTTCACTACATTCCTTTTGGACTAAAATTCTAGGGTACACATCCCCAACCCCTAAAATATCTTTTAGTGTGCCCATGTATCCCTTGGGGCATTACCTTAGTATGGAGGTGTGCAATATGAGTATGGTGTTGAGATATCGAGCTCCACTCGTGATATGCCAGGGTGACCGTTGTGCATTTATGTCACCGACTTATCAGTTGTAGATGCGGTTGGTACACCGCCCATGAATAATAGCTAGATGATAGCTATCCTTATCTACTCTAGTTCGTGGCTCAGTTAGTATGCCACCTTAGTTAGTTGAGTTTGGTTTGAGACCCATATATAGGGTTCTTCTATTTCTATGTACTAGAGTTCTTTTTGGCTTACACAACTAAGAAGAGGAAAACTGTTTTCAGCCTCCACCTTTGTGTGTATTCCCCCATTGTGCAAGCAAGAAAGCTACAAGTGAGACTCCTTCCTTCTCCCCCACAATCTTGACATGGTATCAGAGCCTTGTTAGTGGTAAGGAGCTCAAGAAAGCAAACCAAGTTCGCAGTGTTCTGGTAAGAGGACCAGTGTTGCTTCTATTTTTCTGGTTTGAGAGCAAGTCTCTATAGGTAGCACAGCCGAAAAGTGCAGGAGTGCATTGTTTCAGATTGAGACGCCCTTCGCGGTGTGGCAATATCCCTGTTTTTTTGATTTGAGACCATTTCGGGGCCTGTTTTGGAGGCGGAAGTTTTCTGCACGCACTCAAGAAAAGACCCTGTTTTATGCTGTGCGGCCACTGTTCTACAGGTCGGTGGAAAGTTACTGCAGAAATTGCATCGTATGCCTGTGTGCAGAGACATTGGGAGTTACAGAATCATCCTTGTTGCCTGTTGATGCAAAATCGTCACTAGGAAGTGATTGTGTGGTCAAATACCACTTTCATCAGTTTTGCAGATTTGCCCTTGTGAGGCTGAAGCTGTGTTCTTTGCAGTGACAGAATTTTTTGCAGTGTTCTGTAATAGCGTCTGATTCTCTTTCACAGATTGTCACTGAAAAGCTTGACAAGAACAACTTCCAAGCATGGAAGTTCAAAATGACGAATTTCCTTATGGGAAAAGGATATTGGGAATTCGTTGCAGGAAATGAAGAACTAGTTCTTCCTGATGTTTCCAATCAGCAGCAAATGCAGGCATTTAAAGCATGGCATGAGAGAGCCAGGAAAGTTATGTACTGGCTGTCTATTAGCATTTCAGACTCTATGATTGTGCATATTCAAGATGCAAGTACGCCAAAGGAGGCATGGGATACTTTGTCAAAAATGTATAGCACAAATATGCAAGCCAGGAAAATGCAGCTCAAGCAAGAGTTGCACAATGTGCAAAGAGAAAATATGAGCATCAATGACTACCACATGAAGGTGAAGAAGATTGCAGATGCACTTGCTTCCATTGGGTCGCCAGTGGAAGATGATGATTTAGTTTCTGTGACCTTGAATGGTCTAGGAAAGGATTATGCACAGTTCCGAACATCCATTTCCGTCCGTGAAAGATTTCCTGATTTTGAGGAGTTGATTGCTCTTCTAATTTCTGAGGAGCAGAGAAATGATGGTGCATCTTCTTCAGGAGGAACTTCAAAAGAAGTTGTCTTCTACTCAAATGCTGGAAGAGGTAGAGCAGAGGTAGAGGAGGCCGATTTGGAGGCCGTTGTAGAAATCAGAATATGCAGCAAACTCAAGAAAACCAGTCCTATGGAGGAGGACATGGTAACTCTAGAGGCAGGGGGAGCCAAAGAGGTCATGGTGGATGGCAAAGAGGCCACAATGCAAACAGCAATGTTGAATGCTACTACTGTGATAAAATGGGTCATATGGCTAAAGACTGCTATAAAAAGCAGAATGACATCATGAATGGAAAATTGCAACAAGGAAATTATGCATCTTCTAGTAGACAGGGTGATGACAGAAATGAGCATTTGTTTATAGTGCAGCACATGACCAATTCTGTGACAAGTGCAGAAAAAAGCAATGATGTGTGGTATGTTGACTCAGGTTCATCAAACCATATGACAGGTCATGTAGAATGGATGCAGGATGCAAGGAAAATGGAAAAACCAGGATTTGTGGAGACTGGTGATGATACTGCACATCCTATTGTGCAGATTGAAAAAATTCCTTTGTCTATGCAGGATGGGAAAAAGAAATACCTGTCGGATGTATTTCATGTCCCGAATATCACCAAGAACCTAGTTTCTGTTGGTCAAATGGTTGAGCAGGGCTTGCAGGTCAGATTTAATTCTCATGGATGCTTTGTTGAGGATATGAAAAATAAAGGTCGCTTGATAGCAAAAGGAAAGAAGAAGGGCAGAATGTTTACATTGGATGCAGACATGCCTGAATTGAGTGCAGCAATGTTTGCGCATGGGACCAGTGTAGTTACAGATATTGACATCTGGCATAAACGCATTGGTCATGTTAATGTACAGCAACTTAAATCAATGTAGGCCCAAAATATTGTTGCACGATTCCCAAAATTCAAGGTTGCAGAAATGCATAAGGTATGTGAAGCCTGTCAGTTTGGAAAACAGGCAAGGAAACCATTTCCTAGACATGTTCAAGAGAGTGGAGTTCAACGAATATCAACGGATTCGCGCGAATGGAGCCACATTGACTCTACCTTCCTAGGCTTTGCGCGAGAGCCAAGGAATCTTCAGCTCGGTCTCGCAATGGATGGCGTGAACCCATTCGGTCTACGCTCAACTTCTTACAGTGTGTGGCCTATAGTCCTTGTCAACTACAACATCCCTCCATGGCTTTCTACGAAGAAAGGACATCTCATCCTTAGCTTGCTCGTCCCAACCCACTACAAAGTAAAAAAATGGACGTGTATCTTCGTCCATTAGTCGATAATCTTAAGATTTTGTGGGAGGAGGGGGTCATTGTGCAAGATATGAGCAGGCGTGATGGTCGGCGGCAGTCAGTCATTATTCGAGCCATTCTCATGTGGATGATGCATGACTTTCCGGGATTGGGAGAGTGCTCAGGTGAGTAGGCCTCTATTCTTGCTGATAATATCTATATTTTATCTCATTCAATCAAGTATTCACTAGGTCATGGTGTTGGAACAGGTCTGGTTACCTCAGGTTATCATGCATGTCCATTGTGCGGGCCACACTTAGACTCCCGAAGGTCATAAACCATGAAGAAGATGGTATATCAAGGACACGCTGCTTTCTTACCGGAGGATCATGAACTCAGGGAAGGTTTCCTTGGACGAGCTCCAACACATATGAACGCCACAAGCTGGTACGAGCTAAAAATGGTCCATGCAGAATCACATCCAAATGGAATGTGGCGGTTCTCAGTTTTCTACAAGTTGCCATATTGGACCCACTTACAGGTCAACCACTTGTTGGATCCCATACATATTTTCAAGAATGTGGGCAGCTTGTTATGGGACCACATCACAGGAAAGACAGACACTATAGGGGCACGAATGGATTTGAAGGAGCTAGGTAAGATGGAGGCGCTTTGGCCACAGTCGAGTGCTGATGGTCGTGTGCAGCTTCCTCATGCTCCTTGGGTTTTGTCCACTAAAGAAGAGCGCATTGTGAAGCAAGTAATCAAGTCTATCCGCACTCCGACCGGGATGATGCATTCTCTCAGGTCTGCATTTTCTAAGGACGACCAATTATCAGGACGAAAATCCCATGATTGGCATAAGATATGTGAGGTTTGTACTACGAATTGATTGTAATTAGCATGGGCATTTTGCTATGTGGAATGTAGCCATTATTCATAATGCTTTCTCATTTGTGGCAATTTGTACTACCGATCGCGATCGCAGGATGTCTTACTCCAAAAATTCGCGGGGCCATTTACAAGTTGTCGACTTTGGTGCAATGGATCTCATAGAAGGAGATTAAGACATCCTCTATTGAATCCGCGAGGCGGGGAGTAGTGGAGATGGTCTGTCTCTTTGAGAAATACCTGTCCACCAGCATACTCACGATACAAATCCACCTTCTTGTGCATCTTGTGGATGAAGTGGAGATTGCTGGACCTGTCCATACGCAATGGATGTTCTTCTTGGAGCGCTTCATGAAAACCCTGAAAGGCTTTATGCAACAATGAGCTCGGCCAAAAGGTAGCATGGCCGAAGATTGGTTGGTGTGTGAGGTGCTAGTGCATATTTCACAATGGCTATCAATGGTGGAACCAGACAATGAAATGCTATGGTCGCTAAAAGACGATGATAGACTGACTGGAGATGTGGTGGTTGGAAATGGGATAGAAAAAAGAATGGATGTCTCAATGGAAGAGAAGGTGAATCGCTTTTGTATGTTGCACCATGCCTCTATGGAGACGTGGCTCACCAAGTACCAGATCGCTAGGCAAGATTGAGAGGAAGCGCGAGCTGAATTCGGATGTAGTATGCATCATCGACCGATTCGATATCCCAAAGGCATGGAGGAGATGCCGCGGTTTATATCAACACGATGGTTGCATGGAGCCTTGACCGTAGCATCTCGCGAAGGGACAGAAGTCTCAATGGAGGAGTGGATATTCTCGAGGGGATTTAGTCCAAAGGTGATGAGGGGTTTAGAATCTCTCGCATCTAAATTTTATATGCGACATCTAATTTGAGTGTTTCAATGTACAGTACAAAATATATAGTGCAGCGTGGTCACGCGGACGGCATTTTCGCATGGAGCGTATTGACAAAATGTGCTCCACAATGGACTGTGGTGTCATGGCAAGGTTCGAGCAAGAGAGCCGACGATGAGTAACAGATCCAAACACGGTTGTGGATGAGATGGAGTATTTTGGAAACTTGCAAAGTATTATTATGGTGGATTACCGTAGCTTCTCCATGATACTATTCGATGTGCAGTGGTTCAAAGTGGTACTTGGAGGAACTGGAGCAACAGTTCGACGAGGTCCATCTGGATTTCTCGAAATAAATTACTCTCTCTCTCTCTCTCCCTTTTGCTAAACAAGAGAGGGAAAGTGCATTTTCTCTCTCTCTCTCCCTTTTGCTTGTTTAATGTTTAAATTACTTTCTTTTTTGCTTGTTTAGGAGAGAAAACGAGAGAGTAAGAGAGAAAGAGAGGGAGAGGGAGAGGGAGAGGGAGAGGGAGAGGGAGAGGGAGAGGGAGAGAAAGAGAAAGAGAAATAGAAATAGAGGGAGAGGGAGAGGGAGGGGGAGGAAATGAGAGAGGGAGAGAAAGAGAAAGAGAGGGAGGAGGAAGAGTGCATTCTCTCTCTCCCTCTCCCTTTTGCTTGTTTAATGTTTAAATCACTTTTTTTTTTGCTTGTTTAGGAAATGAGAGAGAAAGAGAGATAGAGAGGGAGAGGGAGAAAAAGAGAAAGAGAGGGAGAGGGAGAGGGAGAGGGAGGGGAAGGAAATGAGAGAGGGAGAGAAAGAAAACGAGAGGGAGAGGAAGAGGGTGTGAGAGAGAGTGTGCATTCTCTCTCTCACGACGGGTTTGGTTGTTTGTTGTTTGAATCACTTTCTTTTTTGCTTGTTTAGGAGAGAGGGAGAGGGAGGGGAAGGAAATGAGAGAGTAAGAGAGAAAGAGAGGGAGAGGGAGAGGGAGAGAAAGAGAAAAAGAAAGAGAAAGAGAAAGAGAGGGAGAGGGAGAGGGAGCGGGAGGAAATGAGAGAGGGAGAGAAAGAGAAGAGAGGGAGAAGGAGGGAGAGTGCATTCTCTCTCTCCCTCTCCCTTTTGCTTGTTTAATGTTTAAATCACTTTATTTTTTGCTTGTTTAGGAGAGGAAATGAGAGAGAAAGAGAGCAAGAGGGAGAGGGAGGGGAAGGACATGAGAGAGGGATAGAAAGAGAAAGAGAGGGAGAGTGCATTGTATCTCTCCCTCTCCCTTTTGCTTGGAGGATGTTTAAATCACTTTATTTTTTGCTTGTTTAGGAAATGAGAGAGAAAGAGAGATAGAGAGGGGGAGGGAGAAAAAGAGAAAGAGAGGGAGAGGGAGAGGGAGGGGAAGGAAATGAGAGAGGGAGAGAAAGAGAACGAGAGGGAGAGGGTGAGGGTGAGAGAAAGAGAGAAAGAGAGGGAGAGGGAGAGAGAGGGAGAGAAAGAGAGGGAGAGGGAGGGGAAGGAAATTTAAGATAATAGACTTATTGATAATGGTATGCAATGTGCTTTGCCATGGGCCACGTACATTGGTAACTCTTTAAGATGGCTTAAAAATGGTCACTTCCTTCGTAATGTCCAAGTAGGGGATCTAATTGTGATATGCATAATTCATTGTTTTTGTATTAACTTTATAGGCATGCCAAATTAGAAATCATGCCAACTAGTCAACGGAAGGACTAAAAGAAAATGATACCCTAGCTAATGGTCATTAATGTACTTCATCAAAATGAACCCAAAAGTATTGTTATAGAAGAAGAAACCCTTAAATTGAGTATAGGATAATTTCTCTCAGGTCTTATGACTATGAGTAGAATTGATTGAAATAAATTTTATTACTATAGTTATTAAATTTCATAGATGGCGCATTAATTTTAAAATGGATTACTTATACTCAAAGCCGAGATATAACAAATAATTATCTACCGGGACAAACAAATCCTTGAGCATGATACAAGGCCGAGATATAACATCGGAATATCTCTCAACTACTATATACAATGCAAGATTTATGGTCAACTTGCAACTTGACGTACATCTCCATAAAGCTATCCATTTAAGCCTCGTTTGCTGTAATGTAGATAAGATGGAAAACGAAGAAGGTCTTATTGTTCAAGACCGCGAGACGTATCTTAATCAGCATGTCCCATGTCCTTGCTCTCAATGCAAGTTGGCAACTAGACGAAAACGCCGATTGTCTATAGAACACGTACGACGATTTGGCGAGTTTCAATTTGAGATCATTGATCAGGTGATTGCAGATTTTCAGCAAACAGTAATTTGAAGTTAATATTAATCATGCATTGTACTCTCAAGCTAATTGAAAACCATACACAATAAGATTGGGTCTTGTTGGCAAATTTTTCTATCCAGGGGGGTGATGTCTCGACCCAAGGGGGAGTGTACCCTTTGCGGCCAATTAGAAGAGTTTGTGGACGTGTGATGGATGGATTGCATGAGCCAATCGACTACTCGCAAGGCCCATCTATACCGTCAATGCCAGAGGAGACAGACAACCTTCACGACCTGCCTACAATCCTGGAGCCTGAGATGGAGGCAATGATCGATGCATTGATTCCCATGGATGTTGAGACATCTGACCCGCTTAGAGAGGAAGCATCCGTACCATTATATGATGGGTGCCAAGTATCTCGGTTGAAGACATTGCTTGCACTCTTAAGTGTGCAAGCAAAATACGGTTGGAGCGATACTAGTGTGACTGAGTTATTCAGGTACCTTGCACACAGGCTTCATTGTTTTTTTTTTAACAGTATTATTGCAAACATTTGTGCTTTTTCAAGGTGTGTTATGATTTTTTTCAGGTTATTGAAATATCATATATTGCCACCTGCAAATACCATGCCTCAGTCTCATGATGATGCACGACATGTTTTACGGAAGCTTGGCATGGACTACAATAACATCCATGCATGTATCAATGACTGCATATTGTTTCGAGATGAATACCGGGTACTCCAGAGACTGGCGTGTGGATAGAAGGCTGTTTCATTGCAAATGCACTGATTGATGGAGGTTCATCAGTGAACATTATGACAGATGTGACAATGAAGGATCTAGGCTTACAAGGTGTGCAACCAACCCAATGGCTCATCAGATTGGCGGATCAGAGTAGAATCAAGCCTTTGGGCATTCTTCCATATGTGAAGACTACAGTGGCTGGAAAAGATTATTGGTTAACCTATTTGGTGGTGAAGCCAAACTCTTATGGTACATCCTATCCTCTGTTACTAGGCAGACCATGGCTTTTTGAAGCCAGAGCAAGGACTGATTGGTTCAAAGGAACTTTGACCTTGGGTAGAGGACCCAACAAAGTGGTGCTGAAACTGTATGGTTCTCAAAAAGGACATGGATCCACCTCCTTGGAATTATCTTCTGATTCCCCTAACGAGGCTACGGATGGAACATCAGCAGACGAAGATGCTGTCAAACAAATCCTTCCTAAGAAAATAGTGGCACATTCCTTAACAATGGATACTGTAAGCCGACTTCCAAAAGATGCAAAGCCATTATCAATGGGTGAATACTTCCTGCCTGAACCAGGCATGACTTCTGAAATCACTTCTGACAGTGAGATAGAAGCATGGATGTACTGCTCTCCCTGTTACATGGCCACAGCAGAAGCAGAAGCAGAAGCAGAGACAGAGACAGGAGAGGAACTAGAGAATCTATTCTTCTGTTACAGAGCTCCTACAGAAGCAGAAGCAGAAGCATCAACAGAGACAGAAGCAGAAGCAGAGACAGAGACAGAAGAGGATGAATATGATATGGACGAAGAGGATTATGCAAGTGAAATGGAAGAATCTATCCCACCTGAAGAGGATACATTGGAGGAAGAAGTTCCAGAAGCATCAGAAGCCGATGAGCTCATGCTATGGGACAGAATTGCAATGGTACCATTTGGTTTGGTAAATGGATCTTCTCATATGCAAAACCTTTATAAGAAATGGATTAAGAAGAGCAAGCCGTCTTTCAGCAGTGGCTCATGCCGTCCTAACCCATCCTTGCCGAAAAAAGATGATGATGATGCACCGTGCCAACAAGCACCAGTCCCACCAACCCAACAGGCATCAGAGGGTCCCTGTTATGTGACGTTCCTGGATGTATCATCAGAAGATGAGTCTTCAAGCCACGAGGTAATTAACCTTGAAACCAAATCTGAAACGGCGCTTATCCCATTCCAACGTCTTAAGGAGCAACCTAAGTCTACACCAAAAGAAGAAGTTGGTTCTAGTGGGACATCAGACGAGGACACCACTCCCTTGAAGGAGTCGGATCTGTATCCAGAAGCAGTCCGTGGAACCTTCATCCGTGAAGTAGAAGGTGAAAGGTTGTTAACCTTTGTGGATTCAGAAGGCACTGAACGCCACTTGAAGGTGGGTAGCAGTCTCCCAGAAGAGGAGTTGTCAACTTTGTACAACTTGTTGAAAGAAAATTTGGACGTGTTTGCATGGTCCTACAAAGACCTAAAGGGGATTGATCCCACAATATGTCAACATCATATTGACTTGGAGCCTGATGCCAAGCCAGTACGGCAACGACAGAGGCGAATGAACCCGAATTATTCCACATTGGTGAAAGCGGAGCTGCTGAAGCTTCTGGAAGCTGGGTTCATCTATCCAGTGGCAAACAGTGAATGGGTTTCACCCATCGTGGTTGTACCCAAGAAGAATGGCAAATTGCGAATATGTGTGGATTTTCGAAAGCTTAATTCCAAGACCAAGAAGGATCACTTTCCTATCCCTTTCACAGACCAACTGTTGGACACAGTGGCAGGACATGAGCTTTATTCCCTTCTGGATGGGTTCAGTGGATACAACCAAGTCCAAATCGCAGAAGAAGACCAATCCAAAACAACCTTCACCACAGAATGGGGGACCTACGCTTACCGAGTGATGCCATTTGGGCTCTGCAATGCCCCTGCTACTTTCCAACGCATCATGATGGCTGCATTTCAAAATCATCTGCACGACTTTATTGAGGTATATTTGGATGACTTCTGTGTCTATAGTTTGATCAGTGAACACTGGGGACATTTGGAACAATGCTTTGATCGATGCCGGGAGTATGGGATTTCCCTCAACCCCGACAAATGCATTTTTGGGGTCTCTTCTGGAGTTCTGTTGGGCCACATTGTCTCAGCACAAGGGATATCAACAGACCCTGCAAAGATCGAAAAGATTGCAGCTCTGCAAGCACCCACCAACCTCAAACAGTTGAGGGGATTCCTAGGCCATGTGGGTTACTACAGAAGGTTCATAGCCCATTTTGCGACAAAGGCAACCTCCTTGCACAAGCTCTTGAGGAAAGATGCAGAGTTTACTTGGACGGAAGAATGTGACAAAGCCTTCCACACTCTGAAGCAGTGTCTGATAGAGGCACCCATCCTGCAACCTCCTGATTGGACGAAAGAGTTCCACGTACACACTGATGCATCAATTGAAGGCTTAGGTGCTGTCCTCTGCCAAAAGGGCTCCTCGAAGTTGGATCAACCGATCTATTATGCAAGCCGAAAAGTCACTGATAGGGAACGAAACTATACAGTGACAGAGCTGGAGTGCTTGGCAATGGTGTTTGCCCTGGAGAAGTTTCGCCATTACCTCCTATCTACCCACTTTAAATTTTATGTGGATCATGAGGCCCTGTCCTTCTTAATGAACAAAGCAGATGTGAAAGGACGAATGATGAGATGGCTCCTTTTATTCCAGGAGTTCGACTTTGAGGTGATTACTAAGCCTGGTCGTTCCCATGTCCTGGCTGATCATCTGTCGCGTATCCCACAAACTGCAGGCGAGGAGCAGGATGATCCAGACCTCCCTGATGCTTCCCTATTCTTGGTCGAAACTGTAACTCCCTGGTATGCGGATATTGCCAATCTGCTGGCAACCCAACAGTACCCTCCTGGTATTTCTAGTCGGGAAAGGAAGAAGCTCATGCTAGAATCAGCCCCATACACCCTGCTAGGCGGTGCATTGTACAAGAAAGGCAAAGATGAAGTACTCAGAAGATGTGTTGCAGGAGAAGAGATTGGGATCGTTTTGAAGGCTTGCCACGACGAGCCATGTGGAGGTCACTTTGCAGGAGAAGCTACAGCCAGGAAGGCTCTGCTAGCAGGATATTGGTGGCCTACCATTCACAAAGATTCCTATGATTACTGTAAAAGATGTGATGCTTGTCAAAGAATGGGGAAACCCACGAAGACAAGTGCCATGCCATTGCAACCTATCCTTCCCTTAAAGCCGTTTGAGAAGTGGGGCATCGACTTCGTAGGTCCGATCGACCCTCCTACCAGAAGGAAACAGAACAGATACATCCTCGTATGTACAGATTATGTCACAAAGTGGTGTGAAGCTAAAGCCCTCAAGCGGGACGATGGTAACAGCGTGGCCCTGTTCATGTACGAGAATATCATCACCCGTTTTGGCAGTCCCTTAGAGCTGGTAAGTGACAGAGGCACTCATTTCCTTAACAAAGTCATGGAAGAGTTGACAGAGTTGTATAAGATCCGCCATAGCAAGTCCACTCCTTATTACCCCAGAGCCAACGGCCAAGTCGAAGTCACGAATCGCATCCTCTGCTCGATTCTGACAAGAACGATTGCTGCACATCGTCGTGATTGGGACGATCGACTTACAGAGGCCCTCTGGGCATACAGAACCTCCCATAAAGCAGCAACGGGACAAACACCTTTCCAGTTGGTGTATGGTACAGAAGCTGTTTTTCCTGTTGAACTGGAACTACCCTCTTTGAGAGTGGCGATCAAAGAGCGGTTGGGGGATGACGATTCACTGCAACGTCGTCTCTTGCACTTGGCATGTTTGGACGAAATTCGTCGGATGGCTCTACAGTGCATGGAAGCCACGCAAGCCCGACGCAAGGCTTACCATGACAGTTTCATCAAGCACAAGGAGTTCAAAGAAGGTGATTTGGTCCTAGCCTATGATTCACGCTTTGGCAAGTTTCCTGGCAAGCTCCAACAGCGGTGGATGGGCCCCTATAAGGTACTGGCCGTCAACCCTAATGGTTCTGTCCAAGTGCAGACCGTTGATGCCTCTGATGATCCCTTTCTGATCAATGGATATCGCCTGAAGAAGTACTTCCCTCCTTGGGGATCTTGACAATTACGGCCACTTGATCTTTTCCCTCGTTGGTGCGGCACTGTACTTCTTATGATGATACTTCTGATAGCCGTTCTTCAATCACTCCTGATGAAGTGGACGCAACCCTCTGTCCCCTCAAAACCCCCTTCTAGCCTTGATCTCTTATCCTCTATTTTCCACCAGCATCAGTGGAGAGGTTGGTTCTGACACATGGTTTTTCCACCATTCCCTTGTTCAATTTGAAGAAAAGAGAAAAAGAAAAAAAAAACAAAACAAAACATATCGGTCATGGGAGAAAAGGATTTAGGTCCCTGTCATGCCGACCTATTCTTCGAGAAAAGGTGGAAACACCCTCGGGAATAGGGGAAAATAAGCAAAAGAAAGAAAAAAAAACAAAGAAGAAACAAAAGAAAAAAAAAACAAACAAATAAATCTGTTATGAGAGAAAAGGAAGCAATTCCCTGTCATAGCAGGCCTCGTTCCAAGAAAAGGTGGTAAACACCCTTGGGCGGGAAGCTGGCTGTGGAAAAGGTGGTAACACCCAGCAGTCCAGAAAGTGGATTCATTAATTGATATCCCTCGGATCCAATTCCGAAGCTGCCTCCCTTGGTACGCTGTGTCTTGGGTCTCTTTGCAAAGTGACTAACTGTCCTCTAGCAGACGACATATTCCTATCCAACACAATGTTCGAATTTGATGGCTACCTCCCTGGGTACGCCTCTTCAACAACTGATGACGCGATCTTCATCGACAACCCCTTGAGTGATGTGAGCTTTCATCCTAACCGGATGGGGACGTGAGTATGGTTGCCCTCTGTAACTATCAACAGAGAGTGAGACAGAGGGTGGGTCGAGAGACCAGTCTTTTCCCTTCAAATCGAATGAGAGGTGAGAAGTGTGAATGAAGTGTTGCACGCACGGGATGGGCCTCTCAATGCACAAAGCACAATTTGTTTCTGTGCACTACACCATAAGGCTCCCTGGCCTTCCTTCTCGCACCGTATGCCGGCACAGGGCGGGATGCACAGTTGCACCATCAAATGCGCACAAGGCATACACTTTTGCACAAGTGACTGTGAGGATTACATCAATGGGTTTCAGGAAAAGGCTGCCCTCCTGTATCTATCAACAGAGAGTGAGACAGAGGGTGGGTTGAGTGTGACTGGAGTTTCTTCAATCATTTCCCGAGAGGTGAGATTGAGGGAAATTACGACACTTGGAGTCAGGTATGTTCCCGTTTCCCTATGCACCCACGGGATGGGTCTTTACCGTCAACACAAGACACATCACCCTGTTCTGTACACTGCACTGTAAGGCTCCCTTGCCTTCCTCCTTGCACTTATGCCAGACGGGTTGGACGCACTAATGCACCATCAACTGTGCACCCTGGCATACTCCTTCTGCACCATTCCCCCTTGTCGATTCCTCAACCGGGTATGAGATATGGGTTTTAATCATTCTTCCTCAAGTGATATTAGTCATGGGGCGAGTGATTGTTCCTTCATTCCAAATTGAGTGACTGTGAGTTGAGTGCAATATCCCTCATCATCGACAACGAATTTCCTACGATTCCTTCCATCAGCTACCTCCCTGGGTGCTGCTGCGTGGTCCCTGCCATGACGAATGTGTGCCAAGAAGATGCCTTGGTCCCTCTAGCGCCGACAACCACACTGGACGTGCCGTTGACACTCAACCTTGATTCTTGACGAAACGGGCCAAGTTTTTCTAACCCTACAATTTCTATTTCTTAGTGATGTTCATGTTTTAAGTGTGGGGAAGTTAGTGGATGGTCTGTGGCGTGGTCCTAGGTCCCTGTTGCTCGGTTAACCCTATCCGTTCAGGTCTTAAGTGTGGGGACGCGTCCCTGCGCGTCTACATTGCATACCCATCTGCATATGCCTTATCTTGCTCATGCATGTATCCCATGACTTGCTTTTATCCTAATGGGATCCCTTCCCACCCGCCCGATTATGTTCCACCCACCCTTGGGACTGTTTCCTTGTAGTTTTCCTTCATTCCTTGATTTTGAGGTCCTGCTATGTGAATGCACCCTACGTTCACTTAAATCCAAATCCAACCTCATAGCCCTGTTTCTCCCATTGAAGTGATCATTTTTCCTTTTTACCTACCCCTATTCCGGTGCACGGTTTTTGAGTTATTAATTTTTGAAGCATTTTACGCAATTTAGACGGTTTTCCATGTGAACGCGCTTTTCTTGCTTCGGAACCATGATTTGACGTCATAGCCCTGACCAACGCTTCTCCCTTGACATTTTTCCTTTTTATTCCGCATCATTCCGATATACGGTTTGTCCGTTATTAATTTTCCGGGTTTTCACGACTTTTTCGTGCGTATTTTTGACATTTTTCCGTGTGAACTTGCCCTATTTGTATCGGAATTCTAATTTGATTTGACAGCCGTGTCCCCTGTGCCTTCCCCTGCCTTTTTCCTTTTTCCTCCACCCTTTTTCGACTTCTGGATTTTTACTTCTTAATTTTTAAATGACTTTTCGGGAGTCTTTTTGGAGTTTTTTGTATGTGAACCCCTCCTATCTCTGCCGGAACTACGTTTTAATGTGATCACCCTGTGCCACCCCTTCCTGCGGACATTTTTCCCTCTTATTGCATGTCATTCCGGTGAACGGTTTGTTCGATATTAATTTCCGATCCCATTTTCGGGTTTGTTTTTTGGGTTTTTCCCGTGTGAACGCGTCTTACCTTCGGCGGAATTCTGCTTTGACAGGATAGGATTGTCGGGCACAACTTTCTGCACAGTTTTCCTTTTTTCCACACCTCATTCCGATGCACGGATCTTTCGATATTAATTTTTAAATTACGTTTTTGGTTCGTTTTTTGTGTTTTTTGCACGTGACCGCCCTTTACCCCTCCCGGAACCCCCGTCCCGTATTTTTCCTGTTTCCTCCCTGTCGTCCTGCCCACTTTTCTTTTTTACGATATTTCGTTTTGACATCCGGATTGGGAGTTATTAATTTTTCTGTATTTTTGCGTTTTTTCTTGCGCTCGTTGTGCGCGTGAACGCGCCCGTTTTCGATTTAACGCGTCTCCACGCGCCCCGGTCGTGTCCGCGTACCCCGTACCGTCATCCCAGCGTCGTTTCAATCCCGTCACGGCAAATTTTTTTTACCCCGCCCCGCGCACGTGCGCGGGACGGGGATACGTCCGCCATTGCCCCTGCCCATCCACCCTTTCCCCCCGCCCATTGCCCTTACCTCCTTTAAAAAAAAAAAAAAAAAAAGAGAGATGAAAAAAAATAAACAAATTTTTTACCCCACCCATATCCCCAACAGACACCCTTCCCCCCTCCGAATCCCAACTGCCTTCCCCCACTCTCCCTTTCTTTCTCTCTCCTTCTCTGCGTACCCCCACGCCTGCTCCTTCTGTCTCCACTTCTCCCTCTCCCTCCTTCTCTCTTCCCTCTCGACGACGCCCTCTCCATCTCCACTTCTTCTCCCTCCACCTCCACGACCTCTTCTTCCCTTCTTCCTTCTTCTCCCCTCCCTCCTCCTCCTTCCTCCCCCTCTGCTGCTGCCCCCCAGCGCGTTCTCCTCTCCTTCTCCTTCCCCTCCCCCCACTCCTTCTCTTTCTCCCCCTCCTTCTTCTCCCCTCACTCCTCCTCCTCCCCCCATTCTACTGCCTTCGGCCACCTCCCTCCTCCAGGGCGCCGTCGCCGCCTAGCGCGACCTGCCCTCGTCGCCTTCGCCCATCGCCGCCCGCGCCGCCTGGCTCGCCTTCGAACGCCGCCACGATCGCCCGCCTCCTCCAACCCAGCGCGGCCAGCTGGCGGGATCTGCGGTAGCCTTCCACGAGACGGAGCGGGAGGGGGCCTTTGCAAGCCACCGGCCCCTCATCCAGGCGGCCCAGTCCCTCAGCGCCGCCAAGAAGAACAGCCTCGACGCCTCCTGCTGGCAACAGGCCTACCGCCAGCTGTACTCCAGCTGCCGCGACATCCTCCGTGACGAGGAGAAGAAGTACCGCCTCGCCGCGCCACCAACCGCCCCGCAGCGCCGCCCGAACGTCGCCCTCCACCTCCCTTCTCCTTCCACTCCACCTCCCACCTCCAACTAACCTAGGTTAGTAACTAACTAACCTAAGTTAGTCACTAACCAACCTCAGTTAGTCATTCACTAACTCAGTTAGTCACTAACCTAACTTAGTTACCACTTAACTAACCTAACTTAGTTAAAACTTAATTAACTCACTTAGTTAGACTTAACTAACCTAGGTAGTTTTTCCTGACTAACATGACTAACCTAACTTACGTAATTTAAGTAACCTAAGTAACTTCAGTAACTTAAGTGACTTAAGTGACTTGTGACTAATGTGACTTCTGTGATTTATGTGATCAATGTGACTTACTTAATCACAACATTCATTTTTTCATAAAAAATTTTCAAAAAAATTTCTAAAAATTCCTTCTGTCTTTTGTTAATTTTTGGACCTTTGTCTGCTAGTAATTCCCTTTCCTATAATTTTAGAAAAATTCATCTTTCCTAAAATTACCCATAAATTGCCAAAAAAATAGGAAAAATCATTTAAAATTTGTAAAAAATTGTAAAAAATTCTAAAAACATTCTAAAAAATTCCCCTCACCTCCCTTGCTCATTTTCCATTTATTCAAATAGACAAAAATTACAACTAAAAATACAATAAAATAAATATAAATAAAAACCCAACATCAATCAACTTAATACATCTGCTAAGGTGTTATTTGTTATTTCATCAGTGCTTTTTGCTTTTCCTTTACTGGGACTCTTCCGTGCGCATTCCTGCATTTCATACACACCCTTCCAGGTATTTATTTTTTGTTATTTCTTTATTTATTTTCCCCCTTAATCACAATTAATTGTTAAAATAAACCCTTTAATCCACCCACCGTTTCCACGCGCATTCGCGCTAAACACACATTTTTTTTTAAATTAAAATCAACCAGCCGTTCACTTCGCACGCGCTACGTGCGCTACAGAGGCACTCTAAAATTTTAAAATTAAAAAGAACCAGCCGTCACATGAGCACGCGCTGGCAAAAAAGCGCTCCACATCACTTTAATTATAATTAATGAATTGCATTTAGAGACCCAGTCGGGAATCGAAGTCCGGGAATTGTATAACTGCACCGATTTAACCTAATAATTGGTAATTAAATTTATCATAAGGAACCGCCGTTTTCTTATTAAGGTTTATCACCTAATAAAAATTCACCCATTTTTAATAATTGATTAAAATCAACCCTTCACTAAATTAAATCCCCCCTCACTGCACTTAATCCCTTTTTTAATGAAGCGTTTCGTGGGATGGGTATACGCAGTTCTTAGTGATGTTTTCCATGGTCCAGTCTTGGTTCTATCACCCATGTCGTATTGATATGTGTCGAATATGGTATGGTTTTGGTTTCCTGTTTTAGTTACGGTTACGGTTACGGGTACGGTATGTAGTTTTTTATTTTGTTGCCTGATACGGGGTTCCGGGTGTTTGTTTGATGCATCGCATGAAGCTTTCGGTCGCATTTGTCTCGAGGTCATGTCAAATTTTTTCTAGGATGTGGTTTGCCTGGGGTTAGTAGGTCGAGTTACGTTTGATTGGTAATCCTCTTATCCTTGGTTTTTGTCTGTTGCTTTGCAGGCATTCTCTTTGATTGTCTGTGTTTGTGGTGTGTGTGTAACCATCTGAATGGCGCCTTCTCATGCTCCTCCCCCTATCCAGTACGTCCCACTAGTTAGTCGGGATTACTCGTCCCTACTTACTTTTGAGCCTCTCACGAAGGCAGGACTTGCTGCTTTTGTGGCCACTCCTTTTCCATTACTTCCAGAGGATCCGTCCGTCTGTGATGAGTTCCTGGCCTCTTACAGCAAGAAGACAGGAGTAGTCCAAGGCATGTCTATGACATTGACGTCTCGAGGCTTAGGGAAGGCTCTGTCCTTACCCTTCAAAGGAGAACCTTTTGTGACCACTCGTCAGCTCTTCTCTAATGAAGAGATTCTCAAGCTGTTGCAGAAGCAGACAAGGGAGGTCCTTGATGTTAAGAAAGTGATAAACTCTTCAGGAGTTTCGTTTTCGATGATCACTGATCCCGTCTGGAAGACCATGTGCCAGTTCCTTCAGGACAGATTCATGCCTGCCAAAACGCCATCACACTATTTGTCCAAAGAGCTTTTCACAGCTTCCAGGATGGTGCTAAAAGGAGTTGCCATTGATTGGAGCACATACCTCCTTACTAAGATGAATCAGCATTTTGTTAAAGTCACGAGGGGTAATGTTACCAATGTTACCTATGGATCCTATTTGTCTGCCTTCTTGACCTATTCAGGTTTACAGAAGACTGTGCCTCCACCTCCTCCATCAGATCCAGTACCTCCTCCTCCACCTTCAGAAGAGTCAGCACCTATTGACATTGAGGATGATGATTCTCCGCCTCCCCTGGTCATACAGCGCAAACGCTTGAAGAGGGTAGCGGACAAAGCCCCTGCTGTACTTTCCTCAGTGCCTATCCCTGCTACTTCTGCTAGTGACCTCCCTGGGTTTCTTACTTGCAATAACCTATTCAGGGCACATAGAGAAGGATCCTTGGAGATCTCAGTTCCCTCCCTAAACAGTCTCGTCTCAGGCGATGCCGTTCCTTTCCTCTGCAAGGATATTCAAAGTTCCATTGAGTTGTCAGTGACAGCCTGTGTTCAACAGCTGTACGCATCTTTCTATGAGGAGCTCATGCAGTCCAAAGACCAGTTGCATAAGGCAACATCTGAATTAGCTTCTACTAAGGATACCCTAGCAGATCTATTTAAGCAAATGGAACAGCAAACCCAACTGGTTGCCACTCAGAGTGATGAGCTTTCTTCATTGAAAACCCAGTTATTCGAGGCTCAGTCACAGGTTACTAACCTTTCAGCAGAGAAGGAGAGGATGTCCAGTGAAGCGAAAGAATTCCAAGTTCAATTAGATGACAAGCTTTCAGCTTTACAGATGGCTAATGACACAGTGGCCAACCAAGCCTCCCAAATCCAGCAGTTGCAAGATCAGCTTGCGAAGTCCCGCTCTGTTCCTCCAAGCCCTCCTGTTCCATTCATTCCTTCTCTTTCACAGCAGGACTTGGCTGCCCTACAGAGACAGGCTACTTTGTGCCCTCTCTTCCAAGACAAAGTGGAAAGATTGCAGTCCAAAATGGACTTGTTATGGTCTACCTTTGAACAATTTCAGGAATATGTCTTACCTGACCATTCTTTCTTTGTCCACTACCATTTACAGAAGCTGGTCTTCTATATGAAGCTTTCCACGATGGATTTACCTTTTCCAGAGGATGGCTGGAGTGGGGCTTGGTCTGCTGAGTTGTTGATCGAGGTAGTCCGCATGCTCTTTGAAGATTCTGTCACGCCAGACACCATGCTGATGGCATACATGTATCTCCGAGGAGATTTGTTAATTCCAGATGAGGTAGATATGGCATGGTATGTGGGGGATGTGGTCTTACAGGCTGTTCTGTATGTCAATCATTTGGAGTTGCGCATAGCTGATATGTTTCAAAGTTATTCCTCCAAAGTGACTGATTGTCAGGATAATTCGTGGCATCCTATGATTGAGTCAGTGGTCCTCAATCAAAGACAAAATACAGCTCCTACCTTTATACAGAGTACTAACCAACTGAGGATGGATCTCTTAACCTATCTTTCCAAACATAATCCATTTGATGCTACCTTCTTTGATGCCTATCAGAGACGATCTCTTTTAGGACCTTCTGTTCCTACTCTCCTTTATTACCAACAAATGGCTCACCGCTATGCTATATATTTTTCCCTTTGTCAAACAAATTCCACAGTAATTTTACCACTTCTTTTCCAACCTTCAAATTCCCCTCAAATTCCTATTTTCACTTACTGTTCCTTTATTGAGGATAGGGTATTTTCCCCTTCTCCACCCTGTCCTTCACCCCTCATTAATGTACCCTCCACATTTCCTATTTATCAATTAACACCTTTCCTTAGTGATTCCTTACAAATTTCTGCCACTCCTTCTTTAACCTTTTCTTCCTTTTATGATTTTTCCTATCCTTCCCTACATCCACTTTCCCTTATTCCATTACCCTCTCCTAGCACTTCCATATCTCAACCACCTCAGTTGGTTAGTGACTGTGCCGGTTTTGATAATCAGATTTCCAGAAGAAGGGGATGGAGTTCGGATGATTGCCTTACAGGACCGCAGATTAATTGGCCAGTAATTCCAGGGGAATGGACAGTTTCAAGTCAAGCTTATCAAAACTATGTTCATTTTGCCCAACAATATTCACAATCTGCAGATCCCTCAGTGAGATTAACTGCTCACTTTGCTTGGTATCTGGCGTATATGCATAGGCATTCTCATACTGATTCAAAGCCTATCCCAAAGTTGTGCATGAACGTCAATGTAAGCATTGATTCCCAACAGTTGGAGATACTGTATTTTCATGCCCTCTGTTTGCCTAGCAGATACTTGGTCCTATTGGAACGGATGTGTTGTCTCCAATTTTTCCAAAATCCTCCTAAAAACATTGTAGATGAATCCTTATCTATGGATCGATTCAGACAACATCAATCTTTTAAAAGGGATCATCTTCATTGATGCCTTTCCAATGTATGGTGCAAGCTTTTTAATGCCAAACTCTTCTTTTTGAAGAAGTCATTCAGATGGTTGTGTTGTGTATTAGTGTTTGTGTTGTGAGTTCATGTATGTCAAACGAACGTGGTGGATTTTGTGTACGAGCTATGTTTTGGAGATTTGTAGAGATGGGTTCGTGGTTGGAGAGTTGAAGCAGATGAAGATGATGAAGAAGAAGCAAACTCTTATATCCTTTACAAATTTGTGGTGATTTTTAGTTTAATAAGAGGTGTTAATTTCAAAAGAGTTTTCCTTTCTTTGTATTTTTATATCAGAAACAGGTTATAAGATGGGGTCATGGTGGATGGATTCTTTTTGAAAAGATATTGAAGATCACAGTGAAGCTTTTCAATGCACTTGTATTCCCTTTTTCCTGGGTCGCGAGGACGCTTCCTTATTAAGTGTGGGGATATGTTGAGTGTTGAAATGACTTGTTTTTTGGTTGATTTTTGTTGTTTTTGAGAGCTGAATGGTTGATTTTATGAGAAGATTGATTGATTTAGAAGTAGTTTGAGAGTGTTTTGGATGATAATGATTGTGTTTTGGAAGTTCATGATGTTTGTTGGTGGTTCTGTGATGTTCTGATAGGTTCTGAATGGTTCTGTATACCTTCTGTTTTGCTCTGTTTTGGTCTGTTTTGTTCTGATTGTCTTCTGTAAGGAGGGATGGAGTATAGATTGATGAAGAATGAGATATTGTGGAAGTTTATTGAATGGTTTGTGAGAGTTTTGAATGGTTTGAGAATGAGTTATGAGGTTTTGATGACCTTCTGTAACCTTCTGTAGGTCTTCTGTAGAGCTTCTGCTTCTGTTCTGTTTCTGTTCTGTTCTGTACTGTAGCTGTTCTGGTACTGTTCTGTAGACTGTTCTGTATGCTTCTGTAAGTGTTCTGTGGAATGTATGTGTGACTTTGGGAAAGTTTTCTAGCCTTGGAAAGAGGTGAATACAAGTGCAAAAGAGCTGAAAGAAGTAGCTGCTGAAGACTCAAGAGAAGACTAGAGTGAAGTGACAGTAGTGAGCTGTGAAGAGACAATGTAGTGGCTCTGGTGACCTTTCATATCAGACATACCTCTTGGGAGGGGTATCCACGACCTAAGAGTGATTATTGAGAGTAATTTTTGAGAGATTGTAGAGAGGATATGATGTATTATTGATGGAGTGAGAGAGAGAGAGTCAGAGATAGCCAATTCTACTGAAACAGAGTGATTGTATATGAGAGATTGAGAGAGAAGACTATGAAGATATTGAAGATGAATACTATGTGATGTATTTCCATTCAAGGATGGTGTACTTCTTTGCTTTCTTTGTTCTATTGATGGATTTTGTGAAGATGTTGAAGAATATGGTTGATTCTATTAAAAACCGTGGGAGATTTACATGATGCTGCATGAAGATTTGTTGTGCCTGGTGTTCTTTTCTTCATTATGATCATATAAAATATGATAAACAAGCTTGTTGATGTTACAAGATAGATTTTCTTGCAAGAGAATTCCCTTTTCCTTGGTGTTCCTCTCGGGGCTCCAAAACAAAAAGAATGTATACTGAAATCATAAAACTGATACATAAAATAAATACATGATCGCATAAAATGCGATTGGTACAATCATGAAACGATATTACTAACACATAGAAAATGTCTACATAGATCAGGCGACTAAAAACTAAAGGTGTGTGAGCTCTAAGGATCCAAGGGCGAGCTACAAATCCTCGTCCCCCGAAAGCTCGTCCCGCTGCAAAGGAGTATCGAACAGACTTTGCAGAAAAAGAAATAACACATTAGTCCACCATACAATAATGCATTCGAATATCTCATGGTAACTACGGACAAGAAAGATGAGTGACTTACAGGGCCACCGCGTCTATACAATCGGTCGATCAATGCATTGAGACTGTGCTTCTCTGCATATCGAGTCTCAAGGCCAGACAGATCGCGATTTGTAATGGAGTGCTGCAAAGAAAACAAAATGCTAACCGTTAGAAACATGAATATCAATACAAAGAATATTTCAAAAAAATAAACAAGCAAAACAAAAGAAAAACTTACAAAGTCCTCCAAATATGTCTTGTGGCTGCCACTCCCAAGATGATGGACCACTCCGGCCTCGAGTCGTGGCCTCACCACCTCGCGTTGCTGACTCCAACATCCTGGAGAATCTGTAGCCTCCTCCCTCAGTCGGCGCCAGTCGTCTACATCTAACCACTCGAACTTTGCAGCCCCACTCTTGATTGCCTTGCATGCGTCGGATCGTCTATGTGATATGTATCTACACATGCAATCCATCATCCAGCCCGTAAAGAATCTATCTACAGTAGTTGGCACCGGAAACTCCTCGTGCAAGGATGCTACTATGTAGTCCTTTCTCCCCTCCAGTATGTTCTTCCAATGATCCAAGACGTTGTGCCAAAAAACTTGTTGGCACAACTCTCTCATGCGAGCCATCACCCTCCTCCCCTCATCATTCATGATGATGGCTCCTGACCTACTATCGACCAGATATCCATAACCCCTAGAAGTATGCCTAAGATGGGTCCTCTCCCATCTACGTCCACACTCCTGGGCATATCCAGGAGACCCTCTGCATCCGGTGTACCGACGTGGGTAATCTCTCTCGGAGCAGTATCCAAAGGAGTGCCACCTGCAGACGGCTGTGCAAAAGCCGGAGTAACTGGAGTAGACGTCTCCATAGGTGTGACAAATCCTGGAGGTGATGCAGCTCCAGCTGTACGACGAGACGGAGACATTGCGTCTGTGTCTCCACAGCATCCACTTGAGCCACAAGAGCGAGGAGTCGCACCTGTATCCTTTGTCGACCGCGGGCTCACTGCCTCTGTATCTCTACAGCATCCCCTTGATCCCGATGCACTCCCTCCCTCTGGCGCAAGTCGTGAGCATTGAGATCATCTGCTCGAAGTTGAAGCATCTGATTGCGCTGAAGCAAATCTAGCAGAGCGCCCTGATGAAGAACGAGATAGCTCCTGGTCTGCCATCTCTCTGAATCTGGCGATCTAGTCCGGAGACATGCGTGTGAAGATATCCTGTAACTCCTCATCGCTCATCCCTCGACTTATCCTGAAAATGTCACCTGCATAGACAAAAAATGATGTTAGAATAATCAATTTAAATCATAGAAAGCACAGTAATATAAATCATTTTAAAAAAATCTCACTTAAAATGCATATCTTATGTACCCTTATAAGCGATTGGTCAACGAATTGAGTAAGTGGATGCTCCAAGTATGAAGTATCCTATGGTCCCATGTTAATCTCCTGACACAACTCCGCATACACTGGAAGGTCAATAGACATGTCACCACAAAAGAATGAGTCCATCTCGTTCTCAAAGAATTCTTGGACTCCTGTATTTCCATCATTGTTATAGCCAATGCTGGCTCCAAGCTTTCGAGGGCCTCCACCCCTTGCAATATCGACCCCTCTATTTGCATATTATCTTCATCTATGCTCGGAACATCGCTTTGATCATATACTCTCGCACTTCGGGGAGTTGAAGGTATAATATACCACCATCGAGGTTGTCGGGGGTTTGGATAGAAGATTACCTATTCACAAACACATACAAGAGAGTTCAAACCATTGTGATATAAACCATGTCGTAATACAATTAGCAAGCAAATGATATCATACACCTGTTCACAATGGCACTACAACATATAGACCTTATAGCGACGTTTAAAGTGACGAAAATACAAACAACAAAATTTGCCCCCATCGTCGCAAAAAGCGTCGTTATTGACGACGCCATAGAACCGTCGCTATATGCATCGCTATATTCGTCGCAAATGCGACGCATATAGCAACGCATATAGCGATGCATATAGCGACGGTTACAGAGAATTTGCGATGCTTATAGTGACGCCAAAAGCGACGCGAGCAGTAAATTTGCGACGCAAATAGCGATGGTAACGGAGAAAAAAAAAATTTGTGGCAGGACAGCAAGCTGCCCTGCCACATATAGCACTGTGTGATGTATGAGAGCCATACAAAATAGTTTCTGCACTGCTACATACAAAGCGTTTGCAAACAAAAAGAATGTATACTGAAATCATAAAACTGATACATGAAATAAATACATGATCGCATAAAATGCGATTGATACAATCATGAAACGATATCACTAATACATAGAAAATGTCTACATAGATCAGGCGACTAAAAACTAAAGGTATGTGAGCTCTAAGGATCCAAGGGCGAGCTACAAATCCTCGTCCCCCGAAAGCTCGTCCCGCTGCAAAGGAGCATCAAACGGATTCTGTAGAAAAAGAAACAACATATCAATCCACCATACAATAATGCATTCAAATATCTCATGGTAACTACGGACAAGAAAGATGAGTGACTTACAGGGCCGCCGCGTCTATACAATCGGTCGATCAATGCTCTGAGACCGTGCCTCTCTGCATATCGAGTCTCAAAGCCTTGCGGATCGCGATTTGTAATGGAGTGCTGCAAAGAAAACAAAATGCTAACTGTTAGAAACATGATTGTCAGTACAAAGAATATCTCAAAAAAACAAATAAGCAAAACAAAAGAGAAACTTACAAAGTCCTCCAAATATGTCCTGTGGCCGCCACTCCCAAGATGATGCACTGATCCGGCCTCGATTCGTGCCCTCGCCGCCTCCCACTGCTGACTCCAACGTCCTGGCGAATTTGTAGCCTCCTCCCTCAGTCGGCGCCAGTCGTCTGCATCTAACCACTCGGGCTTTGGAGCCCCACTCTTGATTGCCTTGCGTGCGTCGGATCGTCTATGTGACATGTATGCACGCATGCAATCCATCATCCAGCCCATAGAGAATCTATCTACTGCGGCTGGCACCGGGAACTCCTCGTGCAAGGATGCTACTATGTAGTCTTTGCTCCCCTCTGGTATGTTCCTCCAATGATCCAAGACATTGTGCCGAAAAACTTGTTGGCACAACTCTCTCATGCGAGCCATCACCCTCCTCCCCTCATCATTCATGATGATGGCTCCTGACCTGCTATCCACTAGGTATCCATAACCCCTAGGAGTTTGCCTAAGATGGGCCCTCTCCCATCTTCGTCCACGCTCCTGGGCATATCCAAGAGACCCTTGTACATCCGGTGTATCGACGGGGGTACCCTCTCCCGGAGTGCCACTCAAAGGGGTGCCACCAAAGGGGGTGCCACCAAAAGGAGTGCCACCAAAAGGCGTGCCATCTGCCGACGGCTGCGCAAAAGCTGGAGTAACTGGAGTGGACGTCCCCACAGGTGTGACAAATCCTGGAGGTGACGCAGCTCCAGCTGAACGACGAGACGGAGACACCACGTCCGTGTCTCCACAGCAGCACCCCCCTGATCCTCCTGCAGTCGCAGTCCCTCCCTCTGGCCCAAGCCGCGAGCGTCGAGATCGTCTGCTCGAAGCTGAAGCATTTGATCGGGCTGAAGCTGATCTAGCAGAGCGCCCTGACGAAGAACGAGACAGCTCCTGATCTGCCATCTCTCTGAATCTCGCGAGCTGATCTGGAGACATGCATGCCATCATGTCCTGAAACTCCTCATCGCTCATCCCTCGACTCATCCTGAAAATGTCGATACCTGCACAGATAAAAAATGATGTTAGAATAATCAATTTAAACTATACAAAGCACATTAATATAAATCATTTTTGAAAAATCCCTCTTAAAATGCATATCTTATCTACCTTTGTGGAAGATCTAAACAACGAATTGAGTAATACAATTCTCCAAGAATGAAGTATTCTATGGTCCCATGTTAATCTCCTGACACAACTCTGCATACACTGGAAGGTCGATAGACATGTCACCACAAAAGAACGAGTCTGCCTCGTTCTCTACGACTTCTGTATTTCCATCATTGTTAGCCGATGCGGGCTCCAAGCTTGCGGTGGCCTCCACTCCTTGTAATATTGATCCCTCTATTTGCATATTTTCTTCATCTATGCCTGGAACATCGCTTTGATCATATACTCTCGCACCTCGAGGAGTTGAAGGTATAACATACCACCATCGAGGTTGTCGGGGGTTTGGATAGAAGATTACCTGTTCATAAACACTTACAAAGTGAGTTCAAACCATTGTGACATAAACCATGTCGTATTACAATTAGCAAGCAAATGACTATTTGTACCTGTTCACAATGGGCCGGCAACACAAAGGTGTCGCGCAAATCCGTCCATTTTTTTTCGGAATCTATTTCGAGAAATCCAGATGGACCTCGTCGAATTGTTGCTCCAGCTCCTCCAAGTACCACTTTGAACCACTGCACATCGAATAGTATCATGGAGAAGCTACGGTAATCCATCGTAATAATACTTTGCAAGTTCCCAAAATACTCCATCTCATCCACAACCGTGTTCGGATCCGTTGCTCATCGCGGGCTCTCTTGCTCAAACCTTGCCATGACACCACAGTCCATTGTGGAGCGCATTTTGTCAATACGCTCCACCCGAAAATGCCGTCTGCGCGACCACGCTGCATTATATATTTTGTACTGCACATTGAAACACTCAAATTAGATGTAGCAAGCAAATTTAGATACGACACATTCTAAACCCCTCATTACCCACACAATGGACATGCATGATAACCTGAGGCCCACACAATGGACATGCATGATAACCTGAGGTAACCAGACCTGTAAGGCGATCCACGACCTAGTGAATACTTGATTGAATGAAATAAAATATAGATATTACCAGCGAGAACAAAGGTCTGCTCACCTGAGCACTCTCCCAATCCCGGAAAGTCATGCATCGTCCACATGAGAATGGCTCGAATGTTGGCTGATCGTCGACCATCGCGCCTGCTCATATCTTGCACCGTGACCCCCTCCTCCCACAAAATCTTAAGCTCATCGACTAATGGACGAAGATACACGTCCATATTTTTTACTTTGTAGCGGCCCGGGACGAGCAAGCTAAGGATGAGATGTCCTTTCTTCATAGAAAGCCATGGAGGGATGTTGTAGTTGACAAGCACTATAGGCCACACACTGTAAGAAGTCGAGCGCAGACCGAATGGGTTCACACCATCCATGGCGAGACCGAGCCGAAGATTCCTTGGCTCTCGCGCAAAGCCTGGGAAGGTAGAGTCAATGTGGCTCCATGCGCGCGAATCCGCTAATATTCGTTGAACTCCATCTGTGGACCTATTCTGCACATGCCACGTTGTCAAGCTTGCCATGGCAGACGTGCGAAACATGTGGTTTATGCGGGGGATGAGCGAAAAGTGTCTGAGAACTTTTTGAGGGATGGTTTGCCCTTGCAAGTCCTGTCGATACCTGTGAGACACTTTGGACATGTCTCCATAGTCTGTCGTGGATACCCCTCCCAAGAGGTATGTCTGATATGAAAGGTCACCAGAGCCACTACAGTGTCTCTTCACAGCTCACTACTGTCACTTCACTCTAGTCTTCTCTTGAGTCTTCAGCAACTACTTCTTTCAGCTCTTTTGCACTTGTATTCACCTCTTTCCAAGGCTAGAAAACTTTCCCAAAGTCACACATACATTCCACAGAACACTTACAGAAGCATACAGAACAGTCTACAGAACAGTACCAGAACAGCTACAGTACAGAACAGAACAGAAACAGAACAGAAGCAGAAGCTCTACAGAAGACCTACAGAAGGTTACAGAAGGTCATCAAAACCTCATAACTCATTCTCAAACCATTCAAAACTCTCATAAACCATTCAATAAACTTCCACAATATCTCATTCTTCATCAATCTATACTCCATCCCTCCTTACAGAAGACAATCAGAACAAAACAGACCAAAACAGAGCAAAACAGAAGGTATACAGAACCATTCAGAACCTATCAGAACATCACAGAACCACCAACAAACATCATGAACTTCCAAAACACAATCATTATCATCCAAAACACTCTCAAACTACTTCTAAATCAATCAATCTTCTCATAAAATCAACCATTCAGCTCTCAAAAACAACAAAAATCAGCCAAAAAACAAGTCATTTCAACACTCAACATGTTTGCAAACGCTTTGTATGCTGCAGGGTGCCACAAAATTTTTTTCCCTATTACTATCGCTATTAGCGTCGCAAATTTTACTGCTCACGTCGCTATTGGCGTCGCTATGCACGTCACAGACCGTCGCATTTGCGACGCTGATAGTGATGCCAATATCGACGCTGACAGTGACAGTTTGCGACGTGCATAGCGACGCCAATAGTGACACTAATAGCGACGCCAATACTGACGTTTCTATGGCGTCGTTAATAACGATGCTTTTTGCGACGACCGGGGCAAATTTTGTTGTTTGTATTTTCATCGCTTTAAACGTCGGTATAAGGCCTATATCTTCTAGTGGGAGCCTGTGCTTCTATGTCATCTTGAAGCTGAAAGTGCACACTACACAAAAACCCGTTCTTGTATTGAACAAGTCAATGTTTCTTCAAATGCAGGGGACAATTGTCCAGGCACACTATGCCAACACGAGGGGATCTTCTCCAAATCCCTTCTAAGGTTTCTTGCACTTGCTCTATCTCATAACCAAAGCCATGGATGGCCATACGTCACTCCATCTAGCACAACAATACTCATCCCGGTCAGACTTTTGAACTCACATTCATAGTCCTCAAAGGCATCAAATGCTATCACCTTCTCTATTGGAAAATCTATCGTAAATATACAAGAGAGCTCATGTGCTCTAAGCAAAGCACCTGCTCTGTAAAAAATATCAAAAAGCTTGTCCTCTGGAAGCTCCTAGGCAATCTCATCATCCGCAAGAAGAATGACATTGAACAGTGAACTTCGGGCCATTACTTGATCACAACTCCTAAAAAAGGGGCTCAAGAAAATAGTAACCAAAGATTAGTAAAAGAATCAGGAAAATAGAAACCAAAGAAAAAAAATAAAGACAATAGAAAAAAAGTAACTTCGGGCCAATGGGCCAAAACGGTGTGAGTGAGGCCCAAGGACCTTCCTAGGGAGGCCTCTATTGCACGGTTGTGACCTATGTTGATCGCATTGGGTGTGTTGAAGGCCAATGCACCAAAACAGCACAAGCGAGGCCCAAGGACCTTCTTAGGGGGTCTCTATCACACCATTGTGACCCATACTAATCACGTTGGGAGCGTGTTGAAGGCCTATGGGCCAGAACGGTGCCAGTAAGGCCCAAGGACCTTCCTAGGGAGGCCTCTATCACACCTTTGTGATCCATGCTAATCATGTTGGGGTGTGTTGAAGGCCATGGGTTAGTAGAATGACTCAAGTGAGGCCCAAGGACCTTCCTAAGGGGGCCTCTATTGCACTGTTGTGACCCATGCTGATCTCGTTGGGCGTGTTGAAGGCCAATGGGCCACAACGGCACGAGTGAGGCCCAAGGACTAACTAGCGCAAGACCCAAGGACTACCAATTGGTCCCCTTATTGCACAAAGAGTTCTCCTAGTCTGGCAATGTAAATGTTTCAACCTAAAGAAAAAGATCCCCCAAATGACCTAAAGACATGACACAGGAAAGCAGGGACAAGACGAGAGGTGCAAGAGGGATTGCTTTTGGTTTGTGACAGGAGAAGAGGAGAGATGGCGAGAGGGGCCCTCATCGTAGACCGTTATGACTAGTAAGAGAAGATTAAGCATACCTTATATGATATGGAAAGGAAAGCAGGCAAAAGACAAGAGGTGCAAGAGGAAACAAAGCAGGGAGAAGACACGAGGTTCGTCAAAGCCAACTGCAGGAAGAAGATGCAAGGTTTGTTAGAGCTAATCGCAAAAGACAACGTGGAGAGGACAGAGGAACACAACTCACGAGACTGATTTGTTGGGAAATGTGTCTGTATTGTTTACATTTAACGCCACTTGAAGTGACCCGCATCAAGTTTGTTATAGGCTATTATTATTTATTTATGAGAGAAATAGAATTTGATTTAAAGGAAAAGAAGAAATTACAAAAGTGCCATGAGGAAGGTCCATGGCTAGACTCTTAGTAGCAACACATACTAACCATGCACGTAGGCTGAGAACCAAGCACATAATAGGAATAAGACCCAATATGGAATGTACATAATAGACTCAAAACCAAGCACATAATAGGACGAGTTTATACATAAAACACAAGAAATGGACATAGAATTTGCTAATTAGCTTGAAGCTAAGGATGTGGTCACGATGAGCAGACTTTCCCTTTTCCCTTCTAAAGAAAATCAAGGAACCCTAATGTCACAGAGGTTCAACCTAGCAGTGCCAGAGTCTATCCCAAGATTACTGCATAAGAGTTTTTTTTTTGTTGAAGGCAGCAACTCATTCCTTATTTTATTTTTTTTCGTTGCAAGTACAGGAATTTTTGAAAGACTGGTTTTAGGCTTGTCGTTTGATGAGTGGTTTTGGATTTTGCAAACATGCATAGGGTAGAGAAAATGAAAATGAAAAGCAGTAGAAAAGCAAAAGCCAAAAGCTGAAAGCAAAAAGCCTAAGGTATGTGAGTGTGGATAGAAAACTATATAAGGAGAGGAGATTGAAGAGTTAAGGGCCTTCCCCCTTTGCTTACAATTGTATTATATAAGAGAGGAGAGTGGAGGGTCACATTCTAGAGTAAGCTCTTGTCATGCCAATTTGGAAGTTGAAAAATTTGGATTTGTGGCACCGAGTGTCGGCTCAAGGTTGTTAAGGTACAAGAATATATTTCACTTGGTTTATTTTCAAAAAGGTGTTGTTTATTCTTTTGTTTTTCGTGTGTGATTCGTGTGGTGTCTGTCAAAACATTTAATTTTTTTTATTGTGTTGTGTATCTGACAAAGTCAATTACCCCAACCGGCACTCCTTAACGTCTCATTATCGGGTTGTGAGTGAGGCTTGCTCTCGATCACCGCTCGCGTAACAACATGGAACTATGACTAAACCCACCAACTCTACCAAGGATTATACTCCTAATGCCTCACAAAAGTGTGATACTAACACAAAAGCAATAAGTCTAAGTGGGTCTGCAACTTTGTAGACCAGGTCAAAACCGATCGGGCTTCGCGAGAATTTTCTTGAAATTCGCTTTTTCTTGGGAGTTATTGAGATTATAAAAAACGGCTTCTAAAAGCTGCTTTAACTTTAGTCCCCCATATGTATATAAATACATATAAGCATGTGACAAAAGGGGTCCATGCTTGTAAGCTTTTGTGCAAAATCCAAATGACACCATGATGTGGATATTGACTTGTGTGCTAGGGTGAGGTGTCCTCTAATGATGGTGATAGATTCCAAATCTTAGTGATGCAGACGGAGCCCATGTGTAGTTGGAGGCTAGTCCTTTGAAAAAATCTATGCATTCACTCAACTCCTAGGTGTAATCCATTTTCATCTTCACTAAGATAACCATCCCTTTTACCCTTTACATTGACATGCCTTCTAAGAACTTGTTCCCCCCATTTGCTAGAGTTATCATAATCAAGAAGCAATGTAGCATACCTAGTGCTTGAAGAGTAAACCCAAAGTGATATGGTAAGCTCTTGATAGGGGCTTTGGCCAAATTTTTGTAGTAATAATCCGGGTTGTAAAAAACCCAGATCATTAGCCCTCCCCTTAGGCTAGAGGTATTCATGCCTCTAGCTTGATAATGATGGTCCAATAAAGCAAGGATGGCTGCACCCCCTCATTGGTGGCTCTTCATTGAATGATTTCTCCAAAGTGTTCATATTTCTTTGAAAATAAGGCTTCAGTCGCCATCCATTTACCCTTGTCTTGTGAACCTTCCCATCCATGTCACCTAGCTTATAGCTGCCATTTGGATATCTCCTTATGACCATAAATGGCCCTTCCCACTTGAACACAAGTTTAGCATCCTTTCTGTTATCAAAGCGGTTATCATAACGTAGCACAAGTGATCCTTCCCTTATGTGTTTGCTAGCCAGCTTCTTATTAAAGGTCTTCCTCCTCTCTTCAGCCTGCATGGAATAGTGTTGGACTGCTGCTTCTCTATCTAACTCCAGCCTCTCCAGATCCAAGATCCTTTCCTCTAACTTCTTATCTTGATTCTTCTCTTGATTGGCTACTAAAACACGCAAACTGGCCAGTTTCACCTCTATAGGAAGCAAAGCCTCTTGGCCATAGACGAGGTGAAATGGAGTATAGCCAAGTGAGGTTCTAAATGAAGTCCTGTAAGCCCAAAGAGCTGCATTCAATTTTTTATCCCAGTTCTTGGGGTGCATGTGTACCTGCTTGGTAATTATCTTACAAATCAGCCCATTCACTTTTTCGACCAAACCATTACACTGTGGATAGTAGGGAGTAGAATGCATGTGCTTGATTTTTAGCCTTTCCATTAGCTCTCCTACTAGGTTTGCCCTAAAACCAGGACTCCGATCAGAGATAATTTCCAAAGGTGTGCCAAACCTGCAACAGATATTTTCAAACACAAATTTTCCCACTTCTTGGGCTGTGATCCTACTAGTTGCTGAGGCCTCTGCCCACCTCCTCATGTAGTCCACTCCCATTATGATGTATTCCTTGCCAGATTGAGTTCGTGGGAGTGGCCCTATTGCATCAATCCCCCATTTCTCAAATGGGCCATATGTAGTTATGGGATTTTGTTCCTCATGCACTAGCTTCCTTGGTCCGGCCTTTTGGCAATCGTCACAAGTGCGGCACCAATGTTGCACATCTCGATGTAGACTAGGCCACACAAAACCGGCTTGGAGAATCTTCCTGCTGGTTATTTCTTAGGCAAAATGTCTGCCACAAACCCCTTCATGGCAGCTCTTAATCACATCTATAATCTCCTTTGCTGTTGGCACCCTTCTAAGCACTGCATCCTTTCCTTTGCAATACAACACATCATTTATCAAGCGGTATTTAGTGGCCTTAGTAGCTAGCCACCTTTTCTCACTCTTACTCATATGTGTAGGTGCCTCACCTTGCTCAAGAAAATAAAGCACATCTTGTAGTTGAAACTTACCATGAAACAAGGGAAGCTTTACTGCAATGATGCCCACCATTGCCTCTTTCAATTTTTCAGCTGCTAGAGCATCTGCGTCGCCATTTGTGTGCCTTGGCACAAAATAGATTTGGGCTTTCTGTAGCTTTCTCATGAGAGTTTTAGCTTTCTTCATTTTCACTGCTAAGTTATCATTTTTACAAGCCCAGATTCCTTTCATTTGCTTAACAATTAGCATAGAATCCCCAAAAACATTAAGTCGAGTGACACCATGTGAAAGACACCACCTCAAACCTAAAAGCAAGGCTTGATATTCTGCCTCATTGTTAGAATGGACATCCTCCAAGATGATACCTTCTCCATAAAGTTTGTCACCTTCGGGACTGAACACCACTATTCCTGCTGCCGCTCTGTCTTTAATACGCTTGTAGGCCCCATCGAAGTAGAGGGCATGGGCATTCTCCACCCGTGGCGGCTCCTCAAGAGGAGGTGTCTCCTCTTTTACCTTTCCCTTCTCCTTTTCCTTATTTTGATGGCATCTATGGGTCAACAAATCAGCTAGGCAAGCTCGAGTAGAATCCTCTACCTTGAAGGTGTAGTCAAACTCTTGGAGTTGTATCACCCACTTAGCGATTCTAGCTGAAACATCCATGTGCTGTAAGGCATAGGGAAAATGCTCTTCTGTCGTGATCACTGTGAATGGCCTAGGGAGAAGATAAGGACGAAACTTTCTTATAGCAAACATTAGAGACAAAACCATCACCTCGACCATCTTGTACCCTCGTTCTGATGCTGTCATTACTCTACTAGAAAAGTAAACCGGTCTCATTAATCTAGTTTTAGCATCTTTTTGTATTAGTGTTGCCCCTAGAGCATCTTCCCCAAAACTCGGATTGACAAAAAACTCCTGATCCCAACAAGGCTGTAAAATTATAGAAAGGGTGCTAAGAGCCTTCTTCACCTCGTGAAAGCACCTTTCGCTTTCGTCACTCCACAGGAGCTCCTCAGAGTGGGTTAGCTGTTGCAGTGGAAATATTAATTGGGAGAGGAGATGAATGAACCGCCCCATATATCACACCTTCTGAATGAAAGAGGTTAGTTGCTTCACAGAAGATGGTGATGGCACCGCCAATAGGGCCTTAACTTTGTTTGGATCTGCTTCAATGCCCCTCTCACTTACGACATGCCCTAACAAAGTTACATTGCTTTCGCCAATGCGACACTTCTCATGGTTTAACTGCCCCCCCATTTGTGCGAGTCGGTTGAAAGCTTCATCCACCTTCCCTAGATGTAGAGCCTTAGAACTATAAATACAAAAATCATCAATAAAGACCCTGATGGATTTCCCAAAATATGGCTGGAAGACATAATTCATGAATCGCTGGAAGGTAGCTGGGGCATTTGCTAATCCAAATGGCATTACTTTGTAAGCAAAACAACCCCAAGGTGTAATGAAGGTGGTCTTTTGTTGATCCTCCTCAGCTATTCGGATCTGGAAATAACCTGAATACCCATCACAAACAGTATATCTCTCATGCCCGGCCACCTCGTTGAGTATTTCATCCTGAAAGGGAAGAGGAAAGTGATCTCTCTTTGTTGCAGCATTTAGCGACTTGTAATCCACACAAATCCTCCATTTTCCATTCTTCTTGGGTATCACCACCACAGGTGAAACCCACTCTGAGTCCCCTATTGGATAGATGAAGCCTGCCTTCAAAAGTCGTTGCACCTCAGTGAGTAGAGCGTTTTGTTGAACTACTCCCAATCGTCGTAGTCGCTGCACCACTGGCCGTGCTTTCTCTTTTAGATTAATGTGATGTTGTACTACTGTCACACCTATGATGTGTTCATAATCAGAAATAAAAAGTGCAGAGTGTTTTATCACCACTTCCATGTAGGCTGCCTTCTCCTCAACTGATAGATCCTTAGCCAACATTTTTTCTAACCCCTCCTTCTCGACCTTTGGAAGTTGCTGCGGAATTTCACTACTAGAAGGTCCTTTTAATGTAATCCCCATCACTTCTAGAGAGCTTTCTTCCTCCTCATTAGAAGACTCTCCCTCTGTCATAGATGACCAACCCTCGCTGGAACTCCATTCATCAGCGGTGGTCTCTAACACAAGATCCTCCTGTCGGCCCTCCTTCATGTTGTAGATAGTGCTCTTCCATTTTTTATGCAGCCCCTTTTGTGGCCTTAGCTCTAAAGCCCCTATCTCCCAATCTTGTCTGGCTTTCATTCCCATTAGCCATGGTCGCCCAAGAATGAGCGGATAGCCGTCTCCCTTCACTGGCATCACATACATGTCAAGCTCCAATTGCACTCCACACACCTTTACCTTGACTTTCTTTATAACTCCCAAACAGTTTACTACTACATTGTTAGCCATTTTGGCCCCAAATTTAGTAGTTTCATTTACCTCTAATCCCAAACGATGCATCAACTTTTCCGTCATGACACAAATCTCTGCACCTCCATCCACATATGTCTTTGACACTCTCTGCCCATTGATTTCGGCTTCCACTAGAGGCACAATATCTTTCATCTTTCTAGCCTGGATTGCATTCACATGTCTATTCTTCATAGATCTAATGCTTACCATCTTTGACCATTGTCGCCGCACTGTTGGAGATAGATGTAGTAATTGTGGCCATGAAATTTTTGGCCCTTGATTCCTCACATCAGCAAGCAAATCATAAGCTCTAGTATCTTTACCCAGGGAAAAATCATCTAGCTCAATGTGTCGGCGTGAGCGAGCCCTCCTCTTTTTACTGTTGCGTATCTTTGCAGCCATTGATGACTCTGCCTCCTCTTCCATATTTTCAACCTCCTTTGGTGGTGTAGGCTCCATTCTCTCAATTCTCCGGGCTTTCTTCACCGGCATTGCTTCAACCTCTACTACTTTGGCCTTCCCTTTGACATCACTCTCATCTAAACTAATTATCCTAACATCATGATTCTCTGGTGGTTGGACAGGCAAGGGCGGCACCTCTGCAAGTGGTCGAGGATGCTGGAGAACTTGAACTGGTGGTAGAGGCCTTGGATTTGGTGGAACAAACCTTTCCCTAGGTGGTGTCACTTGTTGTCCCCTCCTTCTTGGTTGGAACCCATTTCCTGGAAAACGCCTAGGATGAGGGCAAAAGTACATACCATGGCCAATCTCCCCACAATTATAGCAAACATACTCTCTTTCTTGTCTCCTTGGACCTCGATTGCCTTCATTTATGAGGGGAGGGGGTCGTACTCCTTGCACCAAATTTAACGAAAGGCTTTCAAGTTGATTAGTAATGCGTTGTAGGATCTCTTGCTGTGGTATCTCCGGTTCAGGTGGGGCCTCTGCTATTTCTCTAGGCCTTGGCATGGTTGGTAAAACCTACATGGGCTCAACTCCCCCCTTCAACTGGGCTTGATACTTCAATTTTCTATCTTTCTCCCTCGCATAAGTGACTGATTCTTCATAGGATGTGGGAAACTTTCCTTTGACCTTCTCCCTTAGTAGAGGATGGAGTCTGGCTAGAAAACAATCTTTCTTAAGGCAATCAGGTACTCTTTCTCCCTCGGCTAAAGAGGCTGTCCATTTATCCCACAATTTTATAAACATGCCTTGATAGGCTTGGTACTCCCTTGCTATAGTTTGACGAAGATCTAAGAGCTATCTCCAAATATCTTCAGGTGGCTCTATATCTTGGTACTTGTGCATGAATGCGGTCTTGAGATCCTCCCCATTACCCTTTGTAGCCTCTGAGAGAGCTTGATACCACACTCGAGCATCACCCTTTAGAACTAAAAGAAAGGCCCGTACTTTGGTTGCTTCATCATCCCGGCCTGTGACTAGAAAGGCCATTTCTAAGTCATCCAAAAAGTCCAGAGATTTCTCCCCTTTGTGCCCAAAAAAACTTGGAAAAGCCATGATAAGAAGATGTTGATCTAGCTCAATACAAAATAAAGATGAACACGTCTAGGCCCAAGTCATATCTTATTAAGGGTAGAATAAATGGATTTACAGATGCATTAATCTCAGCAAGACGACGAGGGCCCAATAAGACCCTTATAATATTTTGAAACCTGAGATTTGTGCTAACAATTATCTGCACGGTTTGTCTAGCAAGTGGACGGATAGATCCGTACAAGTCCCTATGGTTCATGGGATACACTTAGAGTAGAATGAATATGTGTACATTAAAGGAGATGTTATAATCCAAAATAGGGAGTATTATGGGATCAGGAGACAACAAGATCTCTCTCAACCTCTCAGCTCCAAAATAGAAGACCAACCTTTGCTGAAAATATATCTTTCTACTAATGCACACATCCACCCGAATGTTTTGAACCGATTGAAAGTTGTAGAAAGTAGGAGTAGTCATTTATGCATTAACTACAAATTTACACTACAAACTTTCATGAAGCGTGTCGTTGAAGCTATGGCCTCTTAGATCCCACCATTCGAGAGATGCGAAGGATTTGCTCACCACTGATTAGCGTAGCTTTTGTGTGACCATCATCAGCCTTGTAAAGTTCATAGGCTTCGATAGCTATCTTTTCAATTACTTTGAGTCTTCTTGCTAGTAATAGTTGAAGCGCATCACCATATGTAGCCTCTCGCCAATATCGCACACCATTGATGTGTAACTCACCCTCCAAAAACTTGTTAATCCCCGAATTTGAAAGCGCCTTCACCACTTGAAGACGAAGCTCCGTAGGGAGTGTCTTTACACTAGACACCAAGCACTCAACACAATGCCTTGACCTAGAGACTTGATGAGAGCAAGATTTCTCATGAATCAAAGAAGGGTGTGTGTAATTAACTTGCTTTACCCGCATACGTGCCGTTTGTCGATAAAGATCCTTCTTCTCTTGAGCTTCTTTTGAAGACCATAGCGGTACTCTTGAGCGGTGAATCCCTTGAATAGGGTTTGATGAAGATTCCTCCTTAGTGATTTCTTGACACACACTCGTTGAAGAAGAGGACTCCTTAGATGTTTCTTTCTTCATGGAAGTTGTAGAGCGTAGCTTGAGAACTCCTCAGTGGGGGCACCAAAAATGAGGGCTGAAATGATGAACGGGTTGCCTCTTACCCATCCAACCTCCAATCCTCACTAAGAGAACTAAAGAGGGGCACCACCTAGCCAAAGGGAGGATGGGCTAGGACATCCCTTTTCTCAAAGAGAATCAAGAGAACCAAAACACAAATTTACAAGAGAGAATATATGTACTAGACACCATATTGGAATTTAAGAGAGAGAGATGAGAGAAGAGGGAGACAAGAGGAGAAGAGGTAGAAGAAACTTGCCATTATGCTACATGGAATGAGAAGATGAGAAGAGAGGGAGATAATATGAGAAGAGGTAGAGGAAGCTTGCCATTATACTACATAATAAAAGAACTTACTCATAGCTTACCTCAAAGAGATGAGGATATTCTAGAATGCTCTCATGGACTTGTCATTGTCCTTCCTCCCCCCTTCATTTTCCATGGGCTCTTTATATAGCCTCCATGAGGGATTAGATTAATCTAATCTTCTTGATTAACATAATCCTAGATGATGTATGGCATCTTTGAAAATATGGAGAGTAGTGGATGGGACAAGTCCCCACCTTGGTCATCATGCAAGAAGCCAAGGGTGGTGGTAGACAAAATAGAGAAATTAAGCTAGATTACAAGAGATGGGTGCCCAAAGCACATTATTATAATATATTTATAAGAAGGACAGAGTGGGAAGTTGGTGTGGTGAAAGAGAGAAGAAAATTGCATGTAGCCAGCAGTCTGCGCCTTTGTAACTTCAAATCCGTGAGGAATTTGAAAAAAGTTTCTTCTGCAACTTTGTAGACCAGGTCGAAACCGATGGGGCTTGACGAGAATTTTCTTGAAATTCGCTTGTTCTTGGGAGTTATTGAGATTATAAAAAACGGCTTTTAAAAGCTGCTTTGACTTTAGTCCCCCATATGTATATAAATACATATAAGCATGTGACAAAAGGGGTCCATGCTTGTAAGCTTTTGTGCAAAATCCAAATGACACCATGATGTGGATATTGACTTGTGTGCTAAGGTGAGGTGTCCTCTAATGATGGTGATAGATTCCAAATCTTAGTGATGCAGACGGAGCCCATGTGTAGTTGGAGGCTAGTCCTTTGAAAAAATCTATGCATTCACTCAACTCCTAGGTGTAATCCATTTTCATCTTCACTAAGATAACCATCCCTTTTACCCTTTACATTGACATGCCTTCTAAGAACTTGTTCCTCCCATTTGCTAGAGTTATCATAATCAAGAAGCAATGTAGCATACCTAGTGCTTGAAGAGTAAACCCAAAGTGATATGGTAAGCTCTTGATAGGGGCTTTGGCCAAATTTTTGTAGTAATAATCCGGGTTGTAAAAAACCCGGATCAACATCAACACATTTACATATGCATGTAAACTTTACAAAGATGTAAGTAAAGCCATAACTAAATACCGTATGCGAACAACCCTTAATGGTTTAAAACTTAAGGTTTTTAAGGTAGAACTAGTTTAGTTCTTATTCTATTCTTTCATTTCACACTTCCTCTCTTCATCTCTTTATATCCACCACATCCCTCCTACGTGCTACGATGGATACTCGTGCACACTTTGATGAGTGGATCCACGAGACTATCTTTGCCAACCAGGGTGATAAGATATTTCAAGTTTTCTCTAAGAACTTCAACCTTGAAAGCGTGCTCTCATGGCTAGATCCGCCCTTCAAGTTTTAGAAGACTTTATGAGCACCATTGCTACTTGCACATAGTCCATCAATGGATCCGACATGACTTGGGTGCCTTTGGAACAACTCATGGTATTTCAAGCAGGGAAGAATCACCAAAGTGGTGAATATGTGTCTAACCCCACGTGGATCCTTCGCACAAAGTATGCACTATTTCCATGGAAAGCGCACTAGGTACAACACCTTTGGATCTCGTGGAGTGTGATTGCACATTGGCAAGTTACCTCCTTGCGTTGGATACACCCCTAGAGAAGGAGAGCGATGAATATACAACTCCACAGGTTGTTGTTATCACATACATGGGAGAAGAACAGATTGAAGAGCTCATAAATGTTGAAGAGGAATATTAGGTCATGGCAGAGCAAGGGTTGGCTCTCATGGTGCCATGTTCTTCAGAACAGCCACATGTCGACAAACCCAACCTTGCCTCCTTGATGCCCATTGAAGTAGATGGTGTACAATACTTGCTTCTATCAAATGTGTTGCAATACTTGGAAATAAAGGAAGAAGAGTTGTTTTCCATCCTAGTCAAGGATTTGATGGAAGACCTGATCAATTATGATTACATGGATGTGCATTCGATGATGGTAGAGATTGGAAGATATGATGGCACAAGCTTAGATATAATGAGTGCCATCATAGCAGCACAGGAGCATATTACCTCAGTTTAAGAAGATTACATTGTGCTGAATGCTGAATTTGAAGCACTACAGCATGATCTGTTCGAACCACGGCCCCAGCTTCCTACTAAGGAGTTTGTAGATCCCTCTGCAGAAAGAGGTGCCTCGCTGACACAGGAGGAAATGAAGATACAAGATGATTTAGAGAATGTGAGATTTCTAACTACCATATATTTTTATGCGACAAAACTTGATAGTAGGGTGCATCGAATCCCTAGACGCCTGACTTTGGACACAGCTACAGGCACCATTTTTTTCCAAGATTTCACCAGTGGACTCTGGGGAACTCAACACACCCTATCGTCAAGTTTCATCACTTTTTGATAACTCTAGGTTAGTTGCTAAATATATTGTTTGATTTGACTTTGTCATTTAGGATATACTATATATAGATGAGTTTTTATCAAGGAAATGAGGACCTCAGCATGCGGATCAATGGAAGGATTCAGCTCTAAAGGAGTGCATTGGCAACCCTATTGTAGACTTGGTGGTCTTTCATAAGAAGTGCTCACCACAAGGGCAATAAATAATCATGAAAATTTGAGCTTTTGGACCTTTTTGAGTGATACCTGTTACATCTATCTTGGAGAAGGTGATGCTAATCAAGCTCAAAGCTTCTTTACTTGTTTGACCAAACGGGTGGTGGAGCAATGTGTGTGCTTGCTACATTAGGTGACCTTGCTAAAGTGTCAGATCCGCTTCTCTTGGAGAAAGAGCTGAAGGGGGAGCACATCATTTTTGAAGCAAAGAATGAACTTATATTTTTATCGAAAGTTGGCCCCCTCCTCTCCACCAATGAAAAAGCCAAGAAACAATTGAGAGTTTTTGTTGGCTATCGGCTTTTTGTATCTGCCATCACAATCAGCCATCGCATGTATTTTTCTTGATGAATATAAGATATTTTACTTTGTTCCTATAAATAAATATTTATTGATTAAATGTGTGGTTCGTGTAAGTGTGAAGATAATGTGCGGTACGTGAATGACACATTCGCATATGTTAACATAATTCAACATGTAGTACTGCACTTGCGATTGTGCATAAGCAATAACGTAACTTGTATCCATACATATTACTACTAATGGGTTTGTGCGTTAAACAAAAATTAAGAGTCCTGCATTTCAAGAAACAAAACAAAATAACTTTACTCGATTATTTGAATTCAGTACACATCGTATGAGATATTATGTATATATAAATAAATATTCCAACGTGGCAGAGTATATAAAATTTTTTGGCCTTCCAAGATGCTATGGTGCTATAACACTCATTACAAAACCTTGCATCATTAATCTCATAACCTATGGAAGAGTCCCCTTGCCATGTCAAAGCCAAATGATAAAGTTCATGTCTTTATCTATGATTATGACACGATTTGCATGGATGGCCACAAGCAGTGTATCATTGAACAAGTCGATGAGAAACCCCTCTGTAGCTATTTGTAGAGCCTCTATAACTGTAGTAGTCCACCTTCCTATTGGTGGACCATCCCACACTCGCGCCCAAAATCTTCCTATCCCTTTCAAATCCAAGTCTTGCATGACTTTTCGAACAACCTTATGAAAAGAAATTTTCAGGATGAAAAGCTCGTATATGCTTTGGATTCTCCTTATCTCTTGAAGGGCGCATACAATAGTTTTGCATTGGGACATAGTCATATGTCCAATGTATATAACCCTAAACTATAAGACTCATTCATATAGATGCACACTCTCTCCTTCTCTCTTAAACTATGAATTGCATTCACACTGAACACATTGTTCATCTTACTATCTTAACTCTTTTTGAACCCATTTGTTGCCTTGTTGAAGCCTTGCTTCTAGCCACTTGGCATGGTTTTCTTTAGCAATTGAGGCTTCATAACGCACTCTTTTAGTGACACGACTTGATTCCATCATGTCTGTAGCCGATTCATCAACAGTTTCATTTGCTCTCTTTTGCGAGAGTTTAGCTTTATCTGCTACTATAATCCTATACCACCAAGATAGCAATTGGATCATTGGATTACTATCATTCACCCCTCCACCATGATCGATTTTTCTTTTGTATGCACCACACGCTATCCAATGTGAATTTTCCATCCTTTGTGTGGACCAAATTCCGATGCTTTCCTTTTCTACAAAGTATGGACTATGTGCCTCAAGGATATGCTACAAAGACATAAATCACACTTGAGTAAAATTATTCTCAATAGTTTATACAATTCATATAATTTTAAAATATTAACTTAGTACGCACCATGTAATGTGTGATAGAGCTTTTGCCCTATGCTTTCACCATATTTTCGTAGAAGCTATGCACAGATCGATAAATTCTTACATGTCTTCATTGTTAAACACCATATTGCAAAGTAAGGGAGCCAATTTGTTAAGACTTATCCAAACCTTAGCTTTGGCCAACCTTGTTTTTCCTCCATTACTTTGATCGGGAACTGCAAAATGTAACTTTTTCTACCCATCGTAGTTCTTGTGCCTCTACGAACCATGATATTTCCTTCCTCATTGATGGGTGCTGAGAGAAACTTCCTAGCCTTTGCTCCTCCAAATCAAGGCTTTTTTGGCAAGTTACCATATTTTCCTAATCTCTTCTCATTTTTTTCAATCGTCACTTGATGCTTGTGTAGCCCAATTTCTGATAGCACTCGCTCCACATTCTTACACGTTGCAATGGCTTCTTTTTTTGGTTGCATCCTATAAGCAAAGCAAATGTATTCATATATAAGTTTCTCCATGATTCTAACAAAAGCATGTAATGAACAAATGTGAATATGATCCAATGGAATGTTGAATATGGGCTTCCAAGTGGGATCTTCTCTATTGCGCGTTGGTGAAGCACTTGTCACCCTTTGCCATTTCTTCTTTCCGTCCTTTCCTTCCACCCTCTTTGTCAAGCAATATAGGCATGAATTCTTTGTATTTGTACCATTTAAAGATTTCACACATACTTTTTAAAGTTTTCAAGTCTCCTGCAAGATGCCATTCAACCAAGTATTGACCATACCCTTTAATCGAGAGCATCTCACCATGTTCCTAACAATCGATGATGCTTGGAATGCTTGTGTGCATAAAGAACAACTCTAGCATCTCAAATGTTTCCTTAAGAACTTCAAATGCAGTGAGCCACCACACATAGCTCTCAGATTGAACACTAAAGTACCCTAGGTTGTTCTTGTTGAATTGTAAAGCTCTATTCATCAGAATTACACTAACTCTTTCAAGCTTTACTCCTTTGACAATCTCACTTTCATCTAAATTTATAACAAACTGCAATTTACCATTACATTCCTTGATAGACATATTGTAGTACATTACCATTGCCGACTGCACCTTGTACAAATCTAAATAGTAATTGTTGAGTTCGATGAACTTCACCTCATATGCATTTTTGGTCCCAACCTTTAGTGTTTCCATGCATTGAACATGCATGGAATCTCCTATCAGCTCCAAAACCTTTGTATTAAGTTGCCATTGGGCCTCTATTAACTTTGAAGATTGAGGAAGAGGCACAATTCAATTTCTCTTTAACACACGACCAAACCCAGCCTTCACAACTTTGAATAACTTTGAGTAAGTCGTTGTGCTAATACTGGTCCTATCACAAATAGATTGTGCATCCACAGCTGAGAACTCATTTGACACATGTTTTAATGTACACTCAATCACCTTTTCCTTCACAGCCTTACACTTAGGATTACTCAAAGCCTTTTCCAATGTACTTGCCTTCAACAATCTACTAATACATGATCCAACCTTACCCTCACCTAAGTTTTCTTTCTAAACTACCTTACATGCTTTGATACGTCGCTTCCACTGGCCGCTATTCACAATTAACTCATTGATTGGCATCTTCTTTCGTTTACACTCTTGTGTTAGCTTGTTGTTGATCTTTCTCAAGTCGTCCAATTTTGCATTTGCCTCCTCATATAAGACAACAATGTCATGGATAGTGACTTGCATTGAAATAATTTGATTGTTTTCTTAATTATAGTATCATTCAGCTGTATCACTTGTCATATGAGTTATTGTATATGAAGTTGATGTGCAACAATCACATCATGAAAATTTTTTATGGTTGCTTGGCAAGTTGTAAATACTTTGAACGCCTGATCATTGAGCCCCTTAGTGTAACCAAGCAACCCATTTTCACCCTCACACACATACTTCAGTAAATTTGTGATTCCTGAGAAAGTTGGAGGTCTATTATTTAAGGGGTCAATTGGGTAGATTCCCCCATCAACCCACAAGTCCACATGTTTCAATCCCATTTACCTATAACTTTGCAAAACCTAAGGGTTGACATTGGTACATTGGGTTCTTTTGAATAATGGGGCGTATTCAATCTCTACCTCAATATGCAACTCCTTCTTTCATGTATTCATTTTATTGTTAATAGAAACGGGGAGCCTACTTGGTTGTTACAAGAGGTAGAGTAGAGATGCATAAAGAGGCACAAAAAGGTACCAGGGGAAAGGAGGGTGTAAGTAATTCATTTTGTTAATGAAGGTTGCATAAACATAGAGAAGATGTCACAATAGAGACATGAGAGAGTATGGATATGGGAAAAAATAGCTCAGAGGGTAGGGATGTCCAAGATTTTTCATATTTTAGGCATTTATATTTTACCTCCAAAAACATTTCCAAAAAACACAAATTTTAACCAATTGGTTTTTTTTTAAACTAAAAGCTAGAATATAAAAAATCCCCAAAATATCTTAATAAAAGGAACTTTCAAAATTTTATTTCCCTTGTTCTCAATTAAAAAATCAATTATCTCGTATCTATTTACCATTTTGCATTGAAAACGAAGCACCATACTCCCATAACTAACTCCTTTTTTAATATAAAATTTGGTTGAAAAAAACTTCTTGAAAATGAGGAGAGAGAAAGAATCTAAGTATATCTTTGTAGATAATATAAAAAAGGCAAAACGAGATTGTAAAAGTGGAGAGAAAAGAGGATTATTTGACTATTATTCTCTCCACTTTTCCTTGTGTTAAGGAGGAGAGAGGGGAGGGGGGGGATTAAAAGGCCCATTTGTGAGTTCACACTTTTCCTAATGCCCTATATCATAGGAGTGCATATGAAAATAAAGGTGCTTGATGATAGTTTTGCTTATGCAAGAGTTAGAAGAAATGATAAGAGAAAAGCAGTCCAATTTCTTATTGTTTATGTTAATCTTCTTAAGAATTGAGATATGCCTTAAGAGTCTCCTTTGCCTCAAATGCAAGGGAATTCAAAAGCAGTCCAATTTCTTATTGTTTATGTTAATCTTCTTAGGAATTGAGATATGCCTTAAGAGTCTCCTTTGCCTCAAATGCAAGGGAATTCAAAGAATCAGATTTTCACGATGCACTACTCTAATGCGAGGCTACAATAGTACTGTTCGAAGGATATTCTTGCCTCTTGATGGAGCAAAGCATGTAGTTCTATTGGTTATTCTCAGTTTACAGAGCAAACATTTCATATTGGTTTCAATCTGTGAAATTTACATGCAAAGTTGAATGCATATCTATGAAACATGCTAACAGGAATTGAGAGGATTGGGGTTGTTAGCTGAAAATGAAGGCATTTCAAGCCTCTTTTATGGGCCAAATGTTACTGATACTATGGCTGAAATTTTAGCAACCATACTTGCAGAAAATGAGGATAAAAATAGAGTGTCATCAGTATTGTTTGCTCAACAAGAAGGATTACAATGAGATGAAGCAATTGTGGAGACAAAATATAAGATGGTTGACAAAAAGGCTAAACTAGTTGCTTTTCTGCTTCCATCGAATAGTGAGGGTCTATATGAGAAAGTGTCAAGGTAGCCAAGTTTACTAGATCCTAAAGATATAGATCATCAATTTACAGCTATACTAGATTTATGAGGCTACATTAGATGTGACAATGTCATAACTCTATGTGTCTACGAGTTAAAATGTTATAGGATCTCTAGTCCTATTGAGATTTCATGTGTTTGTCTATGAGATGTGTCAATTAGTTCCAAGATCTTTGTACTTGATTTGCCACTGCATGTCATGAGTTTTCAAAGTCGCGGTTCACATGTTAGATTAGACAAAATATGTCATCTACTCATTTTCTACCATCTAAGTGGCCAATATAGTGTCCATGATTAAAGTTTTAATGAAGTTTGATGTGACCATGGTCCCTAGGGTAGCCCCCTCTTTTTCCATTGGTGAATTTCTCGTTGTGCAAATTGGCACAAATAAATAGAGAAGCAAAAGGTAGTAGAACCCTCTCTTTCTTATGCTTTCTCATGCTACAAACTCACGAAAGATAAGAGAAAATAGGGCAAACATAGGGAAGAACTTTAGCATATTTGTGGATACGTGTACGTTTTAGATGTGGGTGAGATGGGGGACTATTTTATTATACTTATGTATAGGTTTGCAAGGTTGAAGTGCAAAATTAAGAGTTTGCAAGGGATTTTTTGCATTGATTTGAGTGCATTCTCTTCCATATTAAGTGCCCAAAAATAGGGTTTTTGTGGATAGATTTGGAACTCCTTTTCTCAAGAAGTTAGCAACATGCAATATACAAGTAGATCAAGAACAAGATGCCTAATTTTTGAATTATAATTCACAACACAATGTGCATATAGTAGTTGCACAAAGCAATTATATCAATTGTATTAATTCGTCATTTAAACCCATAAGCCAAGCATAATTCCATGCAAATATAACATTGGAATAGGTTGCCATGGTAAAACCATAAAGATTCTATTCTATTCTCACCATAAGAAAAGCATGCAATAAGAAGTGACAGGCCTTTGGGTCCAAAAGATGGGCTAGATGCCCAAGAGGAATGGGGAAATCCTACTGGTTAAGTGTCGCCCCAACACAAAACCACACCTCTTCCCACTTGTTAAGTACACATACATTGCATACCTCCTCACAACCCCTCAAGACTATCTTGCATGAGTATTCAATGAAGGGGAGAGTTGGGATCCACGGTTGAAAAGGCACCACCCGTCCCGTCCCAAAGAGATTTGGGACGTTGAAACAGACGTCTATGCATTTTATCGGTGCGGCCAAAATAAACTAGGCCAAAACAGTAAACTAAGGCCGAAAAGTAAACTAGGCTAGAAAATTGGGCGTTCCTTTTCGTTTTTCGAGATGAATCGTGGAATGGGTTATATTAAGGGCTATTGATGCAATTTGACTTTATTTAGCCTACTAGTCTATTGGTTTTATAGGTGCTACACTTTTAGTCCTTAAAAATTTCAGGGTTCTAGTTTACTAAAAGTAAACTAGGACAAAATGGTAAACTAAGACAGATGCGTGTGGGATAGTTTTGGGCAAAAGGGCTCGTAGAACAGTTTCATTCGAGTTTCTACAAATCTGGACGGGTTGGGAGGTTGAATACAAAGCAATAAGGTGAGCCTAAATGATTTATAATTTATGCGCTTATTGAAAAAAGATTGAGATGCACAAGTTCTTACACCATGGTATTTTGTGGTTTTGCTACTGGTTTGGATTGTTGGGAGATGCTTGCTCATTGCAATGCACTTGTTTCATATCTACTTTGCTAGATGATGGGCCATAATGGAGGAATTGTTAGTGACTTTGAATTCAAAGAATACTCCGAACATGATAATAGCAATCCATCGAGCGATGATCAAGATGTTACAGAGATTTTACAGTGCGGTGGTCAAAGGCCTAATGTAGCAACCCATGGTTCGTTGAGTCCATTTCTCTATGTGTCACCTAAATATTTCACATTTGACAGGGAAAGCTACAAGCTCATGGAGCTTGATATTGAAGCTATCATGGCAATAATAGTAGAGACCTTGAAAGCACATGATACAAGAGGCTTGCTTGATTTGAAAAGGTGGAGACGAATGAGGGATGACATGTGCTTGGTGCAAAATAAGGATGGTAGCAATCAATTATGCTTGAAATTGTCACCTTTTACAAAGTTTGCTTACATCGAAGGTTGGGAAGTTATTGTTCAAACGATTCATTGCCATGGCCCAGATGGACATCATCAAGGTGTTACTGCCACAATCGATGCAATCAAGCTAGAATGGTGCATTGACATGAGAAAGCATGGTATTCCTATTTCTTATGTGTGTGAGTTAGTGAATGCATGCGATTGTAAAAATGATAACAAGAAAATCACGTATGGTACCTCTCATCTTTTGCCTCGTGCTAAGAAGGACAACAAAATACAACCATGCAAAACAACTTTGACAAATAGGACCCATGTGGAGGAGAGCTTGATTGATATAAACATCAAGCACAAAGTCAGATTGGTTTCACTCTAAACCTCAAAGAACAATGCCATGCTCAACACAGGTGAAAGGACTAAATGAAAGGGAGATAATATCTGAAGATTGAGGAAATAAAAAAAGTGTGGCTGTCCATTCAAGGTGCATGTAGAGTACATTGATGGTGTGGATGAAGTGACCATTTTATTATGGGCAACTCATGATGGGCATATTCTTGGTACATGTGCAGACCTATATCACTTGCCTGTGCATCTGAGAGTCATTCAATGTTGCACAGATGACTTCTTTGATGTGGGCATATGTCGTCATGTCGCAAAGATGTCGGTTTCCAAGGAAAATTTTCATATACAAAACTCTACACTATTGGATCGGGTAACCTTTCTATTTTTCATGATCTCGAAGGAAGCTCAAATGTTTTCACATCAAATGCGCAACCAAGGTGAATTGCAAATAGCATATTTGTCTACAAATGTTTCTATGTATGTGAATCATACATTAATGGTCACAACCTTTTTTTGTGAATAGGAAAGCTCTTGAGTGATGATTGGACGAAAATGTATGCGGAGGCTCTAAAATTGAGGGCACAAAACAAGGTTTATGTATACAATTTAGGGTTATCATAAACACTTTGTATGCAGGAAAGATTGTTATCACAAATATCCAATGTGCTCACTATAAGATACTTGCATATGCATTTGTGCAGGTGTTGTATATACAACCTTATACTTCAAATGCATCAAATGAAAAGGATAGTCCATTCATTCTCATAATTGAAGATAAATGGATGTTAGAAATGGTAGTTCACTTCTCCCCACATAATGCATTGGCACTTGATATCACTTTCAAAACTAATGTATTTGGCCTTCTATTGTATGCCGCCATTTTACCAAACCAACATGGTAATGGGATTCCTATTTGGCTCATGTTATGTACAAATGACCCTGGTACAAGTCAAGAGAGACTGGCTTTGGAACTAACACTAAAGATGGTATTCTCTAAAATGAATGGCGTTCATCCTAAAGCCATTGTTATTGACAAATGTTCACAAGAGCTTGAAGCAATCTCAAAAATCGTTAGTGAAGATCCACATTACTTCAAGAAAGATCAACAAGGATGCAAAGTGCAAACTTCTTGCCATGTTCTCTTATGTTGCTTTCATGTCAAAAAAGCATGGGTGGAGAACTTACTTCCACAGATATGACTTTGTGATTTTAATATCATGCAAGTTTTGTTTTTGGTATGGAATTGATCTCTCTCATAATGAGGCAATGATATTTTTGTTATGGCATGCTTGTATAGGTTCCAGAAGGCATGAGAGATGTTATATATAGCTCAATGACGAGTTTGATGCATGCTTCTATGGAGGCAGAATGATGTGAAATATCAAGGGTTATTGCAACAATTATCCTCCCATCTAAATGTGCAATGCTACATGTCCAATGGATGGTGTGCAAAGACTTGCATATGGCGAAGAAGATGGCCTAGGTTTGGTCGTCTGTTCCAACATGGAAATGTGGATACAACAAATTTGGTTGAGAGGTTGCGGAAATATATCAAATATACTCTCTTGGATGCAAGAATAAATAGGACCATTTTAGACTTGCTTCATGCCCTTGTGGGGGACTCTCATACAGGGACTCCTATGGGAGGAACATTACTTGCTTTTTTCAAACAAAAGCAAGAAATAGGTAAATGTTGATCCCCAGTTATTCCTCTTTTTTACTGTTCAATGACTGTGCAATTAAATTTTTCAAGTTTTCCTTTTGTAGTGAACTCGGCTTGTTTTAGTATGTATGGTACAAGCAAGAGCCACACATCTAGATTGGCTGCAGGGGAGATGATATTACAAAGGTATAAGAAAGACCAATCAATTCTTCAAGTCATGAATGAGCTTTCAATGTTATTCAAAATACAAAGCACTTCTACTCCCTCTCAATGGTACAATGTGAATTTGCAATCCAACTACTGCGAATGCCTAAATTGGTCTTCACAATGCAAGCATTTATATGGCATTCGCCTTATACTGAAAGAGTACTTTCCGCAACTTCACTCCATTTTACCCATCATAGACAATGTGCATGCCTTGGAAGGCATGCCTATAATGCAAAAGGACAATGTTATGTTGGAGTGTGATGATCCAATTGATCCATGTCAAGAGGATTGTATTGGTGGGGACATAAGTACTTGCATTGCCGAATTGAATAGAATACTTAAAAAGATTGAAGATGGCCTTCGAATATGTACAAGAGACGTGAAGGAGGTAACCCTTCAACAACTACAAGTATCAAGAGATAATCTTTTGAATCAAATGGCTCCAAAAGAAATTGACATTCCCATTAGATGGGGCATAGGGCAAGTACAGGCAAGTGTCACACAAACAAGAAGTCTAGGGCATGGAAAGAAAGCAATAGATACAAGTGCACAAGATATCGATGACACATTATGCCAACTTGGCAAGCATGCACGTGTGACTGGTGTTTTGAGATGCAAGCACCAAAGAGGGAGAAGTCATGTGCGATTTCCAAATACACATCGTATTTATTGCCCTCATTGATGCAGCAAGATATTGTTGTTGGACCCTTCAGTTACATTGGCTTGCCACACATGCCATGCCTTACTTCCACTATCCCGAAGACACACCCCTGATTGTTCACATGCCAAACTCATTGGGAGGGTTGTGCAATTAGTTGATGCTGACCACACCTTCCATGCACATTCACCTCTTCTACCATGGGACCAGGTCTAGATGATGAGCAGCACCTTACTTTGTCTTTTTCAAATGGCCATGTGTTGGAAAACATTATTGCATCTAAATACCAAATGCTATTGATAGCTAATGTATAGCCATGACTATTATCTTACCAAAAAGACAAAATTTGTATCAATTTGATGTGCTTAATCTATTCTTGTTCCTGTTGTCTAGGCAGTTTCTTCTAAGTTTGGTGATCAGAACCTATATGCAACATGTTGTTAATGATTCATGAATTTATGCAAATAATCTCATCAAAAGTTTGTGATCCATTACTGTAATTTGGTGCTGATCAAATTGTTGTAATTATGGTTAGGGTAGTCTCTTGTGGGAGCCAGGGGGAGCAAGAGGGAGAGAACCTATTTAGTTACAAAAGCTCGAGAGACAGAGAGAGAGAGACAGAGAGAAGGAGGGAGAGAGAAGGAGAGGGAGAGAACCTGTTTAGTTACAAAAGCTAGAGAGACACAAAGAGAGAGACAGAGAGGAGGGAGAGAGAGATTAATTTGGTGCCTATTTCTTGAATATTCTTTCCAAACAAGCATATAACATCAAAACTTTCAAGTGCTTACTTCTCACATTGGTATGACAAAATAGTCCAACATGGTCCAGAAGGCATGCCATCATGTGTACTCATGTCTGACATAGCCACCTATGCATGTAGCATGTTTTAGTCTGGACCGGAATCACATTCGTACAAAGTCCCTTGATTGGATGCTGGTGTCAAACCATATCAGCATTGTCAGCTCAATGAACTCAATGAACTTGGCAATTTTCTGTTTACCTATTGAAGATAACCCCCAAAATAACATTAATGAGAGCAGTTATGGCTACTGATTTGCAATCTCTGACTATTGGAGGGCTCCTATATCATTCTGTGGATCCATGATTTTTTCTATAAGGATGTTCCAATGTTAGTGCATCTTCTAGTGGAGCTTGATGGATCTCTTGCAAATAGAATACCTGTCATCCATCCATTTGATACTGAATCAATGGGAAAGGGATCTTCATAGAGGGAGAAATTTGCAGATTTTGCTTAAAAACACACTTTTTCAGCAAAAAAGGGTAATCGAATGTTGTAGTGAACCTTACATGCAGAACTTCTCAGGAATATAAATGGCTAGCACATATGAGAGAAGATGGTAAGAAGAGAAGCAGCCATATAGAAAGAGAATGTTGCAAACTGCAACGTCACTTATTGACTGCTATGGCAGTCGTTTGTGTTGGATTGCTCTAAGTTAACCTCAAATGGGATGGATGGTTGTCAAACACCTTGAAAGGGACTACCACAAACTAGGAAAAATTATAGACTTAAAAAATACTACAATTTGCTACCATGAAAAGGAGCCACACACTTGGGAAGTGCTGAAAGCCACTATAGAAGCAAACAAGACTAGCCCAGAAGACTTCTGTCACGAAAAACACAGGTCTGGAATGCAACACTCCACTCCCACAAACAGTGATAGTTCACCTTTTGGTAAGCTCTGATACCATGATGGAAACAAGGATGCAAAGACTTGATAGCAAGAGCACAACATAAAGGAAAGAGTGAGGAAAACATAAATTGAGAGCTGACTACACTGTACAAAGGGGCTGTCTATATATAGGCAAAAATGCTAAAAAACATGTCAGAGCTGTTTGCATCCAGCCACCTGCCAGCACATGCATACATGTCTATCATCAGCAAACAAGTATGCAGAAGCATCTTCTTGATTTGTCTCCACTAGCATTACATATCTACCATAACGTCTTCTTGATTTGTCTCCAAATCAAAGCCATGGTCAGCATATCTTGAAATCAAAGCCATGTTCAGCAAAGCCTGAAACACCATCTGCAAACACACTTTCAAGTTGCATTTGTTGTAAGCTGTTCCATGCTTCAATATCATTCCCTTGTTAAGTATATCCTGCAATGACCGCATTCCACAAGACCACATCTCGAACTTGTAGTCCTGCCATGCTTTTGTTAGTGAGCCACGTTTCAGATAGACATCCACTCTCCAACCAACCCACATCTACTGCCAAATGGGATGTTCTTTTTCTAGTCCTCTCTTGGTGGTTAGCCAACCAAGTCCAGGAAGGCCTAGAAAACAACCAAGGCAGGGTGCTGCACACCAACTGTAGGTAATAAACTGTCGCATCCAAGTCATAGCCCTCAATAGGAATGCATAAGCACGTAAGGTAAGCACAACTGCAGCATAACCAAGTGTAGGCAACCGAGCAAGGAGACATAAGCTCCCACTAGCTAACAAGTCACAATAAAACTGAACAATTGGCCAAGGCATGCCATCATGCATACTCATGTCTGACATAGCCACATGCGTCAAAGGAGCATACCCCCAATAGGCATAAACTGGCATGTAGGACATGTCTCGTAGGGCCCTCGGAGAACTTCCATACACATAAACAAATGAGCAAAGGCTCAAGCCAAAAAAAAGAGGCATATTAGTGTCATTAACAATAGGTTGGCAAGACCGTAATCAGATCCAAGGCATTACCCAAATCAAATCAGCCCACATAGGTAAGCACTGCATATAGGCAGGCGCACAGAGCACGTAACAAGCATCCAAGCATGTAAGTGACCCTCTTAAACCTGCAAAAGAGCAATAGGCCTTCCATAGGCAGTGAAAAGAGAAGGTAGAGCACATAGGCGTCCCCAAAGTCAATAAACAATGCATGGGCAGTGTCCAAATATCATGCCAAGTGCCAAAGTTATACAAACATGCAAATGTCAAAGGCAACAAAAGCATAGACGAGGGATGGAAGCCCACGGTCTAATCATCCAAGCTCATCTGCAACCAAACCATAAAGCCCATAAAATCAATTTGCAATCCAAGCCAGGACAGGAAAGGTAAGATGCCAAGGGAGCAACTGCTATAATACATCCAAGACATCCCAGGGTCCAAGTCCACATAGGCATAATGCCTGAGCATATCCAAGGTCTAAGCGGCACAATCCAAAAGGCATCCAGGATCCATAATTGCATAGTGATGTCACACTCCAAAGTAGTTGGGCATGAAGCCAAATATCCATCATAAGGCAAACAAGTACATAGCACCCATCCAAGACATAAGATCCTGCCATGAGGAAGGCCCATAATCAAGCAATGACATAGAGCATAAGCTGTCAAGAATAGGCATGGGCTGCAACTAGGATGGGAAAAGTCACAAGGACTAGGCTCCAACATCAGCCCAAACCATTCATGAAGCACGATCAACCAGAGAGCACAGTCAGGAGACATAGACCGCATAGGCATCTTCAAGATCTTCATGTAAACCTATAAGTACAGTACCATAGCCAAGGTCACAGCCACCAAGCACTATTTCAATCCCAAATAGTCCCCAAATGCATATCAGAGTATGATCCATGTGGGAAGCATCAATACAACATGCATAACACCCAAAGCATAGAATGTAACCAATAGGCATGAAATATCCACTGAGAAGTACGATCAGCCCTGCTATAAACAACATGAAATCACTGTCCAAAAATGAGGAGGTAGTGGCTCAAATGAGCCCCAAAATCATATCCAAGTCATGTGGCATCATCCTCAAATGTTTAGCATCCAAGAGGCATAAGTATGCATCAAGTATCCACCTCGCAAGCATGATCCATGAGCATGTAACACAACCAAACATGTTCTGCCCTATAACATCAACCAAACCATTCATGAAGCATGATCAACCAGAGAGCACAGTCAGGAGACATAGACTGCATAAGCATCTTAAAGCTCTTCATGTAAACCTGCAAGTTCATTACCATAGCCAAGGTCACAATTACCAAGCACTATTTCAATCCCAAATAGTCCCCAAATGCATATCAGAGTATGATCCATGGGAAGCATCAATACATCATGCATAACACCCAAAGCATCGCATGTAACCAATAGGCATGAAATATCCATTGAGAAGTACGATCAGCCCTACTGTAAAAAGCATGAGATCACTGTCCAAAATTGAGGAGGTAGTGGCTCAAATCGACCCCAAAAGCATATCCAAGTCATGTGGCATCATCCCCAAATGTTCAGCATCCAAGGGCATAAGTATGCATCAAGTATCCACCTCGCAAGCATGATCCATGAGCATGTAACACAACCAAACATGTGTTGCCCTATAACACAACCAAGCATATATCTTGCAATGAGTGCATTCCACAAGACCACATCTCGAACTTGTAGCCTGTTAAAAGCGTGCCATGCTTCAACTAGTGAGCCACATTTTAGATAGACATCTACCAAAGTACTGCTGACATAAAGTTCTATTTCTGATCCTCTTTTCAAATTTTCAAAGTGTACTTTGTGGCTTGTTTCCAAGGATTCTATGGTGCCACAAGCCTTCAAAGTGTAGACAACTGTCGCAAAATCAAGAGATATGCCTTCCAGCTACATACATATCTTGCAATCAATGCTTTCCATGAGCATACATATCCAATGGATGGTTTATTAAACACCTAGCATGCTTCTCCAATGTCTGTTAGGGGTAAAGACACCTCCACCTAGCCGCCCGTGTATTACTACACTGACAGTACCCGCCACTGCACACTGCAGGTGGCAGGCACTCATCACATTCACTTAGTTTTTATTTTTTTAGTGATAGTTTGAATAAAGGAAGGCCCGGCCACATATTGTGGCTGTTGGAGTTTCCACTTTTGAGGCTCTTTCTCTTGGCTCTTTCTCTCCATCTGCCATAGCTCTCATCGCCAAGCTTCTTCCTCTTGGGTTCCACTTCCCTTTCAACTAGTATCAGAGCAAAGGCATTGAAGCTTGCCTGTCATTCTCTTCAGTTCGGATTTGAAGAGCTTCAACCCGACCTTCAATGGCAGCCATGGCACCTTCATTTACAGGTACGTTTTGATCTCATGTCTCCTCCTCGAGCCTGTGGACCTTCATTGGCTTCTTCACAGGCTGCATTGGAGGCCCCTCAACATTGCCAAGTGCCCCTGAGGCCTATTGAAGACCGCCCATCCCCTAGGAATAGCTAGCGTAAATTTTGGTACATTTTTAGGGGGCTAGGCTGACCTGCTCCTAGCATTTTCCTACTCTTCCTCGACTTCTTGACACTCTTGGCAACCTTCTCGATCATTATTGGACTCCCCAGAATTAGTGCTTGGCTCTTAGTGATTGATTCAAGTGCTTCCCCCTTCATCACTTGCTGTATATACAGTCCCATGACTGTCAAAACAGGGTAGCACTTGACATTTAATGTTTAATGCTTCTTGGCATTGTCCGTTTGATGCTTATTGATGCCCAGATGTTATGGGATGCTATATCTATGCTTTAGGAATGGTTTGGAGAAAATTTGAGCACCGTTTGAGTTTCATTTAATAGTAAATTGCTTGCTGTAATACAGTGGGCTGAAGCTCATTTACTTGGTGTAACATGTCCCCTTGTCCACTTGTAGGACACGTCTTAGCAGTCCATCGGGAAGAGATTCTAGAAAGCGCCGCCCGGCACTCACAAGGAATGTCATGGGGTTTGCAATCTAGGTCTTCCCGAGTCTGCCACGAAGCAGAAGCATTCCGGGCATTCCCACTTCGGACCGACCTGAATTAGGGTTTACCTAATGGTCAAGTTATTATGAGGTAGCTACTAGCATCGAGCTCCAAACGAACTACTTTGCGCAAAAACATCAGGGTCGAAGCGAATTTATACTGCACTTGGTCCAAGGAGGATGGGAAACGAGAGGGATGCAAAGCTCGACCTCTCTGCCTGTAAGGCATAGTCCCATTCTGTTCCCCGAAAATAGCATAAATCGGGACTCTAGCTTTATAGATTCTAGGTCATTGTTACCTCGCTGCCAAATCCTTTGAGAAAAGTTCCCGGCCAAGTGGGACCACCCTTCCGTAGGACGGACCCAGAGTCACGTCCACCGCACTTTCCTCGGGTTGCTTTAGTTATCTAATTACCTACCATATTTAGTTTGACAAGCAAAAACAGCTTCCTTAATTAGCCAATTAATCACCGGTTCCTTCACGTAACTTAGGAACTGACACAAAAAAACATTGTCAAGCAAGTTCCTTTTTCAACATTTGATCTTTATTTATCAGTCTTTGGAATACATCAAGTAAACCTGCGCGAAGGCTATTCTAGCAATCCTCAAGGATCGCTATTCCAAGTTCTGCTAGTTGACTAGTATGCGGGCCTCGAGATCCCATCTCGAGTCACCTCAGCCGCTTGTGCAAGATCCGGAGGCAAGGGATTTATGGCAAGAGCCTCCTTGGCACCCAAGTGTTGTCATGCTCCAAGTAGCACCCACGGAGAGACCTCTCGTGGTGGGTTCGGTCCTCGTGCCCAGCGCGGCTAACAACCCCCTTGGATAGGGTAAGGCAAACAGTCAGAGGTAACTGATATTGCCTCTCCCTCCAGGCTCTTAACCTGAAGCATTAGATGTTTTTTCTGAATTAGTTCCTTGAGCAAAGAAGTACAAACAGTGTCCCTATGTGTGTACAATCAAGAACATTCCAGTGGTCGTTTGTATGACCAACTGCTAAGGTGTGATTCCTTCTTCCCAAATGCCTCCAACATTTGATCCTGGATCAACCGCGGCTTGGCAAGATCCCAGGGGTTTCATAAGCTGAGTTGCTTGTTTACCCTCTTTCCTTGGGTTAGGGTTTATACCCTCTTGACCCGAATTGTCAATACCTTAGGTTTGCTTATATTAAGGTCAATAAATCCTGGGCAACCTCGTCGCCCTAACTTAATTGGTCAACTACTTTCTTGGCAAATTCATAACTTCCCTAGCTTGGCAAATTAATCCCAAGGAAGAGTGATGTAGCAAGATGACTACTCATCTTCCAGAAAATTAAACTTGTACTTAGAACTCGCCAAACTTGGTCTAAGGAATGGCAATAATATTTTGTGATTCAGACACAAGATCATCGGACGTTGCAGATTGTTGCACGAGATAGGTGTCAATACCTAACTTGTGGGGACTATATCTTCCTTCGTACGGTATTTCTTGATCAAGAATACCTTTGACCAAGATATGGGGTTTGGGAGTCTTCTTGACCCAATCCAACCCCTAGCCCTACTAGGCCAAAAAATGCTTTGGCCCTAGGGTCCCTAAAATACCTTGTGGGAGTCTAGCATTTGGTCAACTGACCCTTAGGGTGAGAACCCTAGATCATTCTTGCACGGCGATTAAATAATCCTAACATTTCATAGATGTGGGTAGGACCTTTAGGATAGAAAATATTAAATCAGCATCCTAAGTGCGATATTAGGCAGAATTTTATCATAGCTTAACCCTACCTAGCACATTGAGGTGATCGTCATATGCTAAGTAATCATACCTTTATGATTCTCATGTAAGCTATTCAATTATACACAAATTACTTAGTTGATCTAACCAACCCACAATTTAAGATGATCTTCCCTTTTAGAAATGCAAATACTTTCTTCTAAATTTGCAAGTACTTTCCCCTAAGAGATGTAAGTAACTGCAAGATAGATGAGATGCATCATTCCATAAAATTTCGAGACCATAGACCTTTTTTTTTGCCTTTATACAACTATAGGATCTACAGTTATATTTTCTTTTCCTTTTACTATGCGAAATTCAATACAACATATAGACCCAATAGCAACGTTTAAAGCGACGGAATTATTCATGAAAAAAATTACCCCCGTCATCGCTATTCGCGTCGCTATTAGCGTCGCGATCAATTCGTCACTATTAGCATCGCTAATTGGTTAGCGACGCAAGTAGAGACGCATATAGCGTCACAAATAGCGATGATAATAGCGACGCTAATAGCGAGGGTTGCAGAGTAAATTTGTGACGCAAATAGCGAGGGTTACAGAGGAAAAAGAAAATAGGTGGCAAGGCATGGAGCCCTGCCACCCTTCTAGCTATATGCACTAAATATTCTTGCATAATTCATTTGCCAATGTCAGCTACATCTAATGTCTAAATATTGTGTATCAGATTATTTAAAAAAATTGAATCCTTTGATTGCAAAAGCAAGATATAATTAATTCGAAAAGGTATTTTGCAAGGAGCTTTTTCATCACTTACTTAGGCCCGAGAAGAAAAAGAGATTGTGATTACAAAAGCTAGATATAATCAATTCGAAAAAGTATTACTCAAGGAGCTTTTTTATCACTTGTTAGGCCCAAGAAGAAGAGCTTCACTTCAAGCTTTCATTATAGTCAGGACCCTGAGGTATGAATAAGTCCCATTGATCTTCTGCTCACTCCAGCTTATTCCAAAATTGTTCAAGTCTTTTTGGGGGAGCATTTGGACATCTGTAAGAGTTATACCCTGGTGTTGGAGCTAGAAACCCTTATATAGAGACTGGTAGTGTCTCTAAGCTCTACTTCTTCCTTTTTGTTTTTACCTATGTCTAAGTCATCTTCTATCTCTTATTTCTTATCTTCACCCTCAATCTCAATGGATGGAGGTGTTTTAAGATCAAAAGAATCAAGCTCATCCTCCCCCTTCTCAAACTCCATTTCTTGAGCCCAGATTAGTTACTATACTCCAAGTAGATCCATGTGTAACGTATCCACTAGAATCATCCAGGACACGTCTTAGCAATCCATCGGAAAGGATGTCTAGAAAACTCCGCCCGACACTCCCATGGAATGTTACGGGTTTTGCAATCTAGGTCTTCCCATGTCTGCCATGTAGCGGAAGTATCCTGGCTGTTTCCCACTTAGGATCGACCGGAATTAGGGTTTTCCTATTTGGTCATTAGCTAACAGCAACTAGCGTCAGACCCGAGCGAACTACTTTACGCAGAAACGCCAGGTCCGAAGCGGATTCACGTTGCACTTGGTTCAAGGAGAATGGGAAACGAGAGGGATGCAAGGCTCAACCTCTCTGCCATAAGGCATAGTCCCATTCCGTTCCCCTAAAACAGCGTAAATCGGGTAAGACGTAACTCTAGGTCATCGCTCTCATTATTTGTTTTGATAATGATGATCATCCCGCTGTTCTTCGAGATTTTTGAGAAAACTTCCCGGCTAACCGGGACCACCCAACCGTAGGACGGACCCATGGCCCATCCTCCGCACTTTCCTCAGTTTGTTTTAGTTATGTAATTATCTAACACATTAATTTGACATATAACAATCAGCTTCTTTAATTACTCCTGTTAAGCACTGGTTCCTTCACGTAATCTTATCACGTGACATAGAAAAACAATATCAGACAAATTCTTTATTATCATTTCATCATTTTATCTTTGAAATACAAGGAGTTTTGCCCGTAGGCTTGTCCATAATCCGCCCGAAGGCTATCCAGTAATCCACAGGGATCACTATTCCAAGCTTCCGCCCATAAACTAGTATGCGGGCCTCGAGATCCAATCCCGAGTCACGTTAGCCTCTTGTGCAGGACCCGGAAGGCGAGGGATTTACGGCCAGAGCCCCCCTGGCACCCAAGCGTCCTCCTGCTCCAAGTAGAGCTCAACGGAAAGACCTCTTGCGGCGGGTTCGGTCCACGTTCCCGGCGCGGTCAACAACCCCCTTGGTTAGGGTCAGGCAGGCAGTCGAGGGTAACTGAAGCTGCCTCTCCCTTCAGGCCTTCAACCTGAAGCATTAGATATCATTTCATCCTTTAGTTCTTTGAGCAAACAATGCAAACAGTGCTTTCTAAACTGTTACAAGCACAATCAATTCCAGTGGTCGTTTATTTGGCCAACTGTCAAGGAGTGAATCCTTCTCTCCGAATGCATCCAGCATTCGATCCGGGATCAATTGCGACTTGGCAAGATCCCCAAGGGTTTGTTTGTTCACCCTTTTGTCCTTGGGTTAGGGCCATACCCTGTTAACCCAACTTAACCAATACCTTAGGTTTTATTAACAGTAAATCCTGGCGACCATGTCACTTTAATTTATTGATTGATCATTTGCTTCCAAGCAAATACCTAACTTCCCTTTACTTGGCAATTTTTCCCAAGAAATGTGATATAACAGGATGACTACTCATCCTCTTGCAAGTTAAACTTGCGCACTCATTTCAAGAAATGGCAAAACTCTCTTGTGAACAAACCACAAGTCTATGCGACGTTGCAACTTATTGCACAAGTTTCGCATCTATTCCATGGGATCATTTCACCCATTGAATGGTGTTTTTTGGTCACGGAATTATCTCCAGACAAGAAGCAGGGTTTGGGGTGTCTTCTTACCCAACCCATTCCTAATTACACTAGGCCGACCACGGTCCTAGGAATTCCAACTCAATCCGAGTTTCATCATTTGAACGAGTGACCCTTAGGGTAGAAACCTTAGATCGTTTCTTGCAAGCCCGTCCAATTGTCCCTACATTCCGTGAATGTGGGTAGGACCTTTGGGTATGAGGGTTTCGACTTGGCAACAAGTGTGAAACTAGGTCAAGTCCTTAACGTGCTAAACCCTAGTTAGCACTTGGAGTATTTATTGTATTGATTGAACCATCATATGCGAATACTTTGCAGTTTAAGTGATTTAGGTATTCGAGTTTACTTGTCTTGCGATAAGGACGAACCATTCCTAGAGATGTTTACTTGATCTAAAAGGGGAAAACTAGTTGCATTTTGTCACAATTTACGTAAGCACACGATTCATTGCTTTTACGTACGACTAGATTCACAATCCCTAACTTTTCTTGTTAAGGCCAAAAGGCATGTTAAATTTCGGCATAACTTCCATTGATCCTACTAGGACTTGCATTCACGAATCATGCTCACAATTCTTTTTCTAAGCTTTTTAAGATTTCATGCTTAATGAACCATGCAACCTTTCCCTAACTACATCTCTTGATGAATGAAATTCTTACGTACGATGAATGTGCAACATGCAATCCTTTCCTAACTACACGTAGTTAAATGAGATTCATGCCAATTGAAGCTAGAGTTAACCTATTTAATGCAGCCCTTAGAATTATTTCCATGCTTTGCTATTTCCTACGGGTGATAACGACTTCCTTAATGAATCATTACCAAGAAGATTTATCTAAAAATGTGACATGCCATTAATCTTTCCATGCCTAGTAAAAGGTGTACCTCAATAATTTCAACCTTGTAATGAGGCAATAGTTGTCCTAGGCTCGTCACTTTTGAATGCACAAAAGGAAACTTACTGGTAAGGTCCTAAAAATGCATAGACACCTTATGCTCAAATGATCAATTTTCATATCTTCAGCTAATTTTAGTAAATGTTCAAATAGCCAATTCATTTTCCAATTGCATTTAACTTGACTAGTTGAATTTGAACATGCATGAGTGCTTCCTAATCCATGAAGTTATCGTGACTAATTCAATACTTTTGTGTGGAATCCAAATAGATAAAACCTAGACTTGTGGACTCCGGGAAATATCCACGTAAATACTAGGAGAAGATCCTCCCACAGGCGCATCTTGTGACTTTTTAGGGGCCATTGTAGGCGTGATTTTGGCTTCCGATTTGCCTTCGCGGTCTATAAATTTACTCGCCTTGGTATGCAGCCTCAAGATCTTGCCCTTCTCCCTTGTACGCAGGAGATACCTTCATGGAACTTCGGATCTTTAAAAGGCCGGCCTGTGAGACTTGGGCCTATGGGATTTGGGTATATGGGATTTGGAGCTTATGGAAGGCCTTAGGATTCGGAGCTTAGGCCTTCTTTCTTTCGGAAAAAGAGAGGGTTCGTGAAAGGGATCTTGTGATGGACCTTGCAGGAGTGGAGACTTTAAATCTGGCCCTAGGGGGCTTATGGGAGATTTGGTAGAAAGGGCCTTATAGGCTTCCTCTTCAAAGCTAGGGGAAAAATGGACTTATGGAGGATCTATGTGAAAGGGCGTTAAGGAACCCTCTTGTTCTCTACAAAGACCTCGGGGGGGAGGGGGGGGGGGGGGGAGAGAGGTTGATAGGGATGGGGTTATGGGGGAAATGTAGTGGGAAGGGGGCTTTAAATCCCGAGCCTAGGAGGCTTATGGGTGATTGGTGGGAAGGGGGCTTAGGGAAGTCCCCTTAGAAGCTTCCTAAAGAAGCTTCTATGAAGCTTCTAAAGCGTGCAGACATGGGAAGAGGGAGAATAATGGCTACGTGGATGACAGTGATTGGAAGGCCTTGATGGCAGTCGTCAAGTGGGATGGCGTCAGCGAATTCAGCCGACAGCGTGGCGTCTCGGCGATGGCAGCAGCGGCCTCCGGTACAAGTGGCGGCCCTTCACGAATTGGTGGTGGCTCCTTCTACAGCACGACGGCTCAACTTCATTCTCCTCCCACGTAGCACTCAGCTTCCCCTCCTCTAGGACGTCTTCTACAGGCTACACGGCCTCTCTCCTCCTTCTCTGGTAGCCTCTTCATGCTCCCTCTACTCATGACGATGGCGGCCCGTACTCCCTCCTTTTTGTCCGTCTTCACCCTCTCTCACGGCCAGCAAAATGGCACAGCTCTCCACGGCAGCCTTTCCCCCTCCCTCTTACGCCCATGGCACAGGGCTTTTATAGGTGAGGGGAGGGGGATTCCCCTCCCCCACGCAGCATCCTGCATGGGTCCACCCCTTGTACGAGCTCCAGCGGCGAGCTTAGTCATCCGCGCCTCACTCCCTTCCCTCCAACACGGCCTTCGACTGGGGGAAAGAAGGCTAATAATTTTTATAAAGAAATTAAAAAGCCATATATCCATCCATTACCCCTTTTGCCTCCTACCAAGAGGATGTTTCCCCGTAGGTGATGCGGATTTTGATCCTCGGTCCCGGTTGACCGATGCGGAGTACTCCTTTGCGTACGGTCATAAATCAACTACCGGAAATGGAGATAATCTTTTCACGAATTTACGGTGTGCGGGAGGTTGGTCTAGTAATATTTTTATTCAAACGGAAATATTACATTCTCTCCCCCTTGGAGGAATCGAGATGTCCTCATCTCGAGATGAACTGGGGATATTGATGGTCGAGAGTGCTTTCATCCACCCAAGTGGCATCCTCGTCGGGATAATCTTACCACTGGATGAGGCATTGCTTCAAGGTTCTGGATCTCAGTTGTCTCTCACTAACATCTAAGATCCTGTCAGACTGTAGCTCAAGGACTCCTTGGCTAGGCATTACAACTTGTTGGTCATCGAGTACATGGTTAGGATTTTGGTACATACTTCTTTAATAGGCTAATATGGAATACATTATGAACCTTTAGGTTCTCAGGGAGTTGCAGTCTATAGGTAATAGGTCCTAGGCACTTGAGGATTTTGTATGGTCCACAATACCTTGGACTTAGCTTCTTGCAATCTCCTAAGGATAGAGAACTCTTTCTTTAGACATACGCAAATGAAGGCCATATCTCCTTCCTCGAAGATTCTATCTTGACGCCTCAAATCCGCGTATGCCTTTTGTCTATCCTTGGCGGCTTGGATGTCCTGTCTTAATGACTTTATTTGATTGTCCATCTCTTCCAACATCTGCCTTGAAGCTTCAACCCTCAAGGTTGGATTTGAGAAGTTTAGTGGACTTCGACAGTCATGACCATACAGTGCTTGGAAAGGGGTCATCTGAATGCTTCGTTGATAAGAAGCATTGTAGGCAAATTCCATCAAAGGTAAGTATTGAATCCACCATTTTGGTTCACGACTACAGTATGCCCTAAGCATATCCTTGATGACTTGATTGACTCGGTTTGTTTGGCCATCCGTTTGGGGATGGTAAGCTGTGCTAAAATAGAGTTGAGTCTCAATGGCTTCAAAGATAGCTCTCCAAAAGTGTGATGTGAAGAGAGATTCACGACCACTAATGATTCTTCTGGGTAGCCCATGTAGCTTGAATATCTCCTTGATAAACAACCTTGCAATGTTTGAGGCTTTATAGTTTGTCTTACCAGAATAAGGTATGCAACCTTAGCCAGCATGTCAACCACAACCATGATGGAGTGGTATCCTCCCTGAACTTGGGGTAGGCCAACAACAAAGTCCATACTGATGAATTTCCATTTCATTTGGGGAATATCAAGTGGTTGCAACTTCCCTGGCATTTTGACATGTTTGTCTTTGATACATTGACAAGACAAACACTCAGTAAAATATTTGAGAATGTCACCATTAAGCCTCTCCCAATGGTAGCTCTTCCTAACTGCATTGAGAGTCTTGGCATAACCAGGATGTCCTGAGAAAGGGGAATCATGAGCTTCCCACAATATCTTCTACTTAAGTGACTGGCTTGCTGGTATACATACTCTCGTCCTATAGTAGACAAGTCCACTATTGACAGAGAATTCATGATACTTAGCCTCTAGCTTTTGTTCCTGGTCCTTGATAGAGATTTCCCTTAGCATCCTTTGATAGGCTAGATCATGGCATCCTTCCTCTCCAGCTAGCTCAAGTATGGGGTTGTTCGGCATGGACATCGTTGTGGCTAGAGATCTAGCTATTGATGGATTTTGCAAGATTAGAGAATTAAGGAATGCCTTTCGACTGAGTGCATTAGCAACTACATACTCCTTTCCAGTTCGGTACTTGATCTTAAGGTCACACTCCTCCAGCACTTCAATCCACTGACATTGCCTCATGTTGAGCTTGTTCTAGGTAAAGTTCCACTTGAGACTTTTTATGATCAGTCACTAGTGTAAACTTGTTACCCAGCAGGTAGTGTCTCCAAAGCTTGACAACTAAAAGTTCAAGATCATGGGTAGCATAATTCTTCTCATGGCTCTTCAGTTTCTTGAAGATTATGCTATAGGATGACTTTCCTACATAAGCACACATCCTAAGGCAAGCATGCTAGTATCAGTTACTACCTCGAACTCCTTATTATGGTCTAGAAGTTTTAGGATCAGTGCTGATACCAAACTTTGCTTCAATCTTATCAAAGCTAGTTTGTTCGGTAGTTGACCAAGCAATGTTTGCTTCTTCAGTAAGTCTGTCAAAGGTGCTGCAATCAAAGCATAGTTTTTGATGAAGACCCTATACCATCTTGTCGATCCAAGAAAGCTGCATATTTCTTTGACAGTTGTTGGTATTTGGCCATCCTAGAACATTTCTAACTTAGGCCGGCTCCACTGAGATTCCTTCTGCTGATATGATGAATCCCAGATAACCAATCTGATGTTTGAGGAATGCACATTTCGTCATCTTAGCATACAGCTTGTGTGACCTCCTTGTCTTAAGGAAAATCCGAAGTTGGGTTCATGATCTCCTTCCTGTTTGGAATAGACTAGAGTGTCATCAAAGAAGACGAGCACGAAGTTATCAAGATATGGTCTAAAAGATATCCTTCATTATCCTATTGAGGGTGGCAAGCACATTCGTAAGCCCTAATGACATAACTAGAACTTAAAGTGTCCATATCTATTGTTGAAGGTCGTCTTTGGGATATCTTCTTCCTTGATTCTTATCTGATAGTAACCAGACCTAAGATAATCTTGGAGAAGTTCTTGGCACCCTGAAGACTATCAAGAAGCTCATCTATTCTAGGAACATGATATTTGTTCTTGATTGTTGATTGATTCAACCCACTGTAATCAATACATAGTCGAAGTGTTCCATCTTTCTTTTCTGGAACAGTACTGGTGCTTCCCAAGGTGAACTGCTAGGACGGATGTAGCCCTGATCTAGCAGTTGCTTGAGTTGTTCCTTTCAGCTCAATTGCTTCCGGTATAGACATTCTATAGGGTCTCTTCGTAATTGGCGCAGCTCCTATTACTAGTTTGATCTCATGATCTACTTCTCTTTGAAGCGGGAGTTCTGTTAACTTTTCAGGAACTACGTCCGCGTATTCCTTTAGCCAAGTGACCAAATCACTTTACTTCTTTATCAATAATCATAGTCAAGACAATCGTTGATTTTAAAAAAAAGTTTTATTCTATTCATATCAGCATAGCGTTTTCGAGGTACAATTATTTCTTGGGTCGATAGAACAAGCTGATACATTAATTTGAGGAGAATAAGATGTTGTTGCATTCAGTTACATGAACTGAGTAGTAGTACGGATTGGGGTCATCGATTTTCAGGAATCGATAGTTCATTGGAAGATTAGGGTATCTTTTTCTTTGATATCCATTCTTCTCATGACGTCCCAACACCTTGATTCGGTCAGCAGGGATTCTTCGAATCACTTCCCCGTACACATACTTATTTTGGTTAACCCTTCGACCTTCAACCTGTAGGGTCGCGTTTGTGTGAGCCTAAACAAAGATGAACAGCTTCACGATTTTCAAATCCTCCATCCACTTGATTCTCTTCAAGTTAATTTGAAGGTACGCAGGTCGATGGGCAGCTATGTAATAGATCCCTGAAACACCCATCCATCTCCATTCCACGTATACAGGTGATGGATTGTAAATGCGGTCTAGGATGTTCATCATCTCAACCCTTTGTCGATAATCCGTGGAATGCATCGCGGTCATAAACATGACTCGGAACACTAAAAACCTGTTCCATGCTTCATAATTCTGCAAGACAGCATTGAAAGTAAGGAAATGTTTGGGACAGTAACATTTGCTTTACTTCTTCTTATTAAAATTTCTTAAAAACAAGTCCTTTGTTGGTTCGCTCTGATACCAACTGTAATGTGTCCACTAGAATCATCCAGGACACATCTTAGCAGTCCATCGGAAAGGATGTCTAGAAAACTCCGCCCGGCACTCCCATGGAATGTTACGGGTTTTGCAATCTAGGTCTTCCCATGTCTGCCATGTAGCGGAAGTATCCTGGCCGTTTCCCACTTAGGATCGACCGGAATTAGGGTTTTCCTGTTTGGTCATTAGCTAACAGCAACTAGCGTCAGACCCGAGCGAACTACTTTACGCAGAAACGCCAGGTCTGAAGCGGATTCATGCTGCACTTGGTTCAAGGAGAATGGGAAACGAGAGGGATGCAAGGCTCAACCTCTCTGACATAAAGCATAGTCCCATTCCCTTCCCCTAAAACAGCGTAAATCGGGTAAGACGTAACTCTAGGTCATCGCTCTCATTATTTGTTTTGATAATGATGATCATCCCACTGTTCTTCGAGATTTTTGAGAAAAGTTCCCGGCTAACCGGGACCACCCAATCGTAGGACGGACCCATGGCCCATCCTCCGCACTTTCGTAACCCTATCACAAGTGAATTCAGAGTGAGCAAGGACATTATTTTTTATGAGATGAGTAACTCGTATACATCTACTAGTGATGCATTAGATGATGTTAATGAACATAATAGCTATATGCAGAAAGAAAAGCAAGAATCACGAAGCCTTAGTGGACTAGAAATATCATATGGTACTATACCTATAGTAGGTAAAGAGAAAGGGAACAAGAAAGTGTTAGATGGTAATGATGCATCTGCTACTACTCATTTGGGATTTGATGGAGATTTTAGTGGTTCAGAGAGTTTGGATGATGAGCTTGGTGTTCATTCAGTTAGGACACCAGGTGTAGAGAGAGCACATAGTAATGTAAAGGATCCATTGAGTGACTGAGTGGTATGTAGGTCTAGCATGGTCAGATACCCTATTAAAAGATTCATTTTTGGTTATGCAACTCACCATAATGCTTATATGGTGAAGGTAGATAAGGATATTGAGTCCACTTGTTTTGAGGATGCTGTTGATATGCTCATTAGGATGAAGCAATGGATGAGAAGATGGCTGCATCATCAGAAGCCAATAAGACTTGGGAATTTGGTATCCTTGCATAAGGGTAAGAAAGCTATTGGCTATAAGTAGGTTTACAAAATCAAGATGGTTCAGTTAGTAGATATAGGAATGCAATAATGGATGAGGAGATGGTTGCATTAGAAGCCAATAAGACTTGGGATTTGCATCCTTGCCCAAGGGAAAGAAATCTATTGGTGGCTGTAAGTGGGTTTACAAAATCAAGCATAATGCAAATGGTTTGGTTAGCAGGTATAAGACTAGGCTGGTTGCAAAAGGCTATGCTCAAACATATGGCATAGATTATGAAGAGACATTCAATCCAATTGCTAGGATGGGAATTGTTAGATTCATGATTACTTTGGCAATAGCCAAAGGTTGGAGTTTGCAGCAAATGGATGTTAAGAATGCCTTTTTGCATGGTGAATTCAAGAAGATGTGTATATGGAGTAGCCAGCAAGTTATGAGGATTTGTAGCATCCCACATATGTGCACAAGTTAAAAAAGGTGCTCTAAGGGACTGAAGCAAGTACCTAGAGCATGGTTTGACAAGATCAAAGAGTATCTTGTAAATATTGGATTCTATATTTCTGATATTGATCACTCACTTTATGTGAGAAAGGGAGATGCAGGTTTGGTCATCATAGTCATCTATGTGGATGACTTGATTATTACAGGTGACAGTGACAATGGGATTATTGAACTTTTTGAAGAAGTTTGAGATGAAGGATTTGGGTGAGCTAAGGTACTTTCTTGGTATTGAGCTGATCAGATGTGATGATGGTATATGGTTATCCAAAAGGTAGTATGGCTTGGATATGTTATCCAAGTATGATATGACAACATGTAAGCCTCTTTCAGTACCATTGGAGCAAAATGTGAAGTTAAGTTCTAACATTGGGGATGAGATAGAAGACCCTACTATGTTCAGGAGGAAAGTAGGGAGTCTGATTTACATGACTATCACATGGCCATTGGCCTTGTTAGTTAGTTTATGCAGATGCTTAGAAAGCCTCATTTGGATGCAGTTAGATGCATATTGAGGTATGTGAAGTCCACTTTACATTATGGAATTTTTTATGAGGAAGGTAAGAATGGATACATAGATGCAAATTGGGCTTGCAGCATGTTAGACAGTGAAAGGTGAGAAGGATCGAAGCTTGTACAGGAGAGCTATGGCGGGAGAGCAAGAGCAAGAGAGAGAGACTTACAATGTGGGAACTCCAATAGTCAGAATGTGTGACTGGCCTTCCCTTTATTCATATGTCACTAAAAGAATAAAGAATAAAGTGACGGTGATGGGCACCCGTCACCTACTGTGTGTAGGTGTGGGTACTGTCAGTGTAGTAATACACGGGCAGCTAGGTGAAGGCACCTTTACCCCCAACAACCTCCCACTTAAAAGGAAAATATGCCCCAATGAGGAGTGAAAAAGAAAAATAAAATGCATCACAACATGTACACATGTACAATAGGATGAGGAAAGACATCATCTCATCCCATGCCCATCAATCTCCTAAGGAAGGCAAAGCATGCCATAGAGAGGCTTTTGGTGAGTAGATCTGCAGGATTTTGGCAAGTCGAGATCTTGAAAAGGTCAATAGACTTGTCCTCAATGACCACACATATGAAGTGATACCTCACCTCAATGTGTTTCGTCTTCGCATGGAAGACTGAATTCTTGGTGGATTCTTGGCTAACTGAATAGCACTCATAGAATCTGAATGCAGTGTAAGGATAGCATCAATACTAAGGTCATGAACCAAACTACCTAGCCATATAGCCTCCTTGCAAGCCTCAGTGGTTGCAACATACTTGGACTCAGTGGTGGAAAGAGCCATACACTTCTGCACCCTAGAGATCCAAGAGATAGCACCTCCAACATAGGTGGACACATAGCCAGAAGTGGGCTTCCTACTATCTGCATGTCTTGCATAATCAAAGTCAGTGTGCCCCATAACTCCTGTATCTTGGCTGTCATAGCATATGCATATATCTGCAATGCCCTTCATGTACTTCATGATACCCTTCATGGCATCCCAATGCTTCTTGTCAGGTGTAGCCATATAGTGTGCCACAATACCAACTGCAAATGCAATATCTTGACGAGTGGCTATCATGGCATACATAAGACTACCCACTATGGATGCATAGGGAATCTTGGCTATCTCGGACTTTTTCTCATCTATTTGTAGACAATCGGCATGTGATACCTTCACATAAGAAGACAATGGATAGCCAATAGGCTTCATGTCCTGCATGCAAAAGCACTCAAGGACTTTATAAATGTACTCCCTCTATGACAAGTAGAGGAGTTCCTGATGCCTGTCGCGTCTAATGTGCATACCAAGTATGTGAGAGGCCTGTCCTAGATCCTTCATCTCAAATCTCTTTTTGAGCTGAGCCTTAAGAGCATCTAGCTCATCATGATCTTTCCTTGCTAATAGCATGTCATCCACATAGAGTACCAAAATAAGCAAAGATCCATCACGCGCTTTCTTTGTGTACAAGCATGGATCCATAGCACTACGGCTGTAGCCCTGTGATTGCATAAAAGCATCAAACTTGTGGTAACATTCCCTAGGTGGCTGCTTCAAGCCATAAAGACTTTTCTTCCACTAGGTGCTCCCTACCACGCTTTGCAAAGCCCTTAGGCTGCTCCATATAAATCTCATCATACAAGTCCCAATCTAAGAAAGCCATCTTGATATTCATCTGGTATAAGTCCAAGTCCAGATGTGCAACCAAAGCCAAGACTAAGCGTAGAGTGGTCATCTTTACCATAGGAGAGAAGACCTCATCAAAGTCAATACCATGCTCCTGCTTAAAACCCTTTGCTACCAATCTAGCCTTGTATGCCGGCTTGGGGTGTCCAGGGGTACTTTTGAGCTTGTACACCCACTTGCATGGTAGAGCCTTCTTGCCAGAAGGTAAGGAAACCAAATCCCAAGTTATATTCTTATGCAAGGAGTCTATCTCAGACTGCATAGCCCTCTCCTAGGAGTGACTGTCACCCCTGCGCATAGCCTCATCATAGGTGAGAGGCTCTCCTGCATTTGTAACCAAGACATAGTGCATGAAGGGTTTAAATCTGTCAAGTGGGCATCTATCTCTAGCGGACTACATGCTTTGTTACCTGCCCAACATTTTGTCCAACACCTTGGCCCTGAGCATCTGCTACTGCTGCAGGCTGTCCAACTGGCTGTATGGGAGCACATGGCTCCTCCTAAAATATAACCCTAAGTATCTCCACGACTCTCTCAAGCTGCCTATGCATCTTGTCTTCATGGAAGACTACATCATGGCTGTGGATGACTTTTCGCGCCTGCGAATCCCATAGATAGTAATCCATCTCTCCTGCATCTCCATAACGAAGGAATATGTATTTAACACTCTTAGGATCCAGCTTGTTTCGCTTGTCCTTGGGTACATGGAAAAATGCCTTGTTGAGATATTGAGCTCCACTCGTGATATGTCAGGGTGACCGCTGTGCATTTATGTCACCGACTTGTCAGTTGCAGATGCGGTTGGTACACCGCCCATGAATAATAGCTAGATGACAACTATCCTTATCTACTCTAGTTCGTGGCTCAGTTAGTATGCCACCTTAGTTATTTGAGTTTGGTTTGAGACCCATATATAGGGTTCTTCTATTTCTATGTACTCGAGTTCTTTTGGCTTACACAACTAAGAAGAGGAAAACTGTTTTCAGCCTCCACCTTTGTGTGTATTCCCCCATTGTGCAAGCAAGAAAACTACAAGTGAGACTCCTTCCTTCTCTCCCACAATCTTGACATGGTATCAGAGCCTTGCTCGTGGTAAGGAGCTCAAGAAAGCAAACCAAGCTCGCGGTGTTCTCGTAAGAGGAGCAGTGTTGCTTTCATTTTTCTGTTTTGGGAGCAAGTCTCTGCGGGTAGCACAGCCAGAAAGTGCAAGAGTACATTGTCTCAGATTGAGACAGCTGGAAAGTGCAAGAGTGCTCTATTTTTTTGATTTGAGACCATTTTGGAGCCTGTTTTGGAGGTGGAAGTTTTTTGCACGCACTCAGGAAAATGCCCAGTTTTATGCTGTGCGACCACTGTTCTATAGGTCGGTGAAAAGTTACTGTAGAAATTGCATCGTACGCCTGTGCGCAGAGACATTGGGAGTTACAGAATCATCCTTGTTGCCTGTTAATGCAAAATTGTCACTAGGAAGTGACTGTGTAGTCAAATACCACTTCTGTCAGTTTTGTAGATTTGCCCTTGTGAGACTGAAGCTGTGTTCTTTGCAGTGACAGAATTTTTTGCAGTGTTCTGTAATGGCGTCTCATTCTCTTTCACAGATTATCAATGAAAAGCTTGACAAGAACAACTTCCAAGCATGGAAGTTTAAAATGACGAATTTCCTTATGGGAAAAGGATATTGGGAATTCATTGCAGGAAATGAAGAAGAACCAGTTCTTCCTGATGTTCCCAATCAACAGCAAATGCAGGCATTTAAAGCATGGCATGAGAGAGCCAGGAAAGTTATGTACTGGCTGTCTATCAGCATTTCAGACTCTATGATTGTGCATATTCAAGATGCAAGTACGCCAAAGGAGGCATGGGATACTTTGTCAAAAATGTATAGCACAAATACGCAAGCCAGGAAAATGCAGCTCAAGCAAGAGTTGCACAATGTGCAAAGAGAAAATATGAGCATCAATGACTACCACATGAAGGTGAAGAAGATTGCAGATGCACTTGCTTCCATTGGGTCGCCAGTGGAAGATGATGATTTAGTTTCTGTGACCTTGAATGGTCTAGGAAAGGATTATGCACAGTTCCGAACATCCATTTCCGTCCGTGAAAGATTTCCTGATTTTGAGGAGTTGATTGCTCTTCTAATTTCTGAGAAGTAGAGAAATGGTGGTTCATCCTCTTCAGGAGAAACTTCAAAAGAAACTGTCTTCTACTCAAATGCTGGAAGAGGTAGAGGCAGAGGTAGAGGAGGCCGATTTGGAGGCCGTGGTAGAAATCAGAATATGCAGCAAACTCAAGAAAACCAGTCCTATGAAGGAGGACGTGGTAACTCTAGAGGCAGGGGGAGCCAAAGAGGTCGTGGTGGATGGCAAAGAGGCCAAAATGCAAACAGTAATGTTGAATGCTACTACTATGGTAAAATGGGTCATATGGCTAAAGACTGCTATAAAAAGCAGAATGACATCATGAATGGAAAACTGCAACAAGGGAATTATGCATCTTCTAGTAGACACGGTGATGACAGAAATGAGCATTTGTTTATGGTACAGCACATGAACAATTCTGTGACAAGTGCAGAAGAAAGCAATGATGTATGGTATGTTGACTCAGGTGCATCAAACCACATGACAGGTCATGTAGAATGGATGGATGATGCAAGGAAAATGGAAAAACCAGGATTTGTGGAGACTGGTGATGATACTGCACATCCTATTGTACAGATTGAAAAAATTCATTTGTCTATGCAGGATGGGAAAAAGAAATACCTGTCCGATGTATTTTATGTCCCAAATATCACCAAGAATCTGGTTTCTGTTGGTCAAATGGTTGAACAAGGCTTGCAGGTCAGATTTAATCCTCATGGATGCTTTGTTGAGGATATGAAAAATAAAGGTCGCTTGATAGCAAAAGGAAAGAAGAAGGGCAGAATGTTTACATTGGATGCAGACATGCCTGAATTGAGTGCAGCAATGTTTGCACATGGGACTGGTGTAGCTGTAGATATTAATATCTCGCATAAATGCATTGGTCATGTTAATGTACAGCGACTTAAATCAATGGAGGCCCAAAATGTTGTTGCAGGATTGCCTAAATTCAAGGTTGCAGAAATTCATAAGGTATGTGAAGCCTATCGATTTGGAAAACAAGCAAGGAAACCATTTCCTAGACATGTTCAAGAGAGTAAGAAGCCATTGGAATTAATCCACTCTGATGTATGGACTACTAAAGTTGCATCTCTTGGAGGCTGTCATTATTTTGTCACTTTTATTGACTATAGCAGAAAAGTTTGGGTGTATTTTATGAAAAAGAAAAGTGAAGTTTTTGGGCATTTCAAAACTCCTAAAGCTATGGTTGAAAAAGAAACAGGCCTGCAAATAAAATGCCTAAGTTCAGACGGAGGGGAGAGTACCTCTCAAATGAGTTTGCAAGGTTCCTGCAGGAGCATGGCATAAAGCAGCAATATTCATGCAGTCATACCCCACAACAAAATGGAATTTCAGAAAGGAAAAACAGGCATATTGGAGAGGTATCTCGTGCCATGCTCAACGAAAAATACTTGCCAGATTTTTACTGGGCTGAAGCAGTTGCTACAGTAGTCTACATAATGAACAAGACTCCCACTGCAACAATACATGGGATGACTCCAGAGAAGAGGTATACTGGTAGGAAACCAGATATTTCTCATTTGAAAATTTGTGGTTGCATTGCCTATGTACATGTGCCAGATGAGTTGAGATCCAAGTTGGATCCAAAAGCTGAGAAGTGCATCTTTATTGGTTACTCTCTGCAGCAGAAAGGGTATAGATGCTATAACCCTTCTACTCGTAAGTTTACAGTGAGCAGAGATGTTGTTTTTATGAGATGAGTAGCTGGTATAAGCCAGTAAATGTGATTGATGATGTAGATATACAAAATGGTAATGCTACACAGAATTCACAACAGCAGTCACAAAATATTAGTGGATGTGGAGCATCCTCTAGCAGTGGTTCACATTCTTCGCCATGGACAGGTAGATTGAGATCAGGAGAATCTTCTCAAAGGGACGCAGCAATGGCTGCATGTGAGGTAGCTTGGTTGCATAAGCTACTTTATGATATGCATCAGCATACAGATGGGCCAGTTGTCATTTATTGTGACAACATGAGTAGTATACACTTGGCAAATAACCCAGTCTATCATGCTAGAACAAAGCACATTGAGGTGCATTATCACTATGTGCGGGAGAGGGTTTTACTAGGTCTTATTGATCTAATTTATGTCAGCACAGAGGATCAGGTAGCTGACATATTCACGAAGGCATTGGGTGTAGAGAAGCTACGCAAGTTCAGAGACCTCTTTGGTGTGCAGGAATTGGGATTGAGCTCGAGGGGGAGTGTTGAGATATCGAGCTCCACTCGTGATATGCCAGGGTGACCGTTGTGCATTTATGTCACCAACTTGTCAGTTGCAGATGCGGTTGGTACGCCGCCCATGAATAATAGCTAGATGACAGATATCCTTATCTACTCTAGTTCGTGGCTCAGTTAGTATGCCACCTTAGTTATTTGAGTTTGGTTTGAGACCCATATATAGGGTTATTCTATTTCTGTGTACTCGAGTTCTTTTGGCTTACACAACTAAGAAGAGAAAAAGTGTTTTCAGCCTCCAGCTTTGTGTGTATTCCCCCATTGTGCAAGCAAGAAAGCTACAAGTGAGACTCCTTCCTTCTCTCCCACAATCTTGACATGCCTCACATCCAAAGACACATAAATGCGCATAAGAGGGAGGTTTTCTTGTCCATACCTTCTTTGCAACTTGGAAATCAATGGAACTACTATAGGGTGATCTATTAATGATATGCATGTTAGTCGTAACTACCTTAGCCCAAAAGTGCTGGGGTAGGCCTGCATGGCTAAGCATACCTGGGAAGCCTTTCTTGGATGGTCCTATTCATCCACTCAACCATACCATGTTGAGATATTTGCAATCACACCCACTATGGCCTCTTTGTATGAAGCAATTTCGGGACTAGGACATGCAGGTAGATTGAATCCCATATGCACAGAAAGGGAAACTGCTACCCATCCAACAAGTATAAAGCATTGTACTTGACTACCACTTTTACACACACATGATGAATGCAATATCATGATGCTTTACCATTTCAGTTAGTGTCTTGGTCATTGTCAGTATTATACACAAGATTGTGTTTATGAGTCCAAGTCTCAATCTTGAAACCTAATTCACTTGTGTAATAGGTTAAGTCTTGTTTATGTCATCATGAGCTTAATCTTCATCTTCGATTAACCATAGCCATTGCCATGATCTAGATCCCACACCTTTTAACATGGTATCAAAGCCTAGTTGGGCATGGCTTAGCTCAGCTTAGCTCTTATTTTCTCTCTCTCAATCAACTCTGGTCAAGTCAGTTCCAGCCCCATGACTTCATCTCTCAACTCTACCTTCACTTGAGCTTCCATGGCAGCCATAGCCAATTGCATCCTGTCAGCTTGAAGCTCTTATATCTCACTCGACAGGTCAAATCTCCTAGATCTTCCTTCTAGAAAAGTGTGTCCTACTTCTAGAGCTTCTTCTTGTTAGCTTAATCACTGACATCAGGTAACCATAGGCTCAACATTGTCAAAATACTTAGTCACTGCCATAGCTTGCAATTGTGACCTGCAGGACATACCCTGCTTGGAGTCCCTGGATCTCTCAATACAAAGCATATCTCCTCTTGCTTTCTTCTAGATGATCATTCCTCAACTCAAGGCACATCCTAAAATCACACAAATCATTGACATTACTGCTCCTTGGCCGTGGCATTATGAATTTTTTAGATCACTAACAAAAATGTGCATGTCTACATTTTGCCCTTCCGTGCGTGATCACCTATAACCAGTCTTCAAGATGCTCATATGGCTTTGACAGAGCATCAAGTTAGCTTCATTTTCGTAAAAAAAGTTTCAAAAAACATCAAGTATAGCTCCTGCAATGTCAAAAAAACCAAGGCACTATAAGAAACCCTAACTATGACTCCATAACCATTTTCACCTAAGCTCAAAAATATCATCATTTTCTCTCTCCAACCACCAGGAGAAACCCATTGCCACTCTGATCTATTGTCCCAGCATCAAATCAAGGAGGGGAAGGACCTAGAAAGATCGATGACCCCGAACTAAGAAGATTCAAGTTTGACATCAACTCAGACATAGTCTTTACATAGTGTGTTTTCACACTGTCATTACTTGTGTCTCTTGACACACTGTAATCTACTCTTCCATTGATAAAATCTAAGAATTTTGGAGTTGATTTGCTGCTGATCCTTGGTCATAATGATAAACAAGAAGATCTTAGTGCAGATGCAAAGCAACATTACTCTTGTTGCTCATTTGTAGTACATAGAAGTCTTGTTTGCATCACTTGCAGGTAATGTTGGAGCTACCTACACCAAAGAGCAATCAATGATATTATTTGAAGACCTTGAAGATGCTCCAAACACTTTACTCAACATGCCAAATAATGAGATGTCTTTTCTTGAGGGGGACATGGACATGAAGACTGAAGCTGCAAGCAAAGTGAAGAACAAGTACAAGATCAAAAAGAGTAAGCTGGACTACACCGACAAGAAGACCTACAATGAATTCAAGATCTATGTAAAAAGAAATGTTGAAAACTGCAAGGACCTCATAGTTCTTGTCCCAAATTTTTACTAACTTTTTTAGCCTTGTATTGCCTAGCCCAAAATGCTCCTATCATAAGCTTGTAAACTCCTCATGTAGCCTTGTACTATAGCCTTTGTACACTTTGTGAGGCCCCTGTTATAGCCTCTAGATGTCCACCATGTTTGTGATATCCAAACATAGCCTTTTCTGCAATAGCCTTTGGTTTTTTGCCATGTTTATGGTGTGTCCACACCCAATATGGCCTCTTTGTATGAGGCAATTCTGGGATTAGGACATGCAGGTAGATTGAATCCCATATGCATAGAAAGGGAAACTGCTACCCATCCAACAAGTATAAAGCATTGTACTTGACTACCACTTTTACACACATATGATGAATTCAATATCATGATGCTTTACCATTTCAATTAGTGTCTTGGTCATTGTCAGACTTATACACAAGATTGTGTTTATGAGTCCGTCTCAATCTTGGAACCTAATTCACTTGTGTAACATATCAAGTCTTGTCTATGTCATCATGAGCTTAATCTCCATCTTCGATCCACCATAGCCACTGCCATGCTCTAGATCCTAGGTCTTTTAACATATCATTCTAGGGAGGGGTGTAAGGGGTGCTCAGCTAACGCTTAATATCCCTCTCATCACATAATTTCTCAAAAGCACGTGATACATATTCACACCCATTATCTATCCTAAGGCATTTCAGCCTACGCCCAAACTAGTTTTTTGCTAAAGCAAGTCATCTCTGAAAAACTACTAATACATCGGACTTCTGCTTTATGGGATAAGCCCATACTTTATGTGAAAAATCATCTATGAAAGTAACAAAATACTTTGCACCACCCAAAGACTGATAGGGCATGGGCCCACAAACATCAGAATGTACCAAAGCCAAGGGCTCACTCATGTGTGACATACCAGACTTCTTATGTGTAGACCTAGTCTACCTACCATAAAAACAATGATCACAAGAATCAAAATGAGAATAGTAAAGGGGCAGTAAGTACTGCAAACTAGAAGGCATTTTCATTTCCTTCACAAACATGTGTCCCAAATGGGCATGCCAAAGAGATACATGAGGTAAGGACCCCACAAACAAAACGTGATCAATTGTAGATCCAAAAACAACTAAGGGGTAGAGACTGCCAGCCTTGGCACCTCTCGTAAGCACAAGCATGCCCCATGAGTAATCTTCTATGCAGAGTCTTCAAAAGATACATGATATCCTGTGTCATCAAGTTGTCTAGTGGACATGAGACTACGTGTCAATGCAGGTACATGACATACATCATGCATAACAAAAATGTTGCCACAAGGAAACTGTAGCCTAACATCACCAATGTTGACAATCTCAAGAGACCTATCATCACCCAAGCACACATAACCCGAAACAGAATGGTATGAATGGAACCACTCTCAGCAAGGTGTTACATGAAAGGATGCACTTGAGTCCAAGAGCCAACACTGTGCATACATAGAGTGTATATCTCTATGATCTATGAAACACTAGATGAAGCTATTGCAAGGATATAATCCCCATCACTATCCTCAGGCTGTATAACATTGATCTCTTCAATTTTAACACTTGACTTAGCAGGTACTATGCTGTGTGATCAGAAGACTTTTCCTGCACTTTCTCTTTTCCCTTGTCTTTATGCCTTTCATTTGCGCAATTCATGATACTATGGCATTATGTGGCCTTTCTTCCCACAATGATGACAAGTTAGATTTGCATTTCTCCCACAAGGCTTATTGCGTGACTTGCCACATGATTTGGATCAAGATTTTTTGTGAATCTCGTCCATAGCCATTATCATAGTCATTCTTTGCATTTCCATCATGTTGGCCTCTAAGTGTCAAAGCATGAGATACACAATGTTGAGATATCGAGCTCCACTCGTGATACGCCAGGGTGACCATTGTGTATTTATGTCACCGACTTGTCAGTTGCACATGCGGTTGGTACACCGCCCATGAATAATAGCTAGATGACAGCTATCCTTATCTACTCTAGTTCATGGCTCAGTTAGTAGGCCACCTTAGTTTGTTGAGTTTGGTTTGAGACCCATATATAGGGTTCTTCTATTTCTTTGTATTTGAGTTCTTTTGGCTTACACAACTAAGAAGAGGAAAACTGTTTTCAGCCTCCACCTTTGTGTGTATTCCCCCATTGTGCAAGCAAGAAAGCTACAAGTGAGACTCCTTCCTTCTCTCCCACAATCTTGACATGGTATCAGAGCCTTGTTCGTGGTAAGGAGCTCAAGAAAGCAAGCCAAGCTCGCGGTGTTCTGGTAAGAGGAGCAGTGTTGCTTTCATTTTCTATTTTGGGAGTAGATCTCTGCAGGTAGCACAGTCGGAAATTGCAAGAGTGCATTGTCTTAGGTTGAGACGCCCTTCGCGGTGAAGCAAGAGGGCAGTATATGTTGCGGCTAAGGGCTTTAGCCCTTGGTGACCCTGTTTTTTTTATTTGAGGCCATTTCAGGGCCTGTTTTGGAGGCGGAAGTTTTCTGCATGCACTCAGGAAAAGACCCTATTTTATGCTGTGCGACCACTATTCTACAGGTCAGTGAAAAGTTACTGTAGAAATTTCATCGTATGCTTGTGCGCAGAGACATTGGGAGTTACAGAATCATCCTTGGTTCCTGTATATGCAAAATCGTCACTAGGAAGTGACTGTGTGGTCAAATACCACTTTTGCCAATTTTGCAGATTTGCCCTTGTGAGGGTGAAGCTGTGTTTTTTGCAGTGACAGAATTTTTTGCAGTGTTCTGTAATGGCGTCTGATTCTCTCTCACAGATTGTAACTGAAAAGCTTGACAAGAACAACTTCCAAGCATGGAAGTTTAGAATGACAAATTTCCTTATGGAAAAAGGAAATTGGGAATTTGTTGCAGGAAATGAAGAAGAACCAGTTCTTCCTGATGTTCCCAATCAACAGCAAATGCAGGCATTCAAATCATGGCATGAGAGAGCCAGGAAAGTTATGTACTGGTTGTCTATTAGTATATCAGACTCTATGATTGTGCATATTCAGGATGCAAGTACGCCAAAGGAGGCATGGGATACTCTGTCAAAAATGTATAGCACAAATACGCAAGCCAGGAAAATGCAGCTCAAGCAAGAGTTGTATAATGTGCAAAGAGAAAGTATGAGCATCAATGACTACCACATGAAGGTGAAGAAGATTGCAGATGCACTTGCTTCCATTGGGTCGCCAGTGGAAGATGATGATTTAGTTTCTGTGACCTTGAATGGTCTAGGAAAGGATTATGCACAGTTTTGGACATCCATTTCAGTTCCTGAAAGATTTGCTGATTTTGAGGAGTTGATTGCTCTTCTAATTTCTAAGGTGCAAAGAAATGGTGGTGCATCCTCTTCAGGAGGAACTTCAAAAGAAAGTGTCTTCTACTCAAATGCTGGAAGAGGTAGAGGCAGAGGTAGAGGAGGCCGATTTGGAGGCCGTGGTAGAAATCAGAATATGCAGCAAACTCAAGAAAACCAGTCCTATGGAGGAGGATGTGGTAACTCTAGAGGCAGGGGGAGCCAAAGAGGTCGTGGTGGATGGCAAAGAGGCCAAAATGCAAACAGTAATGTTGAATGCTACTACTGTGGTAAAATAGGTCATATCGCTAAAGACTGCTATAAAAAGCAGAATGACATCATGAATGAAAAACTGCAACAAGGAATTATGCATCTTCTAGTAGACAGGGTGATGACAAAAATGAGCATTTGTTTATGGTGCAGCACCTGAACAATTCTGTGACAAGTGCAGAAGAAAGCAATGATGTATGGTATGTTGACTCAGGTGCATCAAACCACATGACAGGTCATGCAGAATGGATGGAGGATGCAAGGAAAATGGAAAAACCAGGATTTGTGGAGACTAGTGATGATACTGCACATCCTATTGTGCAGATTGAAAAAATTCCTTTGTCTATGCAGGATGGAAAAAAGAAATACTTGTCTGATGTATTTCATGTCCCGAATATCACCAAGAATCTGGTTTCTGTTGGTCAAATGGTTGAGCAGGGCTTGCAGGTCAGATTTAATCCTCATGGATGCTTTGTTGAGGATATAAAAAATAAAGGTCGCTTGATAGCAAATGGAAAGAAGAAGGGCAGAATGTTTACGTTGGATGCAGACATGTCTGAATTGAGTGCAGCAATGTTTGCACATGGGACCGGTGTAGTTGCAGATATTGATATCTGGCATAAACGCATTGGTCATGTTAATGTACAGCGACTTAAATCAATGCAGGCCCAAAATATTGTTGCAAGATTGCCTAAATTCAAGGTTGCAGAAATGCATAAGGTATGCGAAGCCTATCAGTTTGGAAAACAGGCAAGGAAACCATTTCCTAGACATGTTCAAGAGAGTAAGAAGCCATTGGAATTAATCCACTCTGATATGTGGACTACTAAAGCTGCATCTCTTGGAGGCTATCATTATTTTGTCACTTTTATTGATGACTATAGCAGAAAAGTTTGGGTGTATTTTATGAAAAAGAAAAGTGAAGTTTTTGGGCATTTCAAAACTCTTAAAGCTATGGTTGAAGAAGAAACAGGCCTGCAAATAAAATGCCTAAGGTCAGATGGAGGGGGAGAGTACCTCTCAAATGAGTTTGCAAGGTTCCTGCAGGAGCATGGCATAAAGTAGCAATATTCATGCAGTCATACCCCACAACAAAATGGAATTGCAGAAAGGAAAAACAGGCATATTGGAGAGGTATCTCGCGCCATGCTCAACGAAAAAGACTTGCCAGATTTTTACTGGGATGAAGCAGTTGCTACAGCAGTCTATATAATGAACAGGACTCCCACTGCAGCAATACATGGGATGACTCCAGAGGAGAGGTATACTGGTAGGAAACCAGATATTTCTCATTTGAAAATTTTTGGTTGCATTGCCTATGTACATGTGCCAGATGAGTTGAGATCCAAGTTGGATCCAAAAGCTGAGAAGTGCATCTTTATTGGTTACTCTCTGCAGCAGAAAGGGTATAGATGCTATAACCCTTCTACTCGTAAGTTTACAGTGAGCAGAGATGTTGTTTTTATGAGATGAGTAGCTGGTATAAGCCAGTAAATGTGATTGATGATGTAGATGCACAAAATGGTAATGCTACACAGAATTCACAACAGCAGTCACAAAATATTAGTGGACGTGGAGCATCCTCTAGCAGTGGTTCACATTCTTCGCCATGGACAGGTAGATTGAGATCAGGAGAATCTTCTCAAAGCAATGCAGATAGTGGTATGTAGGTATCACGAAAAGAAAAACAGAAGGTAGATCAGCCCATGGTTGATGTGAATGCAGGTCACTCTTATGTGGATGGTGAATCCAGTGGCTCAGAACAGAGCATTGATGATGAGTTGGGTATTCCTTCTATTGTTACACCTAGAGTAAGGAAGACCAGGGATGTTTTGAGAGCACCTTGGGAGTGAACCTACTTTGCGCAGGTCTACCAGAGCTAGGTATCCTGTGGATAGGCTGAAATATGATGGATTTACAGCCATTCACTATGCATATATGGTCAAAGTGTTACAGGAACCAGAACCCACCTCTTTTGAGCAAGCCATAGGAAAAGAAAAATGGGAGAAAGCCATGGATAAAGAAATGGATGCCTTGGAAGCAAATGCTATATGGGAATTGGTACCTTTGCCTAAAGATAAGAATGCAATTGGTTGTAAGTGGGTTTATAAGGTGAAGCACAATGCAGATGGTTCTATGAACAGATACAAGGCAAGTTTAGTAGTCAAGGGTATGCACAAACATATGGCATTGATTATGAAGAAACATTCATTCTGGTTGCAAGGATGGCAACCGTAAGAGCAGTCATTGCTATGGCTGCATCAAAGGAATTGTCTTTACATCAGATGGATGTAAAGAATGCCTTCTTGCATGGTGATTTGCAAGAAGAGGTATATATGGAGCAGCCACCAGGTTATGTGCATGTTGTTCATCCTGAGTTTGTTTGCAGGTTGAAGAAAGCATTGTATGGCTTGAAGCAAGCACCTAGAGCATGGTCTGACAAGATAGGACAGTATCTTGTCACTATTGGCTTTCAGATTTCCAAGGCAGATTTCTCACTTTATATGAGAAAAACAGAGAAAGGTATTATGCTACTTGTCATTTATGTTGATGATTTGATTATGACAGGTGACAGTGATGAAGATATCCTTCATGTGAAAATGCTATTGAAGCAGAAGTTTGAGATGAAGGATTTGGGAGAGCTGCGTTATTTATTGGGCATTGAGGTGATTAGATCACCAAGTGGGATACAGCTCTTGCAGAGACAGTATGGATTGGACATGCTGTCCAAATATGGGATGACAGGCTGTAAGCCTATTTCAGTTCCTTTGGAGCAGAATGTGAAGCTGAGCACAGATGTAGGTGAGCTTCTGGAAGACCCTACTATGTATAGATGCATAGTAGGAAGTTTGATTTATATGACTATTACCAGGCCAGATTTGAGCTATGCTATTGGATTGGTAAGTCAGTTTATGCAGGCTCCAAGGAAACCACATTTGGATGCGGCTAGACGCATACTCAGGTATGTGAAGTCCACATTGCAGTATGGACTATTTTATGAGACTGGGGTTCAGATACAGTTGCATGGATACACTGATGCTGATTGGGCTGGTAGCATTTCTGATAGACGTTCTACCAGTGGATATGTATTCTCTTTTGGGAGTGCTGCAGTCACTTGGAGCAGCAAGAAACAGCCTACAGTTGCCTTGTCGAGCACGGAGGCTGAGTACAGGGGTGCAGCAATGGCTGCATGTGAGGTAGCTTGGTTGCATAAGCTACTTTATGATATGCATCAGTCTACAGATGGGCCAGTTGTCATTTATTGTGACAACATGAGTAGTATACACTTGGCAAATAACCCAGTCTATCATGCTAGAACAAAGCACATTGAGGTGCATTATCACTATGTGCGGGAAAGGGTTTTACTAGGTCTTATTGATCTAGTTTATGTCAGTACAGAGGATCAGGTAGCTGACATATTTACGAAGGCATTGGGCGCAGAGAAGCTGCCCAAGTTTAGAGACCTGCTTGGTGTGGAGGAATTGGGATTGAGCTCGAGGGGGAGTGTTGAGATATCGAGCTCCACTCGTGATACGCCAGGGTGACCGTTGTGTATTTATGTCACCGACTTGTCAGTTGCAAATGCGGTTGGTACACCGCCCATGAATAATAGCTAGATGACAGATATCCTTATCTACTCTAGTTCGTGGCTCAGTTAGTATGCCACCTTAGTTTGTTGAGTTTGGTTTGAGACCCATATATAGGGTTCTTCTATTTCTTTGTATTTGAGTTCTTTTGGCTTACACAACTAAGAAGAGGAAAACTGTTTTCAGCCTCCACCTTTGTGTGTATTCCCCCATTGTGCAAGCAAGAAAGCTACAAGTGAGACTCATTCCTTCTCTCCCACAATCTTGACACACAAGAGGTATCCAAATTCTTACGGTTTATCTCTTCATGCAGAAGAGAGCTCTCAACATCAAATAGCTTCAGAGTAGTAGCAGAAGCACATAAGGCAGTGCGGAATACATCTCAAGACTCATTAAGAGTTCCAAGTAAGAACAAGGAGCATCCTCTTTGAAATTAATGCCCTATGAAACCATGTCCTTAAGAATAGCATGAAACTAGCTTAGATGAGCTGACATGGTCACATTCTCTTTCATGCAAAGATCCATAAGTTGTTTCAACCAATACATTTGACTTGTAGGACTTTGCTTGTCATAGAGGTTCTTGATCTTATCCCAAAGTTGCCAAGAACTCTGTGCTTCCTCAACCACATTGTAATGAATGTGTTCAGTGAGAGACAAGATGAGGGTGGATTTGAATTCATATCATCAAGCTTAGTGATGTTGAAGATAGCACTGTCAGTGGAAGAAGATGCCATACTGCAAGCTAAAACAGTACATACAGTTCAAAACTACTTGCTGTAAACTACAAAAAATGACAAAAAAAACAACCGAAACCAAGGCAAAATGGTGAGAAATGATAATATAATGATGCTGCCCACCAAGTACCGTAAAAAATACATCAAACCATGATGATTTGACATGAAAAATACATGATAGTGCGGAGATATATGCTTGCTGTAATTTATGACAACAGTGTACAATGAGAGCTGACAATAGGCAAAACCCAATATTCAAAGTCAATCATTGAGTGTCAATGCAAAACCAACATCAAGTGGGCATCATCTAGCATGTAACAGTCAAATTGACATGAGCCAACACCCAAGCATGTTAAACAAAGTCCGTCGGTGAAGTCAATATCCCCCAATTAATAGGGCAAAACGTACATACCACTGCCAAGACACAGGTTGCTAACACAAGTCGGTGTCTGCTCAGTGAATACAAAGCCAAATTAGCCCAAGTACATCTGCAGGAACCAAGGTATATCAACCATACATCATCCACAAGGAGATCCTAGTCTCAAAGATCCAAAAGCTCAATATGCATAACCCGCATTGCTCAATGTTTGATAAGCATAGAAAGCTCCCACTGGCACAAAATCCATAAGTGTCAACCAAATAAGCTCAAATAAAGCATGTAAGAGCACCAGTGACAGAGTATCAAAGATCATACATCAGTAAGGCATCTAGAGCATATGAGTGGTCAAGTATCCAATGATAGTATCCAATGTCATGAAGACAATCCCAATCAATCTCCGATGAGCCAAATCAAGACCAAAATAAGGTCCATAATATCCAAAGTCAAGCCCAAATGAAGCTCCAATAGCATTCAAGTCCAAACAATGTAACTAGCATGTGTAGGTAACATAAGCATCAAGCATGTACCAACGGGTCATACATAGACCACATGTATAACCTCTATCACAAGGATGACAGTGTAGACCAATGTCAAGTAAATGCCAACCAATATGGAGCTCAAACAAGGCTCAAAATACATTTTGAGACCATCCAAAGCATTTTCTAACCTTCATTTGCATCCCAATAGTCATATGAAACACCTAGGAAGCACCCGTGACCAATAGGCAAAGTGACTTGTAACGTGTCCACCTATTCACTCGTAGGACACATCTTGGTATCCCATCGGGATGTAAAAATTCCGAACGGATAATTCCTTTTTATATGAAAGCAAATTTTTTTTCCCCCTCTCCTCCAGCCCGACAGTCGAGCTGGAGGAAGAGGGGGATTAGTAAGTGGACAAGCTCCTTTTGCTGGAGCTTGCCAAGGGCATTAATACATGCCCATCGACACGTTGAGGGGGGAGGATTCCCTCCCCTCCCCTATAAAATTGAGGGAGGGCCGTGTTCGAATGAAAAGAGACGGAATAAAAACGCTGCCACCTTGCATTTAACGCAGCCCTGCAGTCTGTGGAGGAAGGGAGGGATAAGCCACCTCGACGCTATTCTGCCCTCTCAGCGTCGCTGCCTGTAGACTACCCCCCCTCGTCGCCATCTCCAATTCCTGCTGCCGTCGGATGGCTGGTTACCCCCCCTCCTGCCACGTGGGGTATGGAAGCTTCCTTGATGAAGCTTCCTAAGGGGGGGGCTAATTACGCCCCCTTTCACCCCCCTTATATCCCTTTTACCCTTTCATCCCCCTCATATCCCTTTTACCCTTTCACCCCCCCTCATACACCTTTTTAACATACCCCCCTAAGCCCTTTTTTATTCTCCCCGTGTCCCCATTATTTCTTTCTCCCCCCCCCCCCACACCCTGGTTTTGAATCTCTAAAGCTTCTAAGAGGCCCTAAGTCCTCTTTCCCTTGGAACCACACCCACCCACCCCCCCCAGGATTTTTTAACCCTTAACCCCTTCCCGTAGAGCCACTAAACCCCAACCCGTGTTTAAGCCACCATAGCCCCCTCTCTCCTTGGCCTCAAAAACCATTAAGCCCCTCCGTGGTTTTAATAAGCCTTCCTCTTGAAGGGTTTTATAACCTATTTTTCCACCCTCCCCGTGATTTAGAAATCCTCCCCGTGGTCTTTCCCCATGAAATGCCTTAGGGTCCTATAAGCCCTTTCATATTGCAAGCCTCTTAATCCTTCCTTGTGGGCTTCCACAAGCCTTCTCCAAGTGGGTTTATACCCCCACCCGAGATTTAAGCACCCATTCCCTCACAAGTTCCACGGCCTTTTCTTTTAGGCTTTATAAACCTTTCCCTCTCCGAAGAAGTTAAGACCTTAAAGGTCTTGTTACCCCTTCCTCGTGGTTAATCCCATAAGGACTCCTTGCTTCGAAAGAAAGAAGAAGAGTATTGAAGCGGCGGTGGAATTCCGAAAAGGAGTGTAAAGCTGCCTTCACGTTCGAAGGATTACAACTGCGATGCCGCCTAAGAAAGTCCAAGGAGTAGCTACGGGAGGGTCATCTCCTCGTATCCATGTGGATATCTCACCCCAAAACCAGGTTTTTCCTTCTTGGTTTTTATATCGGTTTCAATTCAATCATGCAAGTTGAATTGTTAGGATAAGTTATATTTTGTCCTAGTTATTTACGATGAAGGAATTTAGTTTAATTGAACATGCATAATGGATAATGTATAAAATATAGTTTTCCTTCAAATAGCATTATGCATTGAAACGAATTATGAACAAGATTATTTACCCACTATAGTAGTATATTTCGTCTAAATCGTGAAGGTATAAAAACTGCATCTTGCACCATTAACCCCTATTCTTTTTACAACGAATCATCATAGAAGGGGAAATTCATGAAAGGTTTCTTACGTTGCTTAAACTCTAGGAAGTTATCATTGCTAACTACATATCTTAGCAAGGAAAAGATTGTTTATTTGGCATGAGTTTTGTTCGCAAGGAAAAAAGGAAGATTAATTGAATTTACCTAACCTTGAAGCAACAAAGTTTAGGACTGGAAAATCAATCGTCACAATAGATAACAAATCATGCCGAGGTGATCTCAATATTACCTTCTAAGAGTTAACCGAATTAATATAAACTTAGAAATACCTATGCTGCGAAATATGCATTGGGAATGATTTAAAAATCCAAGAAACGTTTATACCTTAAATACTTACCTACCTTCCCTGATTGTAGGGTCAATAAATCGTAAATGTAAAAGAACTAGGGTTTGTCCCTGAGGTTCTTAAAAAGAGACCCTAGGTCTGACAAACGTCAGCTTAAGAAACTAAGCGCAGCAAGTACGAAGTCATATGGTCTTGTGATTGATTCACAAGAAGAAAGATTAAATACCCTCAACAAGGATGGCGGATCCTTACGCAAGTTATCTTGCAAAAAAAAAGGATGTATTCTTTGATATCCTTCTAAGTAAGGAATGTTAAAACTGGAAACTAAAGTATCCAATGAACTTTAGGGTTGACCAAGTTGGGTTAATAGGGTACGCCCTAACCCAGAATATAAAGGATCTTGCCAAGTTGCAAGACACCCTAGAACGAGTGCTGATGCATTCGAAAGGAAAGAATCATCCCTTAGCAGTTTGCCAACAACAAGATCGGTTAATGGAAATGTTTGTGCTTGCTAGAGATTTTAGAGCACTGTTTGATTTATGAATTACAAATTAAATGAATATCTATACTTCAGGTTGAAGACTTGAAGGGAGAGGCAGTTTCAGTTACCCCCGACTGCCTACCTGACCCTAACCAAGGGGGTTGTTGACCGCGCCGGGAACGTGGACCGAACCCGCCGCGAGAGGTCTCTCCGTTGAGCTCTACTTGGAGCAGGAGGACGCTTGGGTGCCAGGGGGGGCTCTGGCCATAAATCCCTCACCTTCGGGGTCCTGCACAAGAGGCCAACGTGACTCAAGATTGGATCTCGAGGCCTGCATACTAGTCTACGGGCGGAAGCTTGGAATAGTGATCCCTGTGGATTACTGGATAGCCTTCGAGCGGATTATGGGCAAGCCTACAGGCGGAACTCCTTGTATTTCAAAGATAAATATGATGATATGTTAATAAAGAACTTGTTTGATATTATTTTTCTATGTCACGTGATAAGATTACGTGAAGGAACCAGTGCTTAATGGTTTAATTAAAGAAGCTGATTGTTACATGTCCAATTAATGTGTTAGATAATTACATAACTAAAATAAACCGAGGAAAGTGTAGAGGATGGGCCATGGGTCCATCCTACGGTTGGGTGATCCCAGTTAGCCGGGAACTTTTCTCAAATCTCGAAGAACAGCGGGATGATTGTCAAGGGACACGAACAACAAAAGCGTTGACCTAGAGTTATGTCTTACCGATTTACGCTGTTTTAGGGGAACGGAATGGGACTATGCCTTATGGCAGAGAGGTTGAGCTTTGCATCCCTCTCGTTTCCCATTCTCTTTGAACCAAGTACAGCGTGAATCCGCTTCGGACCTGGCGTTTCTGCGTAAAGTAGTTCGCTTGGGTCCGACGCTAGTTGCTGTTAGAAAATGACCAATCAGGAAAACCCAAATTCCGGTCGATCCTAAGTGGGAACGGCCAGAATACTTCTGCTACATGGCAGACGAGGAAAGCCCTAGATCGCAAACCCCATAACATTCCATGGGAGTGCCGGGTGGAGCTTTCTAGACATCATTTCCGATGGACTGCTAAGACGTGTCCTGGATGATACTAGTGGACATGTTACAGATGGTATCAGAGTCGACCAACAAGGGAATTGTTTTTATGAAATCTCAATAAAATGAAGTAAAGAAATTGTTACTGTCCAAACATTTTCTTACCTTCAATACTGTCTTGCAGAATTACGAAGCATGGAACAAGTTTTTGGTATTTCGGGTCATGTTTATGACTGCAATGCATTCTCCGCTTTATAGACAAAGAATTGGGATGATGAACATCCTGGAGCAGATTTATAATCAATCACCTTTGTACATAGAACGAAGATGGACGGGTGCTTCAAGAATCTACTATATAGCCGCCCACCAGTTTGCTTATCTACAGACCAACCTAAAAAGGATCAAGTGGTTGGAAGATCGAAAAGTCGTGAAGCTGTTCGTTTTTGTGGAAGCTCACCTAAATTCGACTTTACATATTCGAGGTCGGAGAGTTGAGATGAACTCATATGTATATGAGAAAGTAACCCGTGTAATTCCTGCCGACACGATTAAAGTGTTGGGCTGCCATGAGAAGTATGGATTCCAACGGAAAGGATATCCTGAACTTCCAATGATTTATCGATTCCTGAAGATCCATGACCCAAAACCTTACTATTACACAGTTCCTGTAGATAAATGCAATACAACGTTGTTCTCCCCAAACTAAATGTAACAATTGGCTTATCATCACATGAAACGTTGTATTCGAAAGGGCTATGCCCATGTAAATATAAATAAAGACTTCTTTTTATCAATGTCTGGCTGTACATACGAGTTGATAAAAAGTTAAGTAGCTACATTGTTTATGAGATAGCTGAATTAAAGATGTAATATAAGCTAACGTTGATTATCGTATAATAACATTAAGAAAACCTTTATTCAGGCACAACCCTAGGTACATGTTCCTAATTCGCCTCCTACATCAATTACTGCTGTGATCCAGGAGAAGAAGCTCCTTCTCAAGCAGATTAAGCCACCTGAGTTTGACGGGAGAGGAAGATTCATCCAGGCTGATGCTGAAATTTGGATTGAATCCATGGAGGATTACTTCGAAGCAGTCGGTACTGCACCCGCCAATCAAGCTATGCTCGCCAAGTTAAAACTCACCAGTGAAGCCAGACTTTGGTGGAAGCAATGGTGCAGGGATCAAGGGATCGCAGAGGGATCCGTTACCTAGGAGAAGCTGAAGAAAGCCATGTAGGGAAGATACTTACCATCTACATATCGCACGCAGAAAATGAACGAGTTCTACGAGCTAAAACAGCTAGGACTCACTCTTGATGCATACTACTCTAAATTCGTCTCACTTTTAAAGTATGCGCCACAGATGGACATGACACAGCAGGTGTCCAATTTTTGTGCGAGCTTAAATCCACCAATAAATACCCGTCTCGAATCTATGCGTCCATCCAATCTTCAGGATGCACTCATTCGAGCGGCGCCTATAATTCAGGAGGTGCAAGCTAGACCAAGGGGTAACAAAACTTGGTCTTATAATGACCCGAACAGAGGAGCATTCAGACCTCAAATGAAGAGAGTTCAAGGTCATAATCAGGGACAAAGAAAGAAAGCTAGGATGAATAACGTGTTGTTTCCACTGCAACGAACCCGGCCACTTCAAGAGGCAATGTCCCAAGCTTGGTGGAGGACATCGCCAAGCGCCTTTCCAAGGAACATGCCATGGTCAAGGAGCCACTACCCGAGGAAGAGGAAGAACCGCCTGCATTGCCAATAGGCAAATGTGTGAAGGAGGGGAAGAAGAAGATCCGACCATGGAAGTAGAATTCGAAAGAGCGACAGTCCATGCCGCTTTACACAAGAAAGGGCCGAATCGCCAGTTCTCGGTGATTCAGACACCGTCGGACTATCAAGGTAAAGATTTCAAAACCTTGATTGATTGTGGCAGTACACATTCCTTTATCTCACCAGCATGTGCAAAAAGATTAGGAATAGCCATAGTAGAAGCACCTACCCTGCTTGTGGAATTGGCAAATGGTTGTGAGGTAACTTGTACCAGGCAAACTGCTAAGGTGGAATTCTTTCTCGGAGGAAAGAAGACTTCGGTTAAATTCAGAGTCATGAATTTAGGTATCCATGAGTGTCTACTCGGAATGGATTGGCTTAAGCCCAACGACGCCCACATTCACTGTGGAAAGGGTCAAGTTTTCTTTCGAAACTCTGATAGGGAATTAGTCACAACTCAAGGTGAGGCAGGAGTGCCAAGAATCCAATTGGCCAAAGTATCTCGGATCATAAAAGGAGTCAAAAAAGGATTACCCGTTTACTTGATCAAACTCAACAAGTTAGATCAAAAGCAAGAGTCTCATGAAGGACCTTCTTGGCTAAAGGAATACGCGGACGTATTCCCTGAAGATTTGACCGAACTTCCACCTCAAAGAGAAGTGGATCATGAGATTAGGTTAGTACCTGGAGCTGCGCCAATTGCCAAGAGACCTTATAGAATGTCCATACCAGAAGCAATTGAGCTGAAGAAACAACTCAAGCAACTGTTAGATCAGGGCTACATCCAGCCTAGCAATTCACCGTGGGGAGCTCCAGTACTATTCCAGAAAAAGAAGGATGGGACACTTCAACTTGTCAAGAATGTGGGAGAGAAGGAAGGGGTCTCACTTGAAGCTTTCTTGCTTGCACAATGGGGGAATACACACAAGGGTGGAGGCTGAAAACAGTTTTCCTCTTCTTAGTTGTGTAAGCCAAAAGAACTCTAGTACAAAGAAATAGAAGAACCCTATGTATGGGTCTCAAACCAAACTCAACTAACTAAGGTGGCATACTAACTGAGCCACGAACTAGAGTAGATAAGGATAGCTATCATGTAGCTATTATTCATGGGCGGTGTACCAACCGCGTCTGCAACAACTGACAAGTCGATGACATAAATACACAACAGTCACCCTGGCGTATCACGAGTGGAGCTCGATATCTCAACACAACTATGTATTGATTACCGAGGGTTGAATCAATCAACAGTCAAGAACAAGTATCCTATTCCTAGAATAGATGAGCTTCTTGATCGTCTTCAGGGTGCGGAGATCTTCTCCAAGATTGATCTTAGGTCAAGTTACTATCAAATAAGGATCAAGGAAGAAGATATCCCAAAGATGGCCTTCAATACAAGATATAGGCACTCTGAGTTTCTGGTTATGTCATTCGGGCTTACGAATGCACCTGCCACCTTCAATAGATCAATGCAAGATATCTTTAGGCCATATCTTGATGATTTCATGCTTGTCTTCTTCGATGACACTTTAGTCTATTCTAAACAGGAAGAAGATCATGAACCTCAACGTCGAATTGTCCTTGAGACAATGAGGTCACATAAGCTGTATCCAAAAATGAAGAAGTGTGCATTCTTCAAGCATCAGATTGAATATCTGGGATTCATAGTATCATCAGAAGGAATATCAGTAGACCCAGCCAAGGTCAGAGATGTGCTTGAGTGGCCAATACCAGTATCCGTCAAAGAAATACGCAGCTTTCTTGGATTGACAGGATGGTATAGGGTCTTCATCAAAAACTATGATTTGATTGCAGCACCTTTGACGGATTTACTAAGGAAGCAAACTTCCATTACATGGTCAACTCCTGAACAGAATAGCTTCGACAAATTGAAGCAAAGTTTAGTATCAGCACCTATTCTAAAACTTTCAGACCTCAATAAGGAGTTCGAGGTAGTAACTGATGCTAGCATTCTTGCCTTAGGGTGTGTACTTATGCAAGAAGGTCATCCAGTAGCATACTCTTCAAGAAAACTGAAGAACCATGAAAAGAATTATGCTACGCATAATCTGGAATTACTAGCTGTCATCCATGCTTTAAAGCTTTGGAGACACTACCTGTTGGGTAACAAGTTTACTCTAGTAACCGACCATAAGAGCCTCAAATGGATCTTTACCCAGAACGAGCTCAACATGAGGCAACGTCAGTGGATTGAAGTGTTGGAGGAATATGACTTTGAAATCAAGTACCGACCAGGGAAAGAGAATATAGTTGCCGATGCACTTAGTCGCAAGGCATTCCTAAATTCCCTAATCTTGCAGAATCCATCAATGGCCAAATCTCTAGCTACAAAAGTATCTATGCCAAACAACCCTATACTTGAGTTAGCTAGAGAGGAAGCATGCCATGATTTGGCCTACCAAACAATGCTAAAGGAGATCTCTACCAAGGAGCAGAATCAAAAGTTGCAAGCTAAGTATCAGGAATTTTCCATTGATAGTGGACTTGTCTACTACAGAACAAGGTTGTGTATACCAGCAAGCCAATCACTTAAGCAGAAGATAATGTGGAAAGCTCATGATTCCCCTTTCACAGGAAATCCTGGCTATGCTAAGACTCTTAATGCAGTTAGGAAGAGCTACCATTGGGAGAAGCTCAAAGGTGACGTTCTCAAATATGTCACTGAGTGTTTGTCTTGCCAATGTATCAAAGCCAAACATGTCATGATCCCAGGGAAACTGCAACTGCCTGACATCCCCCAAATGAAATGGGAATTCATCAGTATGGATTTTGTTGTAGGCTTACCCCAAGTCCACGGAGGATACAACTCCATCATGGTTGTGGTTGACATGCTTACTAAGGTTGCACACATTATTCCAGTAAAGACAAACTATAAAGCCTCCGACATTGCAAGGTTGTTTATCAAAGATATATTCAAACTACATGGTTTACCCAGAAGAATCATTAGTGATCGAGATTATCTCTTCACATCACACTTCTGGAGAGCTATCTTTGAAGCTATTGGGACTCAACTTTGCTTTAGCACCACCTACCATCCCCAAACGGATGGCCAAACAGAGCGAGTAAATCAAGTCATCAAGGATATGCTTAGGGCATACTGTTGTCGAGAGCCGAAGAGGTGGATTCAATACTTGCCATTGGTCGAATTTGCCTACAATGCTTCTTACCAGCAAAGCATTCAGATGACCCCTTTCCAAGCATTGTATGGTCATGACTGTCGAAGTCCCCTAAACTTTTCTAATCCAACCCTAAGGGTTGAAGCGTCAAGGCAGATGTTGGAAGAGATGGATGATCAAATAAAGATAGTAAGACAAGACATACAAGCGGCCAAGGATAGACAGAAGGCATACGCGGATTTGAAGCGTCAAGAAAGAGTCTTCGAAGAAGGAGACATGGTCTTCATTTGCATACGCCCTAAAAAGAGTTCTCTATCCCTAGGAGATTGCAAGAAGCTAAGTCCAAGGTATTGTGGGCCGTACAAAATCCTCAAATGCCTAGGACCCAATGCTTATAGATTGCAACTCCCTGAGAACCTAAAGGTTCACAATGTATTCCATATCAGCCTGTTGAAAAAATATGTACCCAACCCTAACCATGTACTTGATGACCAACAAGTTGTAATGCCTAGCCAAGGAGTCCTTGAGCTAAGGCCTGATAGGATCTTAGATGTTAGGGAGAGACAATTAAGATCCAGAACCTTGAGAGAATGCCTCCTCCAATGGAAAGATTATCCGGAAGAGGATGCCACTTGGATAGAAGAAGACACTCTCAACCATCAATATCCCCAGTTTATCTTGAGATGAGGACATCTCGATTCCTCTAAGGGGGAGAGAATGTAAAAATTCCGAACGGATAATTCCTTTTTATATGAAAGCAAATATTTTTTTCCCCCTCTCCTCCAGCCCGACAGTCGAGCTGGAGGAAGAGGGGGATTACTAAGTGGGCAAGCTCCTTGCTGGAGCTTGCTAAGGGCATTAATACATGCCCATCGACACGTTGAGGGGGGAGGATTCCCTCCCCTCCCCTATAAAATTGAGGGAGGGCTGTGTTCGAATGAAAAGAGCGACGGAATAAAAATGTTGCCACCCTGCATTTAACGCCGCCCTGCAGTCTGTGGAGGAAGGGAGGGATACGCCACCTCTACGCTATTCTGCCCTCTGAGCGTCGCCGCCTGCAGACTACCCCCCCGTCATCGCCATCTCCAATTCCTGCCGCCGTCAGATGGCTGGTTACCCCCCTCCCCTCCTGCCACGTGGGGTATGGAACCTTCCTTGAAGAAGCTTCCTAAGGGGCAGCTAATTAAGCCCCCTTTCACCCCCCTCATATCCCTTTTACCCTTTCACCCCCCCCCCCCCTTATACTCCTTTTTAACATACCCCCCTAAGCCCTTTTTTATTCCGCCCGTGTCCCCATTATTTCTTTCTTTCCCTCCCCCCTCACACCCCGGTTTTGAAGCTCTAAAGCTTCTAAGAGGCCCTAAGCCCTCTTTCCCTTGGAACCACACCCCCCCGGGTTTTTTTTAACCCTTAACCCCTTCCCATAGAGCCACTAAACCCCAACCCGTGTTTAAGCCAACATAGCCCCCTCTCCCCTTGGCCTCAAAAAACATTAAGCACCTCCGTGGTTTTAATAAGCCTTCCTCTTGAAGGGTTTTATAGCCTGTTTTTCCACCCTCCCCGTGATTTAAAAATCCTCCCCGTGGTCTTTCCCCATGAAATGCCTTAGGGTCCTATAAGCCCTTTCATATTGCAAGCCTCTTAATCCTTCCTTGTGGGCTTCCACAAGCCTTCTCCAAGTGGGTTTATATCCCCGCCCGAGATTTAAGCACTCATTCCCTCACAAGTTCCACGGCCTTTTCTTTTAGGCTTTATAAACCTTTCCCTCTCCGAAGAAGTTAAGACCTTAAAGGTCTTGTTACCCCTTCCTTGTGGTTAATCCCATAAGGACTCCTTGCTTCGAAAGAAAGAAGAAGAGTATTGAAGCGGCGGTGGAATTCCGAAAAGGAGTGTAAGGCTGCCTTCATGTTCGAAGGATTACAACTGCGATGCCACCTAAGAAAGTCCAAGGAGTAGCTATGGGAGGGTCATCTCCTCGTATCCATGTGGATATCTCACCCCAAAACCAGGTTTTTCCTTCTTGGTTTTTATATCGGTTTCAATTCAATCATGCAAGTTGAATTGTTAGGATAAGTTATATTTTGTCCTAGTTATTTACGATGAAGGAATTTAGTTTAATTGAACATGCATAATGGATAATGTATAAAATATAGTTTTCCTTCAAATAGCATTATGCATTGAAACGAATTATGAACAAGATTATTTACCCACTATAGTAGCATATTTTGTCTAAATCGTGAAGGTATAAAAACTGCATCTTGCACCATTAACCCCTATTCTTTTTACAACGAATCATCATAGAAGGGGAAATTCATGAAAGGTTTCTTATGTTGCTTAAACTCTAGGAAGTTATCATTGCTAACTGCATATCTTAGCAAGAAAAAGATTGTTTATTTGGCATGAGTTTTGTTCGCAAGGAAAAAAGGAAGATTAATTGAATTTACCTAACCTCGAAGCAACAAAGTTTAGGACTAAAAAATCAATCGTCACAATAGATAACAGATCGTGCCGAGGTGATCTCAATATTACCTTCTAAGAGTTAACCGAATTAATATAAACTTAGAAATACCTATGCTGCGAAATATGCATTGGGAATGATTTAAAAATCCAAGAAATGTTTATACCTTAAATACTTGCCTACCTTCCCTGATTGTAGGGTCAATAAATCGTAAATGTAAAAGAACTAGGGTTTGTCCCTGAGGTTCTTAAAAAGAGACCCTAGGTCTGACAAATGTCAGCTTAAGAAACTAAAACGGATTGTTTCATTGCATATTACGATGTAGGACTTGCGCAACAAGTACGAAGTCATATGGTCTTGTGATTGATTCACAAGAAGAAAGATTAAATACCCTCAACAAGGATGGCGCTTGACATTTGGGCAATTACATGGATAATGTTGCCCGCCACACCATTTGCAGTTGAATCTAAAGGGTGCACCCTCTTTGGGGCATCGACTCCCTATCAGATTTTGTTGTTTATTTAAGAAATCAACGTCAATGGCTATTTGTTGATATTGTTTAGAGATCATATCCGTGTAGTGCTTCATCATGTCCTTGACTTTGTTAAGGATATTTGATGAACTTGACTCATAGCCTTGATCATCTACCCGTCGGTCCCTTGGCCACACAATTTTATTATGCATTGGTTGCATTGGTTGTTGACCCACAGGAACGATGTTAGGGTTTGTTGCTTGGCCTCCCACATTTGGAGGCATCTGACTAGCCATAGGCATAGTCACACAAGGCAAAGCTAGCAATAAACATTAGGAAAAAAATGAACTCACAAATGGGCCTTTTAGCCCCTCCTCTCTCCTCCTTAAAACAAGGAAAAGAGGAGACAAGAGTAGTAAAATAATCCTCCTCTCTCTCCACTTTTGCAATCTCGTTTTTCCTTTTTTATATTATCTACAAAGATATACTCATATTCCTTCTCTCTCCTCATTTAAGAAGTCTTTTTCAACCAAATTTTAAATTCAAAAAGGAGTTAGTTACAGGAGTGTGGTGCTTCGTTTTCAATGCAAAACGATTAGTAAATACGAGGTAATTGATTTTTTAATCAAGAACAAGGAAAATGAAATCTCGAAATTTCCTTTTAAGATATTTTGGGAATTTTTTATATTCTAGATTTTGGTTTTAAAAAAAACCAACTGGTCAAATTTCGTGTTTTTTGGAGATGTTTTTGGAGGAAAAATAGAAATATCTAAAATACGAAAAGTCTTGGACATCCCTACCCTCTGAGCTATTTTCCCCCATATCTATACTCTCTCATGGCTCTACTGTGGCCTCTTCTCTATGTTTATACAATCTTGATTAATAGAGTGAATTACTTACACCCTCCTTTCCCTTGCCACCTTTGTGTGCCTCTTTGTGCATCTCCACTCTACCTCTTGTGACAACCAAGTAGGCTCCTCGTTTCTATTAATAGTAAAATGAATACAGGAAAGAAGGAGTTGCATATTGAGGTAGAGATTGAATATGTCCCATTATTCAAAAGAACTTAGCATACCAGTGTCAACCCTCAGGTTTGCAGAGTTACAGACAAATGGGATTGAAACATGTGGATTTGTAGGTTGATGGGAGAATCTACCCAATTGACCCCTTAAACAATAGACCTCCAACTTTCTCAAGAATCACAAATTTGCTTAAGTATGTGTGAGAGGGTGAAAATGGGTTACTCCATTATACTATGTGGCTCAATGATCTCAGGCATTCAAAGTATTTATAACCTGTCAAGAAACCATAAAAATTTGCTATGATGTGATCACTGCACATCAACTTCATATACAACAGCTCATAGGGCAAGTGGTACAGCTGAATGACACTATAATTCAACAAAACAATCAAATTATTTCAATGCAGACACTATCCATGACATTGGTATTGTAACGTGTCCACTAGTATCATTCAGGACACGTCTTAGCAGTCCATTGGAAAGGATGTCTAGAAAGCTCTGCCTGGCACTCCCATGGAATGTTACGGGGTTTGGATCTAGGGCTTTCCGCGTCTGCCACGTAGCGACTTAGGATCGACCTAAATTAGGGTTTTTTTAATTGGTCATTTCCTAACGGCAACTAGCATCAGACCCAAGCGAACTACTTAATGCAGAAATGCCAGGTCCGAAGCTGATTCACGCTGCACTTGGTTCAAGGAGAATGGGAAATGAGAGGGATGTAAAGCTCAACCTCTCTGCCATAAGGCATAATCCCATTCCGTTCCCCTAAAACAGCGTAAATCGGGTTCAATCATAACTCTAGGCCAACGCTTTTGTTGTTCGTGTTCTTTGACGATCTTCCTACTGTCCATCATGATTTGAGAAAAGTTCCCGGCCAATCGGGACCACCCATCCATAGGACCGGACCTATGGCCCATCCTCCGCACTTTCCTCGGGTTGTTTTAGTTATTTAATTACCTAACACATTAGTTGGACATGTAACAACCAGCTTCTTTAATTAACCCGTTAGGCACTGGTTCCTTCGCATAATTTTATCACTTGACATAGAAAAATAATATCAAACAAGTTTCTTATTAACAGGTTATCATATTTATCTTTGAAATACAAAGAGTCCAGCCCGTAGGCTTATCCACAATCCGCCCGAAGGCTATCTAGCAATCCACAGGGATCACTATTCCAAGTTTCCGCCCCTAGACTAGCATGCGGGCTCGAGATCCAATCCCGAGTCACGTTAGCCTCTTGTGTAGGACCCGAAAGGTGAGGGATTTACGACCAGAGCCCCCCTAGCACCCAAGCGTCCTCCTGCTTCAAGTAGCGCTCAACAGAGAGACCTCTCGTGGCGGGTTTAGTCCACTTTCCCGGCGCGGTCAACAACCCCCTTGGTTAGGGTCAGGCAGGGAGTCGGAGGTAACTGAAGATGCCTCTCCCTTCAGGACTTCAACTTGAAGTATAGATATCAATTTATCTTTTAATTCATTGATCAAACAGAGCCAAACAGTGCTCTAAAATCTGTAGCAAGCACAAACATTTCCATTGATCGTTTTTGTTGGCAAACTGCTAAGGAATGAATCCTTCCTTTTGAATGCATCCAGCACTCGATCCGGGATGACTTGCAACTTGGCAAGATTTCCTATATCCTGGGTTAGGGCGTACCCTATTAATCCAACTTGGTCAAATCTTAAGTTCATTGGTTACTTCAGTTTATCGGCTAGTCTTTAGTTTTCAATCAATCTTCCTTACTCAAGAAGGATACTAAAGTATTCATCCTCTTGCAAGATAACTTGTGTAAGGGTCCGCCAACCTCATTGTAAGAATTTGGCCATTCTCTTGTGATCCAATCACAAGATCATATGACTCCGCACTTGTTATGCAAGTGCTGCATCGAACTATGAGACTATGGAGTTATGAAACAATCTGTTCAGGTTCTTTAGGCTGATGTCATTAGACCTAGGGTTTCCAAGTTTCATCTTTGTAAGATTCTCAGGGACAAACCCTAGTTCAAACCCTGGTTCACTTTACGATTACAATTCACTGTCCTACATTCAGTGAATGTGGATAAGTATTTAAGGAATAGGCGTTTCTTGGAATTTAACTCATTGCAAACGAGTACTCCACGGTTTAGGTGTTTTAGGTTTATTCCAATTTGTTTAACTCTAGAAAATAATTATGAGATCATTTCTACATGACTTGTTGTCAATGCGTAAATTGATTTTTCAACCCTAAACTTTATCGATTTGAGGTTAGGTTAATTCCAAATAATCTTCCTACACTTTGCGAACCAAATTTCATGCTAAAAAAGCAACCTTTTTCTTGATAATTTATGCAGATGACAAACGATATTTTCCTAGAGTTTATGCTTTGTAAGAATCATTTCATGCTTGCACTTTCCATGACGATTCATTGCAAAGAGGATATGGATTAATAGTACGAGATGCAGTTTATACTTCTAGGTTTAAACGAAGTATACTATTTTAATGGATAATAATCTACTCTTATAATTCATTTCAATGCATAACTATTTGCTAGAAATGTGTTTATGCTTTCTTAATTTGCATGTTTCATTTAAAAGTATTGATGACTAAGTTCCTTCATCGTGAACAACTAGGACGAAAATATATCCTATTTCTAATAATTAACTTTGCATGATTGAATTACAACAATATCAAATAAAAATTAGGAAGGAAAACCTGGGTTTGGGGTGAGGTATCCACATGGATACCGGGAGATGACCCTCCCGCGGCTGCGCCTTGGACTTTCTTAGGAGGAATCACAATTGTAGTCTTTTGGAAGTGGAAGTAGCTTTACAACTCCTCTTCGGAATTCCACCGTCGCTCCCTTGCACTGTCCATCGAAAGTAGTTTTAGAAGGCTCCCTCCTTGAAGTAGGGATTTCGAAAGGGGGTGCTTCAAAATTTCTCACGACTAAGACCCATTGAAGCCATGGGGAAGGCTTAATGGCCTTTGTAAACTCGCACGAACGGAAATAGAAAGGTGTGGAAAAGACACAAGGTGTGGGAGAGCTCCAAGGGAAAATAATAACCGTAAAGGTTATAAGTAAGGGTCTAAGGACCCTTAGGCAGATTTGGAGAAAAGGGGCTTATGAGGGTTTATACACGGAGGGGGGAAATGATTTTGAGGCCAATGAGGAAGGGCTAAAGGAAAATTTAAAAAAAACGGGGGTTGGGTTCCAACTATGGGAAGGGGCATATAATGCTTTAAACACGGGGGGAGGGGGGGGGGGGGGTTTGGGGGGTTGGGATCTTGGTGAGTAGTTTTGAAGCCCAAGGAAAAGGGGCTTATAGAGGGTTACAACCGGGGAGAAAAAGGGTTTTTAAAACCTAAGGGAAAGGCTTAATGGATAAAACATGGGAGTTCTAACATCCATGGGAAAGGGGGGGTTTAGACACGGGGGGGTAAAAAGGTTTTTGAAGCCCATAAGAAAGGGGCTTAAAGGTTAAATCACCGGGGGGGGAAGGGTTTTGGAAAGGCACAAGAAGGGGGGTGAAAGGGGCTTAAGAGATCCCCCCCTTGGAATCTTCTGAGCTTCCAGACTTTCCACGTGGGGCGGAGGGGCTAGCACAACAGTCGGCTGGGGAGGGGAATAAACAACAAGCTAACACAAGAGTGCAAACAAAAGAAGAAGCCAATCAATGAGTTAATTGTGAATAGCGGCCAGTGGAAGTGATGTGTCAAAGCATGTAAGGTAGCTCAGAAAGAGAACCTAGGTGAGGGTGAGGTTCAATCGTGTATTAGTAGATTGCTAAAGGCAAGTACATTGGAAAACGCTTTGAGCAATCTTAAGTTTAAGGCTGTGAAGGAAAAGGTGATTGAGTGCACATTAAAAGATGTGTCAAATGAGTTCTCAGCTGTGGATGCACAATCTATTTGTGACAGGGCTGGTATTAGCACAATAGCTTACTCAAAGATATTCAAAGGTGTGAAGGCTGGGTTTGGTCGTGTGCTGAAGAGAAATAGAATTGTGCCTCTTCCTCAACCTTGAAAGTTAATAGAGCCTCGACGGCAACTTAATACAAAGGTTTTGGAGTTGATAGGAGATCCCATGCATATTCAATGTGTGGAAACACTAAAGGTTGGGACAAAAAATGTAGATGAGATGAAGTTCACCGAACTCAACAATTACTATTTAGATTTGAACAAGGTACAGTTGGCAATGGTAATGTACTACAATATGTCTGTTGAGGAATGTAATGGTAAATTGCAGTTTGTTATAAATTTAGATGAAAGTGAGGTCATCAAAGGAGTAAAGCTTGAAAGAGTTAGTGTAACTCTGATGAATAGAGCTTTACAATTCAACAAGAATAACCCAGGGAACTTTAGTGTTCAATCTGGGCGCCATGTGTGGTGGCTTGCTACATTTGAAGTTCCTAAGGAAATATTTGAGGTGCTACAGCTGTTCTTTATGCACACAATTATTCCAAGCATCATCAATCGTCATGAACATGGTGAGATGCTCTCGGTTCAAGGGTATGGTCAATACTTGAATGGCATCTTGTAGGAGACTTGAAAACTTTAAAATGCATGTGTGGAATCTCCAATGGTGCAAATACAAAGAATCCATGCCTATATCGCTTGACAGAGAGTGTGGAAGGAAAGGATGGAAAGAAGAACTAGCGAAGGGTGACAAGTGATGTACCGACGCACAATAGAGAAGATCCCACTTGGAAGCACATCTTCAACATTCCCTTGGATCGTATTCACATTTGTTCATTGCATGATTTTGTCAAAATCATGGAGAAACTTGTATATGAATACATTTGCTTTGCTTATAGGATGCAACCAGAAAAAGAAGCCATTGCAACGTGTAGAAATGTGGAGCGAGTGCTATCAGAAATTGGGCTACACAAGCATTAAGTGACGATTGAAAAAGATGAGAAGAGATCAGGAAAATCTGGTAACTTGCCAAAAAAGCCTTGCTTTGGAGGAGCAAAGGCTAGGAGTTTTCTCTCAACACCCATCAATGAGGAAGGGAATGTCATGGTTCGTAGGCCGCAAGACTACGATAGGTGGAAAAAGTTACATTTTGCAGTTCCCTGATCGAAGTAATGGAGGAAAAACAAGATTGGCCAAAGCTAAGGTTTGGATAAGTCTTAACAAATTGGCTTCCTTACTTTCCAAGATGGTGTTTAACAATGAAGATAAGCAAGAATTTATCAATGCTATGCATAGCTCCTATGAAAACATGGTGGAAGCATAGGGCAAAAGCTTTATCACACATTACATGGTGCGTACTAAGTTAATATTTTAAAATTGTATGAATTGTATAAGCTATTGAGCATAGTTTTACTCATGTGTGATATGTGTCTTTGTAGCATATCCTTGAGGTACATGGGCCATACTTTGCAGAAAAGGGAAGCATTGGAATTTGGTCCACACAAGGGATGGAAAATTCACATTGGATAGTGCGTGGTGCATACAAAAGAAAAACTGATCATGGTGGAGGGGTGAATGGTAGCAATTCAATGATCCAATTGCTATCTTGGTGATTCATAGTTTAAGAGAGAAAGAGAGAGTGTGCATTTATGTGAATGAGTCTCATAGTTTAAGGTTATATAAAAGAGGGTTTCACTTTCTATCTTATTCATTGAGTTCTCACATCTCTTGTGCAGGAAAGATGGCTAGGTCTAAGGTAGTTGCAAATAAGCTTCCGCTCAGAGCCCCATATCGTGTTTAGCCCCTTGGAGCGTCTACTAGCTCAGATGCACCCCCTTCTCAACCTAATCCACCTTCCTCAAGCCACCCTCGCAAGGGTCCTCCTCAGCATCCCCACAAGAAACGCAAGTGGAAGCTAGCTACGGTGGCCTTGAGAGAAATTAGGAGGTATCAATGCTCTTTTGATCTCATCATTCCGAAGGCGAGCTTCTCAAGACTTGTTTGCGAGATTATGCAAGACCTCGACTGCACAGAAAGCAGAAGGTGGTTTTTGGCACAAGGTCAGGATAGACCTGATTGCTTCACAAAAGAATGTCTTCATGCTTTACAGTGTGCTACAAAGGCTTTTTTAGTTGACTTGATGACTGATGCGTAACCTTGTGCAATACATGTGAAGCGCATCACTGTAACTCCCAAGGACTTCCAACTTGTAAGAAATCTTCAAGTAGTGAAGAATGCATTTGTTCCAATGGAATGAACACAGTTTGTAATGTTATCTTTTTTGGCATAGTGTTATCCTCGTGCATTGGACATATGACTATATCCCAGTGTAAAACTATTGTATGCACCCTTAAAATATGAAATAAAATTTTACACTTGTCCTTCCCTCTCAACTTTGACTGTGCATCTTCGTTGTATTTTCAATTCTTACTTACAGTTTTTGTTAGCATTGTCAATTTCAATAGGAATAACATGCAAAAAATTTCCATTTCTTATTGCAGAATTTACTCCTGATGCCTCTGGATAGTCTATGTGGTGCGAAGTTTCTAAGGGCCAGTAGTTGCGATGTTGATTTCTCAATTATCAATCCATCCATAATTTTGGTGTGGGATAATTTTTAAAATACTAAACTGTATCAAAAAGCAACCAAACTTCATTCGCATACTCGTTAGGTGGCCAAGAGCCCAAATTCTTTTTTTTTTGAAAAAAAGTGCATGTAAACCCCTCCAGACGCTCGACTTCAGACTAGGGGTTTGCATGCACTTTATTTTCAAAAAAAAAGAATTTGGGCTCTTGGCCACCTGACGAGTGCGTGTATGAAGTTTGGTTGCATCCCAATAAAAGGTTATGGATTTATGATCACATTGCATATGAAGCTGCAGTAACCCAGTTTTGGGGTTTAAATGGGTTAAAAGCTCATTCTTCTTCTCATTTTCACACCTTGCTTTCTTTGCTTCCTCCATTTTCACATCCCCAGCCTCTATCTCTTCTCTATCTTGCCCTCCTCGAGCTTGCATGGCACGCATCAAGCAAGCATGTCGTCGTTTTGGCCCCGGGAAGACATCACGCCAAGGCCTGCCACCTAGAGCACAAGGTGGAGCCTCCTCTAGTGCAGCAATAGGTGCTCCCCATAGAGCACAAGGACCACCACAAAAGAAGAGGAGATGTAAACTGGGCATTGTCGCCCTTCAAGAGATAAGGAGAATCCAACACGGATACAAGCTTCTCATCCCGAAAAGTTCTTTTCATAAGGTTGTTCGAGAAGTCATGCAAGACTTGGAGTTGAAAGGGATGGGAAGATTTTGGGTACGAGTGCGGGATGGCCTACCAGCAGGAAGGTGGACTGCTGCAGCTATGGAGGCCCTACAAATAGCTGCAGAGGGGTTTCTCATCGACTTGTTTGATGATACACAGCTTGCGGGCATCCATGCAAAGCGTGTCACAATCATAGATAAAGACATGAACTTTATCATTCGGTTTCAACACGGCAAGGGGACTCTGCCATAGTTTATTAGATTAATGATGCAAGGTTTGTAATGAGTGTTATAGCGCCATAACATCTTGGAAGGCCAAAAATTTTTGTATACTCTGCCACATTGGAATATTTATTTATATTTACATAATATCTCATGCGATGTGTACTGAATTCAAATAATTGATTAAAGTTGTTTTGTTTTGTTTCTTGAAATGCATGACTCTTAATTTTTGTTTAACCTTCGAACGCATCAAAAGTAGTAATATGTACGAATACAAGTTACGTTATTGCTTATGCACAATCGCAAGTGTAGTATTACGTGTTTAATTATGTTAATGTATGCGGATGCATCATTCACGTACCACACATTATCGTCACACTTACACAATCGCAAGTGCAGTACTACACGTTGAATTATGTTAACATATGTGAATGTGTCATTCACGTACCACACATTATCATCATACTTATACGAACCACATGTTTATTTAATAAATATTTATTTGTAGGAAAAAGTAAAGTATCTTATATTCATCAAGAAAAATGCATGTGATGGCTATTAGTGATGGTAGATACAAAAAGCTGATAGCCAACAAGAACTCTCAATTGTTCCTTGGCTTTTTCATCAATGGAGAGGAGGGGCCAGCTTCTAATGAAAATATAAGTTCCTTCTTTGCTTCAAAAATGATGCGCACCCCCTTCAGCTCTTTCTCCAGGAGAAGCGGATCTAACACTTTAGCGAGGTTGCCTAATGTAGCAAGCACGCACATCACTCCACCACACGTTTGGTTAAACAAGTAGTAAAGAAGCTTTGATCGCTTGATTAGCACCACCTTCTCCAAGCTAGATGTCATAGGTATCGCTCGAACACATCCAAAATTGGTCAAAGCTCAAATTTTCATGATTGTTTCTTGCCCTTCTGGTGAGCACTCCTTATGGAAGACCACCAAATCTACAACAAGGTTACCAATATACTCCTTCAAAGCTAAATCCTTTCGTCGATCCACATGTCCAGCTCCTCCTTGCCTTGATGCAAAATCATCTATATATAGTATGTCCTAAATGACAAAGTCAAATCAAACAATATATTTAAGGACTAACCTAGAGTTATCAAAAAGAGATGAAACTCGACGGTAGGGTGCGTTGGGTCCCTAGGAGTCCACCGGTGAAATCTTGGCAAAAAATGATGCATGTAGCTGTCCCCTCCGAAGTCTGGCGTCTCGGGTGTCAGGTCCCCCAGAGTCCACCGATGAAATCTTGGCCAAAAATGATGCCTACAACTGCCCTGTCTAAAGTCTGGTATCTGGCCCAGACGCTAGATGCTAGACTTCGAACAGGGCAACTACAGGCATCATTTTTGGCCAAGATTTCATCAGTGGACTCCTGGGGACCTGACGCGAGATGCCAGACTTCGGATAGGGCAGCTACAGGCATCATTTTTTGCCAAGATTTTCCCAGTGGACTCATGGAGACCCGACGCACCCTACCATCAAGTTTCATCGCATAAAAATATATGGTAGTTAGAAATCTCACCTTCTCCAGATCATCTTGTATCTTCATTTCCTTGTGTGTCAGGGAGGCACCTCTTTGGGCAGAGGGATCTACAAACTCCTTGGTAGGAAGCTGGGGCCTTGGTCTGAACAAATCATGCTGTAGTGCTTCAAATTTAGCATTTGGCACAAGGTAATCTTCTTCAACTGAGGTAATATGCTCCTGTGCTGCTATGATGGCACTCACAGTATCTAAGCTTGTGCCATCATATCTTCCAATCTCTACCATTGTCAGATGCACATCCATGCAATCATAATCGATCAGGTCTTCCATTGAATCCCTGACTAGGATAGAAAACAACTCTTCTTCCTTCATTTCCAAGTATTGTAGCACATTTGATAGAAGCAAGTATTGTATACCATCTACTTCAATGGGTGTCAAGGAGGCAAGGTTGTGTTTGTCGACTTGTGGTTGTTCTGAAGAAGATTGGCACCATGATGTTCCTCTTCAACATTTATGAGCTCTTCAATCGGTTATTCTCCCGTGTATGTGATAGAAACAACCTGTGGATTTGTATCTTCATCGCTCTCCTCCTCTAGGGGTGTATCCAATGCAAGGAGGTAAATTGCCAATGTGCAATCACACTCCACGAGATCCAAAGGTGATGTAGCTGGTGCACTTCCCATGGGAACAGTGCATACTCTATGCGAAGAATCCACATGGGCCAAACACCTATTCACCACTTTTTGGTGATTCTTCCCTGCCTAAAATACCATGAGCTGTTCCAGAGGCACCCAAGTCGGATCCCTTGATGGAGTATGTGCATGTAGCAATGGTGCTCGCAAAGTCTTTCAAAACCTAAAGGGGGGATCCATGAGAATACGCTTTCAAGGTTGAAGTTCTTATAGAAAACTTAGAATATCTCATCACCCTGGTTGGCAAAGATAGTCTCATGGATCCACTCACCAAAGTGTATGCGAGCATCATCGTAGCAGGTAGGAGGGATGTGGTGGATATAAAGAAATGAAGAGAGAAAGTGTGAAATGAAACAATGAAACAAGAACTAAACTAGTGCTACCTTAAAAACCTTAAGTTTTAAACCATTAAGGGTTGTTTGCATATGATATTTAGTTATGGCTTTACTTACGTCTTTGTAAAGTTTACATGCATATGTAAGAGTGTTGATGTGAAAAGTGTATAACAAGTGTATGATTTTGCATAAATACCATAATTTTTAAATATTGCAAGTTTGTAAGCAACAATATTCTATTGGCAAAAAAAATCCAAAAATTTATAGGTGTTGGATATTACAACTTGTGGTGTTGGGATTTTTAGGGAGACTCTACAATTTCTAAAATATGTGGAGCCACACATTTTTCGCTGGTAACTATCCTCAGCTTGACTTCAAATTTTCCTACATCTAGTTTAAAATAGAAGCTAACAGGTGGATTCTGCATTAACATTGTAATTTCTTGGCACTTATACTCAAGGGCCAATCATCCTCCATTTGCAACACTTGGGGCTCGCAGCCCTCACAAATGACAGTAACATCCACAACTGCACTTTCACGCATGTCTTGATCAAGGCACAACCGTTTACCCTTGAGCATCCTCCATCTACAATACTTGAACACTAGGCATAAAGTCTGTCATGCAACAAAGTACCTGTAATTGGAAAGGAATGTTAGTTGATTCATCCCTAAGTAAGACAATAGTCAACTAAGAGAGAAAAATTTTACCTGAAAGCCATGTCCCTTGTTGTGACTCGACACGCGACTGTGTCATGACTATGAGTTATTTTTTATGTCCAAGTTTTACCTAGAATCATTGTTACATAATCCTCTGATGTATTTTTTATGACATATGTAACGTGTCTGCTTGTCTGCTTGCGGGACTCGTCTTAGCAGCCCATCGAGAGGAGGGTCTAGAAGGCTCCACCTGGCACTCGTAGGGAATGATAGAGGGTTTGTGATCTAGGTCTTCTCGATTCTGCCCCGAGCGGAAGTGTCCAGCTGTTCCCACTTGGGATCGACCTGAGGTCAGGGTTCCTTTCCTATCAGCAAAGTCTCTAGGGAAAAATTGGTGTTGAGTTCCAAATGTACCACTTTGCGTCGGAACAACAGAGTCGAAGCGGATTCATGCTGCACTTGGTTCATGGAGAATGGGAAATGAGAGGGATGCGGTGCTCAACCTCTCTACCATATGGTATAGTCCCATCCCTTTCCCCTAAAACAGAATAAACTGGGATTCTACATATACTGACACTAGGTCTTCATTGTCTTATTATCTCATCATTTGAGAAAAGTTCCCAGCTAACCTAGACCACCCTTCTGTAGGACACAGACCTAAGTCACGTCCACCGCACTTTCCTCAGTTTGCTTTAGTTATCTAATTACCTAACACATTACGTTTTGGCATGCAAAATCAGCTTCTTTAATTAAACAAATTAATCATGGGTTCCTTCACGTAGCTTAGGCACTGACACAAAAACAATGCCAAGCAAGTTCTTTTTTCTCCAATAACTGCTCTTTATTTATCAAAATCCTCGAGTACATCCAATATCACGCCCGAAGGCTATCCCAGCAATCTACAGGATTGCTGCTCCAAGTTTCGCCCGTTGACTAGTACACGAGGCCTCGAGATCCCATCTCGAGTCATGTCAATCCCTTGTGCAGGATCCGAAGGCAAGGGGTTTACAGCCAGAGCCTCCCCTGGCATCCAAGTATCCTCCCACTCCAAGCAACACCCATGGAGAGACCTCTCGCAGTGGGTTAGGTCCATATACCCGGCGCCGCTAACAACCCCCTTGGATAGGGCCAGGTAGATAGTCGGAGGTAACTGTTCCTACCTCTCCCTCCAGGCTTTCAACCTAAAGCATTAAGTGTTTTCCTTGAATTAGTTCCTTGAGAAAAGAGATCAAATAATGTACTTAAGTATAAGCATGAACATTGTGGAGGTCGTTTGCATGACCAACTGCTAGGGTGTGACTCCTTTTTTCCTCGGATGCTCCCAACATCTGATCTTGGGTCTTTTCGCGACTTGGCGAGAACCCAATAATTTCAAACAAGATTACGCAAGCAAATGGTCTTGGTAAGTTGACTTATACTTGCCACATGATTCTACATTAAGACCTTCAAGATGTAGTCTAGATGCATGCGATCCTTCCAATTCTCTTAGTGTGGTTCTATGCAGGATTTCCCAATCAACCTAAACCATCATGCACATTGTGCGTTTTAGTAGAGTTGTACCTCCTAAACGACTTTTATCTTTATTTATTTTCGGCAACAAGTACTTATTTCTAATGCACCGGATCACATGTGACTTGCGTATATGAAAGTCTAGGGTTTTGTCTAACAATGCAAGTGCATCTCATGAACAGAAATTAACATTTCATGTGTTTCTTTTAACCATGATTGCAAAACATGAATTCTAAATGACTATTCATGCACTGAACTGGTTAAAAAGCTATCATTTTATGTGAAATAAGGCGATAACCTTATCATTTTATGTGAGTAAAAGCTATCATTTCATGCATAAAATCTTATGAAAATTCCAAACTCTACCATTTCGCACATGCAACTTAGTACTTAGAGTAAACAAAACCCTAAGACTCGTTCTTGTTTCATGCACGTCACCAATCCTTTCATCTCTTCCACGAGAAATAATACCTATTTAATTTTTAAAGCTTAGAACATGGGCTTGATTCATGTGTGCTACGTTGGTCGCTCCGCTCGCCTCTCCAACATTACCGGGAGCTTGGGTGACTACGCTTCCCACGTCTTTCTTCTTGGGAGCCATTCGCCTCGCGGAGATTGGGTAATCCAAACCTTGGGTTGACAGGTTCGGTAGGAAAGACCGCTGGATGGGGTCCTTCGCTGAGGGAGTGGTTTGGGTATGGCTCCTTGCAGCTACTCACCAACTCTCACTCCCTCTCCTTCTCTCTCTCTCTCTCTCTCTCTCTCTCTCTCTCTCTCTCTCTCTCTCTCATCCTCCCACTCTTTCCTCCACTTCTTCTTCTTTTCTCTTATTCTCCTACTCTCTCCCCTTCTCTTCTTTTCCTCTCCCTCTCCCACTCTTTTCTCCTTCTTTCCCTTCCCTCTCTTTCTCTTCTTCTCTCTTTCTACTTCTCTCTCTCTCCTTCTCTTCCCTCCTTCTCCTTCTCTCCCTCTTCTTCTCTTCTCTCTCCCTCTTCTTCTCTTCTCTCTCCCACTCCTCCTTCTTCTCTCCCACTTCATCCCTTCTCTCTCCCACTCCTTCTTCTTCTCTTCTCCTTCTCTCCCTCTTCTTCTCTTCTCTCTCTCCCTCCTTCTTTCTCTTCTCTCCTTCTCCTTCTCTCCCTCTTCTTCTCTTCTCTCTTCCTCTTCTTCTCTTCTCTCTCCCACTCCTCCTTTCCCACTTCTTTCCTTCTCTCTCTCCCTCCTTTCTCTTCTCTCCTTCTCCTTCTCTCCCTCTTCTTCTCTTCTCTTCCTCCTCTTCTCTTCTCTCTCCCTCTCCTCCTTCTTCTCTCCCACTTCTTCCCTTCTCTCTCCCACTCCTTTTCTTCTCTCTCCCTCTTCTTCTCTTCTCTCTCCTACTCCTCCTTCTCTCCCTTTTCCTCCTCTTCTCTCTCTCACTCCTACTTTCTCTTCTCACGGGCCGAGCTAGATGGGAATTAGGGGGGAGGCGGCTTGTTTGGAGGGCCCATGCAGGGTCCCACAGCGTTAGTAAATAGGGGGGTGACTATGGTCGAGGCGTAGAGCCCATTTCAGTAGGACGTCGGGGGGGAAAAGAGCCCCAGTTGCAAGGCTCAAGGTGGAGTGTGTAGCGCCGCCAGTGAGGAGGGGGGAGATAGGGCCGACTGACAGCCAGGGGGAAGGTGGCTATGGGACGAAGGCCTAGGTGGCCCTACGCAGTAGCTGACGTATGGAAGGGGTGATGTAAGGGGGGTGCAACCTCTGTCTCTCTCTATCTAGGGAGGGGAGAAGCCTCCCCTTATATAGGGGAGGGGAGGAGGTAGGTGCCATGGCCACCCCTCCCACCTAGGGGGCTGCATGCCCCCGAGTACCATCACTCCCTCTCTCTCTCTCCTCGACATGCTGTCGATGGGGAGAGAGGGGGAGTAAAAAAATTTGCACTAAAGGTAATATATTTTTCTCATTTTGAAATTACAAGGGGGAGTCCTATGGGATGTTACAACGTACATGATTTTAATACATCTCAAACCCTTACATTCCTTGAACATGTGTGCAAAAATTACAATCGGTATGAACCATCTTAGATGTACATTCTTTCAGCTGGTGCTTGGCTTCATAGAATTCAATATGTCTATTGAAATTTTTTGTGCTACACATGTGCAAAATGTCACTACTACACAATGGCCATTCTATGCTATTGAGATTTGATATGTGCATAGACTCAAGGGTTCCATATTCTCGACTCCCCTTGGGCAATATGTACTTGGAGTCATAGAAAACAACAAGGTCCTCTGCGAGCTGCTTACCTGTATGCCCCTCAAAGAGCAATCTACAAATTTCGAGGTGGCAATACTTAAAAGAACCAGTGAAACTCTCAACATTTTTCCACTCATAGCAATCCAAAGGGTATACTTCTATAATTACGAGACAAGTTGTTACATAGGTATCATGAAATTTCTCATTCTCAATGAGTTGCAAATACTTATAGTTTGTAATGTTTCGTTGAAAGGGCACAGTGGGCGCAATATGTATTTGTTTTTTCAAGAATACATGTTCCACAATTAACCATGGCTGTAGTTGAAGACCTATGCATTTTGATGCTCACATGACGCATCTGAAGGATCTCTTGGAGCGAGAGGGCAGTTGCTTCAGCCATAGTGTCAACTTGACTTGTGTGGTTCACTGGTTTCTAGCATCAGATTCTAGATCCGTTCACAGTTGAAGCAATATTGGCAGTTTTTGTGTGATTCCTACACAGAATTCTCTCCTTTCGGGAAGATTCACGTTCTTCACTCTTTTGCTTCAACTTCAACATGTTAGCAACAGTAAAATCTCTAGGAAAGATGGATGTGCAGCCATCCTCAAGCTGTCTGCCGGCAAAGATGAGTCGCTGCTGATCGGGGGGGATGCCTTCCTTATCTTGGATTTTGGCCTTGACGTTGTCGATGCTTTCCGAGCTCTTGACCTCAAGGGTGATGGTCTTGCCGGTGAGGGTCTTCACGAAGATCTGCATACTAATGACTAACTGATGGTTCGACGAGTGAATAGGAAGGAGATGGAGCAAGACAAGCAGACAGAGACCTTGATCAGCACAAAACAGAAACCTTAATAACGAAGAAGATATCACAGAAGGATTTGACGTTATCGATGGTTTCAAAAGTGGAGTCTCAGAAGCAAGTTCTATTTATGTGATGTGAGGGATAGAAATTAGAACGTCTACCTCGCTCCGGTCCTCGGGAACAGAACGTCTGGCATGATTTGATCCGTGTCTGTGATAGGTTCAATTTCTGTATTGCTCTCCTGGAGCTCTCCTGTCTCGTTTATCACATATTCTGTGCCCTGTCCAACAAGAGATACCTGCATTTCTGTAGCTAGGATGTCATTTTTGGCTTGAGCTATGGCTTCTTCCTTTGTCAAACCAACTGATGATAGAGGAGGTATACAGAATACTGCACATGGCACATCCTTGTGATCAGGCTTTGCATTCTGTCCTGCAAATAATGTTTTCGCCAGACATGTTCCCTCCATCAGTGCAACAATTTCCACATTGAAACCAATGGAGCTGAAAGAGCTTGGTGAAAGCAAGCCCCATCGCTAGGCGGGGGACAAGTTTTCTCTGTCAGAAGGGGAAAAGATCTGGTCTCACAAGCTCGACTTATGACTTAGAGAGGCCAGGGTTATTGAGGGAGTTGCGGCAAGCAATGGCGAGTGATCTATGAGACGTCTACTACTTTGAAGCCCCTCAAAGATTCCTTGTTTGGATGCATTTCTCACTCGGCAAGGCTTCCATTTTGGTCAAATAGCAGAGCTGCAAGTGAGACCCTGAGCGGGTACAGCTGGCCATCATTTTTCATAATCCTGTGATGAAAAGAAGAATCGCCATTAGCCTCAACTACGCCATTGTGAGTGGCACTTCCTCTTGAAGAGCTAAACTTAGACTGAACAGGTGCTGAAGAGACTTGCACTTTTACTGGGGACTGGGGAGGTGGAGTCATAATGGGTGCTTGAAACAAAAGCGATTTCTCCGCTTGTGGACTTGGGGACATGGCACCACCAGTCCACTGAAGAGATTCAGCAGGTGGTAACCCATGGGCTTACTGGTTCACAGAACCAGGATCCTGTGAAGGGACCTCAACTTGAAGCACATGAGGATGTTGGTCAGAATTCTCTTTCCCTAGCTCAAGAGTCTGAGCATCTAAGTGATAGCTGACATCTTTCCTCATGCTGTCATGTTGATTTTCTTCATTCTCATTCAGATAAGCAGTCTCCCATGGACGAGCAGCCATCCACCGCTCCAGCCAACTCCAACCCCAATGAGATTCATCATGATCGCCATCGCCTACCCTTTCTTGGAGATTGGGAATAGATCATGAATTGTGCCTGCAAGCATTGATTACATTAGGAAAAGTTGAGCATGTTATGCACGAAGAAGATGTTTCAGAGAATTGTGGATACCAGAGAGTAACATTGAAGCAAAGTCTGAGTCCGTGGACAGTGAGGTCAAGTATGGAACAATCTACAGATTAGAAGACGAATCATATCTTAATTTCACACTTATTCTTCTTCAGCAGCCATCGAAAAGATGCCCCAGGTTCTTGGCGATGCAACATGCTCTGTGGTTTCCACCTTTGTACGATATTGCAGTCTTGAAATGCAGAAGCATTGTAGCTAATGGGGTTCTTTCCTGTCAAAGGCCGAGAAGTTTGCAATCCTTCTTCAAAAGTCCCAATTTGTAGCTTTGCAAGAACTGTCTTGGCAATCTTTTCATAGACCAGGGATGGGAGATCTCTGTCTTGGACGAAGGTCTTGTGGGAAAGAAGTTGTGTGAAGCCTTCTTGGGGAAAGCCTCTAGTCCTTGAGAGAATTCGCCAGTTTGATAGTGAAATGCAAGTAGGAAACAGATGTGTTGAAAGAGTCACCAATATTTGAAGGATCTTTATCAACACTTCTCTTGAAGATTCAACAAAGTCTTGTGCCATTTGGTTCTTCTTCAACAAGATATGGTTCATGGAGAACCATTGGAGCATTATTAAGTAGAGTATGATGCTGGGATATACTAGTATTTTGGTTCAAGGGTCATTACAGTGCCAAACAGGGTGCAGTCCACCAAACAGGGACAGATTTGGGAAAGTTGCTACAGAAATTAGTAGCATCATTCTAACGACAAAGGAACAATTGGAATTGATACTATACATCACAAGCTTCGAGTGGAGCTATCAAACGCTTCATTTGGACACATATTTCTCAAGCTAGAGCCTATTTAGTACCGGCAGTTCACTGTGGACAGTTCTCAAAATTCTTAAACAGAGAGGGGTATTGCTACTCCTAAATTCAAACCAGGATTTCTACTTGATACTAGACATCTTAAGCTTCAAGTCAAGCTATCATACACCTTATTTGGACTTATATTTTTCAAGATAGGGTTGATTTTGTACCAGCAGGTCACTATTGACAGCATGTATAACAGGGGGTACAGGCATGTAAGTGTGAGACCTATGCTCATTCCTATAGACATCAAGTGCATGAAGGGCATTGTTCTTATGATGATAGATCTCATAGGTATTCTCCTTATGGTCAGCAAGAGTATGTAGGGAATTATCATATGGGGCAGCATTCATATGATCATAATCATGGTTATTTTCATGAGACTAATGGGCAGCATCAACCTTATGCAAATGAGAAAAAGATGGGAGTTAGTACCACCAATGACGAAGTGAAATGGCCAAAGAACCCTCATGTCATAGATCATGGAAATGAAGTAAACATCTCACGTGATTCTAACGACTTCCAACAAATGTCTAAGCAACTTGGCAACATGAATGATGGTTTACTTCAGCTTACCCACTCCATGGATGATATCTCATATGGAGCAACAAAGTAGTAGATTGGATACCAAGTTTGATTAGTTGATCACTATACTCAGTAATTTGGGAGATAGATTCCAAAGCAAACCACCACCCCATGTTGAAGAAGTGCCACTTACTCATGGGAATGTGAGATCTACTACAGCTCATCAACATATACCATCGACTTGTGAACATGGAGGTCCTTCTAGAGTCAATGAAACCGCTCAGCCACATGCTAATTCATGGAGTAGAGGCAGGCCTAAATTTCCTATCTCAAGAACATGGACAACAAGGTCATTCACTGCATGAAGATGAAAATGAAGCTGAAGACAAAGCTGAAGATGAAGATGAAGATGAAGATGAAGAGCAAGAGGATACACATGACAAAGTTGATCAAGAGTACATTAGTGTACAACAAGAAGAGAAAACTCAAGGTTTACATATATTTCATGATGATGTTGAAGAGGATTATGTTGATCATATATGTCATGAAGATATTGAGGCATCACATGAAGATATTGAGGAAACACATTATGGATTCTATCAGCCAATTGACAACTTTGGTATGCTACAGTCAATAGAAGAAGATGTTGATTGGAATGCATATGGAGATGTACATGAGAAAAATGTTTGGGATGCATATACTTTTGATGAGAGTATCAATGAAGACATGCCTTATGATGATGATGAGATATCTTTTCCCTATGATCTGGGTAGTCATGATGGAGATGATTCTCTCTTTCCTTTTGACCCGGGTGGTTTGACATTTATGGTTCATGACAATCTTACTTCTCTTGATGGTTATTATCTCGGTATTTCTTATGACCCGGGTGGTCTTATACTAAGAGAAAGTCATTTGCAGCAAGGCATCCTGCATACAAAACTTAATGATACTTTGTTCTCATGGTTTCTTCATGGTTTATATGGGAGAAACACTGAAGAATATGGATTTTCCTACAGAATATAGCTTGATGTATTAAATTCCTGTCATGGAATTAAATGATTTATCTTTGTCAAAATCATGGATTTTGCTTGGAGAGGGTAGCCTACATCATATACTTCGATATGACATATCATTTGTCGAATTTGGATGTGTCTATCGAAAGTTATGCCTATTTTACTATGGCAGCCCGGTTATGCCAGCATGCAGGAAATTCACTATAGATTTCTTGTGGAACTTCATCGATCATGGGATCTTTTCAGCCACATTTGCTCTGATCTACTATTTCATCCATTGTGTTCTTTCCCATTTTCTCAAGCTTTGAGGACAAAGCTTCTTTAGGCTGGGATGGCTTGTAATAAAGCAAATTTAACCTAGGCTTAGGAGCTAGACACATTAATTAGGGTTAGCTATAAATAGTGAAGTATGGCCAAATGTGGAAACCTTTTGATCATTTTGGAATACAACTCCTTGTGGAGCTCTTGAGGTCACATCCTCCCACCATTCATGGAGGTGCATATCCATCTCCACCCTACTTTGAGGTGAGTATCCTTGTCCACCATTGTAGAAGGTGAGTATTCTACAGTAGCTTATCATCACTTGATTCTCAGCATACCATCTATTTTCCCATTTGTACATCTCATATGGAACATGGATCTTGGCTATGGCAATAGCATTTCTTGTTATTGTCAGCATTAGATGTTAGATCTTGTGTATTTTCTTGTATGAGATGTTAGCTTTATTACAGAGGGAGCGAGAGATGAGCACTTATGCAGTGTCACACAAAATGATCTTTGCAATAAAATAACAACAAGGGTTAGAACTAACATAATGTTGTATTGAAAAGATATCAGCAAAAAAAAACCAAACAGAGATAGAGATTAACACATTTGCCTCTCGCTCCAAATAAACTCTGCAAGAAAACAACAATTAGAATCAACATCAAATTCTATTGAAAACATAGCATAAAAGAGAAACAACACATAGAGAGAGGGAGGAAAGAAAGAAGAGAGACATGAGCACCTCTGTCTCCTGCCCTAAACAACCTCTACAATAAAACAACAATAATAGTAAGAAACAACATCAAACCCTATTGAAAAAATAGCAAACAAGAGAAAATGCAAAGGGAGATGGGCACTTGTGTTTTGCCCAAAATCTGGAGCTGCATGGAGAAGAAAGTGCAAAGGTAAGCAGAAAACTTAAAACCCTAATTACTCTCAGCAGGAGTTTCAATGGAGACGAAAATTCATGAGTATAGAGAAGAGAGGGAAATTGGTCTATTTCTCAACTTTTGGGTCAAACTGATTTCGTGACAGGAAAAAAATCAAAATTGAAAATTCTCTAAAAAAAGGGAAAAATACGAGGTGAGAGAAACTCAAATTTTGTGTACTATTCATTCTCCCTTTTTTTAATCTCCCACTACCCCCTTTTTTAATAGAAAACACAAGATTTGGAGAGAGAAGATTCACCCTCCATGGATGTCAACATCTAGCCTTCCTATTGGACAATCCAAAAGGCCCACATCTTAAACTATAATATTTTTAAGGGCCCATTTGTGGGTTTATTTTTTTCCTAATGGGCACATTCCGCACCGCGTTCCCTCTCCCGTTCGGGTTGGCCATCCCTATCCCTTGGCTTCCACTGCCATTGATCAATTGGGAATTATTTCCTGATGCTAGATCCATATTTGGATTGGTTCGAGAAGCATAGGCCGCTTGCAGTTGGGATTCTATTTATTGCGCTCATCTAATGGCACTGTCTATATCTGCCAAGGTGACACTACTCAGCTGCACATAGATGTTAAAATCAAGACCATGCAAGAAGTATTGTAACTGAGCAGCAGTAGGTGGGATAGGGATAGAGGCATCCAATTTACGGAAAACCTCTTTGATCTCCTTGGCTCGTATATCTTCATGCGGTTCTTGGCGTGTCAAATTCAACACGCGCAACCAATATTGGCCACCCCTCTCAGGGGCGAACTCCCTTCAGAAGGCTTCATAAAATAAGTCCACAATGGTTATGGTTCTGACCTCAAGCCCATGATACCATATAGCTGCCCTTCCCTTTAGGATCATGTTGAAGAACATCATTAGATGCCCTTCCTCTTGGATGCGGTAGTTAAACATCAGCTTCTGGAACTCCCTTATATGAAGCTCCGCGTCCTCTTCCACTAACCCATTAAAAATGGGTAGGGGAAAATCTGAGGCTAGCAAATCCATTGTTCTCGCAAGGATTGCGATAGGTTGCCCCATGGCAATGATCAGATTTGCTAATGGAATTGGGACAAGAAAAGTTGTCACACACTTGAAGTGGGTAGATTAATTGGGAGGGGGAAAGTACTAGAACTTCCACCCAAAATCAGCCTATGTGCTAGTACGCAAATAGTCTTTTCATGAATTCCAACTAATACGTATATACTTCGTTGTAAGAATCTAGTACAAAGGTGAACCTTGTACTACTAGATCCCTTATTTCCAAATAGGTCGTTTCCTAAATGTTATGCATAGAAAAACAATCAGAATTTGTATTATTTCAGCCCTCAAGCTGTTGCACGAAATCCTCCTCCCCCTCATCGTTTAAGTTTTGCTTCGTTCCATAGGTGCATAGAGGTTGTTTTGTCATGGTTTAATGTATAAAAAGCAATAAATCACATATTGTGACTAAATGATAGGGAAAAGTGAGGCCAAACCTCATGCTTTGCCCCTACCATATGTTCACAACCATTTATTTCATTTTTTCATATTTTCCTAAGGCATATTCCTATTTTTCTCTTTTTTTTCTCATTTTCTCTATTTTTCTAATAAAAATATTGATATATTTTCAAAGTTGTGACTCTTGATTCTTAGAACAGCAAAAATATAAATTTTATTGGCATTTTATCCCATGTGTTTTGGTTTATCCCACCCGAAAACACCAAAAATTCTATTTTTCTCATAAAAACCGTGTTTTACGGGTTTCTAAAAATGATTTTCAGCATATTGACTTTCTATTTTCTGATTTTTTCCCTATACAAGCATAGAAAAAATAGTAAACAGCATGTCTACCAATTTTTACTCCATGAGAACAACATTGGCTCAATCAAATATAAAAAACAAGCAATTTTCCTTTATAAAATAGAGTTATCGGTTTTTTCCTTCTTTGTGGGTTTTAAAATCTGATGCAGGACTAGAGATCAGCCCTTATTCAAGGCTTAGCCCACCTCTGAATAGCCAACTCTAGCCCTCCATCGATTCGGGAGGTACCATGCTGGACAAACGTTCACCACTCGATTCTCTTCTTGATTCTTCCCACATTAATTGCCCCTTGGAAGAGAGAGAAAGATCGATTTTCATCCTCCATATCCAGGTAGCCATCTCACATGCGGAGATCAGCGATTGGAAGCGAGAGAGGAGGGAAATCACGTATGCAATCTGTTGGGGGGTTGCATTGAAGCTCTACAACCCCCCTCCCACAAAATCATCGCCTCATCCATGGCATTTTCTGCCTACGCGCAAAAATCGCCCCCTCCCTCCCCCCCCCCCCCCAAAAAAAAAAACAAGTTGAAAGGGGCCCCCCAAAGGTCACACCCTTTGGGGTTTCCTAAGTCCATTTCCACATGGCCATTTGGTCTTGGCCCTCCTTTCCGGCCTATCTCCTACGTCTGGCCTCGGATTTAACCACTGAAAAATTTTCAGCATCTGTCTTGAAGTCCCGCACTACCGTGCATCTCCAGAAGTCCCGTCTAACATGCCGAGAAATTATAAAAATTCCCCAACCACCGCTTGGTGGATCTTTAAAGCACTTTTGGGCATTGCCACTTAAAATCATACTGATTGCAGCAGCCGCCTTCAACGAAGTTTATTTTTCCCCTGAAATTTGGAATTTTTGGCTATTTTTAAGCACTTCTTGGCGCTAAAAATCATCTGTCCGTTAACTAATAACTTGATGCATTTAGTATAGGGCATAAGCAGCCCATCCCTTGGTCCAATGTTGTATTTTGGTATGATTTATGGGGGGGACCAAGGGTGTATTTTCAACCATAAGATGTTGTATGGTGTGCTTTATAGTTTTGTTCTCATTAGGCCAAGAGGGTCTTTTCTTTTGCAGTGTATTGGTTGATTTCATGAGGCGAAGAGGGCCATGTATTTGTTTGGTGCAGGTGCGATTAATGGTTTCTTATCTTAGTGCTATACTAAATAGATTCATTGAGGTACCTAGAGCGAGCCTCTTGCTATGCCGAAGCTTCTTATGGCCAAATCCAAGTGATGTCCTTCCTTTTTGTGTTCTTTTCCTTTGTGCTATATATGTATATGTCTATGTGGGGAATGTTTTTCTTTTGGGGGCCAAAAAGTCAAGGCATAAAGTCCGAAAGGTTAGATTTTGTATATTCTAGGGAGGTTGAGTTTTTTTCTACCTCTTGTAAAGGCATTATTAGGCATTTAAAGAGCTATTTTTGAGAGCAGTCCTCAATGACCCTCTCTTTCTAGCCTACTAGGCAACTAATTCTAGGAGCTTCTATTAATTGTAAGGCAAAGAGAGCCTACCAAATGAAAGAAAGAGAAAAAACAATGAATATATATGGAAAACCATATATAAAATACAGAGGTGTGTAAAAATGGATTTTAACCCCTGAAAAAGAAAAGAAAACAAAAGAAAAGAAATACCAAGAGCAAATGATCATTGCCTATGACGTAGCCTCCTGGAGATGAGTCAACCAATGCCTTTACATTTAACCAAAAAATAAATAAGGATGGTTGGAGTGAAAATAAAAGTGAGCTAGAGTTTTCCTAGATGCATTATCGATGTCACGAATCCAATGCAAGTCTCCATTCGTCAATCGGAGGTCATTTGACCCCCCATTTAATGGTCATAAGATATAGCATTATGAAGAGGCTATTGGATCCAAGAGCTAAAAAGTGTGTGACAAAGGCTAGATTGATAGATTTTGATGCCATGAAGCTAGCCATCCAGTCAGATTCAAAGGCCATTTACTCCTCTAACTAAGACCAAAACCACTTGCCAGGAAGTGTGAACGCGTGGAAGTTGGAATCAGTTAATTTAAAAGTTAAAGTTTAAACCCTAATGGCTTAAAACTAAAACTAGTGTGAAGGAGAGGGGGGCACAAAAAATTGATTTCCATCTCGATGCATTTTCATGCCGGGTAAATTCATCAAGAATGGAGGGCGAGACTCTAATCTACATGTTGGGTGCTCCAATTTGACTGTATGCACACAAGATATAATGCAAGGAGTGGAATTCTTTGTTTTTAGTCTTTCTCTCTCCTCTTTGTACCTCGTTTCTATGGCTATTCTATGTGAGAGAGAGCGTGGGACTAAGATGAAAGATTTTGGATATGTGATGATGTTGGAGTACTATGGAGCATAAATCCAAGGTTTAGGATGCATCAATAACCATGAAAGAGTGTTAAGAGCTTCTTGACTTTGAAATGTGTATGGATTCATATGAAATTAATCCACATAAGTGCTTGATGTTGATGTTTCATGATGATTTTTTCGTGTATATTATGGGAAATGGTTTACAATGATTGAATATGATTTACATTGCTTGAAAAGTCATAATTCTAAAATAGTTCTTGATGTTCCTATAATGAAAATGAAAAGCGAGGAAACCCATAATGCGAGAATTGTGGGATTTTGGGAGAATTGAGGGTTCTATGAGTTTTCATAGTTCTTTTGGTGTTCACATGGGATCATATGGAATATAATGCTATATCGTAGTTCATATAAGCTCTACATGTCTGAAAATAAAAAAAAATAAGAAACTTTAAAAATAAATTTTATGTATTAAAAATTTACAAAAAATTTTGAATATATCTATGAATATATGTTGGAGCTAGGGCATGAGGTTTAGTCTTAGCTTATCCCCATTCTTTATGTTATAGTGCATATTTATCACTTTTTACATAAGAAAAACACATTAAAAATACTCTTTACACCACCTAGCATCGAATGCAAAACCTTAAATGGTAGGGGAAAAGGGATTGCAAGAGTTGAGTATCATATGGAATAATGATTTTATGCATATTTTGACACATAAGACTCACTTGATTTAAGTTAACAAGAGAGGGTAGTAGCACAAATTATTTTGGTAGTAGCACCTTTGCAATGATGCATTATGTTAGGTAAGTCATGAAAGGAATTATTTGTGCACTTTCACACTGTTTGATCTATAAGTTTACTTATTTGTGCACTTTATGTCATTCACTTTGTATCCACATTTCCATATGTGGTATCAAGAATATTATCTTGTAGATGCATGACACTTGTTTTTAAACAATTGACCCATGTTGAGGGTGAGGTTCCCTAAAAGCCATAGGTTTAGATTATTGTTTCCTTTGGGGACTGATGTGATGAGGATGGAATCATCTTCTCGAATGTTTCATTGAAGAGAGAACTATGTTGCATATGTTCTTTATGTTGAAATGACACCTCCTAGGGCTAATCCCTAGGGTGTAAGAGAGCCATAGTGAGGCCATATCAATAAGTTGGGGGGTGCTTCCTTTGTTTGTGCTACGAGATGCTAGACATTGATATGTTTGGATACTCCTTGAGCTTGGATTTGAGAAGGGCAACACGTTTGACTATAATCTAGAGATGTTATCTACAAACACATTCTTTGATTAAATCAGTTTATAGTGTATATATGTTCCTAGTCACGAGGCGGTGAGGTTGTTTAGGTGAGTTTAGGAGGCCCAACTAGAGCCCTAGAGCTAGTGCAACACCCATTTTTGGTCCTAATGACAAAGAGTACATGTGGAACTCTTGTTATTATAGGTGGTGCTAAGTCTAGTATCCTCTATTCATTGCTTGTACTTGGGTTAGTTGACCATGTTTTGGCTATGGCTGCTATTCCACATATATCTCTTTGGCATCATCGCCTTAGGCTCATGTCTTTGAAATGAATGAAAATGCTTACTAGTTTGTTGTATTTTCCATCCCTAGACTATGAATGTTTTAAGTCTTGTGATCATTGCTTATATGGTAGGTAGACACATAGTATGCATAAGAAGTCTGGTATTAAGCACATGGGTGAGCGTTTGGCTCTTGTTCATCAAAATGTATGTGGTCCCATGCCTTGTCAACTCGGATAAGTTACTCATGAATATATATATATATATATATATATATATATATATATACGCATCACGTGAGTTTAAAATAATGTATTTTTAAAATACCATTTTTTACATACAGAAGGGTGTAATATAAAGGGGTTATTTACAAATTGAATAGAGAAGGGTTATGTTTTATTTAGGAAAATTCATAGGCAAGGATATTTATAAATAGACCTTGAACGCATGTGATGTAGAGAAATATACATATAGTAACTTAACCGAGCCTATAAATTACTAGTTGATGCAAAGTATTTTGTCATATTCACTGATGATTACTCACATAAGGTTTGGGCTTACCCTATTAAACAAAAATCAAATATCTTTTCTACCTTTTAGTGTTGGATTAGTCTTGTATTGAGAACCAGTCTAGGTATAGGATGAAATGCTTAAGGTTATATAATGGAGGTGAGTATGTCTCAAAAGCTTTTCAATAGTTTTGCAATAAGCGGGGTGTTAAGCATTAGAGGACCGCCCCCTACAGCCCTCCCTAGAATGGTATTGCCGAATGCATGAATAGGACAATTCACGAGAGAGTCTCTAGTATTCTTAGCTAGGTAGGCTTACCCTAGCACTTTTCGACTAAGGTACTTACTACTATTGTACACTTGATTAATAGGTACCCTTTCAATTGTATTGATTACAAGGTTATAGAGGAGGTATGGAGTGGGAAACCTCCATTCTATGCTCATTTTCATATCTTTTATTGTGAGGCATTCTACCATGTTCCCAAGGACAACCATAATAAGCTGGATCCTAAGTCCATGAAATGCATCTTTCTTGTCTATGGGGATATCAGTGAGATCTATGGGACCCACAAGCTTGCAAGGTTATCCATAGCCATGATGTCATTTTCCATGAGAAAAATATGCATAAGCAATATGAGCAGTTGCTTGAGGTTCTTAGGCTGATCTTTTAGGAGAAGTCTCTTACTCCCATATAGCTAGCTAGAGAGCTTGCCATAGCTAATGATCTACTGGCATAGGCCTCATCTATTGTGTAGGATTAGCTTGCTTTGAGATGCTCTACTAGAGCTAGACGTCATCCTGAGCACTTTATGCCTCCATGGATTATGCTATGGGTTATAGATGTAGGTGATTCTCTCTCTTATGATGAGATCATGCATATAGATGATAATCACTCATGAGATAGGGCTATGGAGTCAAAGTTTGACTCCTTACAAACTAACCATACATGGAATTTGGCTCCTTTACCTAGTGGCAACAAGTCATTACTATGAAAGTGGTTATATAAGCTGAAAATTATCCCTAGATTCCCCAAGCCCACTTATAGGGCTAAATTGGTAGCTAAGGATTTCAAGCATGAATATAGTATTGAATTTAATGAAGTCTTTTCTCCTCTGGTCAAAATGAAGGTACTAGCATTCTTCACTCACCTTATGAGATGGATGTAAAGATGATTTTTCTACATGGGGACTTGCATAACGAGATCTATATGCAGCAACCTAAGGGGTTTGCAGAAATAGGGAAGGAGGACATAGTATGCAAGTTGAGAAAGAGCCTTTATGGCCTTAAGTAGACACCTAAGGAATGGTATCACAAGTTTGATGCTTTTATGTATTCACTGAGATATAGCCGTAGTACTATGGATCAGTGTTCATATACAAAGAAGGCTCTTGATTATAGCCTTATGATTTTGGTACTCTATGTGGACAATATACTTATTGTTGGGAGAGCTCATGATGAGCAAGATGCCTTGAAAAATCAGCTCAAAAAGAGCTTTGAGATGAAGGACATGGGACATGTCTCACATATTCTTGGGATGTGCATCACATGGATCACTCTAAGGGGCTCCTCTATCTGTCATAAAATCCAGAAAGTCATTGAGTAGTTTCATATGTAGGATGCTAAGCCTATTGGCTATCCTCTACATTCTCATGTAAAGGTTAGTCAGGAAATTGCATGCAATCTAATAAGCAAAAGGCTAAGATGGCCAAGATACCTTATGCATCCAACCATTGTGGGAAATTTGATGTATGCCATAATTGCCACTCATCTTGACATAGAATTTGTAGTGGGAGTTGTGGCATGCTATATAGCTCGGGAAAGTTACTATATGTATATCATCTACATCACATGCATTCAAGGCCTATTTATAAATATCCTTATCTGTGAATTTTTCATGAATAGAATATAAAATTTTTCTATTTAATATATAAATAAACCCTTTATTTTACACCCTTCTATATGCAAAAAATGTATAAAAAATGGTATTTCAAAAATAACTTATTTTGAACCCATGTGATACACACATGTATTCGTGAGTAACTTACTTGAGCTATATAACTACACTTGGTAGATGGCATTGCAATGCCATCAAGGGTATCATGAGGTACCTGAAAGGCATAATAGCTATGTGCATATGTTATGATAGCTAGGATATAGGAGTCATGGGATACACTAGCTCTGATTATACAAGACATGGAGACAATAGGAAGTCCACCTATGGCTATATCTTCACCTAGCTAGAGGTTGTGTTTCTTTGATGTCTAGGGTGCAAAAATGCATGGCCCTCTCTACTATTAAGGCCATGTATATTTTAATCATTGAGGCTTGCAAGGATGCTCTTTGGTTAGGTTGTCAAACCTTGGTATAATTGATTTAGTCCCTACACTGCATTTGGATTCTATGAATGCTATCCAATTAGCCAAGAATTTGGTCCTCCATGGAAACACAAAATGCATTGAGGTACATTATCACTTCATAAGAGAGATCATTGAAGATAGGTTTGTTGACCTTGTTAAGATCTCAATGGACCAAAATATTGCAAATCTATGTACAAAAAGTCTCTCAGAAGAGTATTTTGCCTTCCTTAGAAAGTTGATGGGCATTGATGAGATGATGTATTTTCATCTTATTGTACTTATGTACATTTATACTTTGTCACTTTTTTCTTATTCTCTCCTCACTAGGGACACATTTACCTTTAAGTGGGAGATTTTTGGGGGTAAAGGTGCTTGTGTCTAGCCACCTGTGTATTACTACACTAATAGTACCCACACACCTATACACTGCAGGTAGTGGACACCCATCACTATCACTTCATTCCATATTCTTTCAATGACATTTGAATAAAGGGAAGGCTGGTCATACATTATGACTATCAGAGTTTCCACATCTTCTTCTCTCCACCATAGCTCTTGCTTTTTCTCACATGCTTCAACTCTAGAATCACTCTCTTCATATAGAGACTACATGATAAAGTGGTTTGAAGCCAAAGCTCTCGAGCAAGATGATAGCAATATCATGGTATTTTTTTGTAGAAGAACATTATCAATTGCTTTGGTAGTCCTTTGGAGCTCCTAAGTAATCATGATACTCACTTTCTAAATAAGATCATGGAAGAGATGACTAAGTAATCATGATACTCACTTTCTAAATAAGTTCATGGAAGAGATGACTAAGAACTACAAGATCTACCATTGCAAGTCCACGCCCTACTATTGTAGAGCCAATGGTTTTGTTAAAGTTACCAATTATGTTGAGATAGCAAGATCAACAGGTGAAAATATCGATGATGGATCACCGAGCCAGATGGATCCGCACATTTATACTTAGCATATTGGTGGTCATTATGATCCTCACATGGCTATGGACTTATCACTTATTATATTCAGTTTATTGCACCTATCTACAGTTGGCATAACTATAGTGCCTATCAATTAGTATAGTCAATTTTGCAACATTTGACTAAGTAGGCCACTTTCCTTTATGTTATATTGCCTATCAATTAGTATAGTTGGCATAGTTACAGTGCCTATCAATTAGTATAGTCAATTTTGCAACATTTGACTGAGTAGGCCACTTTCCTTTATGTTGTATCTTATCTATACTGTATTGTGTGTGAAAGAAGAATAATAATCCAACAAGGAAATATTTTGGCCTCTATCTCTCTTCTTATATTCTTGAGTGAGCCTCCTCTTGTGTGTATGATGTGTATTTGGTGCATCATCTCAAGAAATTCCCCCCACAACACATGATTCTTGATATGGTATCAGAGCAATGTCATTGAGAGAGGCTAGTTTTGAAGGCTGAAGTGAAGCAGAAGAAGCAAAGATTCAAGCAAGCAAGCAATGGATAAGAAGCTCTCCCATTATTCCACTCTTTCTCTTAGATAGTGCATGCGGAGGCACTAGAAGTAGGGCCAATAGAGTGAAATTTTTAGATTGTTGTGAGATTTGATGTACAAGCAAATCATTGTATATTCTACTAAAAATCACTTTAGGAATAACACATAGGTTTTTTTGTCATTTGAGGCCATTTCAGGCCCCATTTTGAACACACAAGGTTGTGGACAACAATTTCAAGGCATACTACAATTTTAGCTATATCAGTTGAAAGTAGGTGCAGACATTAAAGATTTTGAATCTATAATTTTTAAGGTTTTTGCTATGAAGCAATCATAAGTTTTATCTACAAACAAGTTGTTGATTACATGTAGCAAAAAGCAACCTACAGTTGCTTTATCGAGTATGAAGGCTGAGTATAGAGGTGCTGCTATGGCAGCATGTGAGGTGGTATGGCTGCAAAAGTTATTAGGTGATTTGGATGTGCAGGGAGATGGTCCAGTTGGTCATTCATTGTGACAACATAAGCAGCATACAACTAGCTAGGAATCCAATGTTCCATGCAAGGACAAAACACATTGAGGTGCACTACCACTTTGTGAGAGAGAAGGTACTTACAAGAAAGATTGACTTGGTATATGTTAGCACATAGGATCAGATAGCTGACATTTTCACAAAGGCATTGGGTTCAGAGAACCTTCGAAAGTTCCAAATCTTACTTGGAGTTGCAGAGATAGAGTTGAGCTTGAGGGGGAGTATTGAGATGGCAAGCTCAACACGTGTGGACATTGATGATGGACAGCCTGGCTAGATGGGTCCGCACATCTATATTTAGCACACTGATGGTCATTATGATACTCACATGGCCACTGACTTATCACTTATTATATTTAGTTTGTTACACCTACCTACAGCTAGCAAAGATATAGCGCCAGTCAATTAGTGTAGTCTATTATGCATTGCTTGACTTAGTAGGCCACTTTCCTTTATGTTGTATCTTATCTATACTTTGTGTACATTGTATAGTGTGTGGAAGAAGAGGAAGAAATCAGCAAGAAAACGTTTTGGCCTCCATCTTTCTTCTTGTATTCTTGAGTGAGCTTCCTCTTGTGTATACAGTGCGTTTTGGCATAGCAGCACAGCTGAAGCAAGTCCCCCCACCATGCGATTCTTGACGCACATGCGGAATGAACCATCCTTCTTCTTGACTAAGAGAATGGGAGAAGCAAAGGTAGATTGGCTTGGTTGTATAAGACTTGTTTCAAGTAACTCCTTTACATTGACTCTCAACTTCTTCTCTTTCCACCTTTGAAATGCGATATGGAGGGTTATTAATAGGATTGGTATTTGGAAGCAAGTCGATGGGGTGATCCACTTCACACTTTGGAGGAAGAGAGCAAAGGTGGCTAAAATAAATCTTCATACTCTTCCAAGAATTCGCAAAGACAAGGATCCATATCTTTTGAAGGAGTAGAGGGTTGATTTGAAGAGGGCTGATCCTCATCAATCTTTGACAAGAGAAGGGTAAACATACATGCCTTTGCATTGATCTCTCTCTTAATCTTCTTGGGGCTGATCACCTCTAGCTTCTTCTTCTCAATCCCTTGAAGAGTAACTTACTGTCCATGCCATTGAAATTCCATTTGTAGCCTATTCAAATCCATGGCAAACCTCCCAATACTTTTCATCCAATTGCAGCCAAGTATAACATCAATGGGGCCCATCTCCAAGGCAATAAGACTCACCAAAGCAGTACAAGATGACGATAAAGTGATGGGAACATGAGAAAAAATCAAATTATTGCTCTCATAAGCTCCATTTTCCACTTGAATTCTTAGTGATGGAGGCATTTCTTGAGTGTACAACTTCAGCCCATCAAGAGACCATGTATTAACAAATCTATGTATACTCCTAGTGTCGATAAGAATATGAGAAATTCTTCCATTAATGTAGTCTTTAAGGGGTAATTTATTGTCCCCTTTGGAACCATTCCATGCATCATGGGAGATAGAACAAAGCTTCAATGAATCCAAATTTATCCAAGGATCATCCATATAGTAACCACCCGGGTCGAATGGAAAACCATCCATAGGGTCATAAAAACCATGGTCATGCATCACCTTAAGAGTATGTAAGCACTCAAGTTGAGATAGATTGATTTCATTTGCCTCAACATCCGATTCCTCTTCAAAGATCATGCTCACTTTGACATTCTTGGCTTTGCATTTTGTCTTGTTATCAGGAGAGCATTTCTCCCCACATTTGAAGCATAAACCTTTCGCATACATGTTCTTCAGCTTGTCATTAGACATATGCTTTCCTTGCACTATACAAGCTAAGTTTTTGCCACCTATTTCAGTCCTCTTCCCATCTGATCTATTTTCAACATTAAATCTAAAATGACTGCCCTGTTTTGATCCATAAACAGTAGGAAATGTAGGGATCTTGCTGTAGGTATTTGTTGGCTTCCCTCCTTACTGAAATTTGTTTGCCCATAATTTGCAGCTGTTCTAGTGGACTGGTTTGGCTGAAAATGTTACCCTATTCTTTGTTGAAAAATCTTGTATTTTTTACCATACCTTTCAGCCAATTGTATGGCAACTTGTAAAGAGGATGGTTTCATAGCTCCCACTTCCAAAGATAGAGAAGATTCAAGCCCAAATATATACTTATTCAACTTGGCATTGTCAGATACTCCATCCACATACATGGAGAGGTTAAGGAACTAGTTAGAATAATCTCTAGCCGATAATTCCCTTTGCTCAAGAGCATACCAACTTCTCTTTTTCAATAGGAGACACCAAAACTTTGATCATTGCCCTCTTTGATGCATCACATGTCAAGAATTCATTACCAATCCTTGACATGTACTGCCACCAAGTGTGTGCATATCCCTCCAAATGTAGGGCTACAAATTTAACCTTGGCATTCTTCAGTCTAGGATACAAAGAAGAATACATCTCAAGCTTGTCAAACCATTCTTCTAATTTGGTAGGAGATGGATTTTCACCCTTGAAATTAGAAATGGTTATTTTCTCATTGTATTCTTGCTCATATTGATGAGATTGGCCATTATTGTGTTGATGTCCATAAAAGTTTGGACCAAAAGGACCAGAAGAAATTTTCCTTTGAACATTGTTACTCCATGTTCCATGAACATATGGTTGTTACTATCCATGAATATTTGCAAACCCATTTGGCTTATTAAATTTTCCTTGTGGCAAAAAGAAAGAGTTTCCAACAACATGAGGATGTCCATAGTGTTGCACATGAGAATTATTACCTCCACTTGCTTGACCATGATAAGACCTTTGTTCTTCATCTTTCTCTTCATGTGTAGATTTAAGGATGGTAGATGGCATCCATGTGTGTCATGATCAAACCTTGAGTTAGCATGAGTCTTATCTTCCAAATCCTGTCCATGAGGGCTAGTGTAGATCTTGGGTTGATTAAGGGGCTAAAATTTAGGCTTAAAATGAGAAGACTGAGCTCTTGATGGCTCTCCAACTTCATAATGTCCAAACAGCCTTGGGAGTTGTGGTATTTGGTTGCTCTTCAACAATGGGAGGACTTGGAGCATTTGAAATTGCTATAGGTAACATCCTCTCACTCAAAAGAGCCACTAGCTTGTCAATGCCCGACTTCATGTCCTTTATGTCATTGGAGAGTTGTTGAAAACTATTAGAATTAGTAGAGACATGAGTAGTACCAACCCCATTCACTTGATTGTTTACTGCAACATGTGTTTAACTAATCTCTAGCTCCTCATTATCATGGTTCTCAAGGTAAATAGCCTCTTGTGAAGCTTCACGCTCTCTATCTAGCTTATAGTCCCTTAAACCTTCACTAATGGTGTCCATAATGGGGTCCTTTTTTATTTTTAGCCGTAGGTGACGTCCTATCTTAGATGTAAAACATAAGAAAAACTCAAATATCTTGAGCTCTAGTGATCTAAATGATGAAGCTCTGTTAAAAACTTAGGATGTCCCCTTTCAAATGAGCTATGAAGTATTGAAAATGGTTGAGTATAGTAAATTATGTAAGTAATTTATTGTAGCTGTCTAGAATTTCCTACAACCTATGAATGCTCTGTTTTGGTCATTTAATGATTTGTACCATCAATTTCATACATGTACCAACTATGTAGACCTGCAAAGGAACTCCATACAACTGCAAAACTGATAATAACATTTGCAAGAACCAAAATGGTTGAATAATCCCATTGTAGACTGCAAGATAGGGATCCAATCAATGAGACCTTGTTTGCATACCCTATTCCAACTCTTTAATGCTGACCCAAAGTACGAATGCCACAAGTAGCATACATCTTGCTCAGCATAACTCTATCCAAATTTGTCAATTGCATTGCATTATGTTGTCATACATTTTCCATTACATCATGTAACCAGTGCCAAATACATCATGCTGCAGGGTGAATTCTTGTGCCTTTGAAATGGTACCTGCACTCAAACTTTAAATGCGTGGGATCTGAGACTTGAGGGGTGTGCGAATTTTCCTCTCAAGCCAGGTTGTGCTCCCCTTCAAGGTCCTCATCAGTAGGGGAGGTTCACTTCTCTTTTGTCCTACCAACTCACCCACCATCCACTTTTCCTCATGGATATAGACATGGCAGTTCTATGTTAAGCTAAGGAAACAGCATGAAATGCATGTATTGAAAGGAATTTGATTGCCATTTCATGATATGCAAGAACTTGAATGGAATTGGGCTAAAAATGAAATGGGGATAGGTAAGGGAAACCTGCAGTAGTGACTCATTGCTTTACAATTTTTATTTCACTTACCATTGGGCAAGATTTTCATTCATGGCAATGAGACAAGATGCAAAATAATTCAATGTCACGGTCAGGGAAAAATGGATGAGAATTAGAGGCATTGAGAGTGATTATTTCAGTGAATGAAAGTGATCAAGCAGTGATTAATCACTAAGGTAGCTCTATGGATTATTCATGAAATGCATTTGAGAAAATGATTGGAATTCTTAATCATTTTAATCCCTCTTCCATCAATTGGATTAACTGAGCAATAGGATTCAAAAGAGAGAGATTAAAGATGATTGAAAGTACCTCTTATGCTTGTATGTGAAGAGTGTGGTTGATGTAGATACCTCTCACAAAGATGACTTGTCTTCACCTTCAAATGATCCAAGAAATTCCCAATTTAAGCATGCTTCAAGAGGGAATAAGCTCTCAACTTCATACTCTTCTCCTATGAACTCCATTGTTGGTCCAATGCTTCAAGTATGGTTGATGAAGGTAAAATCTTCTTCCATTTGATGTAGAGCTTGAAGGATGATGATGAACAACTCCAATGTAGATTGTAGACTCCAAAATTTTAGAAGAGAATCAAAGATTTCAGTGACATTGAAGATGCATGCTGTCCAAAACTTCCATAGACCAATGAATGCCAAAAACTCTTCAATGTTGCTTCAATGTTGACAATAGATTAAAGCTACGAGTGTAACCAAGCTCCAAGAATGATTTGCCACCAAAACTCCCTTCATTTGCTTAAAGAAAACTAAAATTCTTTGATGTTGTCCAAAACTGTCATGTTTAGGGTTTCATGGGAGAGGGAAGAGTCCAAGAATGGAAGAGATAGTGTCCAAGCTTGAAGAAGACCACTTGCCAATGATGTTTGGGGCATTAACCATGAATTACTTGAGCTATATAGCTCTTTTTTTTTTCGAAATAGACCGGATATATCTTGCAGGTGCAAATCACACAGCTACATTAGAGAAGATGATGAAGGGAAAAAAATAGGCTACGTGAGCCAAATCACTACTCTATAGAGAGCTCAAGAAGTGAAGAGCAAGGTTATGAAGTTCATTGGCATGATAGAGTTCATGGGAAGGAGATTAGATCAATCTTTTGTTAGAATATCAAGCTCTTTCATATGTGTTTGACCGACATGAGCTGGACACAGCTAGTCTAGCTATATTAGTCAGGTATATTAAATAAGTCGGTACTCTAGTCTTTATGGTTGGCGTGAATGGTCCTTCTGGACTTGTAAATACTTGACCTATGTCTTTTCAGTAAATGAGTTGAATGAGAGTGGAAGCATGTTGCTTCACTCTGTGGGTTGCTCCCTATCTGCATCCATGAAAGCTAACATGGTATCAGAGCCATGAATGGGCTCACTGGTGGAATGCACTGAAGAAGAAGACTTGAAGATTGACCTAAAGGGCTGGAAAAGGAAGAGGACTGACAGTCATTTCCATCAACGGTCACACAGAGGTATGCATTATTAAGCATTGGATTCTCATTGCCTGAAGGAGGAGCTGTGGCTTGCTGAGGAGTCTCCCAAGGATTGGTTGAGCACTAGTGAGTGCTTCATCATTAAAATAATCGGTAAATCGTGCAGCAGTAGAGGTCAGTCCAGCCAGCATGATTGCGCATGTTTTCCAGGCTAAACTCCATGGCTAGGATTTAGTATATGGACTACTCACCAAGGCTCCATTGAGCATTAACAAGTGTGTGGCTTGTTTGGAGACTCACCAAGGCTCCATTGAGCATCAACAAGTGGGCATCCATCATCATCACCATGAAATCTGATCTGAATATACTTTGAATTGTCTGTGTGGACTGTGCTTGTGAACAGGCTGCTCTCATTGGTAGAGATTCAAGGTGAATAGCACTTGTTAAGTGGCATAGAGCATGGATGCATACCAAGGAAGGTTCTTGAAGGGTGTACTTTGCTATTGCCCCTGTGAGAGCTCATGTGTGAGCTATAATAGAGTTGTACAAATTTGAATACACAGGGCTGAACTGTTATTGGAGTTACAGGGACATTATACACTTGTGATGTCTGCATTTTGGATGCTCTTTGGCATGTACATTGAGCTTGAATGTAGCACTTGATGCTTGGTAGAAGACATGTCATATTTCTTGGGTATTTTGACATAAAGTTGGAGCTTGGAATGGCCTGATCTGAGAGCTTGTGATAGGCTGAAAACTGGAAAAAAATTGCAGACATAAAGCACTAATTGGTTACTCCTGAAGAACTAGCTGATTTGGCTAGTCCCACAGGTACTTGAAGACTTGGTCTGTGAGACTGTTAAATGCTTGAGCATTGGAAACTGAAGTGATGCAAATGTTTTATGGTTTTTTGGGACTGAAACAATCCCTGTTGCCAGTGCATTGGCTGTTTGAAATTTGGGAATGTATTTACGACATTCATATGCTGGTTATATACTGTTTTGTGTTTCTATGCCTATGTACGGCTTGACACATGTACTAGCAGCTATCTATGAAAGTTTCGGACATGTATAACATGTATACCACTCAGTTTTGGGCTTGAAACCACTGCTGGTCACTCACAGAATTATAGTTTTCAGACTGCATGTATGTACCATGGCAGTGAGGTTGCAGGAGTTCAAACCGAAGTAAATACATAGCATTTGTACTGACTTTTTTACCTACAAGTTAAGCCACTTGTTTGTGGGCTGTTTTGGTTGTCAGTGGGCTGAAATACCCTGGTTTTTTACTGCAATTAATTGCAAAAAATTGTCATAAACAGTTCCAGGCTGAAGTTGAACCGTTAAGAAGATCTTGGTTTGCAGGTAGTCAGGCAAGGTCTACAACATGGCAAATGCTGATAGAACTGATAATGTAACCCAGATTGTGGGAGAGAAGCTTGATAGCAACAATTATGCAATATGGAAGTTCCGCATGGAGAACTTTCTGATAGGCAAAGGATACTGGGACTTAGTGACAGGTGTTGAGGCTGAACCTAAAGTTCCAGAAAGGAATCCTACAGCTGATCAAAGATGAGCGCATCAAGCTTGGACGGAAAGAGCTCACATGGTTTTACATTGGCTGTCATTATGTATCTCGGATGCTATGGTGATGCAGATCATGAACTGTAAATCCCCAGCAGATGCATGGAATATATTGGTCAAATACTATGGCACAACCACAAGTGCCAGGAAGATACAATTGAAGCAGAAATTCAATAACATGGAGAGGAAGAGCAGATCCATACAGGATTACGTCATAGAGGTTAAGACCATAGCAGATTAGCTGGCATCTGTTGGTTCAGAGGTTGAAGATGAAGATATAGTTGCAGTGACTTTGAATGGCTTGGGTCTTGAATACAAGTCTTTTGACACTTCAGTGTCTGTGCGGGCTGAAATGCCTGACTTTAATGAGCTAGTTGCATTATTGATTCATGAAGAGGTGAAGCTTGGCTTAGCTACAGGGTCAAGCAGTTCAAAGAATAAGGTTTTACTTGAATCAGCGTGGCCGTGGCAGCCGTGGTAGGGGCTATGGATCTGGCAGAGGAGGCCAGCAGAATGCATCCTATGGTAATAGCAATCAACCACCATCATCAAATGCAAGAGGTGGTGGAAACTTTTGAGGCAGGGGAAGATCTAACTCCCGTGGCAGAGGCTCATGGCAGCAGTAGTGTCAGTTAGACAATCCAAATAAGGATAAGGATTGTCACTACTGCGGAAAGTATGGGCATATTGCGAAGGACTGCTGGAAGAAGCAGGGAAACCAGAAGGGCAAGCAGCATGGACACTATGCTACGTCCAGTCATGCAGATGACTCTAGTGATAGACTATTTGCCATGCAATATGTCAAAGATAAGGTTGCTGAAAAATCATCTGATGATGCAGTGTGGTACATTGACTCAGAGGCATCGAATCACATGACCCCTCACGGTGATTGGTTCACTGATATGGTGGCTGAAAAACATGGCTATGTCTGTACAGGTGATGACACACAGCATAGCATTGAGCATAAAGGCAAAGTGCCTCTTGTGGTTCATGATGGCAGAAAGAAAAATTTGCATGATGTATTGCATGTTCCTTCAATTACGAAGAACTTATTGTCTGTCGGTCAGATGACGGAGCAGAACTTGCAGGTTAGATTCAATAAACATGGCTGCTTTATTGAAGAGTTTGGCAATGGATGTAAGTTGATAGCTCATGGTCACAAGAATGGCCGAATGTTTACTCTTGATGCTTCTTTGCCACAGTTGAATTCAACTATGTTTGCCCATGTTTCTGGCACTATTAGGGATTCGGAAATATGGCACAAGAGAGTGGGGCATGTCAATTTGCAAAGCCTGCAAATTATGCAAAAGAAACAGCTAGTTAAAGGTTTACCCAAGTTCCAATATTCAGATATTTGTCATGTATGCGATGCTTGCCAGTTCGGTAAGCAGTCTAGACAGGCATGTAAGGCAGAGTACACGTCCGTTACAGTTAGTGCACTCTGATGTTTGGGGGCTAGCTCATAATGCATCTATGGGAGGTTCCAGATATTATGTATCTTTCATTTATGACTACAGTTGCTATATCTGGCTTTACATATTGAAAACAAAAGATGAGGTATTTGCTATTTTTCAGCAATTTAAAGCACAGGTTGAGAAGGAGTTTCAATGCTACATCTCTTGCTTGAGATCTGACAGTGGTGGGGAGTATGTATCAAATGAATTTGATGATTTCTTGGTTGGAAATGGCATTCATAGGCAGCTAACCTGCAGCTACACTCCACAGAAGAACGGAGTAGCTGAAAGAAAGAACAGGGTTCTGATGGAAGCTGCTTGGGCCATGATGAATGAAAAGCATATGTCACTTTATTACTGGGCAGAGGCTGTTATGACAGCCGTATGCATTCTGAACAGGACTCCCACTGCAGGTATTCATGAGATGACACCGTTTGAGAAGTTGTACGGCTATAAGTCGGATGTAAGTCACATGAAAGTCTTTGGCTGTCTTGCTTATGTGCATATTCCAGATGAGAAAAGGAAGAAGCTGGATCCCAAAGCGCATAAGTGTGTTTTCATTGGATATTCATAGGAGAAGAAGGCATACAAATGCTATGATCCCTCTACCAGGGAGACTTTGGTAAGCAAGGATATTATCTTTGATGAGATGGGCTCTTGGTATGTATCACCAGTTGCAGTGCCATCGGATGTGCCTTCCACTCATGTCTCTACAGTTGATTTACAGCAGAGCACTGCTATGACTGGACCTAGTAGTCAGACAGTATCCCCATGGACAGGGAGATTGAGGAGCTCACCGTCCTGACACCAGTATGTCAGTGAGGGGGAGACATGATGTCTTGGACAGCAAAGGAAAAGAGAAAGTTATTGAGGATGCATCTGGTATGATGACACCTGGCAGAATGACTTCTGGCTATGAGACTGCTGATACTTTAGACAGCAAACTTGGTATTCTGACTGTCTATATGCCTGGCACAAGGCAGAGCATGTATATTCTGCCTCATGAGAGAGGGAAATCGAGTAGTGCACCACAGCTTAGACGCTCGCAGAGGGTCAGATACCCTGTTGACAGGTTGACATACAGTGGCTACTCCGCAAAGCATTATGCTTACATGACAAAAGTGATGGAGGTCAAAGAACCAGGTACATATGCTGAAGCAGTGAAAGATGAGAACTGGTGTGTAGCCATGGATGAAAAAATGAATGCCTTGGCTGAAAATAAGACATGGGATTTAGTGCCACTACCTGAAGGGAAAAAGACCATTGGCTGCAAATGGGTCTACAAAATCAAATGCAAGTCAGATGGCAGTGTGGAGAGATACAAAGCCAGGCTGGTCGCAAAGGGGTATGCCCAATAGTATGGACTTGATTATGAGGAAACATTTAGCCCTGTTGCCAAGATGGCAACCATTCGCACTGTGATTGCCTTGGCTGCTGCTAAAGGCTGGAAATTGCAGCAGATGGACGTTAAGAATGCATTTCTTAATGGTGACCTAGCAGAGGATGTTTATATGGTTCAGCCGGAAGGGTATGTTCACCCTGATTTTCAGCATTATGTATGCAGGCTGAAAAAGGCATTGTATGGGCTGAAGCAGGCTCCGAGAGCTTGGCATGCTAGGATCAGTAACTACTTGCAGAGATTGGGTTTTGTTGTTGGCAGAGCTGATCACAGCCTATTTACAAAGAAGACTGACAGTGGCTTGGTAGTGCTGGTCATATACGTTGATGATTTGATAATCACTGGTGATGATGACTTGGGCATACAGCATGTAATGAAGATGCTGAAATCTGAATTTCACATGAAAGACCTAGGAGAACTGAAGTATTTCTTGGGCATTGAGGTAGTTCCAGCTGACAATGGGTTATGGCTGATGCAGAAGCACTATGCCATGGAGATGTTGAAGAAGTATAGCATGGTTGAATGCAAACCGTTGGATACACCTCTTGATCAGAATGTCAAGCTAGACATGAACAATGGGGCTGAAGTAGAAGATGTGACTATGTACAGGCAGATGGTTGGAAGCTTGATTTACTTGAGCCATCACTAGGCCTGACTTGAGCTGTGCTGTAGGGCTCATAAGCCAGTTTATGCAGAAGCCTAGAAAGCTGCACTTGGATGCAGTTAGACGCATTATGAGATATGTTAAGTCCACTATAGAGTATGGGCTGTTCTATGTCAGAGATAAGCCCTTGATACTGACTAGATACACAGATGCAGATTGGGCAGGTTGCTCATATGAACGTAGATCTACGAGTGGATATGCATTTGGATTTGGTAGTGGCATGATTAGATGGAGCAGCAAGAAGCAGCCTACGGTTGCTTTGTCGAGTACTGAGGCAGAGTACAGGGGTGCTGCATTGGCAGCATGCGAGATTTCATGGCTGCTCAAGCTTATGGCTGATTTGGATATACAGGTAGATGCTCCAGTGAAGTTACTATGTGATAATCTGAGTAGTGTACTCCTGGCTATGAATCCAGTCTATCATGCCAAGATGAAACACATAGAGGTACACTACCATTTCATCAGAGAGATGGTTCTTGCAGGACGAGTTGATCTTATGCATGTAAAGACAGATGAACAGGTTGCGAATATCTTTACCAAGTCCTTGGGTAAAGATAAATTCTGTGGTTTTAGGCAGATGCTTGGAGTACAGATGCTGTCTTGAGCTTGAGGAGGAGTGTTAGAATATCAAGCTCTTTCATATGTGTTTGACCAACATGAGCTGGACACAGCTAGTCTAGCTATATTAATAAGTCGGTACTCTAGTCTTTATGGTTGGTGTGAATGGTCCTTCTGGACTTGTAAATACTTGACCTATGTCTTTTCAGTAAATGAGTTGAATGAGAGTGAAAGCATGTTGCTTCACTCTGTGGGTTGCTCCCTATCTGCATCCATGAAAGCTAACATCTTTGGCCATGAATTCTTGAGGATAGCTTGAAAAGGAAGAGAAGAAACCCATGTTCTTGAAAAGTAACTCAAGTTCAACCCATAATAAGTCATGTAACCCTCATTTTGTCCAACTTACCCCAATTTTTAGTTCATAACTTGGTCACGAGTTGCGAAATTGGCTGGAGCCCGCCATTTTTCACGGGGTAATGCCAAGAATCACCATCTTTGTCACTGTTTGTAGCAGACCTTCAAGTATAACCCCGATTATGAAGAAACTAAGTTCTGTAACTCAAATCTAAATGCAGTTTCCACTCCCTAGTTTATGAAACTGGATCAAGTATAAGAAAATGACTCCTGACAAGGATCTAGACTAATGCTCTGATACAATGTAAAGAAAGTCTAATCTAACAATGGAAATGAACAAGAAATCAAAGTATTCTACACTACACATAAAAGAAATATATGCAACTAAGATCCAAGCATAGCCATGCCATGGAACATCTTCTATTACCATAGCACATTGTAGCCATGAGCTACAAACCAAGTACAAGAAAATGAAGGACAAGAAGATTTAGAAAATTAGTGATAGTGCCAAAGAATAATGCTACATTAGAACTTCTTGCATTTTTATACTAAACCCTAAAGCCCTCATCTCTCTTGGCTCAAGTATTTACAAGGTTTGTATTTGGAGTAGGCTTCAACTCTCATATTGATAATTTGCTTCATTACAAATGGTTTGAAGAGATGCAAGATTTACAAAATCCAAGTTATGTGAAAATGGGTGATGATTCATGCCACCCAATTTAACACATTGGAAAGGTTTCCTTATCCTTGCATGATGGCCATACAAAGAGTTTCTCAAATATTATATGTGCCATCAATCACAAAGAATCTAGTGTCTATTAGCCAAACGGTATAGCAAGGGTTACAAATTCGATTTAATGCAAAGGGTTGTTTAATAGAAGATTTTAATGATAAGTGTAGGTTGGTCACAAAAGGAAGTAGAGTTGGCTGTATGTTCACTTTAGATACTAGAATTTTTGTTATGAATGCTGTTATGCAAAGAAAAAGGGGCGGTCATAAACATTGAAATATGGCATAAACATATTGGACATGCAAGTGTGCAAAGGCTAAAATTAATGCAGTCCAAAGGATTAGTTACAGGGTTTTGTACTTTTAGATTTGTAGAATTTCACAAAGTGTATGAAGCATGTCTATTTGGTAAGCATACGAGACATCCTTTTTTTCATGACAAAGATGTGAGAAGAAACATACTTGATCTTGTGCATGCAGATATTTGGGGCCTACACAGAACGTATCTCTTGGTAGCAGCAAATACTTTGTCACATTTATTGATGATTATTCAAGGAAGCTATGGGTATATTTCATGAAGAAAAAGAGTGATGTATTTGAGTACTTCAAAACTTTCAAAGCTATTGTTGAAACAAAAACGGGCTTGAAAGTTGATTGCTTGAGATTAGACGGAGGAGGAGAGTACCTCTCTAATGAGTTTAGTGGCTTTTTGAGGTCTCATGGGATAAAAAGAAATTTTTTTAAGGTATATCCCATAGTAAAATGGGGTCGCAAAAAGAAAAAATAGGCATATTGTAGAAGTTGCACGAACATTGATGGATGACAAAAATATATCAAAACCTTTTTGGTTTGAAGCTATCCATAATGTTGCCTATATTATGAACATAACTCCCATAGCACTTTTCATCTAATGTCCCCCAAAGAATGCTTTACAAACAAGAAGCCTGATGTGTCACACTTGAGGTGTTTGGCTATATTGCATACATTCATGTGCCAAATGAGCTGCAAAAGTAACTTGATCCAAAGGTTGAGAAATGCATTTTAATTGGATATTCTTTAGAGCAAAAAGGGTATCATTGTTATAACCCTGTCACCACATGTGAGTTTAGAGTGACCATGGATGTTGTTTTTTATAAGATGAGTAGTCGGTATGTATCTAGTGGTGATACATTAGATGATTATGATGATCATGATAGTCATGTGCAGAAAGAAATAAAAGAATCACAAACCTTAGTAGACAAGAAATATCATGTTGTACTACATCTACAGTTAGCCCTTGGTTTAGGAGACTAAGGCATAGCCCCACATCTTCAGGTGGATCTACAAGTATTACAAGTAAAAATGAAGGAAAGAAGAAAGTGTTGAAAGGTAATGATTCATCCGGTAGTCATTTGGGATTTCATGGAGATTGTAATGGTTTATAGAGTTTAGATGATGAGCTTGGCATTTCTTTAGTCAAGACACCAAGTGTACAAATAATACATCATAATATAAAGACTCCATTAATAACTGATCCGTTGCTACATAGGTCTAGCAAGGTCAAATACCCTGTTAAAAGATTTGGTTTTAAAGGTTGCCTAGCTCACCATTATTCTTATATACTAAAGATAGTTGAGGATGTTAAGCCCACTTGTTTTAAGGATGCTATTTGTCATGCTCATTAGGATACATCAATGGATGAGAAGATGTCTACATTAGAAGCCAATAAGACTTGGGATTTGGTACCCTTGCCTAAGGAATTGAAAGCTATTGGCTATAAGTGGGTTTACAAAATCAAGCATAATGCAAATGGTTTTGTTAGCAGGTATAAGGTTAAGATGGTTGCAAAAGGCTATGCTAAAGCATATGGCATAGACTATGATTCAACCCAGTTGCTAGGATGCAACTACTAGATATGTGATTGCTTTGGTAGCAAGACAAAGGATGAAATTTGCAAGAAATGGATGTCGTGAATGCCTTCTTGCATGATGAATTACAAGAAGAGTTGTATATAGAGAAGCTAGCAAGTTATGAGGATTTAGAGCATCCCACATATATGTGAGGTTAAAGAAAGTGGTCTATGGGCTAAAGCAAGCACCTAGAGCATGATCTAACAAGATCATAGAATATCTTGTCAACATTTTCTTTTATGTTTCTAATTTTGATCACTCACTTTATGTGAGAAAGGGAGATGCAAGCTTGGTCATCATAGCCATCTATGTAGATGACTTGATTATTACAGGTGACAATGACAGTGGGATCACTGAAGTTAAGGACATTGTGAAGAAGAAGTTTGAGATTAAGGATTTGGATGAGCTGAGGTAATTTCTTGGTATTGAGGTGATCAGATATGTGATGATAGTATATGGCTATCCTAATGGCAATATGGCTTGGATATGTTATTTAAGTATGGTATGATAGCATGTAATCCTCTTTTAGTACCATAGAGAAAAATGTGAAGTTAAGTGTTGATGTTGGGGATGAGATAGAAGACCCTACTATGCTTAGGAGGATCGTAGGGAGTCTGATTTACATGACTATCACAAGGCCAAACTCGAGCTATATTATTGGCTTTGTCAATCAGTTTATATATATACTTAGAAAGCCTCATTTGGATGTAGTTAGATGTATATTGAGGTATATGAAGTCCACTTTACATTATGGACTTTTTTATGAGGTAGGTAAGGATGTACAGGCGTTTGCATACATAGATGCAGATTGGACTAGTAGCATGTCAAACAAAAGATCTACTAGTGGATTCACTGTAATGAAGGAGACCTAGCTAGCCTAACTAAGGGAGAGAAGAGAAAGTAAGACTATAGGAGAAGAAGAAGAGGAGAGAGAAAGGAAGAAGAGAGAGAGAAAGAGAGAGGAAGAAGGAGAAGCCATAAGAGCTAAAGAGAGGTGGAAGAGAGATTTCTTGATAATTTTGTGATGCTTGAGGAAACCCTCTTACACATTTTATACCATCAGTGTGACTAGTATTTTCCCATATGCCCGCCCGTATCATGAAGTTTTGGTCCTCAAAAACAAGGGAGGAATAGGGAGGGTAGGCTACAAATTACTACTCTGCACATGATACAAGGGAAATAAGCAAGGGTGTCCATGTCATGAAAACAAGGCCATGGATGGAGTGGACAATGTGCAGCCCAAGATGGATCTACTGTAGGAAGTCAGCCATAATTTTGGGTAGAAGAATTTGAGCGGTATGAGTGAGGTGTCGTTGCGGAGCCCACAATATATACTTTCAGCCCATGTGAGTAAGGTGGGGCTGAAAATAATTTAGGACTAAAACTATTGAAAAAACAAATGGTTGTCCAAAAGCAGATGGGTATGTTGTCCAAGACAGGACTGCTGTAGGAGAACAGCCATAACTTCCCGTTGGAAACTCTAATCTGGACAAGTGAGATGTCTTTGAGGAGCCCTAAGGTGTACTTTCAACTCATGTAGGTAAGGTGGGGTTGAGAATAGCTCAGGACCAAAACTGGTGCAAAACAAATGGCTATTTAGAGGCAAAGGCTCTAGTCCAAACAGGGGCCAAGTGTGGTTAAGATCCATCCAATGCAACTATAGCATGCCATGGGAACCCCCCCTTGTAATTTCAAAAAGAGAAAATTTTATGATCTTTTGTACAAAATTTTTTAACTCCCCCCTCTCTCCCCCGCCGACAGGACGTTGGGGGGGAGACAGAGTGGGAGTGGTGGTGATGGGGGGGGGAGGCATGCAACCTCCACGTGGGAGTGGTGGCCATGCCACCTACCTCCTCCCCTCCCCTATATAAGGGGAGGTTTCTCCCCTCCATCGGGACAAACACGAGGCTACGCCCTTCCATACGTCGCCACCCTCCCCCTGTTAGCTGCTGCACAAGGCCACCTGTGCTTCCGTCCATAGCCACCCCCCCAGGCCGTCAGTCAGCTCCTCCCCCCCTCCTTGCTTAGCGGTAGCTGCCCCCCCCCCCCCCCCCCCCGGGCCTTCTGCTGCAGTTATCTCCCCCCTTGGGGTTCTCGGTCGTAGCCACCCCCACCACCTGGACGTCAGGCGCTGCACCACCCCCCTGGGGCCCTCCGATTGGTGTTTTTCCCCTGCAACCCACTGCAATGGTAGCTGTGGACTGACGTGCTAGCCAACTGCATCGCCACCCAGGCTGACGACTCAGCCCACCTCCCACCCCCCCCCCCCGTGATAATAGGCAACGACACCCTCCCACCTGCCATGAACTGCGCACCTGACATAAAGTAGGTGAGGAGAAGTGGAAAGAGAAAGAAGGAGGAGAGAGAGAGAGAGAGAGAGAGAGAAGGAGAATGAGAGTGAAGAGTAGAGAGGGAGAGAAGGAGAAGGAGGATAAGAAGGGGTGGGAGAGTGAAGAGAAGAAGGGGGAGAGAAGGAGAAGGAGAGGGAGAGAAGGAGAAGGAGAAGGAGAAGGAGGAGAAGAAGGAGTGGGAGAGTGAAGAGAAGAAGAGGGAGAGAAGGAGAAGGAGAGGGAGAGAAGGAGGAGGAAAGGAAGGAGTGGGAGAGTGAAGAGAAGAAGAGGGGGAGAAGGAGAAGGAGAGTGAAGATTAGAAGAGGGAGAGAAGGAGAAGGAGAGCAAAGAAGGGGTGGGAGAGAGAAGAGAAGAAGAGGGAGAGAAGGGGAAGGAGAGAAGGAGTGGGAGAGAGAAGAGGAAAGGAGAGAAGGAGGAGGGAAGAGAAGGAGAGAGAGAAGTAGAAGAAGGAGAAAAAAGGGGTAGAAGAGAGGAGAGGAGAAGAAGAAGGAGAAGGAGAGAGGAGGAAGAAGAAGAAGAAGAGATAGAAGGAGAGAGGAGAGAACTAGTAGTAGTAGAAGAAGAAGAAGAAGAGGTAGAAGAAGAAAAGAAGAGAAGAGGAAGAGAAAGAGAGGGAAGGAGAAGAGGAGAGAAAGAAGAAGAAGAGAGAGAGAGAAAGAAAGAAGGGGAGGGAGTGGGAGTTGGTGAGAAACCGCAACAAGCCACACCCAAATCACTCCCTTGGCAAAGGACCCATCCAGTGGTCTTTCATACCGAACCTGTCAACCCGAAACCCGAACCCGAAACCCGTTAAGGTATGGACTGCCCAATCTCCGTGAGGCGAATGGCTCCCAAGAAGAAAGTTGCGGGGGAAGTGTAGGCGCCCAAACTACCAGTAATGTTGGAGAGGCGAGCAGAGTGACCAACGCAGCACATACGAATCAAACCCAGGTTCTAAGCTTTAAAGTTAATTAGGTATTAGAGATGAAAGGATTGGGGACATGCATGGAACAAGAACTAGTCTTAGGGTTCTATTTACTCTAAGTACTAAGTTGCATGTGCGAAATAGTAGAGTTTGGAATTCGCACAAGATTTTATGCATGAAATGATAGCTTTTACACACATAAAATGATAAGGTTATCACCTTACTTCACATAAAATGATAGCTTTTTAACCAGTTCAGTGCATGAATAGTCATTTAGAATTCATGTTTCGCAATCATGGTTAAAAGAAACACATGAAACATTAATTTCTGTTCATGAGATACACTTGCATCGTTAGACAAAACCCTAGACTTTCATATACACAAGTCACATGTGATCCGGTGCATTAGAAATAAGTACTCGTTGCCATGAATAAAGAGAGATAAAGTCGTTTAGGAGGTACAACTATACTAAATGCACAATGTGCATGATGGTTAAGGTTGATTGGGAAATCTTGCATAGAACCGCACTAAGAGAATTGGAAGGATTGCATGCATCTAGACTGCATCTTGAAGGTCTAAATGAAGAATCATGTGTTGCCATGTGTGTTAACTGAGCTTGGTTAGAATTAGAGATTAAAAGACCCTTGGTTGGGTTGTGAATAAGGCATTTCTATTGCCTTGATTAACCAGCTAATGCTTGAGTTAGGGATTAAGATACCCTAAGGTAAAACCCAAGGGAGAAGGGCAAGTCAAAAAGAAGTTAACTTACTAAGACCATTTGCTTGCGTAATCTTGTTTGAAATTATTGGGATCTTGCCAAGTCACGAAAAGACCCAAGATCGGATGCTGGGAGCATCTGGGAAAAAAAAGGAGTCACACCTTAGAAGTCGATCGTACAAACGACCTCCGAAATGTTTGTGCTTGTACTTAGGTACATTATTTTATCTCTTTGTTCAAGGAACTAATTCAAGGAAAACACTTAATGCTTTAGATTGAAAGCCTAGAGGGAGAGGCAGGAACAGTTACCTCCGACTATCTGCCTAGCCCTATCCAAGGGGGTTGTTAGCCGCACCGGGTATATGGACCTAACCCGCCGCGAGAGGTCTCTCCATGGGTGCTGCTTGGAGCGGGAGGATGCTTGGGTGCCAGGGGAGGCTCTGGCTGTAAATCCCTTGCCTTCGAATACCGCACAAGAGGCTGACTTGCGGGATGGGATCTCGAGGCCCGTGTACTAGTCAATGGGCAGAACTTGGAGCAGCAATCCTGTAGATTGTTGGGATAGCCTTCAGGCGTGATATTGGATGTACTCCAGGATTTTTATAAATAAAGAGTAGATATTGGAGAAAATGGAATTTGCTTGGCATTGTTTTTGTGTCAGTGCCTTAATTACATGAAGGAACCCGTGATTAATTTGTTTAATTAAGAAAGCTGATTTTGCATGTCAAAACGTAATGTGTTAGGTAATTAGATAACTAAAGCAAACTTAGGAAAGTACAGTGGACGTGACTTAGGTCCGTCCTACGGAAGGGTGGTCCCAATTAGCTGGGAACTTTTCTCAAATGATGAGATAATAAGACAATGAAGATCTAGTGTCAGTAGATGTAGAATTTCCAGTTTATTTTGTTTTAGGGGAAAGGAATGGGACTATGCCATATGGCAGAGAGGTTGACCTTCGCATCCCTCTCATTCCCATTCTCCATGAACCAAGTGCAACATGAATCCACTTCGACTTTGTTGTTCCTATGCAAAGTGGTACATCTGGAGCTCGATGCTAGCTTCTTCCTAGAGACTTTGCTGATAGGAAAGGAACCCTAACCTCAGGTCGATCCCAAGTGGGAACAGCTGGACACTTCCGCTCAGGGCAGACTCGGGAAGACGCAGCCACATATCCCAAGCATTCTCCACATCATGACAAAAATGTCTCAAGTAGGTCTCAAGCCACTTGTTAACCTGCTCAATCTGCCCGTTCATTTGGAGATGATAGGCTATAGAGGGAGCTAATTTGGTCCCTATGGAGCTAAAAACTATATGCCAAAATTGACTCATAAATTTGGTATCCCAATCATGCACTATGACATGTGGCAATCCATGCAACCTAAATACATGTTGCATAAATTGAGTGGCAACTTGAGATGCTGTAAAATGTGATTTTGTAGGGATGAAATGGGCTACTTTAGTGAGGCAGTCAACTACCACATAGATGTTATTCCAGTCCTTCTTGGTTGTAGGCAACCCGGTGATGAAATCCATGGTAATGTGGGTCCATTTTCCCTCGAGCATAGGCAAAGGCTGCAATAATCCACCCGGCTTAAGAGTGTATTCCTTATTTTGCTGACAAGGCATGCATCTCGACACCAAGTCTTTAACATCCCGCCATAGGCCTTTCCAATGGAAGCTTTTTGCAATGCGGTCATACTTCTTAAACACCCCTAAGTGACCAGTAATTGGAGAAGAATGCATCTCTTCAAGTATCCATCGAGTAAAAGGGGAGGCATGAAGAATCACAATATGGCCATGTGTCCAAATAAGACCATTGTGGAGCTGATATTGGGAGTTGGCATCCATAACACCTTGTTGTAATTTCTAAAAAAGAGGGCTAAATTCAGCATCAAGCAAGTAAGCCTCTTAGAGTTCTTCTATCCAATCATGATGGAGTTCAATGTGATAGATGAGACCTTACATGCCCACATGCAAGAGAGTGCATCAACCACTACATTATCCTTTCCACGGGTGTGAGTAATCTCAAAGTCATAGTTTTATAAGGTGGCTACCCATTTGCATTGCTTGGGAGTTAAATTGGGATGAGTCAAGAATTATTTGAGCATACGGTAGTCACTTTTCACTTTAAATTTATAGCCATACAAGTAGTGATGCCACTTTTTGATAGCATGAATAACTGCCAACATCTCCTGATCATAGACATGCAACTGTCTCTCTTTATCATCCAATTTGCGGCTCTCAAAGGCTATCACACCATGTTCTTGCAGCAAGACAGCACCAATACCCCATCCACTAGCATCACATTGAATGGTAAATTCTTTCAAGAAGTCAGGGCACACAAGAATGGGGACTCAGATAAGGAATTCCTTCAGCTCTTGAAAACTGTGATCAGCCAAGGCATCCCAAAAGAAGGCTTCTTTTTTCAGCCTACCAGTCGATGGTGCTACAATTGTAGCATAATGGCGAATAAATCTTCGATAAAAGGAGGAGAGACCAAAAAAACCACGCAATGAGGTGGTGTTAGTGGGGGTGGGCCAAAACACACTACACTTTCTTAGGGTCAGCTTGGATGCCTTTCTCACTAACGATGTGTCCCAAGTACTCAACCTCAGTTTTCATAATAACACACTTGCTTTCCTTGGCAAACAATTGATGCTCTCTTAGTATATCAAAAACTTTCTTGACATGGTGTAAATGCTCATGTGGTGGCTTGTTGTAAATGAGTATATCATCAAAGAATACCAACACAAACTAGAAAAGCCATGGCTACAATATCTTATTCATGAGGCTCTGAAACATGGCAGAGGCATTAGTGAGCCCAAATGGCATGACAAGGAAGTGGTACAAGCCACGATCAGTCTGGAAAGTTGTCTTAACTTCATCACCCTCTCTCATTCATATCTGGTGGTAGCCGGATCTCAAATCAATCTTGGTGAAGTAGCGGGCTCCCTTGAGCTCATCAAGCAAGTCATCAATTCTAGGGATAGGATACCTATTTTTTATTGTGATCTTATTGAGATCACAATAGTCAATGGACATTTGAAAGGACCCATCCTTTTTCTTGACCAACTAGGCTTGATGAATCCCGCTCCCTAACTTGCTTGGCTACTTCCTCTCTCTCACATTTAGAGAGTCGATATGGGGGTTTATTGACTGGTTTGGCATGGTGCTCCAAGTCAATCGGGTGGTTTACTTGCATCTTAGGTGGGAGGGAGGTGGGGGGTTGAAAGAGATCCCGATATTCAGTCAAGAGTGCATTTAATGCTGCATTTTTCTTCCAAGAATTGTGATGGTCATCAACATCCAATGCAAAACAAAGATTTGTGAGCGCTTTTTAAATTCCTTTTTCAGTTGTCTTGCTGTTATAAGCTAAAAATTTGCATTTTCTTTGATGCCTTCCAAATGTACAAGCTTCCCATGCACCACAAACTCCATGTACAGTTGAGAGAAGTCCATAGAAATCTTCCCCAACTGCTTCAGCCAATCACAGCCTAAGACATTATCCATGGGGCTCATATCAAGTGTAATTAGGTCCACCACTACTGCATAATTTCCAGCCAACTTGAGAGGCACTTGTGTGCAGACATGGATGCTTATCTCTTCACTCCCATTAGCCACTTGGACTTTAGAGGTTGCTGTAATTTAGTAGGAATAAAGGTGAGATGGGCAACTGTGGATTTGTTCACAAAACTGTGTGTATTGCCACTATCTATGAGGGGATATATATTCTTTCCATTAAATTTTCCATGTATTCGGAGAGTGCTTGGATCCTAAAACACATCCATGTATCCATGGAGATTGAGAAAACTGATATGGGGGTAAGTGGGGGGGGGGGGAGGGGGGGGTAAAGTATCAGTTCCAACCAAGCCAAATGTGGGGCAGTCTCAGTGTCAAAAGGCAATCCATTCGGTGAATCATAAAACTGATCGGAGTCAATATCCTCTTCAAATTATACATTTTCAACATGGGTCATCATCGGTGGTGTGTCATGTGGGTCCTCATCCACTCTATCACAATCTTCCAACACATACATGCTATTAAACCTAACAATGGAATTCTTAAATGGGCATTGGGACGCATGATCGGGCGTGTATTTATCCCCACATTTAAAGCATAAACCTTTAGCCTTTTGGTCCTTGACAACATTTGGGGAAATGAATCTTTGGCCATTCGAACGTAAGGCATTCCGAGTCTTGCTTTTAGCATACTTTGTGTCGCCTTTGGGTGGAGGTGTTGTACCAAAACTGCCATGTTTTCTGTCAGCATTAAAAGTGGGATAAGTCAATATCTTGGGGCTGCCATTCAATGCACTGTTGCTATGATAATTTCCAACATATGGGGGATGCCTAGTGGGGTATCTTTGTTGTCTTGAAATGGGATGCATACCCTCATTGCAACGATATTTCCTGCCATTCAGCCAACTCTATGGCATCAAACAAAGTGGCTGGCTTTTGATCCATTACTAAGAGATTCAAATCCAGCCCATAAATGTATTTATGCAATTTGACCTCATCACTGATAGCTTCCACATATATTGATAGGTTCATAAACTGGCTAGTATACTCTCACACGGTGAGATTACACTGGTCAAAATGATACCATTGCCTTGCCAAATATTCCTTCTCTACCGGGGAGACAAAAACTTGAACCATGTGCATCTTGAAATCTTCCCAATCATGAAACTATTGGTTTTCCCTTTGAATGTACCTCCACCATGTGTGGCAAAGCCCTTGAAGTGAAGGGAGGTGAAGAAAATTTTGGCCTCATTGGTACGAGGGTAAATGAGGAAGTAGGCTTCCAATTTAAAGGTTCATTTCTCTAACTTAGTCGGGGATGAGGATTACCCATTAAGTTTAGTAAAGAAAATCTTATCAAGTAATTCATTTGGGCCCTACTACCCATGCATGCCATGTGATGCATGCTGCCCATATATACCTTGCTACCCGTACATGCCTTGCTCACCAAAATGTCCTTGGATGCCATGCTGCCCATGCATTACATGTGGGCCAAACTGATTATTAGGGCCTTTCTGCCCAAAATTTCCATGCTGCCCATGTAGTACATGCAAACCAAATTGAACATTGGGACCTTGCTGCCTAAAACTATCTTATGCATGCTGCCCATTACCATGTGCATGCTACCCATGTGCACCCTACATACTATGCTTCCCAAAATTTGCATTTTTCCCTTGCATATAGCTTCCACTATGGGGGAGTTGTTGTCCCAAGGATGGACTAGGACGGTTCATCACGAGTGAGGGGAGGATGGGCTCATCATGTTGCATAGAGGGCTCGCCGAGCTCATAGGTGCTATGGGGAAAGCCATGGGTGCTGACAAAAACTTGTTGGCCACGTCCTATCTCCAAGGGGGGAGGGCGGTTGGTGGTCTCACGGGGAGGACCATGCTCCTTGGGTTGAGCTGAGGAGGGTGAGAGGATAGAGATGAGGGTGCCCATGTGCTCTATGAGCAAGTCCATCTTAGCCATCATCTCTCTATGATGCTGATCTTGGCAGTTTTCCATCTCCCTATGGTGGTCTTCCAGCTCTTGATGCCGCTCACATGATGGGTCTCATGTTGGCATAGTGTATCGCTAAGCATAGAAAATTGGTCCATCTCGCGTGGTGCACCTTCTTCAAGCATGTCTTCATGATCCTCTTGGGTGGAGGTAGGATCATTCATAGATTCATGGAATCTCTGATCTCGCATTGGAAGTCCTCCTAGGCCTTGGCTTTACCCTTATGATCTGCCATACTAGGTGTAATTCATCACACCCCCTGTCACAAAAACTGCAATATCTCAAGCTAGGCCTCCGATCACTGAGCTTCTTGATTCAAAACAGAGCCTTGATCCCCTCTATGAGGCCATAGAAAACTATTTCTCACAGTAAATGTGCAAAATTTGCTGTAATTGACTTTTCAAAGTTGAGACAGGGTACACCTATCTCCCATTGCATACATCCACCATACATCCATCAAGTCATACATGTTCTCTGCCAATACATGTGCATTTAGCCATCATACATCCACCAAGTCATACATTTTCTCTACCAATACATATGTATACATTCATCATACATCCATCAAGTCATACATTTGCTATCCATACATGTGCAAGCTGATTGGATGTCAATGATTGGGGCTTGGGCCACCAATTTGGAGTACCTGCACGTGCAAACAAATTTTGGGCTCCAAATCACCAGGAGGTGGGCAAAGTTCCCCTTGGGCCAAGTTTTGCACCTCTTTAGGGTCTTTGATGGCAAGGGGGGTCACCCCTCTTTTATCTTGCCACCTCGCCTAGCATCAGGCTTTTCCTCACTCGGAATATACATGGCAGACATTTATTATTAAGCAACTAGCATGATATGCATTTATAGTTTGAGGATTGGGCCTTTCATGATATGCATGATCAATAACGAAAATGGGATGGGGAAAGCGGCTACCTCTGCAAATTAGTGACTCACTGATTGCATCACTTACCCTTTCTTACAATTTTTGGCTTAATGTTCAAGAATCAAGACCAAGCACGGTTATGGGTTAGGACTTAAATTCTCAGCCAATAGGAAAGAAATTTGAAGTGTGCTTAGTCATGCATGCATTTCAAGAAGTGCATAATGGAAGAAGGAAATCAATAGGTGATCCATAGCTTCAATCTAATTTGAAATCATGTAAATCAAGAGTGTACTCAGTCATGCATGCATTTCATGAGGTGTATAATGGAAGAAGACAATCAATTGGTAATCCTTAGCTTCAGCCTAAACAAGAATTCATGTAATTCTTTAATCACTCCAAGAAAGACGTTGAGCTCAGCAAGTGGTTCGAGAAGAGAGACCAAGAGCCATGAGACATACTTAAGCTTGGGGAAGAGGTAATGGCTGCCCACTCCAAGAAATTCATGGTTATCCTCCTTCTTGCAGCTCGTGGTCGTATGGAGCCTTCAATGTCTTGTGGCTCACACTTGTTGAAGCTTGTGGCTGCTCTCAAGGCTCCCTGGACAAGAATTTGAAGGGTCTTTAGTGTACCTTGAGCTCCCTTGAAGGTTTCATGGCTGCCATGGCTGCTGCACACAATAGGGTTTTGGAAGTTCCAAGAAGATGAAATGTCAGCCAAGGAGGTTAAGAGTGGGACCAAATGAGTGCCTGGAGCTACAGTTTAATGCTGAAGACCATGGCTATGAGCTGGGGTGCGGGAAGAGCACCAAATCAATCCCTTAAAAATGCGCCATAAATTTCGGGGCAACCCTGGGGGCTTCAGCAGGGTATGGGGTGGCACTCAAGTACTCCAAGGTGAGCCCAAGGTCTCAAGAAAGTGGTTGGAGGTGCCATGCAAGCCCTGGAAGAGGGGGAGAGAGATCTTGCAAGATTTTGGGCTGGAGTTTCCATGGCAGCTTGAGGGTCCTAAGAGAAATAAGGGAGAAAACTCACTTTTGTAAAAGATAGTAATGGTTAGTCTTTTCCCCAAGTCCAGAGGGGTCTTCTTGGAAGAGGCACCCCTAAAATTGCTTTATGAAGTAAAAACAAGCTGCAATTCTTTCCCTTCTACCTCTAGATGTGGTCAAACCTCCAGTGAGCTCTCGAAGAAAGGCTACCATAGTCTTCAAGAAGGCTGATAACTTATCTGAGTACTCCCTGTGTACCTGTGGGAACTGCGTAACTAGGATTTTCTAATTGTGAAGAACTATAAGGAACCTACATCTAAGGGAAGAATAAGGATCAAGGACAAGGCTCTGATACCAACTATAATGAAGGAGACCTAGCTAGCCTAACTAAGGGAGAGAAGAGAGAGAAAGACTACAAGAGAAGAAGAAGAGGAGAGAGAAATACAAGAAGAAGAGAGAGAGCGAGAGAGAAAGAGAGAGGAAGAAGGAGAAGCCATGAGAGTTGAAGAGAGGTGGAATAGAGATTTCTTGATAATTTCATGATGCCTGAGGAAACCCTCTTACACCTTTTATACCGACTGTGTGACTAGTATTTTTCCATATGCCTGGTTCATTATATTCACATTTTCCCTTGGTAGTACAACCATTACATGGAGCAGTAAAAAGCAACCTATAGTTTCTTTATTGAGTACAAAGGTTGAGTATAGAGGTACTTTATGGGGCAGCATGTGAGGTGGTATGGCCACAAAAGTTAGGGTGATTTGGATGTGCTAGGAGATGGTTTAGTTGTCATTCACTATGACAACATGAGCACCATACAACTAGCTAGGAACCTAGTGTTCCATTCTAGGACAAAACACATTGAGGTGGACTACCACTTTGTGAGGGAGAAAGTACTTGTAGGAGAGATTGACTTGGTATATGTTAGCATACAAGATCCGATAGCTAACATTTTCATGTCAAAGGCATTGGTTGTAGAGAAGCTTTGAAAGTTTTAAAGCTTACTTGGAGTTACAGAGATACAGTTGAGCTTGAGGGGGAGTGTTGAGATGGCAAGCTCAACACATGCGAACATTGATGATGGATTTTCTGGCTAGATGGGCATGCACATATAAACTTAGCACATCAATGGTCATTATGATCCTCACATGGCCACTAACTTATCACTTATTATATTTAGTTTGTTGCACCTACCTACAATTGGCATAGTTATAGTGCCAATCAATTAGTATAGTTAGTTATGCACTGCTTGACTGAGTAGGCTAGTTTCCTTTATATTGTATCTTATCTGTACTTTGTGTACATTGTATTGTGTGTGAAAGAAGATGAAGAAACTGGAAAGAAAGCGTTTTGGCCTCCATCTCTCTTCTTTTGTTCTTATGTGAGCTTTCTCTTGTGTGTATGGTATGATTTCTATGCATCTCCTTGGTTGGGATAATCAAGCTATAGAGGCTCTCTAGGCATATTGAACCTCACATAGGACAATAGACACCCTTTCAATCCATTGTCTATGACATAGAAGTCATTTTTCCTATTGAGTTAGAATTGTCCTCTTTTTGCGAGTGGCTATCACATAGTGATTAGGAGATACTGAGTCCCTATAACATCATCTTCTACACTTGAAAGTTTGGATGAGACTCATAGGATAGCCTTTAAATGTATGGAAGCCACATAGCTCGATACAAACTTTACTATGACAACTTCATCAAGTTGGCAACGTTCTTTCTGCCAAGGCATTGATAAACCTCCGATAATACCCTATCGATGACAGAAAGCTATGCACTTCCTTTGTAGTACGCAACAGACTCATGGCGATTATGACCTTGATTTTTTTAGGGTCAGTCACAATCCCTACCGAACTGACCACATGGCCTAACAATAGCCCATAAGGCACTCCAAAGAAGCACTTCCGTGGGTTGAGAGCTATGCAAAATTGTCTACAATGCTCGAAACACTTCTGCAAAATAATCAACTACCTTTCTCTTACGGTGGCTGCCCCCTAATCATCAATGAATACTTTCAACTCCTCTGGGGAGATGTCACCAAAGGTCTTATCTTCTGTTCTTTGCCACAAACCAGGTGCATTACATAACCCAAATGTCATCACATGGTATGCAAAGGTACCGAAGATAGTGAAAATGTCGTTTTTAGCTTGTCTTGCTCAGCAATCACCATTTGGTTATACCTTACAAAGCAATCCATGAATGAATATATTTGCCTACCCGCCAATTGATCCAAGATTTGGTCAATAAACGGCTACAAGTAGTAATCTTTAACAATCTGTTTATTTAGCTCTCTAAAGTCTACACAAAGACAGATTTGATTATTATTCTTCTTTCGAATCACAACTAGTGAACACCATTCAGTATGCTGAATTGGGAAGATCAAACCCACCGTTCGCAACTTCTAAATCTCATCAAACAGCCCGTTCCTTAGTTCAAAAGGCATATGCCTTACTTTTTGACGTACAGGGTGGGTACCTTCCTTTACATGAATGGTATGCATAGCCAGACTGGGAGGAATACCCCTAAGTTCATCATAGCTCCAAGCAAAGATGTTGCAAAACTCCTGAATCAGGGACAAAAAGTCCTCTCTCTCTTCCGAACTGAGCATGGAACCTAATTTGATTGGCCGTGAATCATTAGGCGTGCCAAGGTCCAACTCAATAACGTCCTCATCTCTTATTCAATCTTGAGGCTCTATCGGCTCATTCAAGGTTATCTGATAAATATCCTCTGTAGTGGACCCTTCTTCAGATCCATCGCTCGATGACATCTCACTACCGGATGGATCATCTACTATTTCTAGTTCAGTGGAGGATAATGGAGCTCTCTCACTCTGAGGAGACTCAGGGTAAGAATCCACTACTATATGATAGGCACCTTGATCTAGAATCACTCGACCAGCAGGTATATCGACTTGACAGTTTGTCTGTAGAATCCATGGCCTGCCTAGCAAAACTCGATAGCTAGGATGTTCTGCACACCTTATCACCCTAAAGTCCAAATAGCATTCCACGCTCGCAACTGTAATGTGGACTTTAGTGATGCAGCCTTCTGATTGTCTTAGACTATCATCAACCATCCTAATAAGTGTGGAGCCATCTTTTTGGATCTCTAGACCTAACCTCTCCATCAAATTTGAACTCATGATATTGACAGAGGATCTAGTGTCCACGATAGCATGCTCCACTAATATTCAATCCACATATGCTGGAACCCTAGGGCAATGCTTTTCAACATGATCGAACCAATCTTCTCCCACTCTGCCTATGCCCAAAGGTTCTACAATATACCCTATACGCAGGATTTTCTTGAATTCCTTGCGTACTCCTGGAGAAATTTTAATCAATTGTAGGAGATTTACATCATCTGGTTTAACTTCGCAAAGAGAACTTGCTAGGTCAAAGTCGTGATAGTTAGCTAAAGTTCTCTTCTCGCGCCAAACCATTCTCTCCTTTGGTCTTTCAATAGGCTTTGGTGCCTCTTTTTTAGCCTTTATTTTCTTTCTTGGCAATCCTTTATCCTTCTTGGGATCAACTTTATTACCAACAAGTCTTAAAGGTGCACCTTCCATATCAGGATTCAAGACTTGCTTTTCCCTAGCATCTTGCTTAGGGCTTCCCTCAACAGGTTTTACAATTCCTTTGTCACCCTCTTTGATATTTTGGCCTCTTGTTACGGCTCTTAGATTAGAAGTTTCAGTATCATTGACACATACGGCCTCAATAAGATTGACTCCACCTCCAACATGGGTCATTTATACTTCAACCAATTGTTGTGCATGCCAGGAATAGATACCATGCATATATGATTCATGCAAAAGTGGATGTTTTATTTTGTGCACAAACAATAATAGTTTAAAATCAGCCTATGTGTCGTGCAAAAACAGCCCTTTTAATGAATTTCCACTAATATGCAATGCTTCGTTGTAGGAACCTAGCACCAAGGCAAACCTCGTGCTGCTAGATCCATTATTTCTAAATAAAGTGCATCCTAGATGTTATGCATAAAGAGAACAATCAAACTTTGTATTATTTCAACACTTAAACGATTGTATAACATCATCCTCCCCCTCATCGTTTAAATTTTGCTGCGGTGCATAGGTGTAGAGGGGTTTTTATGTCATTTTTTGTATGTAAAAGCAATAAATACGCACTTTAACACAAAGGACAAGGCCAAACTAAGGCTCAACCTCATGCTTCAGCCCTGTCAAACATTCACATACATAGATCTTATTTTTCTATTTTTTTCGAATGAAAAAAACCCCTTTTTTCTATTTATTTTTAATAGAAAATATGTATTTTCTGGTTTTTTTCTTATGACTAATCATTGAAATTGAAACTCAGTATTTTCCCTTCTTTTATCCCATGTCCACTCATTTTTCCTCGTTTAAAATCAAAGAAACTATCAATTTCCATCAAAATTAGCATTTTTTCGGGTTTGACGAGCGGAAGCAAGCGACTAGAGAGTGAAGATTGAAGGCATCTCAAGTATGTAATCAGTTGGGGGGTTGTTTACAAGTGTCATAGCCCCCTCCTTCATCAAATAACATAATGGTGCCCTCTCTCTGCACGTCGTGTGAAAAAAACAGACCCCCCTCCCCCCCCCCCCCCCATGATTTGATTTTTTGATTGGGGCTCCCGAAGGGAGCCCCCAAAGGTCATGACTTTTGGGACTTTGGGAGCCCCCAAAGGTCATGACTTTTGGGACTTCTAAAGTCCTATTCACACTTGACATTTGGCCTTGGCCTCTCGGGCACTCTCTCTCCATCGTCCAGTACCCGATTTTAAGTCTGAAAATTTTTGGGCATCCATCTTGAAGTCCTCCACTACTGGGCATCTCCCAAGGTCTCATCTGACACGCCAAAAAATTGTGAAAATTTTTTGACCATCGTTCAATGGGTCTTTTAAGCATCTTCGGGCATTGCCGCTTAAAATCGTACTGATTACAACTGCCACCTTCGACGAAGTCTATTTTTACCCTGAAATTCAAAATTTTTGGCTATTTTTAAGCACTTCTCGGCATCAAAAATCAACTGTCACACCACATGAGGAATTTCTCCAAATCCTCTTAGAGGGAGATAGCCCACTAGGGGGGCTTTGAAAGCCCTACGGTGGCTGGGAGGATTGCTCCGTCTATAGGCCGTGCTGAGCTGTGGGAGATGACGCCTACAGATCTGCGCCGTTTTTGCGATTTGCACAATGCTTCCTTCCATGATGCCCAATGTTTCTCTCTAATGTGCCAGCCATGGCGCCTTGTGTTGGGGAAGAAGTCCTCAGTTGAAGTCAAGAGCTGAAATGCTCTCCTTTGGCTTCCCTAGGTCCTCCAAGGTCAGGGGGTCAAGCTGGCTATGGAGGTTGAAGGTCCAAGATGAGAGAATGAAGCTTTTCTTATGCACTTAGTGAACCTGAGGATAGAGGAAGCTAAAAGGATCAAAGAAGGCTTTGATACCATGCTGAAAAGCAGAGTTTGTAGCAAGAGGAATTTGCACAAGAGGGAGAGGAGAACTCAAACTACAAGAACAAAATCTTGCTTGCTAAGTTGCTTAGAGTACAACTTGGGTACACTCTATCTCACACTTGATAGTGACCCATAGGCTGTTTGTATAGCCTCTGCCAAGCTAGGGTTAGGGTTTTCCTTGCCCCTTAAGGCCATTCACATCCATCTTCCCTTATACAACCTTACTTAGAGTGAATTCCCATGACTATATTGTAACAATAATTACCCATATGATCTTGGTGGGAATAATGTTACAAGTGGTAAACAAGTTGGCACATGCTGAAGGATATACAGGTTTAAAGGGGGTGGATGTCATGACGTTGCACTTCCACCACTGCAAACGTGAGGGCGAAGTTTTTTTGCCAGGAATTTGAACTCATTAGTGAGTGTCATTAGGAATTTTTTGTCCGTTATGTGTGACTTTTTTATTTGCATTTTGCATGACGCATGAGCACATGTAGTTAGGCTAGGCACATTCTCTTGAGTGCATTCATAATTTTTGTGTAGACATCATTTGATTGATTGCATCACAAGGATCCAACATTGCATTCATAATTTTTGCGTGGACAGTTGATGGCAAGCAATGAGCTCTTCCGATTAAAACAGGGTAGACAGAATATCTATGTTAGTGGAGACTATAATCAACCAATGGAGCATCAAAGAGAAATGACTATGAAAAGAATTCTTTTCATACTGAGTAGAGGGACTTTCAAAGGTTGACTTACTAGAGATGAGACTAAATTGTTATTTCAAAGAGCTACTATATTCAAGTGCATTGGGATTTTTTACCATTCACTGGCAATCAAGCTTGGAGTTCATTTTCACTTGTGAGGGTCACTTGATTTGAATAGAAGCTTCATTAAATAAGATAGAAAATAATAGCAAAAGGTTAAGCTTTTTAAGGGAAAAAACTCCGTGCTTTTTGGGCAACTGTGCATTGGGACTATTCATGGGTGATGGCAAAAAAGCTCCATGCTTTTTGGGCAATTGCGTGCTGGGGTTGTTCTTGGGTGATGGCAAAAAAACAAACGGGGGACGAGCTTTGAGATGATGTGGGAACACACAGACAAGTAGAAGCTTCTCTCCCTTTGTGAGTGGGGCTACAGATGCTAACTTATTGGTGAACATCTCATCATCACACTGATGCAAGAGCTTGCGGAGTTCAAACCACAATGTAGAAACAATTTGAAGACGTTAAGCATGACACAACTACCAATATGCAAAATTGTAGTTAGGAAGTTCATCATGCAAGAAATTTTTCTCGCCCTCTCTTCCCTGCTCACTAGAATAGAGTCGTCTTTATCTCAAAATGCTTAACACTCATTACAAAAATCATATTCCTGTGGAAGAATAGAGTAAGGATCATGGAATATGTGCTATGTGGGACTTGCATCAAGCCGACAACGTGTGAGAATATTTGTGTGAGAAATAATGAGCATGCCATGTCAAAGCACTACTTGAGGGAAGGATTATATTGATACGGGTGCAGCCAATCGAGCAGTAGCAACCTCTAGCAAGGTCTTCCATGGCGAATGCTTTGTCGTTCAAGACAACATAGACACAGATTAGATCATCCCCTCTGAGCACCTGACCCTTGTCCTGTCCAAGCCTGACAAGTATGAGAAGCTAATAGTCTGGCCCTCATTGGCCTACCTTCCATGTATGGCAGTTTTTTTGAGTGCAAAATGAGAGATATCGTTAATTTAGATTTGGAAAAGAACGTGCTTATAACCACATTCAGAATAAGCAGTACACATTGAAAGCTTTGAGAGGAAAATAGGAGAATATGTCAGAGGAATAGTGATGTTGTTTATGCAAAACTCATGTTGTGTACATGGCAACTAACCAACAAGAGATGAAGGTGCAATTGATGACAAGCATTATGTCCAATTATGGTGCATGGGAAAGAAGTGACAAACCTGCTACAGTAATCAAACTTTTAAATGGTTTTGGTGAATATGTCTATTAGAAAGAGGCCTTCCTCAACCTTTGGGACCTTGATACTTGGAAGTACCATATCGTCATTGCCGAATACACTTCAATTTGCCTCTCTTTCATGCATATCCATGGCATATTACTCTCTCTTGTGAGTCCAAGATTTGAATATCTTTTAAGAAAAGATACATTGAGCTTATTTAAAACTATCCTTTGAGTGCATCAAATCATGAATTTCATGTATTAGATCTTGTGTTATGATGTATTTTGAAGGTTGCAATCCTTGTTTTCCACTTTACCTTACCATGCCCACATATGTATACAATCGTATGTGAAACCTAAATATTCCTTTTTAGTCCATGTATTTACCATGAGTTGTGTACTCGTGATCATCTTTTGCTCCCATCTTGTTATGCGTCCCTGTGGTGAGGGACTTTCACAAACTCGTGTGCGTATTCTATGCAATAGGGTACCATGGGGTAATAGTTTCGACTAGAAACAAGAAAGTATTAGGAAGGTTTGGATCATCATGCACTTCATTATCATTCTGAGGGATTTTCAATAGATGATCAAGTAGGACATGAGAGTGATCAGGTTTGGTAACCACTTCAAAGTCCAGAACTTCTAAAATGGAAGGAGCCATCTCATCATTATTCCCTTCACATTGACATTGTTCATGTGGAAGGATAGGGCTTCATGATCCATGTAGAATTTGAAGTGCATTGATAGCAAGTAGTATCGAAACTTCTCCAAGAGGCAAACACCATTGCTAGGTACTCAAGCTCTGTCATTGTGTAGTTTCATTCTTTGTTGGTTACTTTTCAACTTGCATAATAGATAGGTTGATCTAACTTCGAGGCACCCTTTTGGCATAAGAGTGCACCTAGGCCTTTGACTGATGCATCCATGTGTACATGGAACTCTTTCATCCAATCATGAGGCTGTAGGATGGGTTCTTCAATCAAACACTACTTCAGGGTGTTAAATGCATCATCACAATTGGTGGTCCATGTGAACTCTGTAGCCTTTTTGAGCAGTTTATATAGGGGAGCTACCTTTGTCGCAAAGTGCGCAATGAATCTTCTGTAATAGCCCACATGGCAAAGGAATCCCCTCAATTGTTTAAGGTTGGTTGTTGGCACTATTAAGGTGGAAATCTTCTCAATCTTGGCAAGATCTATTGCTATCCCTTGTGCAAATACAATGTGGCAGCCCAAAAGAACTTCTGACAAGACTCCAAGGATGCATTTGTTGGGGTTGAGAGAAATCCCATACTCTCGAGATCTATCAAAGCACTGTTCTAGGTGTCCTCAATGCTCATGGATTAGGCTATAGACATAGAAGTCATCTAGGTACACCTCAATGAAGTCATGCAGATGGGTTTGGATTGCAACCACCATCATCACTCATTAGAAGGTAGCAAGAGCATTACGGAGCCCAAATAGCATCACTCTGTAAGCATAGGTTCCCCATCTTTTGTGAAGGTTATTTTGGATTGATATTCTTCTGCGATCTAGACTTGATTGTATCCACTGAATCCATCCAAGAGGAAATAGGGAAATGATCCTTCTTTGTCTTGGAATTCAACTTTCGAAAGTCCACACATATTCACAGCTTTCCATTCTTCTTGGGTACTATCACAATGGGCAAAACCCATTCACTATTAGCCAGTAGGGTAGAGTAATTCGGTGAAACTTAGTTTCAAGGAGCTTTAGTAATTCGGCTTTCACTAGGGTAGAGTAATTTGGATTCATGCACCTCTATCTTTTCCTCAATAGCTTGGCATCAGAATCTAGGTTGATGTGATGTTGGCACACCGTGGGATCAATCCCCTTCCGATATTTGTATGACCATGCAAACAGATCCAAGTTATCCTTCAGTAGGTCTCGCAAGACCAATAGCTCTTCTTTTGAAAAATTTATATCCCATCTTCAGGTGATGTTCAATACCTTCAACATCCACAAATGTTAATTGCTTTTCTCCTTCCAGTTTGCAGATAAATGTCCCATGGATAGCTTCTAGATATAGATCCAACTCCTTCAAGGAAGTAGTCTCCTCTTTTGATGATTCACTAGAACCAACTTCCTCTTTTAGTAGAGGCTTAGCTCTCTCTCTTTGGAAAGCTGAAAGGGTATCATTGTGGTTTCAGGTTTGGTTTGCGGATGAGTTACTTCTTAGCTCAATGACTCATTTTCAGAGGATGCATCCAAGAACATCACATAATAGGAACCTTCTCAGTTCCGTTTACGCTGCCGAACTCATGGTTGTTAGCAAGGTGCATCATCATCATCTTCTCGTGAGAGGGATTTATTAGGGCAGCAAGAGCCATTATTGAAGGAAGGTTTATTCTTCTTAATCCATTTCTTATAGAGGTTTTTCATATGACATGTGTAAAGAAAGGATAATCTAACAAGTTGCCAAACTCATGGTTGTTGGCAAGGTGCATCGTCATCATCTTCTCGTGAGAGGGGTTGATTAGGGCAGCAAGAGCCATTGTTGAAGGAAGGCTTATTCTTCTTAATCCATTTCTTATAGAGGTTTTGCATATAACATGTGTAAAGAAAGACTAATCTAACAATGGAAATGAACATGAAATTAAAATATTCTAAGGTACAAATAACAAGAAATATACCAAACTGAGATAGAAGCATGGCCATGACATGGAATATCTTCTATTACCATAGCACAACGTAGCCACGAGTTGCAAACCAAGTATAAGAAGATGAAAGAAAAGAAGTAAAAAATTGTGATAGTGCCAAAGAATGATCCACATTATCAATTCTTGTCTTTTTATACTTATCCCTAAAACTCTCTTTTCTCTTGGCTCAAGTATTTACAAGGTTTATACTTGGAATAGGCTTCAACTCTCCTGTTGATAATTTGCTTCATTACAAATCATCCCCTCCTAGAGATGTTTTGCCCTCAAAACTGAAGATAATGAGGAAATAGGTAAGTTATTAATGAATCAAATTAAACTCTTGTGCACTGTGTCAAAAATCCTAAAGAGATCAAGATGACCACCAAGGGCAAAGAATGCATTTCTTGACGGACTTTCAGCCTAAAGTTGCTTTGAGGGATCAAGTAGACCTTTCCCTTGTACCATAAAAGTCCATTATGCCATTTAAAGTTAGGATATTCTTCATTTACCCCTTGCTATATTTTCTACATTATTGTGGCAACATGCTCCTCCATCATATATTCCTCTTGTATGTCATTTATCCAATCTTTATATATAGTGGAGACGGTAGATACATTACATGTCCACATCCTAGAGAGCACGTCTACCACTATGTTGTCTTTTCCAGTCATGTATGCTATCTCAAAATCATATGATTGAAGAGTTGCCAACCACCTTCTTTGCTTAGGAGACAAGTTGGCCGAGAGAGGAAGTACTTAAACACCCTATGGTCACTTTTTACTTTAAAGTGACTTCTATAGAGGTAATGATGCCATTTTTGTCAAAAGATGCAAGATCTAGAGCATGGCAAATGCTAGGGTGGATGGAAGATAAAGATTAAGCTCATGATGACATAGACAAAGACTTGACTTGTTACACAAGTGAATTAGGTTCCAAGATTGAGACTTGGACTCATAAACACAATCTTGTGTATAAGACTGACAGTGACCAAGACACTAACTGAAATGGGAAAGCATCATGATATTGCATTCATCATATATGAAAGTGACATCCAAGTACAATGTTATATAGAGATGGGTAGGTGTGCCAATCTTCCTCTCTATGCATATGGAGCCTACATGTCTTCAGCCCATCTGCTCTTGCAAAGAGGCAGCATGGATGTGATTGATGAATACACATGCAACAAAAAAACAAAAAACTACAAATAACCATTCACCAAAAAAAAAAACACAACACCAACAAAAACAAAACAAAAAAGAGCGAACAAAGAACCTTAAAATAAAAATTTAAAACACAAAAAAAACACACACACACACACAAAAAACCCAAAAAAAAACAAAAAACACACCCAAATAAAACCAAAGCAACTTTCAAAAAACAAGAACACCCAAATTTAAAAAAAAAACAATAACAATAAAAAACACACAAACAAAACAAAACAAAAACAAAACAAAAAACCAATAAATAAATAAATAAACAACCTAAAAAAAACAATCACAAAAAAATTAAATTAACAAAAAAACGGTCTTTGCTTTCGTTACCTTCCTTCCCCGCGACCTCCCTCGCCCGTCCTCGGCTTGCGATCTCCATCCCCTGCGGCCCCCCATCGCCTCTTCCCTCTCCTTCGTCTCCATCGCCTCTCCCTCTCTTTTGCCGCTGTCCACTTCCTCCCCTTTTCCCTTGCTTCGCTACCTGTGCCGCCTTGGGCACTGCCTCTATGTCGCCTCCTTCCTCTCCCACCTTGCCTGCCCCTCCTTCACGCCTCGCCTACCTCTCACCTTGGGCCACGCGGGTGGCCTGCCTCCCGCCTTCTTGGGCCATGTGGGTCGCCTGCCTTCCGCCTTGGGCCATGCCTTGCCACCCCCTGCCTTGGGTCCCGCCTTGCCTGCCCCTCCCTCTTGGGCCCCGCCGCACCTCGCCGCGCCCTCCCTCCCCTCCCTCACACTCGCTGGGGCCCCTGCCTTGGGCCACCCACCCCGCTCACCTACTCTTTGGGCACCTTCCCCTACCATTTTACCCCCCCCCCCCTCTGCCCGTTTCTGAAACCCCCCCCTCGCGCGTTTTTGAATCCCCCTCCCCCTACCACTTTACCCCACCCCGCCCGTTTCTGAAACCCCCCCCTCCCAACCATTTTACCCCCCCCCCCCACCCCCATTTTTACACCCCTCCCAAATTTACCATACCTCCCCATTTTAACCCCCTCCCCCTACCCCCCAATTTACCCTACCCCCACATTTAACCCCCCTTCCCTAAATTTTCCCCACCCCCCACTATACCGTGTTCATGTGCTTGCATGTTTGCGTGTGCGCATGTTCAAGTGGCGTCGCACGGGAGACCCTCTCGTGTTTGGGTGCCTCGTTCATGCGCGAGTTTGTGGGAATTTTCCAGTGGGCGTTCACGCGCAAGGACACGCGTCCAGACTTGTCCGTGCGCGGTGGTGCGTGCTCAGCTGTTTCCACGCAGCTGTTCACACACAACCACGGGTACTTATTTTTAAATTTCAAAACCCGCTTAAAAACCCGAGAAAACACCTAAAAACCTAAAAATTCCTTTTAAAAATCATAAAATTTTAATTAAAAAACAAAAAATAGCTTAAAAATCCTTTACCAAATTGAAAAAAAATTGGTTTATTTTTGTGGTTGAAATGCAAAAAATAAATTCTAGATAAATTATAAATATTAAAAATCCTTCAAATTCCATTGAAATTTGAACAAAATTCATTAAAAATTTAATAAAAATTAGAAATAATTTTTAAAAAATTTCAAAAAAGTTCAACCAACTCATCTAAATATTTTTAGAATGTTCCACATGTTGAAAATGCTTTGCCAAATGGTACAACTATTATTTTAAGGCAAAAATGCTAAATTCAATACCTAAATTCATGAAAAATTCATTTTCAATTCCAAAAATAAGCTTAAAAATACTAGATAAATCCAAAAACATTGTTGAAACTTGATGGTCTAGTTTTCACTCATGGTGGACTATTGAAATATCACCATTAAAATTTACAATATATTCATGTGTCTCATTTATTCCATTTTAATGATATTAAGAAAAAATAAATAAAAAACAAATTAAAAATAAAAATAAATAATAACCTAACAACACAATAAACAAAAACAAAACAAATTGCGCACACCAAACAAATATACTTCCACTAACCTTGCATTGACGTGTCATATCATTTTCAGTTCGTGGTTTTTTTCCTTTTTGGACTGCTGGCTTGCATCTTGGGATTGAGACGTGCGCATTCCATTTCATTGTATACACACATACCCACTTCCAGGTACTTTTCTTTTTCCCTTCCTATTTTTTATTTTTCGCTATCCTAAAATTCACGATTAATTCTTAAATGAATCCTAAACACAACCATAGCACGCACATTTGTGCCAAATACAACTTTTTCCAATAAATTAAAATCAACCTGCCATTCACTTTGCACATGCTACGTGCGTTTCAGAGGCGCCTTAATTTTTAAATAAAAATGAACCAGCCGTCACAAAAATGCACGTGCTGAAAAAGAAGAGTGTTTTAGACACATTAAATTTTTAATCAATGAATATGCATTTAGAGACTTGAGCCTGGGTATCGAAGTCCGGGATTCGTTAAAAGCACCGTTTCACATTAATAAATTGTAACTAACAATTTAAAAATGAACCATTGTTTTCTTATTAAGGTTTACAACCTAATAAAATTTCAATTATTGTTAATAATTTATTAAAATGATCCCTTCACTAAAATCATTCCCCTCACTGCACTTTTTTTCCTTTTCAATAAATACACTTCGTGGGATGGGCACATGCAGTCTTTTGAGCTATCATTGCTTATAGAAGTTCTGGTTATGTCCTAAGAAGGTTATTGAGGTATTATGGTTTGATTGTGTGATATGATTACATGTGCGGTCTGTAGTTTTCTTTTCTGCCTGATATGGGGTCTCGGGTACATGTTTGTTACATAGCATGAAGCTTTCGGTCGCATATGCATAGGGGTCATGCCGAATTTTTTCTAGGATGTGGATTGTTTGGGGTGATCAGTTGGTTAGTCACGTATGTGTGTGCTTATTCTGGTTGATTTCTTTTTTATAGATATTATATTGTTTTGCAGGCATTCACTGTGATTGTTTGTGTGTGTGGTGTGTGTGTATATTCCATCTGAATGGCACCTCAAGCTCCTCCTCCTGTTTAGTATGTCCCATTGATCAGTAGGGATTATTCTTCCCTACTGAATTTTGAGCCTATTGCGAAAGCTGGTCTTGCATCTTTTGTGGGTGTTTCACTCCCTCTGATTCTAGATGATCCAGCCCTTTGTGATGAGTTTCTCGTGTCATACAGTAAGAAATCGGGCTTGGTTTGTGGTACTTCCATCGTCCTGACACCTAGAGGGTTAGGGAAGGCTTTGTCTCTTCCCTACAAAGGAGAACCCTTTTCATAGCCAGACAGTTATTCTCAAATGAAGAGATCCTCAACTTGTTACAAAAGCAGACTAAAGAGGTCCTCGATGTCAAGAAGGTGATTAACACTTCAGGAGTGTCTTTCTCAATGATCACTGATCCTCTCTGGAAGCTAGTATGCCAATTTCTCCAGGACAGGTTAATGCCTGCTAAGACACCATCTCACTATTTGTCCAAAGAGCTCTTCACAGCCTCCAGGATGGTTTTAAAAGGGGTTGCCATTGACTGGAGTACTTATCTTCTTACAAAGATGGACCATTTTGTCAAAGTGACTAGAGGGAATGTTACCAATGTAACCTATGGTTCATATTTATATTCTTTCTTAACATATTAAGGTCTTAAGAAGGGTGTTTTACCTCCTTCTCCATTTGATCCAGTCCCTCCCCCTCCACCTTCAGAAGATTCAGAACCCATTGACATAGAGGATATTGACTCCCCTCCTCCGTTGGTCATTCAGTGGAAGCGCCTGAAGCGTGTAGCAGAGAAAATTCCACCAGTCATTCCTTCAGTGTCAGTTCCTGCTACCTCTGGAAGTGACATTAAGCTTTCAACGATGGATCTCTCTCTTCGAGAGGATGGTTGGAATGAAGCTTGGTCTTCTGATTTGCTGACAGAAGTTGTCCATATGGTCTTTGAAGATTCTGTGACGACGGATACCATGTTGCTATCTTATATGTATCTACGAGGTGATTTGTTAATTTCAGATGATGTAGATCTGGCTTGGTATGTAGGGGATGTGGTCTTATAGGACGCCTTGTATGTCAACCATTTGGAGTTGAGGATAGATGATATGTTCCAGTGCTATTCTCCTAAAGTGGCTACTTGCCTTGACACTTTATGGCATTCAATGATTGATTCTGTAGTCCTGAACCAAAGACAGAATATAGCCTCTACTCATGTGCAGAACACTAAACAACTGAGGGTGGATCTTTTAACTTATCTTTCCAAGAACCATCCATTTGATTCATCCTTCTTTGATGCCTACCATCGACGATCTGTTTTAGATCCCTCTGTTCCTAGCTTATTGTATTATCAACAAATGGCCCATCGCTATGATGCTTATTTTTTCCTTTATCAATCCAACTCAGCAGCCATCTTATCTCTCCTTTTCCAACCTCAAGGTTTTCCTCAAATTCCAATCTTTACCTATTGTTCTTTCATTGAAGATCGAGTCTTTTCCCCTTCTCCGACTTGTCCTTCCCTATCTATCCATATACCTTGTACGTTTCCTGCTTATTAATTAACATCTTTCCTAACTGATTTGCTTAAATTTTCAGCTAATCATTCTTTAGCTTATTCCTCATTTTATGATTTTTCCTACCCATCTCTTCATCCTCTTTTACTCATTCCTCTTCCATCTCCTACCACTTCTATTTCTCAACCCCCTCAGTTGGTTAGTGGGTATGAAGGATTTGATCAGCAGATTCCAAGAAGAAGATGATGGAGCTCAATTGATTCTCTCACAGGATCACAAATTAATTGTCCATTAATTCCAAGGGACTGGACAATTGCTAGTCAAGTGTACCAAAATTATCTCCATTTTTCCCAACAATATTCACAATCTCTCGATCCTTCAATGAGATTGACAGTCCATTTTTCTTGGTACCTAGCATATATACATAGGCATTCCCAAAACGATCAAAAGGCCATTCCCAAGCTTTGTATGAATGTCAATGTGAATATTGATTCTCAACAATTGGATGTCCTATATTTTCATGCCCTTTGTTTACCTAGCAGATACCTTGTTTTGCTAAAACGTATGTGCTGCCTTCAATTCTTTCAGAATCCTCCAGAATCTTTTGTAGATGAGTCTTTATCCATGGATCGCTTTCGTAATCATCAAGCTTTCAAGAGGAATCATCTTCACTGATACCCCTAAATATATCTTCTATGCTTCTTAACGATATATATTTTTTTGAGGCTCCATTCAGATGGTTGTTTTGTGTTTGTGATGTATTAATTTTTATTTGATGAGTTCGTGCACGTTGAATAATTTGTTCGAGAGCTCTCTTTTCGACTATTGACACTAATGGTGATGGTGGATGGCAAGCCTACTATGTAAAGCTAAGGAACCTCTTATATCATTTACAAATTTTTCATGACTTTCTATTGTTTATAAGATGTGTTAATGCATAACGATATTTTCCTTTAGTAGTCTTCTTTCTTAGATACAGGTGATAAGTTGGGGTTGTGCTTGGGTGATTATTGAAGATACTAAAGAATATAAAATTGAGCTCTTTACTAAACTTCCATTTTTCTTTTCCTTAGGTCGCGAGGGCGCTTCCTTTCTAAGTGTGGGGATATGTTAAGAGTGGAAAAAAACTAAATTTTTGATTGATTTTTGTTATTTTAGATGTTTGAATGGTTGATTTTGATGGATTTGGAATGATGATTGGTTGTTTTTGGAAGTGTTTGAGAGTTTTTTCGATGATATTGATTATGTTTTGGAAGCTCATGATGATTCTTAGTAGAAATATGAAGCTCTGTAATGTTCTGATAGGTTCTAATTAGTTCTGATGCCTTCTGTTTAGCTTCTGTTTTGTTCTAATTTTCTTCTGTATGAAGCATGGATTGATAATTGATGAAGGTTGAGGTATTTTGAAAGCTTATTGAATAGTTTTTGATAGTTTGGAATGGTTTTGGTATGAGTTATGAGGATCTGTTGTTCTTTGATGACCTTCTGTAACCCTCTGTAGACCTTCTATAGAGCCTATGTCTCTGCTCTATTCCTATTTTGTTATGTTCTGTAGATCTTCTTTGTAAGTGTTCTTTAGAATGTATGTGTGACTTTGGGAAAGTTTTCTAACTTTTGTAAAGGATGAATCTAAGTTCAAAAGAGCTAAAACAAATGGAAGAAGCAGCTGCTAAAGACTAAAGAGCAGACTGGAGTGACAGTGACAGTAGTGAGCTATGAAGAGACATTGTAGTGGCTTTGGTGCCCTTTCATACCTCCCATACCTCTTGGGAGGTGCATCCACGACCTAAGAAGGATTATTAAGTTCCATTATTGAGTATTGTAGTGAGGAGATGATATACTATTGAAAGAGAGAGAGAGAGAGAGTCAGAGATAGCCAATTCTATCAAAACAATGTATCTACTATGGGAAATAGAGAAAGAACTATGAAGAACAATGTAGATGAATACTATGTGATTGATTTCTATTCAAAAGTGGTGTATTCTTTTATGTTATTTGTTCTATTGATGGATTTTATGAAGATGTTGAAGATTCTGGTTGATTTTATTAAATCCGTGGGAGATATCTACTATGATCCTGCGTGAAGATTTGTTCTTTTCCTTGTTTTGGTCATCTAAAGAATGAAATAAAAGCTTATTGGTATTATAAGATAGATTTTCTTGTAGTAGAATCCCATTTTCCTTGGTGTTCCTCTTGGAGCTCCAATAGGGCTTCTCAACAATAGGTGATGCAGGAGTTTCATGAAAGTTTATGGGCTAGACATAGAGGAGTTTGGGGCACATTTGCCAATATCAAAGAGAAGTATTGGTGCCACAACATGTTTAAATATGTGGAGCATTATGTGGAAACATGCAGTGACTGTCAGATGTATTCCATGGTAAAGCATAGAGATGGGTTGCAGTCAACTTATCCATTGTCTATGCATTACAAATGGGTAGTTGTTTTGGTTACCATGCCTACAAGTTTATGGAATTTGAGATATCTTGTACTTGCATGAGAAGACTTAAAAAATCAAGTGGAAGGTCGAGCTCTTAGTATAAAGACTACTCAAGTACTTTGCACGTTCTTATTGGAAGAAGTCTTTTACAGGTATGGTTGTGTTGGTAAAGTGGTTGCTGATAGAGGAGAATTGGATGCAGGTGAGGTTCATGACTTCTTTTCACAATTCGGTATCAAGATGGCTTTAACTTTAGCCTATAATCCTAAAGAAAGTGGCAAAAGTGAAAGGCATCATCAACCTATCATTAAGACATTAGCAAAGTCATGCAAGGATAAGATAAAAGAGTGGCCAATAATGTTACCCTTTGCTTTGTGGGTTGATAGGACCACTCATAGTGCGGTTATAAGATATATGCCTACTGAATCAATGTATGGACAATAGCCAATCATTCCTATTGAGGAGACTATTGCTACTTGGAGTGCTCTACCATGGGAAGAGGGTTTGAATAGAGAAGGGATAACTGTATCATTTATTGCTTGCAAAGAACCTTTGCTTCAATCTCTGTACAACGTCACTATCACTTTTAGACTTATAACCTTGTGACCAAGATGATAGCTCATTTAAGTAACACTTTTGAGGCAATATCTTAGACCCAAACACTTCAGTCCAAAAGCTTTAAGTGATTTCAATATGTCAATCTCTTTATAAACAATGCAAGTAGAACCTCAAAACAACCTAGTATAACCCTATGACACATTGAAATAAAAGATCCAAAAGAACTATGAATTTACTCCAAAAAAACTTCAAAAATCTTATATTTCCAACATTAAATTGATGCACTCTTTCACCAATCATAGTAGAAAAAGAGAAATCCAAATCTCTCCACAAAGACCCTCTTTTTAAGTACGCAACATGCAAAAGATAGCACTTGAATAAACACAAAATCCTTTGCAAACTCTAAGTTCAGCACTTTAGCCTTGCAAATATGTATATAAGAGTTGTATAATAATTCCAAGTCCCTCCCATATCTGTAGGAAAACATGCATCCACAAGCATATGCTAGTCTTCTCTTATCTTCAACCTGCTTTCTTCCTCTTCTTTCTTCAACTTTAGTATGATAGAAAACTTTCTTTCCTTACTAGTTTGTAGGCACTTGTATGTAGCCTCCATGATTTGTGCCAAAAACTCTCAGAAGAACTATGGGCCTACTCTTGGAGAAAATGAACAAATCTTTCATCACTTAAACTTTGGTCTTAGACATGTGAAATGACTTAAATACTCTTGATATACACTAGGAGATCTAGCACAACTCTCTTGGACCTTGATAGACACTTCCCATAGACATACACACATGGGGGTACACCATAAAGAACATGCAAGATATCATATGAGCTCAAAAGGAAACATATTTTATTCAATAAAATTTACAGGGTTATATTTACAAACTGGGTTTTTTATCACAATTTGAAAATAATCTATAAGTTTACTAAAGTAAAAGGGGTAATTTTATGACCTTATAGCTTGTAAAGAAATGGTATTTCTTAATATCCTTTGAACATATGTCTTATAGATAACTTCTTATAGGTAGACCCTCAGAGCATACACATGAAATCCCAGTAGGAACAAAGATCCTGTAAGGTTCCAATCCATAGACATGGAGTGTCATGATATCTAGCCCCTCTAAACTTGCACATCCTCTGGCGTGTTCAACCTTGTCCTACTCTTTTGCAAGCTCAAGCACTTCCTTATCTTCCACAAACTCATCATCCTCATCCTCCTGATATCTAGCCCCTCTAAACTTACATATCCTCTAGCATGTTCAACCTTGTCTTACTCTTTTGAGGCTCAAGGACTTCCTTATCTTCCACAAAATCATTATCCTCATCCTCCTGTGTACTTTCTTGTATAGACTCTTCTGAAGCTCCTCTTCCTCATAGGTCTCTAACTCTCCTCTTGTGGGGTGTCTGCCATGCTCATTCCAAGGTGCACCTTTTTGTAGTCCATCAGTGGGTTTTCAAAATGATGTCGCCCCGTGCCCCCTGGAGTGTCACGAGGTTTATCACTTAGGACCTACTGAGTCTACATCGCAACAGAAGAGCTCCAGCCGAACCCACTAGGTTCCTAAAAGTAGACAAGTCTCCTAACAGCTAGCTAGCGTCAATAATTTTGAGTTCCCACGTCCTACAGGATTACTCAACTGAAGCAGACTTGCCATTGCACTTGGTTCAAAGAGAATGGGAGACGAAGGGGAGTGCAGTACGTCAACCCTCCTGCCCATAAGGAAAGTTCCCATTTTGGCCCCCTAAAATAATGCAAGTTGGTTCTACCTAGCGACTAGTTGGTCAATTTATCATCGTCTTCCTATTTCTATCATCGATTTAGAAAAACTTCAAACTAACTGAGACCACCCTACCATTGGACTTATTAGGGGTCATGCCCACCTGCTTTCTTTTGATGATGGTATCATCTTTAGTTTTTTAAATACCTACATCACATTTATTGAAACATATACAACCAGCTTCCTTAATTAGTCTATTAAATCATAGGTTCATTCACGTAATTTATCTCGTGGACATGCATACAATTGAAACAACCCTTGAATAAAAACAAATTCCTTTATTATATCAAAATTTTATTACAATTTCTATTTTTTTAAATCTTGTGGAAAATAGACACAATTCCATAAGGGTTTTCTACCCACCAAGATTCCTCCCTTGTAATTAGTATTAGGATTCCAAGATCCCATCCTGGGTAACAAAGGGGCTTGTCAGATTCTAGGAGTAATGAGGAATTTACGGCCAAAGCCTCCCTAGCATCCACATATCCTAGTGCTCAAGACTATCCCTACGGACAGACCTTTGCATTACGAAGCTGGTCTAAGCCTCTCAAAGTGATAATCATGACCCGCTTGGAGTAGAGTCTCAAAGTTAGCTTGGGGGTAGCCTAGCGTGATCTTTCCCTTTATCCCTTTTGTCAATGTTTTTAATTAGAGATCTAGATTCTAGAAAACGCAAACAATCCTTTCAAACATATAATGATGCAATGACAATCACACCATCGTGCAGCTCATAGCTTTACATAGCCAAGGTAGATATTAGCCTAAGGTAACCTTAGTTTCTAAAGAGGATTCTCCTCCCCATAAAGAAGTGTTGAGTACAAATCTTTCAACTTTGTTAAGAAAGACATGAATTTCTCATTTAGGGGTAACTTACCCATAATAAGTAATTTTTCTTTAGTTGGTTCTCGAAAAAAATATTATGATAACAATTTAACGAGATGATATACAATACCTTTTAAATAGACTTTCATTTTTTAAGCGTTAATCAACTCTTAACCATTGTCGCATTTGGTAATAACTATATTGAGTTATTTTACTAATCTCGAGTGTGCATAAGTCCTTTACTTATTTTGTGCAACATCCTCCTGCAACTATTTCCATCATGATTCTATGAATTATAATCTCAATTAATCTAACTACAAATCATAGGTAGCAAATAACAATTTATGTGTATATTAATACACTCTCTAGACAAAATTGTCATTTTGTGTAAGTGTAAATATGGAAGCTAATATTTTATGTACTTTTTTTATATGGATGTTATCCATGTAATCTAACAAGTAGTTCTTGTACCCTTTAATGCAAAAGCTAACATTTTATGTAAAATTTTGGCAAAAATCTTATTATTTTATGTGGCAATATGAAAATAATAGCCTATTTCTGAGTTGTGAACAACCTGGTTTGGCACGACAACATTGGAAATTTTGTCTTTGCTTGCACTTGCATTCGCCACTCTCGATGTTCTATTGGCAGTAGCGATTCCGGCAACCTTGGACACTCCCATATCTTTGGCAATACCTGTTCTTTGACCGGTTGCGGTGAATCTCATGGTCTTTCCGCCTCATTGCTTTGGAGCCATCATTCACAAGTGGGTTCAGAGATAGAGAAGAAGGAATTAATTCAGGATGGGAGAGCGTGAGAGAAGATTGCCGAGATGAAGAACGCGAGATAGGGGGAGGTTGAGTTAATTCTTTTCCTTTCTAACCCTCTCTCTAATTCTCTCTCTCGTAGCCTCTTGGGATCTTCTCTCTCTCTCTCTCTCTCTCTCTCTCTCTCTCTCTCTCTCTCTCTCTCTCACCTTGGTAAAACCAAGGTTCTTATATTTCATACATCAGCTCAGATACGCAGACAGAGTATTTTCATGGCAGCAGGAGGGAGTATTGAGGTCACTGGATCATATGTATATTTGGGAGTCACCTTTACAGCAGCTTCAGGGACTTTCCCGATGACACAGGCAGCTCGTGACCGCCTCACTAGAGGATACTCAGCATTGGCTCTTATGGAGCAACAGTGTTATCAGGCACACTTCCAGGAGCCCCGCACCAAGGGGTGGCTCTTTGATACTCTAGTCACTCCAGCACTGATGTATGGAGCAGCTATATGGGGGCCAGGCCTTGCCGATTATGTATGGACATTGATGGAGAGACCTCAAGTGATCATGATATCTAGATTGATTCGCAGCAAGGCCTCAGTCCCACATGACATTGTGCGAGCAGAGCTTGCCACACCGCCCATGCTAGTCGAGGCATTATTTCAGACAGTCTGCTTCCTACACAGATTTCAGGATATGGATAGAGATCGCATTGCATATAGAGCATATATGGCATCTCAGGAGATGGCTCAAGCGGGGGATACCACATCATGGTATGCACAGACTAGAGCTTGGTTTGACAGACATGGGCTGGACATTGATAGACCCCCACCTCTTCTATATGATACTTAGGCTCCCACTTACACCCTCTCTCTCTCTGAGAGGAACAGAGTCATCAGACAGGAGATATGGCATATTTATATACAGAGGACATGGGTCAGCCCTGCACAGCCACTGCCATCGAAGATGGCACATTATTATACACAGTTCTTGAGCATATCAGAGCAGGGATTCATAGAGATTCCGAGATATATGCAGATCTATATGCCACATCGATTGAGAGTTCTTATTGGACAGCTCAGGGTATCATCACATCAGCTTATGATTGAGAGTGGCAGAGCCAGTGGCATCCCACGGGAGGAGAGGATATGCCCCCTTTGCAGATCAGAGGTGGAGAGTGAGGAGCATTTTGTTCTCAGATGCCCGGCATACTCAGAGTTGAGATCTAGATACACATTGAGCAGCTCACTTCAGGGATGTATGACTGATATGGATCAGAGATCATTTGGCCGTTTTCTGGGAGAGGCATGGCACATCAGAGAGCAGAGCACACAGCGGGTCCCAGTCAGAGAGGGGCCCACCCAGACGACTATTACACAGTTCTTTCAGACAGACAGAGTGAGAGCTACTATACCAGCCTCCAGCCAGACCTCCGGGCTCACACTACAGCAGGCTGAGGACCAGCGTACCCGACGCCGCACGAGGATCCGGGGGTTTCGAACCCCACAGCCACACCGACAGGAGATCCGGAGGATTCTTGATCTACATCGACAGCAGACTGAGATCCGACGACACTCGACACATTGGATCTCAGATCTCCAGTTTGCTCTTTCTCCACCACCGATGTACCACATCCTGCATCCAGGAGGGATCACCTGCTATTAGCGACTTCGACAACTGCTACTACATCCCAGGATGGTATATCTCCCTGCATCTGTTACATATACACATCGCACCACTTTATCACAGCCGACAGTTGTTCCCCTATCACAACCGATATTTGTTCCCCTTTTGTAGCCATTATTTGGAGTACCAGAGCTACATACGCACATACACATATACGACACTTATCACACTCACAGCACCGTATTTTCAGTTTCCAGTTTTTAGCTTTTCATTCAGCACTTTTATTTTGGATAGCTGGACCTCATCAGTTGTATCACAGTTTGTCTCATAGGCCAGTTTTGGTCTTTAGAAGACGTTAATATAACTTTCTTTCTTTCTTTCTTTCTCTCCCCCCTCTCTAGCTCCCTCTTGCAGCCTCTTGGGGAGGGGGGTATCATTCTAACTCTCTGTCTCTTTCTACTTCCCTCTTGTAGCCTCTCAGAATCTCCATACGCCTTCTTCAAACTGAGTAGAGGGCATGCCTCATATAGGTAGAAGGGAGTGCATGTTAACTCTCCCTTCCCCTCTCTTTCTGCCCTCTTTTTGTAAAGATAGCTTCTCCACTCAAAGTGGGGAGCTTCTTTCTCTCTTTAAAAATATATATATTAATGTTAGTTAGTTTTACTCTAGTTAGTAACCTTACTTAATTATTGACTTACTGACTATTAACTTTACTAATGTATAAGCTAACTAACTAACTAGCTCATAACTAACCTTACTAACTTATAAACTAACTAACTTTACTAACTTATAAATTGACTAACTAACTTTACTACTAACTTTTATTTGTACAAAAATATTACAACTCTTTTTAACAGCTTGATCCTCTTCCCTGTAATAGGTATCTTCAAATCTGTCCCATTTGATTCACATACAATATATGTGATATTCAAACCAATATAATCTCTTTTTTTTTAATATTATTCATCCATTTCCCATTATCATAAGCCTACTTAACAATAAATGGTACAAAACCATCAATTGGGAACTTTTCTTGATCGTAGTGTTTTGATTATCAAGATTGCTATCACATGGTATGAAGGGTTAAAGGCAATTTCTATCCATATAGACAAGAACCTTGAGTATCATTGAGTTATTGTGCATTCAAGAGAAAATTGAAACTTACAAGGACCTTAGGATATGGAGACAAAATTATCCATTAGAGACTAATCATGACTCAGGGAAGTTACTATATGAATATCCTCCATAGATGATTTTAAGAGCCAACGTATACTTTCATGTTATAGAATATGTGGTGAAACTTGTATTTTAGACTTTCAAAAGTGTGGCAAATTGTTCTCTAAACCAAAGATATCCTATAATCAGTTGGCTAATATTTTTTATGAAAATAATAAAGTAATAAAAGGTTTAAAGTGCCAAGGAAACAGGATGTCATTAATAAGCTGGTGAAAAACTATGGAGGATTTGCAGATTAAATTGGCTAAGTAGGAAGATTTTGGGAAAACTGGTCACTCATAAGCTCCGCCTCTAGGAATAAGTTCATGCATAGATGCATATGGTGTGATAGCCCTAAGCACGAGCACAAAGATTGTGAACATTCAAGAATGTTATGTAAAAAATTTTGATTTTCTGGTTGGATGGAAAGTTCTGTGCAACCAAGATTGATAAGTATATTGTTATAAATTTTGGTAAGGGTGGAACGAGGAAGCTTTTTGAGGATATGACTAAAACATATTATGTAGCCACAGGAGATGCTTCAGCTTATGGTGTTCAAATTGAAAAGAAACCAAAGTGTAAGTCAAAGTTATGGACTTTTGCTTTATAGACTACAAATAAGGACTAAGTGTAGCAAGCAGATGTTCTTATGATGTCATTTTGGGTTAGCCTTTTAGCATGAAGCACAGATGGAAGAAAAGGTTATAGACGACGGATCTACATGTATGCGGATCTGAAGCCAATATGGGAAAAAAGTTGAGCAATTTATGACAGTTTGTGTAAATCACCCACGAAACAAAGATACATTGCGGGATTCTCCTCTACCTGCAAAAGAGCCAATTTTTCACTAGGTTTCTCTGTCCTACAAGACGACGGTGGTACAAGGAGAGAAAAGCTCTCGCCTCTTGGTAGCAATGCTTTTTCTTCAAGATTTATTGATCTTTCAGCTGAGAGTTCTATTTGTTTTCACAAAGTTGCAAAGATGTCTAGAGTTGCCAAGCAATATGCATGAAGAAAGGAAAAAGGGTTGAGAAGAGCAAGCTTATTGTAGGATGAGGAGTGCATTGATGGGATGTATGATGGGTTCTCTTATGGGAATACTATTACAGAGATTGAAGATATGTTGAAAACACAGGTGCAAAGTGCTTCAAATTTTGTGCAAGTACATTCCCTAGATATGTACCATGAGATTGTTGATTTTATGCAACAAAGAGGGTTGGGTACTAAGTTTTCTCAAAAAAAAGAGTTATATGCTTATGTATTTCAGCAAACAGAGAAGAAGGCTGAATTATCAGCCAACAGAGTTATAGGGGGATGAGTTATTTCAGCCAAAAGAGTTTTATGCTGATTCATTTCAACATACAAAGTTTGAGGCTATTTATATGCAGTCCAAAGAGACTATGAATGATTTATTTCAACTGATAGGGTTGGGTACTCCCCATTTGCAGCAAAAGATGGGTTTACAAGAGAAAAAGAGTGAAGCCAAGGTTCAAACCAAGTAGAAAATAGTTGACAAGAAAGTGAAACCAGTTGCAGGGTCGTTATCTCCTAACAATGATGAGCAAATGAAGAGGGTTGCCAAGCAGCCAAATTTGAGGAATCCTAAAAATATTTTTCAACAAAGACATTAGCAAAATTGAAGATCGGGAATGGGGAGTTCTTGCTTCTTGCAAAGAGACAATGCTTTGAGGAGAATATGCTCACTATTGATGCAATGTTTAGAAAGATCGAAGCTATATCGACAATGAATGCAAAAGAGACACTGAAAGAGCATACTAATGATACCTTGACTAAGAGTATTAATATTAAAATACTTGAGAATGTAGATGAAATGGATAAAGTGCATGTAGATGGTATAGACCCAAGATGATATAGAAGAACTAGACATTTTGATTGAGGGTATTCATATGCAAGATGCAGAAGTTAGAGAGGAGAGCAAAGAAGACATTGTGACAATGTTGCTTGTACAAGACAAAGATACTTTCACAGGTGTTTTTCCCAAATTAATCATAGAGAGATATGCTATGGATTGCAAAGCTAGAGGGGGTGATGATACTTGACCTGTGTTTCAAACATGGGTGCTAAAACAAGGAGATGTATACATACTTATTTATGGATTTCAAGAGTTTCACCAACCTGAAAAAGGAATGATAGAATATTCAAGTGATTGTCTTCAAGATGTAGAATGATGAAGCAAGTTTTCAATCCTAGCGGACTCCATGTGTTGCTAAGTATGATATATAGGTTGTTTAGACCAAAATCGAATGTATGGGATGTATGCCTTATTGATTGATTATCCAATGACCGTTTGATCCAGGAGGAGGGATATTGCTATAGGTTATTGCAGTAGTCAAGTTGGAGAAAAATTGAAAATCTTGAAAATTTTTATATGTCAGCGAGGATTTATGGTGGCCAAAACTTCTAGGATGGGCTTCTATACCTAGGGAAGAGGCCTAACAAGTTTGGTTGTCATCCGACTTGGTATGTGAAAGTTACAGGGACAAGAAGGTCAATGTTTAGCCAAGACTGCATGCAGTAAAAGACAATTGCAAGCTGTGCAAAAAATGTTAGGGTCTGAAATATTTGAAATTTTGTTCTAAGTTCTTCTCACAAGAGTTGTAGATCAAAACCAAGGCTACAAGTGTGCAGAAGAAAGGTCAGTGATCCAAGTTACGGATCAAAAGATATGGGCATTTTTCTACAAGGTGGTCCTGGAGGACAGTTTTTCGGGCACAAAGAGATTGAATCTAAAGGATGTAAAATATTGTATGCAACATATACTTTAATAGAGGTGGATAGGACTAACATGAGGATACCCGAAGCAAGGAAAAGGTTCAAAGTGTTTAAGATAAGAGATATAGAAGAGTATGCAGTGGAGGACTTGACAAAAGAAAGACAAACATGACAGGGTAGATGAACATGCACCCTTTTCCTTGCCAAGCAGCCTCAAGGCCTGGTGCTATTCACCTTGGCCACAACAGTATGTTTTCATCCCTTTGATGCTTGGGTGGTGCTCATTAAGCACCATATACCTTCCTTACTACTCAATGAAGCACCTAGGGTTGATGCTTGACAAAGGGGAAGCCTATTTCTTCCTATTTCTTACTACTCACAGTTGTGGTGCTGCCTAAAATTAGAGTATCATTGGGTGGGCTAAAGGCATGCATCGTCTTCTCTCTTGTCTAAGCCATGATTCTTTGCCTCACAGGTGGACTACTAGAGAAAACTCCTATTTGTAGGATTAGAGATGATGTCTATACAATTGAAACAAAAGGGTTCTATGGAAACAACCTGCGTAAAGATTGTAACGTTCCTGATTTCTAGGCACGTATTCTTTGCATGAACCTCTTCCTAATAGGAGGTCATAAGGATAATTAAATTTAAAATAATGGCAAATTTTTTTATTATTCCCCTTACCCCCAGCTGACAGTCGTGCTGGAGGGGAGGGGAATAGCATGTATGAGCAAGCTCCTTGCTGGAGCTTGCTGAGGGAAGGAGGCCATGCACTATGGCCACGTGGGGGCAGGAAGAATCCCCTCCCTCAACTATAAAGCCATGAGAGGGGCCATCAAGGGACGGGAGACATGGATACTGCTATTGATGAGTGAGAGAGGGAGAATCAAGAATTCTGACACTGCGTTGGTTGCTGCCGTGGAGTGAGAGGGTTGATGCTGTCCGTGAGAGGGAGAGGAGGAGTGGAGACACTGCCACTGCCGTGCAGGAGGGAGAATCTACCACTGCCGTGAGAGGGAGAGGAGGAGTGGAGACATCATCGGCTGCCGCTCGCCAGCTCGCCCTGCCGCCACCTAGTACAAGAAGATGCCGCCAACAAGTTATGCAGCACACGTCGCTGCCGCCAGTCCTGGCCTCCTTCCATGTGGGGCTTTTGCAATTATCCAAAAGCCTTGGAAGCTTCTTGGAAGTTTCCAAGGTTGGGCCTCCTAAGCCCCCTTCCACACTACACCCCATTCCTCTTTGTGGGTCCTCCTAGCCCTGGTTCATGTGGGCTTGCTAAAACACCCCCTGCCCTGGGAATCCAAAGCCCTTCATGTGCCTCTTTCATACCCTTTGTCCCCCATACAAAATCCACTCTTAAGGGTCTTCTACCCCCTTTTTGTTAAGAAATAGACAAATGATGTATGCTCCAAGAGGAGCTGTCCTGAATCCCATATGCACAGTGAGGAGAGTGGAACAACTCAAAGCCTATAAAGCATTGTACTTGACTATGAAATGAGCACAATATCATGATGCTATGTACTTTTAGTTAAGTGTCTGTCATTGTCAATTCTACACAAGATTGTGTTTATGAGTCCAAGCTAATCTATCTTGGAACCTAATTCACTTGTGTAATAGTTTGTCTCTACTTGTCCATGTCATTATGAACTTGGTTTACATCTTTGATCCACCATAGCTTGTGTCATGTCCTAGATCCACATCATTTAACATGGTATCAGAGCCCAGTTGAGCATGGCAGATCTCACACTCTGAATCTCTAGTCTCCCTTCATCTCTGGTGATCTCTAACCAGCCCACATTCAGCTCATATCTTCAGTTTCAACTTCAAATCTCAGTTGGACCTTGTGGCAACCATAGCCAGCAGCACCCTGTCATCTTGAAGCTCATGTATCTCACTCCACATACCAAATCTCTCTGAGCTTCCTTCTGGAAAGTTGTTCCCCACCTCACAAAGCTTCCCTGTATCACATCAATCCATGAGATTTGGCTATCTGGACCTCAGCATTGTCACTATTGTCAGTTGCTACCATAGCCCCAGTTTGTGGCCTGCAAGACATACCTCACTTTGAGCTCTTATATCTCTCAAATCAGGCAATATTTCAGTGTGCTTTCTTCAAGAGGATTGTTCTTCTACTCAAGGAGCTTTTGCCTATCACATCTAAGCCTGACATTGGATGCTTACAAGCCTGGCATTGCTGAAATTCGACGTCGCTGCCATAACTGCGCCTGGTTACGTTTCGCTGATCTGCGTGCATACTGCTGTACCCGATCTTGACGATTATCATGGGGCTCTTGTAGAGCATGGAGTAAGCTACATTTCCATTAAAAAAAATTTCAAATTGATCAATTCTAGCTCTAGATATCTGAAAAAAACCAGGTCTGGGTCAAAACCCTAATCCAGGAAGCCATAGCCATCAAGGTGCAAGCTCATTTTTTCTTCAATTTCTCATTCCCTTCAACTTAGGGCACACACTGCCACTCTTATCTGAGTTTGAACTCAGTTCCCAGCAAGATTAACACTTCAAATCAACAAGCAAGAAGAAGATCAAGCACCGACATTCGATACTAAGCTCAAGAATAGTATCTATTGATACTCAACTAGTGTCAGTTGACACTAACCTCCTTGTGACACTTCACAAATCCCCCTTGCTGGTCTTTTCTCAGATTATTAGAGCTGCTCAACATGGCAGAACTTGAGCAAATAGCAAAGTTCAATGAGAAGGCTTCCATGCTGTGAGATTGGCAAATTCTTACGCAAGTTATCTTGCAAGAGGATGAATAATCGTCCTCATATAGTATCTTTCTGAGGTAAAGATAATTGCTTGGAAGCAAAGGACAAGCCAATAAATTGGAATAATATATGAACTTAAGGTATTGATCAAGTCGCGTTAATAGGGTATGCCCTAACCCAGGATATAGGGGATCTTGCCAAGTCAGAAGTAATCCCGGATCGAGTGCTGGATGCATTTGGAAAGAAGGATTCACTCCTTAGCAGTTGGCCAACAATAACGACCAATGGAAATGATTGTACTTGTTACAGATTTAAGAGCACTGTTTTGCTTTGTTTGATCAAAGAATTAAAGGATAAATGGATATCTAATGCTTCAGGTTGAAGGCCTGAAGGGAGAGGCAGCTTCAGCTACCCCCGACTACCTGCCTGACCCTAACCAAGGGGGTTGTTAACCGCACCGGGAAGGTGGACCAAACCCGCTGCGAGAGGTCTCTCCGTTAAGCGCTACTTGGAGTAGGAGGACGCTTGGGTGCCAGGGGGGGCTCTAGCCGTAAATCCCTGACCTTCCGGGCCCTGCACAATAGGCTAACGTGACTCGGGATTGGATCTCGAGGCCCGCATACTAGTCTACGGGCAGAATTTTGGATTGGTAATCCCTATGGATTGTCGGATAGCCTTCGGGCGGATTGTGGATAAGCCTACGGGCTGGACTTTATGTATTTCAAAGATAAATATGATAACATGTTAAAAAGGAACTTGTTTGACATTGTTTTTCTTTGTCAAGTGCTATGATTACGTGAAGGAACCAGTGCCTAACCGGCTAATTAAGGAAGCTGATTGTTACATGTACAACTAAATGTGTTAGGTAATTAAATAACTAAAACAACCTGAGGAAAGTGCAGTGGATGTGGCCATAGGTCCGACATATGGATGGGTGGTCCTGGTTGGCCATGAACTTTTCTCAAATCATGATGGACAGCAGGAAGATCGTTCAAAGGACACGAATAGCAAGAGCGTTGACCTAGAGACTAAGTTGTAAATGATCCCGATTTACGCTGTTTTAGGGGAACTGAATGGGACTATGCCTTATGGCAGAGAGGTTGAGCTTCGCATCCCTCTCATTTCCCATTCTCCTTGAACCAAGTGCAGCGTGAATCCACTTCGGACCTGGCATTTCTGCGTAAAGTAGTTCGCTCTGGTTAGACGCTAGTTGCCGTTAGGAAATGACCAATAGGAAAAACCCTAATTCAGGTCGGTTCTAAGTGGGAACGATCAGAATACTTCCACTACGTGGCAGACGCGAAAAGCCCTAGATTGCAAACCCCGTAACATTCCATGGGAGTGCCGAGCGGAGCTTTCTAGATATCCTTTCCAATGGACTGCTAAGACGTGTCCTGAAGATAACAAGTGGACACGTTACAGAGATACAGTCCAAAATTCTTTGAAGAGGGCAAATGGAACCACTGTTCAATCATAAAAATGCCTAGAATTGGCCACACTAAGAGTTCGAGGTCTGATACATGTATACTGCCTTAACAGAATTAACAAATGTACTAGTTTGTCCAACCACCGAACAAATCAAAAAATTAACAATACTGATTGATATGTAAACCGCTTCACTTGTTGGCGCTAGAATCTACAAGACTTGCCTAATGTTATTAGATAGAATTTGATGGGTGCTATAGGGAAAGAAGTCGTTAATGACAATGACAGATGTGAAGGTTACTAAAGGGGCTGATTGTGAATTACAACACAAAAAAGGACTGCAATTTGATGAGGCCAATCAGTTAGTAGCATGCAGCTAAGGCAAGCCACCCTCTCCTTCTACACCCTCTCTGCCCAACTCGCGAGTTCTCCAAAACCTAACAGGCCTAGATTAAGGATGTGTAGCATCCAATGACCCAACCCCCTTTGGGAGAGGGGGGTGTATGGAAGCAAACTTCAATCCATATTTGTATATCTAATGTGATCGACCATAGGTTAATGATGTGGATCTTTGATCTTGGCATATTCCATGTGATATACAATTTATTTAAAACCAAAGGGGATGTCTTGCATGTATGTGTGTCTTCTTGGTCAACTATCCAATGGATGTTTGACCAACTGAGACATCCAAAATGGGCCTTTATACCTTGGGAAGGGTCTACAAAGTTTGGTTAACATCTGAGTTTGTATGCAGGATATACAGAGTCGTGAAGGTCAATGTCTAGCTAGGACTACATGCTGTAATGAACAGTTGCAGGTTGCGCAGAAAATTTTAGGGGCTGAAATATTTAGAATTTGATCCAAGTGTCTTCAGATAAGTTTAGATCATGAGCACATTTTTTCTTTTTAAAGCTTTGCAATCTGAGTTATGGTTCAAAAGATACAAGCTGTTTTCTTCAGGGTGGTCCTGTATAGGATAGTTTTTTGGACGGGATCAAACTGAATCTAATGGATGTAAAGTATTGCATGTGGCATATGCTTTGATAGAGACATTTGAGACTAACATGAGGTCTTGTAGCCCCCTCTCTTGCCAACCTATCACAAAAGTACCTCCTATAGAAGAATCCGCAACAAAGACAGCTAGCTCGATGTAGACAATACGAGTCCCGAGACTAGGAAGACCATGAATTGAGAGAAAAGAGAAGCCCAAGTCAAGAACATGTAGGGCCTCAAAAAAGAGGCTCAATGAGCAGTCATACAATAGAGGCAAGGTACCAACATGACTAAAGTCATTACAAGAGAATGCCAAAGATATAGAGATTTCGACTTTTGCTTAACAATATAGATGCATTAATGGTAGTTACAGATGCAATATTAGCAGATGGAGCACATGACATGCAAGATGCAAAAAAACTTGATGATGCAGAGGAAACTATGGAAGAGCTTGCAGATGATATAGAGATTCTGTCAAGAATCGCGTGGTGGGGGGACTTGCTCAAGATGATGTGCCAAACACACACAGAATGCACAAGGAGAAGCTCACTCAAGATACAAAAAGAGAGATGGAGGCCAAAACATTTTCTTGCTGGTTTCTTCTTCTTCTTCCACACTCTTTACAATGTACACAAAGTATAGATAAGATACAACATAAAGGAAAGTGGCCTACTAAGTCAAACAATGTATAACCGACTACACTAGTCGACTGGCGCTATAACTATGCCAGCTGTAAATAGGTGTAACAACTTGAATATAATAAGTAATGAGTCAGTGGCCATGTGAGAGTCATAATGACCACCAATGTGCTAAGTGTAGACATGTGGACCCATCTAACCAGGCGGTCCATCATCAATGTCCGCATGTGTTGAGCTTGTCATCTCAACACTCCCCCTCAAGCTCAACTACATCTATGCGACTCCAAGTAAGCTTCGAAACTTTTGAAGCTTCTCTGTACCCAATGCCTTCGTGAAGATGTCAACTATCTGATCCTGTGTGCTGACATACACCAAGTCAATCTCACCTGCTAGTACCTTCTCTCTCACAAAGTGGTAGTGTACCTCAATATGTTTTGTCCTTGCATGGAACACAGGGTTCCTAGCCAACTGTATACTGCTCATGTTGTCACAATAAATGACAACTGCACCTTCCACCTGCACATCTAAATCAGCCATTAACTTTTGTAGCCATACTACCTCACATGCTGCAACAGCAGCACCTCTATACTCAGCCTCTGTACTCGACAAAGCAACTATAGATTGCTTTTTGCTGCTCCAAGCAACTGCTACACTACCAAGAGAGAACATGTATCTGCTGGTAGATCTTCTATCAGACATACTACCAGCCCAATCTGCATCTGTGTATCCAAACACATGTACATCTGTACCTGCCTCATAGAAAAGTCCATAATGTAATGTGGACTTCACATATCTCAATATGCATCTGACTGCATCCAAATGTGGCTTTCTAGGTACTTGCATAAACTGACTCACAAGACCAACAGCGTAGCTCAAGTCTGGCCTTGTAATGGTCATGTAGATCAAACTCCGCACTATCCTCCTAAACATAGTAGGGTCTTCTATCTCATCCCCAACATCAGTACTCAACTTTACATTCTGCTCCAATGGAACTGAAAGTGGTTTGCATGCTGTCATACCATACTTGGACAACATATCCAAGCCATACTATCTTTGGGACATCCATATACCATCATCACATCTAATCACCTCAATGCCAAGGAAGTACCTTAGCTCACCTAGATCCTTCATCTCAAACTTCTTCTTCAAAAAATCCTTGACTTCAGCAATCCCACTATCACTATCACCTATAATAATCAAGTCATCCACATAGATGACTATGATGACCAAACATGCATCTCCCTTTCTCACATAAAGTGAGTGATCAGCATTAGAAACATAGAAGCCAATATTGACAAGATACTCTCTGATCTTGTCAGACCATGCTCTAGGTGCTTGCTTGAGCCCATAGAGTGCCTTCTTCAACCTGCACACATACATGGGATGCTTTAAATCTTCATAACCTACTGGCTGATCCATTTACACTTCTTCCTGCAAATCACCATGCAAGAAGGCATTCTTCACATCCATTTGCTACAACCTCCAACCTTTGGCTGCTACCAAAGCAATCACACATCTAACAGTTGCCATCCTAGCAATTGGACTGAAGGTTTCATCATAATCTATGCCATATGTCTAGGCATAGCCTTTTGCAACCAGCCTAGCTTTGTACCTACTAATAGAACCATCTGCATTGTGCTTAATCTTATAAACCCACTTACATCCAATAGCTTTCTTGCCTTTTGGCAATGATACTAGATCCCAAGTCTTATTGGCCTCTAATGCAGCCATCTCCTCATCCATTGCTGCATCCCAATGAGTATGACCAACAGCATCCTCAAAACAAGTGGGCTCCACATCCTCAGCTAGTTTCACCATATAAGCATAATGGTGAACTGCATAACCTTCAAAACCAAATCTTTTAACAGGGTATCTCACCCTGCTAGACCTGCGTACCACTGGATCACTCAATGGAGTCTTTGCATTGACGCGTGCTCTATGCACACCTGGAATCCTCACTGAAGGAATGCCAAGCTCATCATCCAAGCTCTCTAAGCCACTGGAGTCTCCATCAAGAACTACATCAATGCCATCTAATACTTTATTCTTTCCTTTGTCTTTACCTGTAGTGCTACTAGATGCACCTGAAGATGTAGAGCTACTCCTTAGTCTCCCAGATCAAGGACTACCAGATGATGTCTCTGGTCCACTAAGGTTCCATGATTCTTGCTTTTCAACCTACACATGAGTGTCATGATCATCATCATCATCATCCAATGCATCACCACTAGATGCATACCAACTGCTCATTTCATCAAAGATGACATCCCTGCTCACTCTGAACTTACATGTGACAGGGTTATAACAGCGATACCCTTTCTTGCTCTAAAGAGTATCCAATAAAGACACACTTTTCAGCCTTTGGATCCAGTTTCTTCCGCAACTCATCTGGCACATGAACATATGCAATGTAGCCAAACACTTTCAAGTGCGATACATCAGGCTTCTTGCCAGTAAAGCATTCTTCAGGAGTCATACCATGAACTGTAGCTGTGGGAGTTCTGTTCATAATATAAATAGCAATATGAACAGCCTCAGACCAAAAATGCTTAGGCATATTCTTTTCAGCCATCAAGGCATGTGCAACTTCTGCAATATGCCTGTTTTTCCTTTCTGCAACCCCATTTTGCTGTGGGTTATACATGCATGTGAACTGTCTCTTTATCCCATGAGACCTCAGAAAATCACTGAACTCATTTGAGAGGTACTCTCCCCCTCCATCTGACCTCAAGCACTTTACTTTCAAGCATGTTTCTCTTTCAACTACAACCTTGAAAGTTCTAAAGTGCTCAAACACTTCATTCTTTTCCTTCATAAAATATACCCACAGCTTTCTAGAACAATCATCAATGAATGTGACAAAGTATGAACTGCCTCCAAGAGATAGATTTTGTGTAGGCCCCCAAATGTCTGTATGCACAACATCAAGGATATTTCTGCTTACATCTCTGTCATGTGAAAAGGGTTGTCTTCCCTGCTTACCAAACTGACATGCTTCGCATACCTTATGAAATTCTGTAACTCTAAATGTAGGCAAACCTGTAACCAACCCTTTGGACTGCATTAATTTCAGCCTTTGTATATTTGCATGTCCAATGCATTTGTGCCAAATTTCAATGTCTGCAACAACATCTTTTTCTTTAGCATACATAGCAGTATTCATAGTAGGAATTCCAGCATCCAGAGTTAACATACGTCCAACTCTACTTCCCTTTGCAACTAACCTGCACTTGTCATTGAAGTCTTCTACAAAGCAACCCTTTGCATTAAATTTGACGTGCAGCCCTTGCTCTACCATCTGATCGACTGACACCAAGTTCTTTGTAATAGATGGCACATGTAATACATCTGAAAGACTCTTTGTCTTACCATCATGCAAGGAAAGGAAACTTTTCCAATGTGTGAAATTGGGTGGCATGAATCATCACCTGTCTGCATATAACCTGCATTTTGCGAATTCTACATCTCTTCAAACCATTCTGCATGGCTGGTTGTATGATTGGATGCACCTGAATCAACATATAAACATCATCATGTGTTCCATTTCCTGTAACAGCATTCAACATATGCTGCATAACAAACAGACGTTCATTTTTGTCTTCATTCTATCGTGAAGAGGATGCATAGTTTCCTTGCTGCAACTTACCACTGCGAATATCATCTTTCTTAGCATAACATTGGGCTGCAATATGACCTGTTTTGCCACAGTAGTGACACACAATACCAGAGTTGTTAGAACCTCTGTTCTGCCATCCACCTCTTCCTCTAAAGCTCCCCCTGCCTCTAAAGTTACCATGACCTCCTGAAACCTGCATATCACCAAATTGCTGATTCAATCTGGTTTGCTGGTTGTCACTACCATGTCCTGTACTACGGCCTCTTGAAGAGAACCTGCCACGTCCCCTTCCTGAACTGGAGTAGAAAGCTTGGACATGTTCACCACTTCTTTCAGATGTCTCACTCTGCATGTTGATCTCTTCAGTGTGATCATAAGGGAGACCAACTCATCGAAATCTGGAAATGGCTTTTTAACATATACGGAAGTTACAAAAGACTTCCAAGCCTTTTCATTGTTAAGTCCACCCAAGGTAGACGACACCAAATCATCATCATCGGGCATTGCATCAATCGCTGCCAATGTATCTTCCCTTTCTTCAATGTATTCAACTCTTGCTTGATAGACATCTTCCCTTTCTTCAATGTATTCAACTCTTGCTTGAGTTGAATCTTTCGTGCCTTTGTATTTACAGAAAACATACTTTCAAGTATGGTCCAAGCTGCATATGAATTCTCTGTATTTCTAATATGTCCCAGCATATTATTGTCAATTACTGCAGACAGCCAATACATGACCTTCTTGTCTTTTGCATTCCATTCCTTCCGTGACTTTGTCTCTTCTGCAGTTGGAGGATCACTCACCTCTGGCTCCTTTTCTTCACCTGAAACAAACTCGTAGAGGCCTTTTCCAATAAGGAAGTTCGTGACACGGAACTTCCATGAAGGGTAGTTGTTCTTGTCGAGCTTCTCAATGATGGGGCTTCCACTATTCTCTGCCATTATCACAAAACTAATACCAAACAACAAGCAAATCTTCTGCAATCCTCGACCTGTAGTGCACAGTAATACACCAAATAGCCTTTTTCACTGTCTGCTCAACAATACATGCAATCTGCAAGCTATTTGCAGATAAACCTTATGTTTGCTTCTTGCAAACACCTCAAGAATTACAAATTTGCAATCTATAACCTACGCACCCACTTTCGATCAAAACAGTCGAAATCACAGTGTACCCTGAAACTGTTGTCCGCAACCCAAATCTCACTGCAATCTTCGCACAGAATACACAACTGAAATTTACAGAATACACAGCTGAAATTTGCAAAATACACAGTGCTCTTCGTGCACACCAAATCTCACTGCAATCTGAGATTTTTGCTCGACCCTGCTTCCGGTGCCTCCACATGCACTATCCAAGAGAGAGAGTGGAAGAATGGGAGAGCTTCTTACCCGTCGCTTGCTTGCTCAAACCTTGCTTCTTCTCCTTCGCTTCAACCGTCGAAATCAGCCTCTCTCATTGGCGCGGCTCTGATACTATGTCAAGAATCGCATGGTGGGGGGACTTGCTCAAGATGCTGCGCCAAACACACACAGAATGCACAAGGAGAAGCTCACTCAAGAGACAAAAAGAGAGATGGAGGCTAAAACGTTTTCTTGCCGGTTTCTTCTTCTTCTTCCACACTCTTTACAATGTACACAAAGTATAGATAAGATACAACATAAAGGAAAGTGGCCTACTAAGTCAAACAATGCATAACCGGCTACACTAGTCGATTGGCGCTATAACTATGCCAGCTCTGTAAATAGGTGTAACAACCTGAATATAATAAGTAATGAGTCAGTGGCCATGTGAGAGTCATAATGACCACCAACGTGCTAAGTGTAGACGTGTAGACCCATCTAACCAGGTGGTCCATCATCAATGTCCGCATGTGTTGAGCTTGTCATCTCAATAGATTCAAGATGAAAAAAGAGCTTGAATATGACACAGAGTTTGTGGATGTGGATGCTACATAGTTTGATGGTGCATATATGAAGACTGAAGATGTAGATGCTACAAATTTTGAAGGAATTAACGATACTAAGAAAGAGAATGTGGATAATGTTAAGGATAAACAGACAATAGAAAATATAAGAGAGACATTGATGCAGGTTACAGAGGATACCGTCGTTCGGGATGCAAAGAAAGATGACCTAAACAGATTAAGTAGGTTAATGATGTGGATATTTGATCTTGGCATATTCCATGTGATATACAATTTATTTAAAGCGGAAGGGGATTTCTTGCATGTATTTATGCCTTATTGGTCGACTATCTAGTGGATGTTTGACCCAGGGGGTGATATGACTGTTGGATTCTGTAGTGGACAGACACAACTGAACTGAAGATGTCTAAAACTATTTTAATTGGGAGAGGATTAATAGTGACCGACACATCCAAAATGGGCTTTTATACCTTGGGAAGGGTCCTACAAAGTTTAGTTAACATCCGAGTTCGTATGCAAGAGATACAGAGTTGCGAAGGTCGATGTCTAGCTAGGACTACATGCTGTAATGAACAGTTGCACGTTGCGTAGAAAATTTTGTTCAAAGATGGGAGACAGAGATAGGGAATACTTCATATCCATGAGCCTTCACGCTCTCATTGTGTTTTCTTCATTATTCAAGAACTAACTGAGAAGCACACAATACAATGCAAAAGTAAACTAGACTAGGTGTAGACCTAACTGACTAACTCTAGTCAGGTCACTGACTAACACACACCCGACTTATTCAATGTAGTCACATGGAGACAGCTGTACACACACACTAGCTGTCACAGATGTCGGTCACTCATAAAGACGAACTAAAGTGAGCTTGACTTCTAACACTCCCCCTCAAGCTCAAAACAAAACTCAAATCATGTGCATCACTCCAGGTAGCTGTCTAAAGTGAATGAACTTATCTTTACCAAGTGATTTGGTAAAGATGTCTACTAAGTATACCCCATCAAGTCAAGGGGTTTTCCATATGCATAAAATAGCCCATGATCTATGGTACTCTTTACATATCTCAGAATTCTCCTGACTGCATCCAAGTGTGGTTTGCGAGGCTTCTGCATGAACTGACTGATCAGCCCCACAGCATAACTCAAGTCAAGTCTAGTGATCCTGAGATAGATCAAGCTGCCTACCATCTGTCTGTACATGGTAACATTCTCAATCTCTGTTCTAACATCAATCTGCAGCTTGACATTCTGCTCTAAAGGCGTATCCATAGGCTTGCAATCAGCCATACCATATTTTTGTAACATGTCCTGAGCATACTGCTTCTGTAGCAGCCATGTGCCTTGAGGTGTAGAGATAACCTCAATCCCCAAAAAATATTTCAGTACTCCTAGGTCCTTGACCTTAAACTCAGCCTGTAAACATGTCTTTACTTTAGCAATCCCGCTTTCATCATCTCCTGTAATGATCGTCATCAACATAGACAACTAGGAATACATAGCCATGATCTGTCTACTTCACAAACAAACTATGATCAGCATCACCCAATCGAAAACCATGTTGCTGCAAATAACTGCTGATGTGAGCATTCCATGCTCTGGGTGCCTGTTTCAGCCCATATAATGCCTTTTTCAGCCGGCATACATGTGCTGGAAATTCTAGATGTACATAGCCTTTAGGCTATTCCATGTAAACTTCTTCTTGTAACTCTCCATTCAGAAAGGCATTCTTTACGTCCATCCATAGTTTCCAGCCTCTAGCTGCTGCCAAAGCAATCACAGTTCTAACTATAGCCATCTTTGCTACAAGGCTGAAAGTCTCCTCATAATCAAGACCATACTGCTGCGCATACCCTTTTGCAACCAGCCTAGCCTTGTATCTTTCCAATGATCCATCTGATTTACATTTTACCTTATACACCCACTTGCAGCCAATAGGTGTTTTGCCCTCAGGCAACTGTACCAAATCCCATGTGCCATTTTTAGCCAAAGCTGAATATTCCTCATCCATAGCAGCACACCAATCCTCATCTGCAACTGCCTCATCAAACTTACTTGGTTCTCTAAAACCTGTTACTTTTGACATATAAGCATAATGACGAACTGAATATCCAATGTAAGTGTATCTATCAACAGGTCATCTGACCCTCTCTGATCTCCTGAGCTGTGGCTCACTATGAGCTTGCCTCTCATGAGGCGGCACATAACGACTCTGCCTAGCACCTGGTGTCATAACAGATGGAATCCCCAATTCATTGTCTAAGCTGTAACTGCTAGATGACTCATAACCTGCAGTGAGTGGACATGTTACATCTTCAAAAACCTTTTCTTTTCCCTTATCTGTTCTCCCCCTCATTGACATATCCCTGTCAGTGGATGCAGTAGTCTGACTGTGTAATCGTCCTGTCCAAGGACTCACTGTAGATGATACATCACCTGTTTGACCACTCATGGAAGTACTCTTTGCAGGAGTATTTTCAACACGACTCATACTGGGTGAGCCATCAGTAGGCACTGCAACAGGATTCCCATACTAGGATGCTAACTCATCAAATACCACATCTCTGCTTATGAGTGTCTCATGTGTAGAAGGTACATAACACTTATAAGCTTTCCGTTCCTGTGCATATCCCACAAACACACTCTTCACTGCCTTAGGGTCCAGTTTCTTCCTCTTCTCATCCGGTATATGCACATATGCAATGCTGCCAAATACCTTCAAGTGCAAAATATCAGGTTTATGATCGTACAGCCTCTCATATGGAGTGACATCATGAATCCCTACTGTAGGGGTTCGATTCAGCACATAGACAGCAGTCATCACTGCTTCAGCCCAATAACCATTTGGCAGACATTTCTCATTCAGCATAGCTCTAGCTGATTCCATCAGGACCCTGTTTTTCCTTTGTGCAACACCGTTTTGCTGCGGTGTATAGCTACATGTGATCTATCTTCTGATCCCATATTTAGCAAGATACCTATCAAAGTAATTAGAGACATATTCACCTCCTCCATCTGATCTCAAACAGGATATGTAGTAGCCCATCTCATTTTCTGCATGCTTCTTGAAGTCTTTGAATGCATCAAACACATCATCTTTATGCTTCAAAATATAAAGCCAAGTGTACCTGCTGAAATCATCAATAAATGATACATAATACTGTGCATCTCCAAAAGAAGCATTATGTGAAGGACCCCAAACATCAGAGTGCACCAACTGTAAAGGCCTAGTGTTGTTTTTTACATGTCTCATGAAAGGAAACCGTGCATGCTTCCCAAACTGACATGCAGGGCATACATGACCAAAGTCATTATACTTGAATTTGGGTAATCCAAGTAATACTTCCTTCTACTGCATAGATTTCAGCTTTTGTACATTGACATGTCCAATCCACTTGTGCCAAATCTCTACATCCCGAATGGCACTCTCATCATGAGCAAACATGGCTGCCTTAAGTCCCGGAATGGTCGCATCCAATGTAAACATCCTGCCATCCCTTCTGCCCTTGGCAATTAACTTGCAGCCATTTCCATACTCCTCAATGAAACATCCATCTTTGTTAAATCTCACTTGCAGATTCTGTTCTGCCATTTGACCCACAAACAAAAGATTCTTAGTTATGGTCAGTACATGTAATACATCATGCAGGCCTTTCTTCTTGCCATCAGGCATCATGAGAGGAACAATCCCTTTATGCTTTATGTCATGTTGGGTGTCATCCCCAGTACATACATGACCATGTGTACCTGTAACCATCTCATCAAACCACTCTCCATGCGGTGTCATGTGGTTTGACGCTCCAGAGTCAATGTACCATCTATCATCTCTATTATGTCTCGATGCATTTTTGGATACATGCTGCATGGCAAAGAGTCTATCAACTTGCTCATCATGAGCACCACTGGAAGATGCATAGTGCCCATGCTATCTGCCCTTTGCCTTCATATCTCCCTGCTTCTTGTAGCAATCCTTTGCAATGTGCCCATACCTGCCGCAATAATGGCAATCCTTGTCCCTGTTGGACTGATCAGATGACTGCCATGAACCAGATCCACCACCTCTACCTTGGGGTGATCTTGCCCTGCCTCTAAACCCGCCAGATCCATGCTGGCCTTGTGTATTTGCACCATGCCAATTACCCTGCTGCTGCGGTTGTCCATAAGCATTACGAGTGTCACCACGACCTCTAAATCCTCTGCCATGATGGCTAGAGTATAACACAGTGTCTCTATTCTGAGATGCACTGGAACCTGTATTCAAACCAAGTTTGACCTCCTCATGCAGCAACAAAGCAACTAGCTCTTCCCAGGTAGGGGGCTCTTCTCTAACAGAAATGGATGTGTCAAAAGCTTTGTACTCTTTCCCTAATCCATTCAAGGCAACAAAAATCATATCATCTTCTGATACACTTGAGCCAATGGTAGCAAGTTGATTAGCTATGGTCTTAATCTTCGTGATATACACCTGGATGCTCCTACCATTCCTAGACATGTTGTTGAATTGCTGTTTCAACTGGATCTTTCGTGCATGTGTCATGGTTCCATAATTTTTCATCAGTATGTCCCAAGCATCCTTCGGAGTCTCACATCCAATGATTTGAATTACCATAGCATCATATATACATAGAGAAAACCAATGCAGCACCTTGCATGCTCTCTCATTCCATAGCCTATGAGCTCTTTTCTGTTCATTACTTGGATTCGTTGCAGGCAACTCAGGAGCAGCCTCATCTCTTGTACTACGTAGATCCCAATAACCCCTGCCAACTAGAAAGTTCTTCATTCTGAATTTCCATAATGCAAAGTTCTTGTTGTCTAACTTCTCTCCAACTATCTGAGTGATATTATCAGTCCCATGTGCATTAGCCATGATGCAATAGACTATGTCTTCCAGATGCTTGACTACCTGCAAGCCAAGAAGTATGACTGACCAAGTTCAGTCCTTAACTATTTATGACAGTTTTCTACAATTAATTGCAGTAAAAAACCAGGGTATTTCAGCCCAATGACAGCCCAAAACCGTCCACAAACAAGTGGTCTAACCCGTAGGTATAGCAGTCAATACATATACTTTGTAGTTGCTTTAGCTTAAACTTCTGCAACCTCACTGCCAGGGTAATTACATGCAGTCTGAAAACTGTAAACTGTGAGTAACCAGTAGCAATTTCAAGGCCAAAATCAATGTGTATACATGTCATACATGTTCCAAAAACTCCAGAGTATCTGCTAGTACATGTGGCAGTCCTAACATAACCATTCGAGCACAAAGTAGTGCATATCCAGCAAGTATAAGTGACATAAATCTGCTCACAGATTACAAACAACCAATACTCTGGTAACCAAGATGTATTTCAGCTCCAAAAATCTTCAAGACATGTCATACATTCACTTTGAAGTGATAGGTTCAATACATGAGCATTTGGGTAGGCATAGACAACCTGTCTTCATTAAACACTATCAAGGAATACATGATTGTTCATAGCCATGACTATTCATAACCAGCCCAAGCACTGTCAAGGCAATTATTTCAAGTCCAGATTTGGGTATTCAGCAGCATCCAATGCTTTCCACAATCCTCCATACATTCAGCATGCATATGTCAGTTCATATAGGTGATAGAAGCTCCAAAGTGACATGTATTGCTTCAGCAAGATACAATGCTTGCTATTCACTGTGTATGACAATTTCCAACCATTAAAATATTTCCAGATCTAAATATTTTATTCATAAAAAACTAGCTCCAACACATGAGAACATATACATACGGCCTCCAAGCAAATGTCTACGCCTTGTTGATGCTTTTGGGCATAACCAAGAGCTTCTGTAGCTCAATGATAATCAAATGCAAGCTGTCCTTTCACTTTCCCAATAGTTCAAGACTGTTTCACAAATCTATGTACTCTGTTCCCAGCTCATAACAGAGCTCCAGCACAAGCAATGGCTTCCTGTAGTCTTCAAGTACCTTCAAAAGGTGTAGACAAGCTCCATATCACTTAGTAAATGATGTAGTTGATAGTTTGCAGAGATCTATGATCAACAGTCCAGCAGGTGCAGTCATGCTGATTTCCAGATTTGGTTTGACAACTAGTCCTCCTCATCATGAGGCTCAATGAGCACTTACATATGTTCAAAAATGCCCACCAAGGCTCCCAGAAAGGCCTCAACCACTGTGATAAAGCATAGAGTCCAAATGAGAAAATGCATACCTTGACAGAGTAATGGCAGCCTGTTTTGTTTTCAAAAAACCTTGTTCTTCAACTTCTTCAAGTCTTCTTGACTCCCTCCTACTCCAGAGAGCTCAACCTGGCAATGCTCTAATACCATGTTCAAAGATGGGAGAGAGAGACAGGGAATACTTCATATCCATGAGCCTTCAAGCTCTCATTGTGTTTTCTTCATTATTCAAGAACTAACTAAGAAGCACACAATACAATGTAAAAGTAAACTAGACTAGGTGTAGACCTAACTAACTAACTCTAGTCAGGTCACTGACTAACACACACCTGACTTATTCAATGTAGTCACATGGAGACAGATGTACACACACACTAGGTGTCACAGATGTCGGTCACTCATAAAGACGAAATGAAGTGAGCTTGACTTCTAACAAATTTTAGGTTCTGAGATCTTCATAATTTGGTCCAAGTGTCTTGGAATAAGTTGTAGATCACGATCGGGGCTACATTTTTACTTCTTAAAGCTTGGCAATCTGAGTTATGGTTCAAAAGATATGAGCTGTTTTCTACAGGGTGGTCCTGTAGGATTGTAGGATAGTTTTTTGAACGTTATTAGATTGAATCTAATGGATGTAAAGTATTGCATGTGGCATATGCTTTGATAGAGACATTTGAGACTAACATGAGGTCTTGTAGCCCCCTCTCCTGCAAAACCTATCACAAAAGTGTTTCTTGTAGAAGAATGTGCAACAAAGACGGCTAGCTCAATGTAGACAATACAAGTCTCGAGACTAGGAAGACCATGAATTGAGAGAAGAGAGAAACCCAAGTCAAGAGCATGTAGGGCCTCAAAAGTAGAGCTCGATGAATGGTTAGAAAATAGAGGCAAGGTACCAACATCACTAACAGGCACCAAAGAAATGTCACCAGTAGTGATGATACCCTCGGATGGATAGAGAACCTATAGTAAATCACCTCGCGGAGTCATAGGACTAAGGGGAGTATAGAGGCCTTGAACAGATTACCAAAGGGATGTCCACTCAAGAATGGGTGAGCCAAGGCTATGAAGCAACTAGGAGACAATAGCAAGGATATTAAAGGCATCATAACCTACCAAAAAAGAGCAACCAAAGGCCATGGGATAGGCATGCAAGCAATAGGGGATGGTAGCTTGATGACAAAGAAAAGAGATTTGCCACATGAAAGAAAGGACACTATAATCCCTAAAGAACCTCTCATGATCCTCAAAATCCCCCTTTGAAACAAGAAGGGCCAAAGAATCCATAACCACATCTTTGAGATAGCTTACAAACATGGATTGAAGATCAAAATGCTATTAGCAAGGTTGAATATCACCAACATATATCTTTTACCATGGGCTTGTTTTGGGTGTGGGTATTACTTAATTCAGTTTTAGGATTTAGCTACTTTCAATGATTTGGAGTTGTACTAGGAATGCAAGCATTTGCAATCTCAAATTTTTCCATGGGATTCTTTTAGGTGTGGGCATTAGTGATGCAGGAAAACAAATGAGCATAGAATGAGTTTTCCACTAGCTATAGCATTTTTATAGATCCAAGCTTGCTATACTAATCATCAACTTCATTCTCAACATCCAAAGCTCTATGTACTCCAAGACAAAAGCCTCATAAACCCCATGTGTCTACAACCCTTATGTACTTAACTATGGATTACAATGAAATGTCAAAAATGTGTAGCTTGTAGCATGTCATGATGCTCTTCATCTTTAAGTTGTACTACAACATCCTGTAGAGCATCTTCATGTTATTTCTTTACATCTAAAAATCTTTCCAAGTTGCGTAGCTCCCTGCATATTCTTGCTAACTCTTTACCAGCCTATCATACATATACCAACCAGAGTGTTTGAGCAAAGCACAATGAAATCATGTTACCGTCGCTATTAGCGTCGCAAATTTTACTGCTCGTGTCGTTATTGGCGTCGTTATATACGTCACAAACCATCTCTATCAGTGTTGGTATTGGCATTGGTATCAGTGTCGACGCCAATACCGACGATGATAGCGACGCTGATACCGATTGTTCTATGGTGTCGCCAATAACGATGCTTTTTGCGACGACGGGGGCAAATTTTGTTATTTGCATTTTCTTTGCTTTAAACGTCGTATAAGGCCTATATCTTGTAGTGGACTTTAGTAGGATGGAAATGGCATCTTTATCATGGATGGGTGCTTGAATAGAGGCAAGTTGTGCCATGAGCCCCTTCATATGTGAAGTAAACTTGCTTAGATCTTCTCCATGTTTGTATTTCAAGCTAAGTAGCTCAATCTTGAGAAATATCTTGGAGTTCTTTCGTGTAGCACCGTAGAGCCTTTCAAGCTCATCCCACTTTTCTTTTGCAGTTGAGAGTTGGTTAATGTGATGAATTAAAGATTCATCTAAATGAAGCATGATGATGGCTTGAGCATGTTCATCATTTTCTATATCAAGGGGATTGGATGGGTCAATTACTTTGGTCCCTTTTATGAAGGGCCAGTATCCTCTTTCCATCATTTTGTATTTGACCAAGACTTGCCAAGGATGGAAATATTTTCCATTAAATTTTGGAATTTGAGGACGGACATCAGCATATGTTGTGGCCATTGGGAAGGTCTTACCACTTACTAGGACAAGGGCAGTGTCTAGTCCCTTACAAACTTGCCAATGAATGCGAAAGCAAATCAAGGACACCGTTACAAAAAATTGATATCAAAGTTATAATGAGGAGAAAGGTTGAAAATCATACATATGTAATATTTCAAAATATGACTTTGCTGGTCCTTTTTTATGTGCAATCTTCTTCCAAGGTTTAATGGTCTTTTTAGGCTTCAATGATGTGAATCTAGATTGGACTTTGGGCTCTTGTTGCTAATGACACTCACCCCTCTGATTTCATTGACCAAGGTACTTGAAAAAACCACACATGATATGCAATATAAGTTTATAGGATGGTCTATGTGTTTATATTTGTACACATAGGCCCCCAAATGGGCTAAGTTTCGCGTTTGTGGACTATAATTTAGCCTAACTGATGCGTGTCTAATGGTCATGCATCAAGATATTACGGTCGGCACCTTCGTCGATCAGGGCATCAAAAGAATACGTCTGTTCTGCGGTGACTGTGATTCGTAGATAGGCAGGTGCTACTACTTCTTCATCTTGATCTATTAGTTCGGTAATTGTGGCCACGCAGAAATTGACAGGAGCTTCACGCATGGGTGGCTCGTGCAATGGATGGGAAGGAGGATAGTACTTTTTTATGCAACTGCCATTGAAGAAGCCTATTCCTTCCCCTTCGAGCATCTCCAACTCAACATTGCCCGTTTTACTAATTGCACGCACCCGAAAAGGTCCCGGTCCTCAAAATTTCATTTTTTGTTTGTGACCTTTCACTGAGTAGAGTAGGACAAGGTCTCCTTGATCAAAGTTGCGCTGGTTGACATGCTTGTCAAACCACATCTTTCGTCGTGCCTTCTCATAGATCAGAGCGTGGGTGGCTAAAAGTCGAGTTTCTGTGAGACGCTCTAACTCCACTAAGCGGTCAGTCCAAGCTTCTCTTCCCTCCCAACGCTCCTAATTTGCTATTCTTAAGCTAGGGACAAAGAATTCTAAAGGTAGAATGGCCTCCGTTCCATAGGTCAGCCTAAAGGGCGTTTGTCCAACATCCGTCTTATAAGCTATATGATAGGCCCATATGGCCGCCATCAATTTATTATCCCAGTCTCTTCATGATGTGGATACTATCTTAGTAAGCAGTTGACTAGGATTTTATTTGTGGACTCCGCTTGGCCATTCACTTGAGGGTAGTAGGGAGAGGACCTTCTATGAATAATTAGGAAGAATGAGAGCAGGTGGGATATTACTTCATTAATAAAGTACATGCCCTGATCACTCACTAGTTCGATTGGACAACCAAACTGTGAAAAGACATGCTCCCACAGGAACTTCGAATGGTTCTAGCATCGTTCTTTCTAGTGGCTCTTGCCTCCACCCACTTCATCAGGTAATCCGTTGCCACAATGATGTAGCGTGCCTAGGAGTATTGTGCCGCAGGACTGATAGGTCCAATGAAGTCAATGCTCCATTTTTTGAAGGGTTCTCGAGCTATTATGAGGGTCAACTCCATCTTCTCTTTGTGCATGGGCACCTTAGTCCTCTAGCACTCGTCGCAGTGTTTGACAAACTTAGCAGCATCATGGAATAGGGTGGGCCACCATAGTTGGGATTGTAACACCTTACGGGTGGTCCTATCCCCACTAAAGTGCCTGCCAGCTATCCTGCCATGCGCCTCTCTCAATACATTGTGCATCTCGTGCTCGCACACACATTTACGCAACAAACCGTCCTATCCCAACCTATAGAGTTGGCCAGCGATCAGTTGGTATGGTTGGTTTTTTAAGATAAGTCTCCTTAGCCTGACTTTCTCAATAGGTTTCTCAGGCAGACCGTTCTCTAGCACTTGGACTACATCATCGGCCCAATATGGCATCAAATCAGCCCTAAACAAGTCTCCTTCGCTAGATAGGCCAAAGAGATGAGCGTCCGATAAGTCATCAGGTATGCCTTGTCCAGCAGCTTCTTCTGTGGGTATGCGGGACATGTGATCCGCCATGTAGTGTTGCTTTCCCTTACGTACAACCACAGAGAAATCAAACTCCAATAGGAGGAGTAACCATCTCGCTATGCGACCTGTAGCGCACGGCTTGTTCACAAGATACAGCAAGGCTTGATGGTCAATGAAAAAGACGAAGGGTGTGGCCAACAGATCCGCCATGTAGTGCTGCTTTCCCTTATGTACAACCACAGAGAAATCAAACTCCAATAGGAGGAGTAACCATCTCGCTATGCGACCTGTAGCGCACGACTTGTTCACAAGATACAGCAAGGCTTGATGGTGGTCAACGAAAAAGACGAAGGGTGTGGCCAACAGATAATGTCTAAATTTCTTTACAACAAACAACATGGCTAGCCCTTCCCTTTTTGTAGTGGAATAGTTCATCTCCGTTTTGGTGAGCTGCCTGCTGGCAAAACTCATAGGGTAATCAAGATTATGTTCACCAGGCTGGCATAGAACAACTCCGGGGAATCATTGGTTTGCAATTGACAGTTGATTTTGGCTAGCAAACTTAGAGGCATCTATGTGCACATGGAATGTTATACTCCAGTCTGGGGCTCATAAGATTGGTGCAGTGGTGAGAGCCTTCTTTAACTGTTCATACGCGCACTAGCATTCCTCAGTCCACTTGAATACGATCAGCAACTTTGTACAATGGTCTAGCAATCAGCGCGTAGTTCAGTACGAAGCGTTGGTAGTATCCCGTATGGCCTAAGATACACTGAATGCCCTTGTAGTTAATGGGTGGTGGTAGGTCGACAATGACCCTAACTTTTGAGAAGTTGGTGGCAATGCCATTCCTTGACACTTTGTGCCCTAGGATGCATCCATGCTTCATCCAGAACTGGCACTTCAAGGGGTTCAACGAGAATTTGTATAACCGACATCATTCAAAGACAACTCTAAACCTCTCTAAGTGTTCGGCCCAATTAGAGTGTAGGCACAAGTCATCTATGAACACCTCTAACTCGCGTCCTAGCATATCCTTGAAGATGGTGCACATTAATCATCGGAAGATTTGAAAGTAGATAAGAGATTTGATAGGGATGCACAATGAAAGGTGGTTGACAAGGAGAGGCTCAAGCTTTCTTCATTCTCTTCTTCTTCAATATTCTTCCACCATATCTCCAAAAACAGTCCACACACTAAAATGCATTCTTGTTGAATGATATATTTGGGTTTGAGTTATAGGCTTGGGGGATCGATTGCTAGTTAGATAGAAATTTTATTTGTCTCTCTTTGGATAAGAAATCTAATTATAAATAGAATATAAAAATATATGAATTTTATTTTGACTACTAGCATTCCTTGCATGTAGCATTGTGCTGATTTAAATAAATTACTACAGTGTTTTGAATTATGTGATTCTAGATTGGTTCTGGTGCACAAATCGGATGATGGATGCGTACGTAGTGAGTGCTGGAAGGTCCCCAACAACAAAAAAACTCTACTTTAGCTCAAAAAACAAGAAGAAGGTTTTGCACAACATGAAGAAAATAGACAAATTGGGTATAATCTCCCCCTATGCCTTGTGTGAGCGCTTCACAAGACATGTATTTATAAATTTATTCATCTCAAAGCTCAAAAATGGCCCAATTTTACAATAACCATGCTTTAGCTTTTGTGTTTGCTTTTGTCCAAATAAAGAATAAAGCGGTTGGGCGGCCCACGAGTCGAGATGTGCCCAAATACAATGTCCAATAATGAAATATTTAAGCTGTGCGTCCATGCATATACAAAATAATAAATATTTATCAAGCGCTTCAATAAATAAGCACACCTAAATAAATATTAATGCCACACCTTTAATCATAAGATGCGCATCCATCAAGAATGATAATTTTTTCTAGATAATTTGAATACACTCAATCACCCAGTGCTTCCCAACGCCACCATGCCTACTCTACACATCAAATGAAGCATTCACAATTGTTAGAAAATAATAAAATTAAATCCACAAAAGTGAATACCTAGCAGTCTCCAGCTACAAAATAAATAAATGGTTGGAACTCTGTCCTAACCTTAATTTAAAACGAGTGCACTCTAAACTCATAAACATCCGTTAATTTAAATATGTATTTTGTGAAATCACCTGTTGTGGAGTCATCCACATGCACATTAAATTAACATGACTCCCAAAAAGGACAAGCATCCCCGTCAACTTCTCGCATAAGAAATCCACATTGTGTACGAGCCCCGCTAAATAAATATAGTTTTACAAAATCCACCGTAAAACCTCATGGAATCCACCGTAGAAAAAAGACTCACAGAATCCACCGTGGAATATGCCTCCTGGCATCATACCCCCGGGGTGGGATAGCAATTGTCCTCAATTGCTATGAGCTCAATGTGAAGCAAGCAATGAGGGGTAAGCACTTAGATCACGGGCATTGCATCCATTGGGCCTCTTCAATAGGATGATTTTTAAACTTAACCAAATATCTAGAGTATTCTACGGCCAGTTCTAGTGGTCATACAATCAGTGTCTAGAATAGTTTCGGATTCAAGGATTTCTATTTCTTCTTCTAACAAAGAAGGGTTTTCATAGATAGGGTGAGCAGGTAATTGGCCTCTAAAAGGTTGTAACAAACTGATATGATAAGTATTGTGGATTTTCCAGTGTTGGGGTAATTCTAATTTAAATGCATTGTCATTAATTTTGTGAATGATTTTTGTTAACCTCAATTCAAGAAAGCTAACCTCAATTCGAGATGGCGAAAAAATAAAGGAAAAAGTGAAAAAAGAATGGGAAAAAAGCAAAGATGTAGATGCAGCCTCTAAAGCTCAACTGAAGTAAAAAACGTAAATTTAAAGGAAAGGTGTTGAGATATCGAGCTCCACTCGTGATACGCCAGGGTGACCGTTGTGTATTTATGTCACCGACTTGTCAGTTGCAGATGCGGTTGGTACACCGCCCCTGAATAATAGCTACATGATAGCTATCCTTATCTACTCTAGTTCGTGGCTCAGTTAGTATGCCACCTTAGTTAGCTAGGGTTCTTCTATTTCTTTGTACTTGAGTTCTTTTGGCTTCCACAACTAAGAAGAGGAAAACTGTTTTCAGCCTCCACCCTTGTGTGTATTCCCCCATTGTGCAAGCAAGAAAGCTACAAGTGAGACTCCTTCCTTCTCTCCCACAATCTTGACATGGTATCAGAGCCTTGTTCGTGGTAAGGAGCTCAAGAAAGCAAGCCAAGCTCTCGGTGTTCTGGTAAGAGGAGCAGTGTTGCTTTCATTTTCTGTTTTGGGAGCAGATCTCTGCAGGTAGCACAGCCGAAAAGTGCAGGAGTGCATTGTCTCAGGTTGAGACGCCCTTCGCGACCTTGTTTTTTTGATTTGAGGCCATTTCGGGGCCTGTGTTGGAGGCGGAAGTTTTCTGCACGCACTCAGGAAAAGGCCCAGTTTTATGCTATGCAGCCACTATTCTACAGGTCGGTGAATAGTTACTGTAAAAATTGCATTGTATGCTTGTGCGCAGAGACGTTGGGAGTTACAGAATCATCCCTGTTGCCTGTTGATGCAAAATCGTCACTAGGAAGTGACTGTGTGGTCAAATACCACTTTCACCAGTTTTGCAGATTTTCCCTTGTGAGGGTGAAGCTGTGGTTTTTGCAGTGACAGAATTTTTTGCAGTCTTCTGTAATGGCATCTGATTCTCTTTCACAGATTGTCACTGAAAAGCTTGACAAGAACAACTTCCAAGCATGGAAGTTTAGAATGATGAATTTCCTTATGGGAAAAGGATATTGGGAATTTGTTGCAGGAAATGAAGAAGAACCAGTTCTTCCTGATGTTCCCAATCAACAGCAAATGCAGGCATTTAAAGCATGGCATGAGAGAGCCAGGAAAGTTATGTATTGGCTGTCTATCAGCATTTCAGACTCTATGATTGTGCATATTCAGGATGCAAGTACGCCAAAGGAGGCATGGGATACTTTGTCAAAAATGTATAGCACAAATACGCAAGCCAGGAAAATACAGCTCAAGCAAGAGTTGCACAATGTGCAAAGAGAAAATATGAGCATCAACGACTACCATATGAAGGTGAAGAAGATTGCAGATGCACTTGCTTCCATTGGGTCACCAGTGGAAGATGATGATTTAGTTTCTGTGACCTTGAATGGTCTAGGAAAGGATTATGCACAGTTTCGGACATCCATTTCAGTTTGTGAAAGATTTCCTGATTTTGAGAAGTTGATTGCTCTTCTAATTTCTGAGGAACAGAGAAATGGTGGTGCATCTTCTTCAGGAGGAACTTCAAAAGAAGCTATCTTCTACTCAAATGCTGGAAGAGGTAGAGACAGAGGTAGAGGAGGCCGATTTGGAGGCCGTGGTAGAAATCAGAATATGCAGCAAACTCAAGAAAACCAGTCCTATGGAGGAGGACGTGGTAACTCTAGAGGCAGGGAGAGCCAAAGAGGTCGTGGTGGATGGCAAAGAGGTCAAAATGCAAACAGTAATGTTGAATGCTACTACTGTGGTAAAATGGGTCATATGGCTAAAGACTGCTATAAAAAGCAGAATGACATCATGAATGGAAAACTGCAACAAGGGAATTATGCATCTTCTAGCAGACAAGGTGATGACAGAAATGAGCATTTGTTCATGGTGCAGCACATGAACAATTCTATGACAAGTGCAGAAGAAAGCAATGATGTATGGTATGTTGACTCAGGTGCATCAAACCACATGACAGGTCATGCAGAATGGATGGAGGATGCAAGGAAAATGGAAAAACCAGGATTTGTGGAGACTGGTGATGATACTGCACATCCTATTGTGCAGATTGGAAAAATTCCCTTGTCTATGCAGGATGGGAAAAAGAAATACCTGTCCGATGTATTTCATGTCCCGAATATCACCAAGAATCTGGTTTCTGTTGGTCAAATGGTTGAGCAGGGCTTGCAGGTCAGATTTAATCCTCATGGATGCTTTGTTGAGGATATGAAAAATAAAGGTTGCTTGATAGCAAAAGGAAAGAAGAAGGGCAGAATGTTTACGTTGGATGCAGACATGTCTGAATTGAGTGCAGCAATGTTTGCACATGGGACCGGTGTAGTTGCAGATATTGATATCTGGCATAAACGCATTGGTCATGTTAATGTACAGCGACTTAAATCAATGCAGGCCCAAAATATTGTTGCAGGATTGCCAAAATTCAAGGTTGCAGAAATGCATAAGGTATGTGAAGCCTGTCAGTTTGGAAAACAGGCAAGGAAACCATTTCCTAGACATGTTCAAGAGAGTGAGAAGCCATTGGAATTAATCCACTCTGATGTGTGGACTACTAAAGCTGCATCTCTTGGAGGCTGTCATTATTTTGTCACTTTTATTGATGACTATAGCAGAAAAGTTTGGGTGTATTTTATGAAAAAGAAAAGTGAAGTTTTTGGGCGTTTCAAAACCCTTAAAGCTATGGCTGAAAAAGAAACAGGTCTGCAAATAAAATGCCTGAGGTCAGATGGAGGGGGAGAGTACCTCTCAAATGAGTTTGCAAAGTTCTTGCAGGAGCATGGCATAAAGCAGCAATATTCATGCAGCTATACCCCACAACAAAATGGAATTGCAGAAAGGAAAAACAGGCATATTGGAGAGGTATCTCGTGCCATGCTCAATGAAAAAGACTTGCCAGATTTTTATTGGGCTGAAGTAGTTGCTACAGCAGTCTACATAATGAACAGGACTCCCACTGCAGCAATACATGGAATGACTCCAGAGGAGAGGTATACTGGTAGGAAACCAGATATTTCTCATTTGAAAATTTTTGGTTGTATTGCCTATGTACATGTGCCAGATGAGCTGAGATCCAAGTTGGATCCAAAAGCTGAGAAGTGCATCTTTATTGGTTACTCTTTGCAGCAAAAAGGGTATAGATGTTATAACCCTTCTACTCGTAAGTTTACAGTGAGCAGAGATGTTGTTTTTGATGAGATGAGTAGCTTGTATAAACCAGTAAATGTGATTGATGATGTAGATGCACAAAATGGTAATGCTGCACAGAATTCACAGCAGCAGTCACAAAATATTAGTGGACCTGGAGCGTCCTCTAGCAGTGGTTCACATTCTTCGCCATGGACAGGCAGATTGAGATCAGGAGAATCTTCTCAAAGTAATGCAGATAGTGGTATGCAGGTATCACGAAAAGGAAAAGAGAAGGTTGATCAGCCCATGTTTGATGTGAATGCAGGTCACTCTTATGTGGATGGTGAATCCAGTGGCTCAGAACAGAGCATTGATGATGAGTTGGGTATTCCTTCTATTGTTACACCTGGAGTAAGGAAGACCAGGGATGTTTTGAGAGCACCTGGGAGTGAACCCACTTTGCGCAGGTCTACCAGAGTTAGGTATCCTGTGGATAGGCTGAAATATGATGGATTTACAGCCATTCACTATGCATATATGGTCAAGGTGATACAGGAACCAGAACCCACTTCTTTTGAGCAAGCCATGGGAAAAGAAAAATGGGAGAAAGCCATGGATGAAGAAATGGATGCCTTGGAAGCAAACGCTACATGGGAATTGGTACCTTTGCCTAAAGGTAAGAATGCAATTGGCTGTAAGTGGGTTTATAAGGTGAAGCACAATGCTGATGGTTCTGTGAACAGATACAAGGCAAGATTAGTAGTCAAGGGGTATGCACAAACATATGGCATTGACTATGAAGAAACATTCAGTCCAGTTGCAAGGATGGCAACCGTAAGAGCAGTCATTGCTATGGCTGCATCAAAGGGATGGTCTTTACATCAGATGGATGTAAAAAATGCCTTCTTGCATGGTGATTTGCAAGAAGAGGTCTATATGGAGTAGCCACCAGGTTATGTGCATGTTGTTCATCCTGAGTTTGTTTGCAGGTTGAAGAAAGCTTTGTATGGCTTGAAGCAAGCACCTAGAGCATGGTCTGACAAGATAGGACAGTATCTTGTCACTATTGGCTTTCAGATTTCCAAGGCAGATTTCTCACTTTATGTGAGAAAAACAGAGAAAGGTATTATGCTACTTGTCATTTATGTTGATGATTTGATTATGACAGGTGATAGTGATGAAGATATCCTTCATGTGAAAATGCTATTGAAGCAGAAGTTTGAGATGAAGGATTTGGGAGAGCTGCGTTATTTCTTGGGCATTGAGGTGATTAGATCACCAAGTGGGATACAGCTCTTGCAGAGGCAGTATGGATTGGACATGCTGTCCAAATATGGGATGACAGGCTATAAGCCTATTTCAGTTCCTTTGGAGCAGAATATGAAGCTTAGCGCAGATGCAGGTGAGCTTCTGGAAGACCCTACTATGTACAGGCGCATAGTAGGAAGCTTGATTTATATGACTATTACCAGGCCAGATTTGAGCTATGCTGTTGGATTGGTAAGTCAGTTTATGCAGGCTCCAAGGAAATCGCATTTGGATGCGGCTAGACGCATACTCATGTATGTGAAGTCCACATTGCAGTATGGACTATTTTATGAGACTGGGGTTCAGATACAACTGCATGGATACACTGATGCTGATTGGGCTGGTAGTATTTCTGATAGACGATCTACTAGTGGATATGTGTTCTCTTTTGGGAGTGCTGCAGTCACTTGGAGCAGCAAGAAACAGCCTACAATTGCCTTGTCGAGCACAGAGGCTGAGTACAGGGGTGCAGCAATGGTTGCATGTGAGGTAGCTTGGTTGCATAAGCTACTTTATGATATGCATCAGCCTACAGATGGGCCAGTTGTCATTTATTGTGACAACATGAGCAGTATACACTTGGCAAATAACCCAGTCTATGCTAGAACAAAGCACATTGAGGTGCATTATCACTATGTGCGAGAGAGGGTTTTACTAGGTCTTATTGATCTAGTTTATGTCAGCACAGAGGATCAGGTAGCTGACATATTTACGAAGGCATTGGGCGCAGAGAAGCTGCGCAAGTTCAGAGACCTGCTTGGTGTGCAGGAATTGGGATTGAGCTCGAGGGGGAGTGTTGAGATATCGAGCTCCACTCGTGATACGCCAGGGTGACCGTTGTGTATTTATGTCACCGACTTGTCAGTTGCAGATGCGGTTGGTACACCGCCCCTGAATAATAGCTACATGATAGCTATCCTTATCTACTCTAGTTCGTGGCTCAGTTAGTATGCCACCTTAGTTAGTTGAGTTTGGTTTGAGACCCATATCTAGGGTTCTTCTATTTCTTTGTACTTGAGTTCTTTTGGCTTCCACAACTAAGAAGAGGAAAACTGTTTTCAGCCTCCACCCTTGTGTGTATTTCCCCATTGTGCAAGCAAGAAAGCTACAAGTGAGACTCCTTCCTTCTCTCCCACAATCTTGACAAAAGGTGCCTCAAAAACTCTAAAAACTCTTGTAAAAGAGCGCCAAGCTCCCTCCTCTGCCATTTATAAAAGAATAGACGGGTATAGGCTTAGGGCATGAAGCAAGAAGAGGGAATTAGAAAAAGAGACCTTGCCACCTTGGCCGGTCATGTAAAAAGGGATGGGTGCCCATGGGATTTTAGGGTTTGTATATATAAAGTTCAAAAAGTGAATGAAAGCTCATCCTTTGGTGTGTGGCTAACAAGAATCCTCTCTTCTTCTCTTCATCTTGCTTATGTGTGTGCTCTTGAGGGAGGGAGTGTGAGAGTGTGAGGGAGAGCGAGTGTGTGGGAGTGAGGGATCAAGAGGGTGAAGCTCTTTCACCATCTCCTCTTCTCTCTTCTTCTCTCTTCTCTTCTCTTCCCTTTTCATGCACGCACGGTTATGGTGGATGGAGCTTGGAGATGGAGGATGCTTGAGCTAGCATCTAGGATCGTGGAGCTACCGGCTTGTGCAAGGGAGGAGGCAACTCATTTCGACATTAAGGTAAGCTCACTACACCTCGAGAGGAGCAACAGTGCATCGGCTAGGTGAGAGATAGCCATGAGAGCTCGCTTGGAATGCTTGAAGTGACCAGCGGATTCAAGCTTGAGCACTCGCGCGTGCCTTATATCGAGCATCAAAGTATGGGATTCATCCCCGAACCGGAGCTTGAGATAGGTAGGAAGTTTGGGTTTTTTTATCTTCGAAACAAGTAAATATTTTGGGTTATTTTGCTGGTTTGATGATTGGAAAAGATGGAGAAATCATTTCAATTTTTTGCCTTCGATCTTTGTTGCATTTAGAGTAGGTTAGGATTAGGAAACCGAATAGGAAAAGCGTAGGGTTTGCTGCTATAAAACAGGGCAAAACAAGGCACAAGTCATGCAAAAATAGGAAAAAAGAATGCTTGGGATGTTTAATGTTGGCAAGTGAGTGATTGGGGACATTAAAACCTTACCCGGGAAGGGATTTAAGAGTCAAGAGGTCAAGAAAGAGCTCATTTCATACCCTGACATTGAGAGAGAGTGAGAGAGAGTGACAGAGAGTGTGTTTCTAGCATTGATTCGATTCGACCTTGCCATTGGGGAGTTCTTCGCACGATTCAGGTACATCAGGACCTCCCTACTATGTATTTGTTGTGATCTGGAAGGCGGCGTGCTTGGTGGTTGTGCAGATCGTTAGATTCAACGAAATCATCCCCGACGCAGCAGTCATCACATGCGCCTCGGCCTGTCCGAGTGACGACAATTCTGGGTTGAGTCCCAAAATCGGCCCTCGGCCCACAACTTGGCACTCGACCGACGTCCTATATTCGGCCCTCGGACCACTTGGACACTCGGCCAACTACACTCAGACGCTTTTCACTCGGCCCGTCCGAGTGAAGCATTCGGACCATTCAATCCACTCGACCCTTTTCCATTCGGCCCACTCGGACGCCTTTCACTCGGCCCATCCGATTGAAGCACTTGGACCACTAGATACTCGGCCCACTTGACTCTGCCCACTCGGCCCAACCCCACTTAGACTAGTTACCATTTGGCCCTCAGCCCGCCATCCAAGTGAATCTCCTCGGCCCACTATTCCATTCGTCCCTCGGCCCCTACAATTTGGACGAGTTGCACCGAGTCAAGATTTTTCCAAATTTTCAGAAAATTAGACCGGACCCGGCTAGAGTTCCAGCTAGAGTTTCGCTGCGTAAACCTTCATGATTCCTCCCAATTCATGGAACTCGATTCTGGCACAGGAAATAGACAAATTCATAGGACATAGTCACTTAGTAGCTCAAGTTGGTGATTGCGAGACCCAGAGTCCTAGTGATAGCTAGCTGGGCCAGAGACCCTAAACAAATCTAATATGGGCAAGACAATGTAGCGAGAAACCCTAAAACCTGACAAGATGGCCAGAAGTGGGTCAACAAGCCTATTAGGCCTAAAACAAAGCGAGAGTGCGTAAGCCGCTTAGATACTTATTTTCCGCACTCACCTTGAATTTTTACACTTGAAGTACACTTAAGGACAGCTGAAAGCCTGATTGAGCACAAGTGCACGGGAAAGAACACACACATACTGAGTAGAGATAAATTGAGAATTGGATGCAATAAGTCAAGGAACCCACTCAGGTAAACACCTCAAGGAACCCACCATTAGGAGAAGATCCCAAGACATAGACAGACAACCAAAGCACAGAGTAGGACCAAGCAACTGGCGCTAGAGAAGTGGATCTGACCAACTTGCTCAACCTGATTGATAGCTTGATGAAGCACGAGAACGTGATCATGTCAGAGGAAAGCTCAGACCGCAAGCCAAACAAGAAACTCGACTTAAGAATTTTCCAGGAGCAATTCAGCAACTAGTGAGCAGCTACGATGCGCACGCTTGGTATGAGCACCGCGGCAGAGCGGCTGAGGCCATCATAACAGACTTGGAAGAGGAACGGAAGCTAGCCCACAAGGCGCTACAAGGCATAGTAAAATAGAACCAAGACCAGTGTGCTAGGAGCTTAAGGCAGAACGCAGAGTTACACGAGGTACAGCAGGTGTGCTGAACCTAGTAGGTGGAAATCGGACCGATCATGAGAGAGCCCTGGAAGGAAACTTGACATTGAGTGAGCTTGTCATGAAGCGACTGCTCGACAGCACAGTAGTGGAGCAGAGTGCTGCAGCACTAGCGACATCATTACTAGCAAGATTAGAAGCAAACCAAGGCTCTAAGGGCCAGTCTAATATCCCAATTGTCACAAAGCAACTCGACAAGTACCAACCCCATGACGATCCATACAGCTTTGTAGAGCGATTCGAGCAAGTCTGCGAAGCCAATGGCCTCACCGACTTGACTCAATGCTCTCAAACATTCAGGCTTTGCTTAGGCGACAAGGGTAGGACTTGGTACACGAGTCCAGATGCCAGAGAACGAGTGGACTTTAACAACCTCAAAAACCTCTTCATCAAGAGATTCTCCGAGCCTGGATACTCTGACAATCTGCTAGTAAGACTGATGAATGTCAAGCAGAAAGAGAAAGAGGACATACGCGACTATGTCACCCATGTGAGGAGCATCTTCAAGAGAATCCCCATGGGAAAATGACCCACCAAAAGAGTGGTATCCAACGTGTTTATCAGTGGAATACAAAGTGAGGAGCTTTATAAGGCCTTGGCAGGCAACTCGAGCTTGCAGCGAGACTTGCTAGCCAGGGTGTTTGAAGAGGCCATTCGAGTAGACGACCAGATGAAAGAGCGGAGCTCCAGGAGCTCAAATTCAAAAGAGACCAACTCACGGAGTTCAAAGAGAGCGTCAGCCTCTAGTGAACGATCAGATCCAACAATCTAGGGCAAAAAAGCCATTGAGACAAACCAAGACTTGACTGAGGTAAAAATGGAGATAGCCAAACTGCAGGACATGTTGAGATGACCAACGCGCCCACACGTCCAATGCATATACTGTGACGGCCCAAGAGCACCTAAAAGATGCTGAGCCCATCCTAGAGGACGAGATCGAAGATCTCTCCAACATAAGCATGCCAATCTCACCCCCTCAACCAAAATCGAGAGATGTGATTGCACCGCAAGCGGTTTCTCTTAGGCAAAGCCTTGACGCTACATGCCAATCAATCAGTCACCGCCATTGGCCAAGACAATCCGGAATAGGAGAGAGACAAGCAGCCAACAACCTCCTTACCATGCTAGTGACCCTGAGCCTGGGCGACCTGCTTAGGCAGCATTCCACCCTGTGGCAAGACTTGAAGCAGTAGGTTGAAGGATCATGAGAACAAGCTACTGCAGATCGGCACGACCATGATGCAGGGACATAAATACCGAGTCTAACACTGCACTCTGTGCCTAAGTCCTTGCACATTAATGCTTTCTAGGAAGGTACCAAGATGCATGCGATCTTACATGTCTTAGCCCTAGGCGACACAACAAGGAAGGGGATCGTAGACACACGAGCAGGGGTTAGCGTGCTGAGCCACGCGGTGCTTTAGACTTGGGGAAACCCACCTGTTGAGACCGCTAGGTTCAATGTCACACTAGCAAACGGTATGAGAGTGAAACCATTCGGGGTACTTAAAAATTGGTGGTGAAAATCGCAGGCATCCAGTTTTTGGTTGACTTTATAGTCATGAAGGGAGTGGACTATGATATCCTATTAGGCCAACCCTGGATGCGCAATGCTAGAGTCATCAAAGATTGGGGTAACGGCTTAATCTTCCTTGGCAATAGAATGGAAGCTGTGAGGGTAGAGATGGACGCTTGGAAGACCTCACTAGTCGACTTGGATGCCATCTCTGCGATGCTTAAAGGTAACACTCAAGTCAAGAAGTCCTATGGGCCCTTGACCAAGTATATCCCATGCCCACCAGACTGCATGATGGCAGGAAGCCCTCGGGGGCGACCTAAACCTGTCACATTCCAAGTCCCAAATAACAAGAGGGACCTCCAAGAGATTTTGGAGTATCTGACTGGCAAGCTAGCTGGCAATCCAGCAGAAAACTTCAAGCCACTCCAAGATCTGTTAGATGAACCAAGGTGGCAATAGACCAGGGTGCATGACTTAAACCTCGTGTACAATTGGGCCCTAGTCCCCGATCAGCAACAAGAGATATACCAAAACCTAGGAGACGATGAGCAGTTGGACGAAGATGACTCCAATGACGAGTATGAAGACTGTCATTCTTTCAGTGACGAAAGTGAGGGTGAGATAGACACGGTGGAATATGACACTGAGAGACGAGAAATAGAACAGATACAAGCGGACTCCAAGCCACAGAAAAAGAGTGTCTTTAAGATAGAATGAGGGGTCATGCGCATGGATTGTGACCACGCTTGGTTGGAACACATAGGAGCCATAGATTTTGAACAAGTAGGCCTAACCTAACCAGGTATGACACCAATGCTTAGAACAAAGTCACCCTCTGAGCTACGACCGCCAAGAGAAACCACCTCTTCTAGTGAAAGCGACGAGTTCAATTCTGAGTCGAAAGAGCTTAGATAGCGACCCAGAAATACCTAGGTCATCCAAGACCAGACGCACCAAGGGGGACCTACCCATCCACCTGAGGCGCAGACGGTTGAAGGAAGAAAAGGCAAAGCAGCCTAGGGACACGCAAATGGAAGAACAAAGAAAGGCGCAGGATCTTCCGAAGAGATTTACAAAATTCAAGAAGGGTGACAGGGTGGTAATCCTGTTGGGTGCCAAACGCCAAGGGTAAACGAGTGAACCCATCGAGGGACCAACCAAGGTCAAGGAAGTGAACCTAGCATAGGAGGGGGAGACACCCCGACCGGTCTTAATTGCCGATGTCTTGATTGAGGAAGAGGAGATGAGTCTTGTTGCTCTCTTGCGAGAGTATATAGATGTGTTCGCTTGGTCCTTAGAAGAGCTTAAGGGGGTAGATCCGAGTGTAGTGACTCATAACATACCCATGACGCCAGACGTAATGCCGGTCAAGTAGCGAGCATACCCGATGAATCCAAAACACGCTCATGCAGTCAAAGAGGAGATTGACAAGCTTATGAGAGCAGGTACAAAATCGAGCACATAGGCTGGGTGTTGCCCATAGCCATAGTGATGAAGAAAAATAGAAAGATTAGAGTGTGCATCAATTACAAGAAGGTGAATACTGCCAGTAAGAGAGACAACTACCCATTGCCGTACACCGAGCACATGCTCGAAAGAGTGGCGGGCAAAGAGGCCTACAACTTTCTGGATGGCTTCTTCGGATACAATCAAGTGCAAGTGCATCCTGCCGACAAGCATAAGACTGCCTTTGCCACTAGGTGGGGCATCTTTGCTTACATAGTCATGCCCTTCGGGTTGACTAATGCCCTAGCCACCTTTCAACGCCTCATATGCACCATATTTAAAGACATGCTTCGCAAGGAATTGGAGGTCTTCATGGATGACTTGTGTGTTCACTCGACCTGAAGAGAACACTTAGACAAACTCCAAGGAGTCTTTGAGTGATGTTGCCTATATCATCTCTCCCTGAACCCCTTAAAGTGCCAGTTCTGGGTGAAACATGGATGCATCGTAGGGCACGTGGTGTCGAAGAACGGCATTGCCACTAACTTCTCGAAAGTCAGGGTTATTGTTGATCTTTCACCCCCAATCAACTATAAGGGAGTTCAATGCTTCTTAGGCCATACGAGATACTATCGACAGTTTGTGCTGAACTATGCATCGATTGCCAGACCTTTGTACAAGCTGTTGATCGTCTTCAAATGGACTGAAGCATGTCAATGATCTTACGAGGAGTTGAAAAGGGCTCTGACTACTGCATCGATGCTACGAGCCCCAAATTGGACCATTACCTTCCACGTGCATATTGATGCTTCGAAATTCATCATGGGGGCAGTGTTGTGCCAACCTAGCAAACACAACCTTGACTATCCAGTGAGCTTTGCTAGCAGACAACTCACTGAGATTGAAATGAACTACTCGACGACTAAGAGAGAGGGTTTAGCCATGATATTTGCTGTAAAGAAGTTTCGGCATTATCTTTTGGCTACGCCTTTTACTTTCTTTGTGGACCATCAAGCCTTGTTATATCTAGTGAACAAACCCTGCGCTATGGGATGCATAGCTCGATGGCTCCTTCTACTTTTAGAATTCGACTTCTTCGTGGTTGTATGGAAGGGAAAACAGCACTACATGGCTGACCACATGTCATGCATCCCCACGAGAGAGGCCGATGGACAAGGCGTTGCCGATGAATTGCTAGATGCCCATATGTTTAACCTTTCCAGCGAGAGAGATTTATTCAAGACTGATCTAACGCCATACTGGGCAGATGACATCGTCCAAGTGCTGGAGCACAAACTACCTGAGCGACTGATAGAAAAGGCCTGACTGAGGCAACTTATCCTCAAAATCCAACCCTATCAGTTGATAGCAAGCCAACTATATAGGTTAAGGCAAGACGGATTGTTGCATAGATGCATATGCGAGCATGAAATGCACGATGTGCTCACAGAGGTGCACATCGGAATTGCTGGAGGGCACTTTAGCAGAGACACGACAGCTCGCAAGGTGCTGCAGTCTCAACTGTGGTGGCCCACGATTTTTCACGATGCAGCACGATTCATCAAGCATTGTGATGAGTGTCAGCGGACAAAGGTCCCAATTCCCAAGTATCAAATGGAGTTGACCCCAATCATTGCACGACAACCCTTCGAAAAATGGGAAATCGACTTCATAGGACCCATTAGTCCTGTGGCACAGTACTCACAGGCCAAATATATCATTCCACAGACTACCTAACGAAATGGGCAAAAGCGAGAGCAACACGAAAGAATGGCGCTAGAATGATTGCCAAGTTATTATGGGAGCAGGTGATCTCACAATTCGGCTACCCCATCAAACTAGTCAGTGAGACCAAGGCACGCACTTCATCAATGAAGTGATAGCGCATCTTCTATCCACCTTTCTAATTATCCATCGAAAATACTCTCCATACTATCCTCAGGTAAATGGGCAAGCAAAAATCATTGAATGCCATAAAGTTTCAGGGCAAGTAGTCACTTTAGAAGAATAGCACTGGAACATGTCATCTATGCTCAACTCCAAATGGTTGACATATAAGGTAGCTTGTAAGGCCACATCCTCTATATACCAAGCCAGATCTACATCATCTGAAATTAGCAGATATAAGATCCTTGTAAACGTCCTGACCAAAGTAGTCTCTACTTCGTGCAGCGACTGGGATAACAAGCTAATGGCAGCCTTGTGGGCTTACTGTACAGCTTATGAAATGGCCGTCAGCAGCCAGACTCCCTTTAGGTTGACCGATGGGACTAAGGAAATTCTACCAGTATAGTTCTTCATTCCTAGCCTAAGAATAGCGCTTCAAGAACGATGGGAAGGGAAGGAGGCATGGATGCAACGCCTGGTTGAACTCGAATGCCTCTTGGAGACTTGCCTTCTAGCCACTCATGCACTCATATATGAGAACGCACAACGCAAAAGCTAGTTAGACAAGCATGTCAAGCTCCTGTACTGAGTTAAAGAACACAAGCAGAAAATGAAGTTTAGATGTCTTGGGCCTTTCAAAGTTTGTGCAATCAACCAAACTGGCAACGTCGAGCTCGAGACTCTAGACGGCGAGGGCATAGGCTTCTTCAATGGCAGTCAGATTAAAAAGTACTACCCTCCCACGCATCCGCTGCATGTGCCACCAATGTTAGAACCCGCTGTTAGAGTACGAGTCGCCACAATCACGAAAATTGATGACAAGGATGAGGAAGCCGTAGAACCCGCATACCTCCACATCATGGTCACTGCCAAGCAAACATGCGCTTTCAATGCCTTGATCGACGAGGGAGCAAATTTCAATGTCCTAACTCACGATCATTGGACCCAACTTGGTAAACCACCACTACAGCCCACTAATGCTAAATTAAACCCATATGGGGGTCGCTCATATGCACTTCTCGGCAAGTGCAAGGCCATTGTTACTATCGAGTTTGAGACTGTACCAATGATCTTTTACCATTTGCCAAACACTAAAGACGTAGGCATGAAGTTGCTACTAGGGCAAATCTTCAAAAAGCAAACTCACTGCAATGTCGATTATGGGTCGCAGCGCATCCACCTCACCATAAGCAACGTCCACAATGTTACAATCTTCAGCAAGGGATGCGCGACCTCATCGAAGTCCACAAGGCCAATGGTAGAAATACTCGTAGCCAAGTCTACGGAGGGAGATAGTGATCGGCCACCATCCACTAAATCTCATGAGCCGCCGCTCATAGCGACAAAAGCTAAGGCCCAACAGCCTGAGTTTCAATGGAGGCCTAAACAACCGCAACCATTGCCTAGGAGTAGATGCCCACGTCCTCGTAACACAAGAAACTCTAAACCTAGGAGACCGAGATGTAATTACAGAAATCAAAGCATGATCAAGCCAAGATGGGTTCCTAAAGCCCTCTTGCACTCGCAAGGCTACTATGAGGAAAATGCTTGGATATGGATCCCTAAGGCCCGAATGGCCCAAGGCACTACTCACACACCGCCCTCAAGCTTGATCACCTTGAGCCCCCATAGAACCGTAGAACCAAAAGCCGCAGTGCTTCCCGAACCCGTCTCCTACCAGCTCACCCACCCATAAGCCTAGAAGAGTTGAGCAAGCCTATCGGCCCAAAATACAAATGTGGTTACCCCCTTCAACCCTTGCTAGTGCGGATAAGACTTGCCAAACCCAATCCGAGTGTAGCAGCCCATCCATAGCAGCTACTACTCTGACACTTATCCACAAGGCTCAACCATCGCTTCTTGGGCAACTGCCACCATCTGCCCGCCAAGCCCTACCACCTGCGGGCCTTAAACCCTCATATAAGCGGAAATCATTCTTGACTCTAAAGTAGACTTAGCCGAAGACACAAGGGATGACATTATTGTTTGTCTTAGATGCTTAGCCTTCTAGCCCCATCAAACCCTACCACCTGCAGGCCTTAAACCCTCGTACAAGCGGAAATCATTCTTAACTCTAGCCGTAGACCTAGCCGAAGACACAAGGGATGACGTTATTGTTTGTCTTAGATGCTTAGATGCCACGTTCATGTCACTGGCTCTAAGTTATGACCACTTGGACTTAGGCCCATTGCAAGAAACTTCAGTGTGACTGAAGTTCGCACAATGCCTTGTTCCTGGGAAACATTCGATTCGCATTTGTCAAAACACCCCACTCAGCTCGAGTTGCTACGCACTGAGATATCAAGAGAACAAGCCATCAAAGAGCACCTCATTACGTCCTACAATAAGCATGTGACTTCTTCCATCACTGATAAAGAAGTCGAGGAGTTGAAAGCGTTAGCTGACACCGACTCCCCATTTTTATGAAACTGGTACAATCTACGATTGCAGTGGGAACTCGAAGGATGTCAAATCATGACCAACGCTGAGCAGCGCTGCACAATCAAGACATCGGAGTATGACCCAACCTATGTCGCACCCACCTCATATAGAGTGTTAACTACTCTTTGTGGCCGACCCATGGAAGAGCACGTCAAAGGACACCCATATCTTGATCGTCTCCTGACCAAAGAAGACCTACACATCGCTAGCTGTGTCACGACGTTTTCCTAATGGATGTCCTCACTTACATCACACATGTAAGTACCTAATCCTTCAATCTAGACCGCAAGGCTCAATTGGCCAGAATTTCATACTTGGCTCATGTGCAAGTAACCCTTATATCTAAATCCTGAATGCCCTTGACCTCTTAACCTTCAATCCTAGGAAAGATTCTTCTCAATCTGGAAGGGGAAAGGATAAGGTGAAGGTGAATCAAATTAAAACCAATCAAGATCAAGCAAACGCATAAACACGTATGAACTGGTGATATAGGAGGAATGTCACAAAAGCTTCAAAATAAAACACAGTAAGTCTGAAGGGAAGAATCTCTATTGGATCTTAATGCTTTCATTCAACAAACATAAATTCTTTCTTTTCAGCAAATTATTATATATATTTCTATTTTTTTAAAGCACTAATGGAAATTATGGTTCATGACACAAACGAAAGATGCCGCAACAAGACCGTGCCCACTGACTCCCCTTCACGGAGGAAGAGAGAGCGCAGTACGGCATCAGCTTGGAAAATTGGGCTTATACGCAACTAAAATTCCGGAGCATTCACAACCTTGAGCAGATGGTGGCTAAGGAGCACGCCGGCAAGGAGAATAGTGGAATAGTGCAACCTCCACAAGTACCTAGAGAAGTTTGCACAGGAAACTGACCACACGAAGTGTGTAGAGTTTTTGAGAACGTACAACCCCAACCGAGAATGCATAATGGTGACGGTGGGAAGGGGGGACAATGCCCGACAAGTGCAAGTACCAATAACCAGGCCTTGGTGGAAAAAGCACTGGGGCTGGAACCTAAGGTGGAGAAAAGACGTAAGAGGGATGTGTATGCTCTGTTGAAGATGAAGAAGGAAGAAGTTTTGACAAATGACGGCATCATCATACAGGATATCCCCGATGCTGAGATCCGCATGCAAGCAAAGTTGGTGCACTCCCTTTTCTCTAGCCAACACTACAATTCCCTCATGCACTGGATCAGTGTACCTATGTTGGAGAATGTGGCAGCTTGTGCACCCTGGATGAGGTGGATTGGAATGGCTACATGCGCAAGACAATAGACCAAGCAACCAAAGCACTAGCCCTAGGCAACAAATAGGCAGGCGGAGAATCCCCCACATCTAAGAATACGGAGAGGAAGAAACTTTCCTCGAAAGCCTCCTTCATCGGGTATGGAAGCATACTGACGGCCACCATCCAGGAGGCTGTGAAAGAGGCCCAACAAGGAAATAAAGGAGCAAATGAGACCCCAAATAGGTCGCTGACCCATCAAAAGGACGAGCAATCGAGCGATAGGACAGAAACTGAGACCAGAGAAGGAGGAGTGGGAGGCTCAATCCAGACAAAGAAAAACAAAGGAGTTCACTGGGAAGGTAACTCAAAAGAAGAAACAGACAACGAGCAGGAAAAAGGAAGAAGAAGATCTAAAAAGAGCAAAAAAGGAATCCCTAAGATAGGCGGTGGAGTGGAAAAAGAAGGAGAAGGAAGAAGTTGAAAAGTTGGCAGAGGAAGCAAGGAAAATAGAAGAAGAGAGAGAAAGAAGAGTTATGGAAGAGGAGGCAGAGTTGAGGAGACAGAAGGAGGAAGACATGGCTGAAGCAATTCGCCGGTCCATAGAACAACAGAGTCAACTCGATGGCCTAGGGGCTTTAAGTCCGCCTAGGGAAGATAGACCCAGCTCAAGCCTCAAGTACCCAAAGCCATGCCATCCATGGTCATCAAAGGCAAGGGTAAGGCCCCCATCCAACCCATCCCGCCCCCCTTGGTGCCCGCCAGCAAAGCAGCCACTGTCACACCAAGCATCCCGGCCAGCACCGATGTGAACAGTTTTGTGGCATAGATGCAATACTTTATCAATAAGGAACTAGCACAATGAAGGAGCGGGGAGACCACAGCCACTGGGCACAAAAGGCCAACTACAGATGCCGAGTCTAGGCAAGAGGCGAAACGCAAAAAAATGGAAGCCTCGACCACCCCAATCCTCCCCATTATGACGCCACCTGCAAATCATGACGAGTGCGTTGATGAATTGCTCTCGCAGTTAGAGAGGGCAAGGGAGGAAAGGAGGATAGCGGTGGCCGAGCGGAAACGGAAGCGGTATTGACCTTCTAGCTTGAAAAGACAAGGCAAATGGCTACGCAACAAAAGGAAATTCTCGACCTAAAACGGGAACTAGAAACCAAAGAAGAAAAGAAGCAAAGCTGGCGGTGATAGCTCATAGATGAAAATCAAGAGCTCGAGAAGATGCAAAAAGAGTATAAGCTTCTAGTCATGCAACACGAGGATCTAGCAACAAAAATAGGTTTGATCGAACAGGGCATGAAGGAGTTTACCGTAGGGGAGGAAGAAAGGAAACAAGAAGAGGAGTGACACCACCGAGAAATGGAAACTATGATCGAAAGGCTGAGCCTCGTAAGAGAAGATTAGGAGAGAATGAGCAAGGAATTGGAAGATCAGCAAGGAGACTCGCGGCCTTGATGCAAAGACAAGGAGAAGGCATGGAGGAAATGAAAAAGAGAGCCGAAGAGTGGGCAGGTCAGAATGAGCAAAGAGTGAAGACCTTGGCGCATTGCCTGGATCTTGTGGAAAAAGAGAAAATCCTAGTAGAAGGCAGAGCAGAGGCAGCCCAAGTGGCCTTCAGTACTCAACAATGAATCTTCCTGAATACCCTGATGGATGCCACTCATGCGGAGGAAGGGAAGTCCTTGGAGGCAGTAAAAAAGAAACTGAGCATAGCGCGCAGAGCCCTGCGAGCAGGGCTACACATGCCCTCCCAACCCATTACAGTTGGGCTAAGCTCGAAGGAACAACGTAGGTATCTACTATTGGCCGGCCTAACCCCCCAAGAGATTGATGCTTTGGGGTTTGTAGAAGGGGTACAATAGCAAGAGCCCCAGGGAGTGAGGCAAAACTGTACATCGACCTAGGCAGATTCGAAGAAGAAGTGGTTCCACAACCCCCTTCACCCCATCTTGAAGGGTAGGGTCAGCTAGCAGACACATTTGCGGAGAGGAAAACCACCCTGAGGGAGAAGAGGAGCAAATTGGTGGAAGAAGCCAGACAAAAATTTAAGGGCTAACCCTATGGCCCAGCCGTATGTACCCCTCCTGCCATGCCCAAATGACATGCCTCCCAGTTTTCATGCGGATCTCATAATCTGGGAGAGACAAGAAAAGGAGAAGCAGCCCTTCACCTTCAGCTTCCTCATCCCCAATGCCCTACACAGAGCCCTTCCCACTAAAATAGTGGATGAGGTGATCAACGTCAGAAGTCGGCTAAGCCAAGAGTGGCTAAAGGAAAGAGAGAAGCCTCCCACCCTCTGGGGCACCAAGGATGCGGAATACTCGCAAAATAAAGTTTTTGAAGTGCCTCGATCCATGCTCAGATACGAGTGCCAACCACTGTGGCGAAGGTGCATCTGCGACACAACGTATTCACATGGATGGCCTTCTATAACACTCTCCCTTCGAAGAGGAATAACCCTACCTACATGGCGTACCCTCGACGAATAGAAGTAGACTTCGATGCAAACGCCCATGGCCGTTACGACTTCCAGACCCCTGTACCACCACTTTAGCCCAAGCCCTCACCTTCACCTCCGACAATTTAGATGCCACCATGACACGCTTTATCGTTGATTTCTCCTCCTACTCAGATCCCGCCTTCATCACCACTTGCAACTATCTTAGGCTCCTAAAAATCCTACTTAGGCAGGAACCCACCCAGATCGAACTTGGCCTTCCCCCACTCTTTTTGATCCTAATGCAATCGATAGCTACATAATGACCCGCTTGATGATGCAAGCCACTTCTTTCTGCCTCGTTGTTCTTGAAGATATGAGCAACAGTCAGTTTATTCGTTGCAGCCATCCATTCCTCTCCACCACTCCCCTCCAGGTTCACTTGAACCTTAAGAATTTCATGTAGAGCTGGAGATTTTTGAGCCATCCCATTAAATCTCCTTCATCACCCCCTCCTGAGGATGAGGACTAACAATTCTCTACTACTGAACCCAACCCAAAAAAAAAAGAAGCAAGAACGAAAGAAAGAAAGCAAAACGTATTTGGACGCAGGTCGCGGCACATGGCTCACTCTCCATACACCTAGGGGTCCTTAAATTAGGTGCGTCCAATGACCTCGATCGGTCGGCCCCGTTCCTAACCCCCTAGCCCTTTTTTGCCCCAACTTCACACTTAGGGCACCCCAAGGGCAAGACACAACTAGGGAGGTAACACTCACCTATGGTTAGACCTATCACCCTACACTACACTCACTGCACCTCCCTATCACACGAACGGGGTCCTCAAGTGTGAAACATCACCCAGGCCTGCCTGTGATTAGACTCAGCTCCCCGTTCCACCAGCACGAGCACAATGCACCACACAGTAAGGCAGACACTCCCCTTAGATAGAGCACTGCACTTTCTCCTTGCAAATACTACAAAATGCGACAAACCACCAACTTTGGAGGTCCCATCATCCACTTGACACCTGATTGGCTCTCCGTCAACCATCATTGTCAAAGCTTCCAAAGCATCTCAACCCACATGCGGCCCTACCATCACCTGACCCCAACCGCCTACCCTTTTCCAACAAACAGCTCGAAGTGCCATGGGACTGGCACCCACCTCAAAGGGGGGTAATGTTAACCTCAATTCGAGAAAGCTAACCTCAATTCGAGATGAAGAAAAAATGAAGGAAAAAGCAGGAAAAGAATGAAAAAAGAGCAAAGACGTAGAGGTGGCCTCTAAAGCTAAACTGAGGCAAAGAGCACAATTTTAAAGAAAAGGTGCCTCAAAAATATCTAAAAACTCGATGGGTATAGGCTTAGGGCATGAAGCAAGAAGAGGGAATTATAAAAAGGGACCTTGCCACAATGGCCGGTCATGTAAAAAGGGATGGGTGCCCATGGGATTTTAGGGTTTGTATATATTAAGTTCAAAAAGTGAATGGAAGCTCATTCTTTGGTGTGTGGCTAACAAGAGTCCTCTCTTCTTCTCTTCATCTTGCTTATATGTGTGCTCTTGAGGGAGGGAGTGTGAGAGTGTGAGGGAGTGAGCGAGCGTGTGGGAGTGAGGGATCAAGAGGGTGAAGCTCTTTCACCATCTCCTCTTCTCTCTTCTTCTCTCTTCTCTTCTCTTCTCTTTTCATGCACACGCGGCTATGGTGGATGGAGCTTGGAGATGGAGGAGGCTTGAGGATGCTTGAGCTAGCATCTAGGATCGTGGCGCTACCAGCTTGTGTGAGGGAGGAGGCAACTCATTTCGGCATCAAGGTAAGCTCACTACACCCCGAGAAGATCGACAGTGTGTCGGCTAGGTGAGAGATAGCCGTGAGAGCTCGCTTGGAATACTTGAAGCAATAAGCAATCCGTGGGTCTTGGCGGTTGAGCCAGAGCTCCCACAATTTTGAAAGGTCCATAAAATCGAGGGGCTAACTTAACAACAAGGTGTTTCTCAACACTTTGTAATCCTCTAATCATCAACTATGAAATGCATAGCTTTTCTTTTCTTGTTAGCTTGTTTAGTGTATGATTGTTGGGCTTTTGCAATCATGTCTTTGACTTCAGTAAAAATAGTAGCATGCATATTGGCAATATCATCAGCAGCTTTAACTTTGTTTGACAATGATGTAACAGGTGTAGGCAATCTATTTCCATAAATGATTTCGAAAGATGCTTTCTGTGTAGCTGTATGTGGTGTATTATTGTATGTAAACTGAAGTAAATGCAAGTGTATATCCCATGTTTGTGGTTTTGAAAATGTGTATGCATACAAAAAATCTAAAATTGTACTATTAGTAGCTTCTGTTTGCCCATTTGTTTTAGGATGAAATGCAAATGAAAAATCAATCTTTGTACCTAAATTAGCAAACAAAGTAGTCCAAAAATTATTGCAAAATCTAGAATCACGGTCAGAAATAATAACTTTTGGCAAACCATGGTTGGTGAAAATAGTTTTCAAAAACAATTGAGCAGCTTGAGATGCAATTAATGTTTTCTTGCATGGAATGAAATATGTTTGTTTGCTAAATCGATCTACAATAGTCCAAATCATATCATGATTAGCTTGGATGTTAGGCAAACCAGTAATAAAATCCTTTGAAATATGTTCCCATGGTCGTTTAGGAATTGGTAAAGGCATTAATAAACCATATTGCTTACCATGGTGTCGCTTAACTCTTTAACAAATTAAACACTCAGATACAAAGTTAGAAACATCAGATTCCATCTATGGCCAGTAAAAATCTTCAACTAATGTACATAAAGTAGAAATAATACCTCTATGGCCTTGGTATAGGGGACAATGAATTTTGTGCAACACAAATGATCGAAATGGAATAGTTCCACACAACCTTTTCTCATAAAACATAAATCCATCAGTATAAGATAATGAATCTATTGGAATCCAGTTATTTGCAAGTAATTTATTCCAATCATCTTGAAAACTGGGATCTTAGTCATAGGTATCTTTCATAGGGATAAGGGGATCATTGATATTGGATAAGTGGATGAAAACTTTGAATAAAAGCAACCCATTTAATATGACGGCGGTCAGAGATTTGTGGCTGACTAAGGAGATATTTTATACTTTGTTGGTCAGTTTTGATCATGAATTCAGATCCCATTAAATAGTGTTTCTATTGACGTAAAGCTTGTACTACAGCTAGCAATTCCTTATCATAGGTAGAATACTTGAGTTCAGATGGTTTAAGTTTGCAGCTAGAGTAGGCTATGGGATGTGAATCTTGCATAAGGACAGCTCCTATTCTAGATCCACTAGCATCAGTGAAACTACTAGGAAGAATAGTATATTAAAGTTAGATAATTGCAATACAAGAGCATGTGTTAAGGCATGTTTCAGTAAATCAAAAGACTTTTGCTGATTTTCAAACCAATGATACACAATGCCTTTCTTTAATAATTTTGTCAAAGGCAATGTAAGCAATGAAAAATTTCTCACAAATTTTCTATAAAAGCTAGCAAGACCTAAGAAAGAACGTAATTCATGCACGTTTTTAGGTATCAGTCAATTCAAAATTGCTTCTATCTTTTTAGGATCAAGTTTAATACCATCAGATGAAACAATACGTCCTAAGTATTCAATGTGAGTTTGGAAAATTTCACTCTTTTCAGGATTAGCATATAATTGATTCTCTTTCAGTAATTTGAAAACCAAATATATTTCATAATGGTCATTTTCATTCTTACTGAAAACCAATATGTCATCAAAGAAAACAATTACACAATGTTGATGCTTCAAAAATATGTGATTTATCATACGACTGAATGTGGTTGGTGTATTAGTTAAACCAAAAGGCATAACAAGGAATTCATAATGACCAAATTGAGTTCTAAATGCAGTTTTGAAAATATCAGGTTTATCCAATCATACTTGATCATATCCAAATTCCTTGTAGCTTATCCATGAGGTCGTCTACCCTAGGAATCAGATATCTATTCTTGACAATGATCTTGTTTAGGGCACAATAATCAATGCACATTTTATAGGTGTTATTTTTCTTTTTAGCTAATAAGACAGGTGCACCAAAGGGAGAACTACTGGGCCTAATGAGTCCTCGAGTTAACAATTCTTCAACTTGGGTTTGACTTTCTTTCTATTCAATTTGATTATGTCAATAAGGTGCTTTACATGGTGGTTGAGAACCTAGAATTAAGTCTATTTTATGATCTTTAAGACGTGTAAGTGGTAAGTTAGGTGGTAAGTCAATAGTAAAATAATCTTTAAATTGTGAAAGAAATTGTGTGTGCCTAAGATGCATCTGATTTTCCTTAGCTTCAATTTCATTTACCCATACTAAGTATGATTTGCTACATTTTCTTAATTGCACATTTAGCCTGTGTGTGACTAAGTAATGGAAAAATATCTAAGGTATGTGTACCATGTAATGTGATTTGTTTCCCATTAGAATGACTCTTCATTGAATGCGTGGAATAATCTATATCGGGATTATATTTATGACGCCAAGGCATTCCTAAAATAATGTCACTATATTGCAAAGGCATAACTAAGAAATTTATGCGCTCAACATAATCACCAATTTTAATTTCTAAGTCATGAACTTCTTGTGTTCCATTGTATCTAGTACCTAAGAATGCAGCCTTGATCTGATAATGAGTTGAAACAGTATGTAAATTCAATTCTTTTACCAATTTTGCAGAAATAAAATCGTGTGTGCTCCCATCATCATGTAAAACAACCTTTTCTCCACCATGCACAAGACATTTCATCGTTAATAAAGAATGAGGATTTGGCATACCTGGTAAAGTATCTGAAATAGTATCGATATCGTCATCGTCTTTCGTGAAATCAGGCATTTCTTCATGGTCTTCATCTTCAGTCGCTCCCAAGTAGTTAGTGTGAACAATTGCCTTTTTGGTGTGAAATCGGGCATTTCTTCATGGTCTTCATCTTCAGTCGCTCCCAAGTAGTTGGTGTGAACAATTGCCTTTTTGGATGGACAATTCATCGCTAGATGTCCAAGTTGATGGCACTTGTAGCAGACTATGGGTTTGGCTTTGGAAAACATTATTGGTAATGACTGGGAGTTTAGGTATGTTGGGATTTGGCTGGAAAGATGGCTTAGGATTTGGATTTGTGTTTGATAGTAAAGCAGGGGGTCGTGTCCAAGATTTATGGAGAGAAGATGGAGCAAAGCGATTTTGATTGAATATTTGAAAGGTAGAATTTAATTTCTTTGTACCGAAGTTATCATTAGTTGGGAATTGTTGTGGTCACTTCTCTCATCCTTGAATTTTGTCTTCAGCATCATGGGCCAAAGAAATTGCATCCTCCAAGGTCATTGGCTTGAACGTGCAGTTCACCTCCACATAAAAGTGACCAAGCAGACCAGACATAAACTTGCACTTGTGAATCACCAGGTATATCTTCGAGCATTCGAAGTTGCAATAAGGCATCCCAGAAATGCTCGGTATATTGTGAAATAGGCTCACAATCTCTTTGTTGCAAAAGATCCCACTGTTTGATTGATTTTTCATAGAATTGAGGTGGAAGAAAATTCTATAAAAGTTTCTTTTGAAAAGCCTCCCAAGTAGTAGGACAATCAATACTTTTGCGAACAACAATCCACCATAGCGATGCTATATCCACTAAATGGTTAGTGACACACTTGAGTTTGTCTTTTTCAACATACTGTTCTTAGTGGAAATAATCATCAAATTGATTGATAAAAGTAAGAACAGTCTTTCCATCATGTAAACCATTGAAAGTACAAAATTTGAAATTTCTTTTACTTATCTTGGCTTCTTTCCTGATAGATTGTGCTTCGAGTGTCGCATCAATCATATGTCGTATAATATCTTCAGGTTGCGGTCCATCTTGTTCGCATTGAAGAGTGGCTAGTTGAGCTTGCAAAGTTTGACGTGCTCTTCGTTCCTCTTGAAGCTGCACAATAATTAGGTCCAATTTTTGCTCCACCATTGGTTCCGGTAAATCACCTTCGGCCATAAAATCTTCCATATTTTGATCGATCATCCTACAAAATTTCAAACAACCTCACACACTCGAAATCTTATTAGCGGAATGAGCGTAACTCAAAGATGGGTTTACAAGGCTTGCTTCTCTTCTTTTTTTAATGGCTTTTTGCGATCATTCTTCTTTTTGCGGGTACGAAAGTTATTGAAATCCTTCTTCCAAGCAAAAAATATACTGCGTGTATCAGTTTACTTACTGGAAACTATCTCTGTCAGAGTGCAGATACGAACAGGGGCTTGCTGAAGGTTGAAGGCCGGTTCAGAGTTGGTTGTGTGTGAACTGCTACTATGGAGAAGACTTAGGATTAAATTTTTAAACCTTAGTAAGGCTTGAAACTTTGAAGCTTTAGAATAAAAAGCTTATCTAATCGTTGGATCTGCAGACAAGAAAGCGGTATGTTGATGCCGGATTCGACGTTAGTCAATTCATGCTACCACTGTCGACATCGAGCTTTTTGGGCTTTATTAAGCTTATTAAACTCCAATTAAATAATCTTCATTAAACAAAGGATCTTCAGAGGTGGTCCTCCGCTTCCTGAGAGAGGTCCTTTGCGGTCCAACAGCACAGTAGGGGGTTCTTCACCGCTAGGAACACGCTGGTATTGATCGATCGTCGCGAGATTGACTGTAGAACCCGTTCGTTCCAGGGGATTCGCCTTCGAGCGAGATGATAAGCGATTGGAAGCCCTTGATCTCAGCTTCGCTCTGATACCACTGGTGTGCCAATCGAATGATGGATGCGTACGTAACGAGCGCCAGAAGGTCCCCAAGAACAAAAAAACTCTACTTTAGCTTTAAAAATAAGAAGAAGGTTTTGCACAACATGAAGAAAAGAGATAAATTGGGTACAATCTCCCCCCATGCCTTGTGTGAGTGCTTTACAAGACATGTATTTATAAATGTATTCATCTCAAAGCTAAAAAATAACCCAATTTTACAATAGGCATGCTTTAGCTTTTGTGTTTGCTTTTGTCCAAATAAAGAATAAAATGGTTGGGTGGCCCAAGAGTCGGGCTATGCCCAAATACAATGTCCAATAATGAAATATTTAAGCTGTGCGCCTATGCGCATACAAAATGATAAATATTTGTCAAGTGCTTCAATAAATAAGCATGCCTAAATAAATATTAATGCCATGCCTTTAATAATAAGACACGTGCCCATCAAAAATGGTAATTTTTTCTAGATAATTTAAATACATGCTATCTCCCAGTACTTTTCAATGCCACCGCTGCCTACTCTACACATCAACTGAAGCATTCACAATTGTTAGAAAATAATAAAATTAAGCCGACAAAAGTGAATACCTAGCAGTCTTCAGCTACAAAATAAATAAATAGGTTGGAACTTTGTCCTAACCTTAATTTAATACGAGTGCACTCTAAACTCATAAACGTCCATTAATTTAAATATGTATTTTGTGGAATCACCTATTGTGGAGTCAGCCACGTACACATTAAATTAACATGATGCCCGAAAAGGATAGGCATCCCCGTCAACTTCTCGTACAAGGAATCCACCTTGTGTACGAGCCTTGGTAAATAAATATAGTTTTACGAAATCCATCGCAAAATCTCACGAAATCCATTGTGGAATAAAAACTCACAGAATCCACCGTGGTCTCACAAAATCCACTGTGGAATATGACTCATGGCATCAGGTTCTACTTTTAAGCCTTTTTTAAAATACTAATCCCAATCAAGTCTCTTCTTGAAAGAATGTATGATCTCTCTTGGAGTGCATGCTTTGTGAGAATCTAGTCAATATGGGATTTTCACATCGGTCAACTAGTAGAGATTATGTGTTACATGTTCATGGGCATAGACTCGACTCTACGTGGCATAGATGACAACAAGTTGCTAGGCTTAGGACTCAAATGATTTAGCTACGAACAAAACATGGTCGAAGGGGGCACAAAGAGATGTATTCTGCTATGGTTGGGTGCCAAAACATTTCACAGATAGAAGCTCTAGATCACGATAGTGTGATTCATGAGGCAGAGTACCCTGCATAGTATGCAAAATATGCCTTCTCGCATGGGGGTTCTAGATGGGAATAGTGAATTGATTGAGCAACAATTTGCTTTTGCTATGAATTATAATTGCAATGCTAAAAATAGTCAAAATCTAGGAAATCCTGTGTGATTAATGAGTTGCGTGTGAATAATGGTCCAACCTTTAGCCCTCAAAATGGAGGTTTTTGTTCCATTTTGCATGCTTTACCTACAATGCATATTCATCCTACAACTACAATATTGCTATTTCAAGACCCGATTGTGCATTCCATGGGAAGTCTTTCTGAGATATGTGAGTGATGTTCGGCTAAATTGTGGAGATGTGAGACTCAAGTGCAAGGATCAGTTTTGTTTGGTAAACATTGTTGTTGAAATGGAAAAGTAATGTTGCCACCATTGCAATGTCCACCACAGCCATTGCATGATTTGTTACATGGTATGAATCCTCAAAGTAGAGTATTTAAGAATAATATATGGGCATATAATAGTGCTCTTGCATTTGTGTCACTTGGTGCCAATGTTGATGAGTTTTGTCTGTTGCGGGGAGTTCTTATACCTTTAGAATACATGGCTCCATTTATCATTGTATAGGCCCTCTGCTTCCTAATGTGCAACGATAGGAACAGCCAAGATTTGCACAACTTTATGTTTATGATACTGAGCATGAGTTATCTAATTGATTGGGTATTATGCTTAATTTATTGCCAAATTTACTTGGGGAGCTTCAGTCTATGATGCATCAACACAATGTATATGCGCAAGCTTTTAGATCCGTGGATATGCAATTGCAAAACAATCCCTTGCATGATTTAAGAATGACTATTTTTTGCATTCACTAGGCTAATAGACAATACTCAGCTCCATTGGCAACAGTTGCGGCTATCATGCCAGGACAAGGCGATGAGAATAATCTTGATCATCGAGAAATATATGTTTATACTCGAGATGGACAATGTATTGTTATTTCGAACTTGCATAGGGTGTATATGTCAATGCTATATGTTCTTCTTTTTCCTATGGGTGATGATGGTTGGCATGTAAAGGTGTTGTATAGTAATGTTAATATTCCAGTTAATGTACATGGATTGTCTAATAAGAACCGTGTTACTCAGATGCAATTTTATGCATTTCGACTACAAGTGCATGACGACACTGAGGTTTGCATGTTGCGTGGTGGTCAATTGTTGCAATAGTTTATTGTTGATGCTTATTGTAGTGTAGAGCAATGTAGGTTGGCTTAATGTCATCAGAATCAATCAGTTTTATGCTCAGAAGTTTATAAAGGCTTGGTAGATATGATGGGATTGATGGATAATGGGTCAGTACAAGTTATTGGTGCCTCTGTTGGTAAAAGGGTGGTTTTGCTATCTTCTTTTACTGGTGGGCCAAGGCACTGTAAAAATTACACGGCGCAGTGAATAGAATCCGAGAAAGAGATAGAGATAGAGAGTACACAACAGATAAGAGGAGAATTTGAAAATTTCTTTAGCTCCAAACAACTGATACAAAGATGGCTCTATCCACACGTGCACTTCCACAGTGAAGCTTAGATGGTGATCTAGACAAAAGATAGGTGAAGAGCTTAAGGCTAGTTGGAACAACTCTCACTAGGTGAAAGATAGATAATCGATGGTTGTAAAGGGGTTTAACTTTTATAGCCCGTGAAGGCAGTTAGGTCGGCATGACCGACCTACCATATGAGCCTCCCTTAGTCGGCCAGGGAATATTCCCTTTACCGTCAGGCCGGGGGCGCTATCCCCCGGATCCCAAAATAGGGGCCCCTTTTAACTCCCTTACCCCGCAACTCGATGCAATGTACCTTGAGTTGCTACGAGCTTAACTACTCAGTCCAACCCAAAGATTAGACCCACAATGGTCACCTTTTTGCCATCCGGTCACATAGACCTCATTTGATATACAAGTTAGGACTCAACCAATGTCCGAGCTCACATTTGGCTTCTCCTCATAATGGGGGCCTTACAACCCATAGGTGAACTATCTCATTGGCCCAATGCCGACGCAAGTCTCTGAAGATGAACTTGAAGCTGATCCTTCATAAGTGCTTTGGTGAAGATATCTGCTCCATTCTCCTCTGTTGGACAGTAGACCAGTTCCACTATCCCATCCTCCATCAAGTCACGCACATAGTGATATTGGATCTCTATATGTTTGGTGCGTGCATAAACACTAGATTTTTTGCAATGGCGATGCAACTTTGATTGTCACATCTCAACACAATTGGTTCTTCATCCTGCACTCCCATATGCCATAGGATCCTTCTCAACCATACTGCTTCACATGCAGCAAAGCAAGTTGCCTTGTACTCTGCTTCGGTAGAAGACAATGCTACTATTGGCTGCTTCTTACTAATCCAAGAGAAAATTCCTGAACCCAAAGAGAAACAATAACTAGAAACTGACTTCCTAGAATCACTGTCTCCTGCCCAATCTGAGTCACAATTCCCCACAAGAGAAGTTCCGGAATTGTATGTGATACCATAGTCAAGAGTTTCCTTCAAGTATCTGAGCACCCACATCCCAGCCTTCCAATGACTCTCATGAGGTTTGTTTGAGAACCTGCTCAAAACACCAATAGCAAAACTAATATTTGGTCTGGTATTACACAAGTAGATCAGACTGCCGGCCATCCTCTTGTACCTCCCAATGTCTGCCAATGCTGATGTAGCCTCAACAGATAACTTTGCATTCACCTCCATAGGTGTAGCTATCTCCTTGCACTCGATCATGCCAAATGCCTTCAAGATCTCCCTTGCATATTTCTTCTGAGAGATGAATATCTTTCCTGGCTCTTGCCATACTTAAATTCCCAAACAATAGTGCAGCAAGCCCAAGTCTATCATTTCAAACTCAGAACTCAAAGCCTTTCGAGTTTGGTTGATCATATCTTCATAGTCACCTGTAATAAGAAGGTCGTCCACATATAGGACAATCACTACAGACTTTTCACCATCCTTGTAAACATATAAGTTAGCATCTGAGGCACATCTTTTGAAGTTTAATCTCAAAAAGAACTTATCTATTCATTGGTACCATGCTCTGGGGGCTTGTTTCAGCCCATACAATGCCTTCTTCAGCTTACACACTTTGTTCTCAGAATGGGGGGCCTCAAACCCTGGTGGCTGAGCCATGTACACCTCCTCCTTGAGGTCACCATTTAAGAACGCTGACTTAACATCCATTTGGTAAACTGGCCATTGCTTGTGGGCGGTCACTGCAAGTACTGTGCGAATAGTGGTCATTCTAGTAGTTGGGGAAAATGACTCTTGAAAATCAAACCCTTCAACCTATGAAAATCCTTGTGCAACCAATCTAGCTTTGTACTTTTCTAAGGTACCATCAGCCTTGTACTTTACCTTCCAGAGCCACTTGGTGCCAATAACCTTCCACTTTGCTGGCCGATCCACTAGCTCCCAAGTGTCATTCTTCATTATGTTGTCATACTCGGCTTGCATAGCTGCCTTCCATGCTGGATCTGCAAGTGCTTCTTCTAAGTCAGTTGGCTCCTTTACTTCTCATATAATCTCAGCCATCAAGGCCATATTGACTATGTGAGCAGAAGCCCTCCTGTGCTCCTCTATTCTCTGAGACCTCCTTGGTCTGCTTGCTTCTCCTCAACAAATGTGGGCATAGGATTATTGTGGTCATAGAGCTGCTTCACCGAACGCGGCAATGGCTTTTCCGGTGGGGTGATGTCAGGTTGGTGAACTTTTTCCTTATCATCTGAAGATGATGCTTCCTCCTCCTTAAGGATAGGGACAGCTCTCGAGACAGGTTCATAGTGGACTACCTCTTCGCTTGATGATAAAGTGGAAGAACTTGCCTTCTCCTCCTCCACTGTATGTAGCTGCTCCTTGAACACCACATCACGACTCGCGATGATCTTCTTTGCCTCTTGGTCATATAATTTGTAAGCCTTCTGCTCATCACTATATCCCAAGAAGATACATTTTCTGCTTTTTGGTTGTAACTTGTTTCTCTTCTCATTTGGAATATGTGCATAACATTCACATCCAAAAATTCTAAAGTGTGAGACACATGGTTTCTTACCAGTGTAAGCCTCATGAGGTGTTTTTTCCTTGAGAGCCTTTGTGTAGCTCCGATTTAAAATGTAGACTACAGTATTAACAACTTTAGCCCGTTAGGCAATCCCTTGCCCTTTAGCATGCATCTTGCCATCTCCACAATGGTGCGATTCCTGCGTTCCACAACATCGTTCTACTAAGATGTGTGAGGTGTCATCAATTGACGCTTGATCCCTTTGCTCTTGCAAAAGTCTTCAAACTCCTTTGAGTTGAACTCACCACCACCATCTATTCTAAATTTCTTCACACTTTTCCCTGCTTCATTCTCAACAAGTGTTAGCCATTCTTTAACTTGCCAAAAGCTTGAGCCTTATCACGAAGGAAGTACACCCACATCTTCCTATTGTAGTCGTTGACAATCAACATAAAATAAGAAGATCCCCCCAAGGCCTGTATAGGCATCTTTCCACACAAGTCAGCATGCACCAACTCTAGAGAAGCATGTGCTCTATTCTTTCTTGCTTGTGGAAATGCCTTTCTCTGTTGCTTGCCCATCATACAAGCTTCACATGGTTCCTTCGATTTCGTCATTGCAGGTAGGTGAGCAACCATACCTTGCTTGTGCATCTCCTTCAACACTGCAAATCCAATGTCCAAACCTTTCATGCCAAAGCTTACTTGTGCCCACTCCAAGGTGGCTGTAAGAGCACTTAGCTCATATAGGTTGTTCCTTATTTCTCCTTTGCCAACAACTTTGCCATCACTATCAATAATTTCTGCACCTGTCTTCTTGAACCTCACTTCATGACCAAGATCACTTATGGCAGCAACTGATAACAGATTTCTCCTAATTTCGAGAACATACAAACCATTCGAAAGCTTTTTGACATCACCATTTGCAACAACAAATGAAATAGTACATGTGCCCGTAGCAGGGCATTTTGCATCATTTCCAACTGTCACAGTGATGGATTCTTGTAGAGGCTGCATAGAATTGTATAGACCTTTCTTGTTGGTCATGTGACGAGAGGCTCCACTATCCAACACCCATGAGTCAATGGTAGATTCTTCTTGCACCAAGGAGCACACCTCCTCAATGGTCACCATGAATAACTCCAACTCTGCTTCAATCGTATTGGCTGTCTCTTTCCCTTTACTTTTAAGGGTACCATTCTTTTTATCTGCCTTCTTGACACGACAATCTACGATTGCATGTCCTTTCTTCTTGCAATAGAAGCACTCTCCTTGAAACTTCTTCTTACCGCCCTTCTTCTTTTTGTCACCATCATTTTTGGTGAAGGAACCACCTTTGCCTTTTGCATTGGCAGAGAATGCAACATCTCCATTGTTGCTTCCTTCTCGGGCTTTCAGCCTCAACTCCTCCTCTAGCAATAATGCACAAAGCTCCTCAAAACTCAAAGCTTGAGGTCTCACCTGAGTATTAAGGGCAGTTACTAGTCCATCAAACTTTTGTGGACAAATCCGAAGACACCTCCTCGCTAGTCTTTTATATCCTAGCACCAACCATATGGTTGTGCAGATTCTTAATCCAAGTGATGAATACTTCAGCTGTCTCTTCTTCAGCAAACTTCTTCATTACTAGTTGATTCTCCAAGTTTTGAATCCTTGTTTGGTTTCGCGTTTCATACTAACTCCTCGGTACATTCCAAGCATCTGATGCTTTGGTTGTATGCTGAATCAAAGTCAGAACATTGTCAGAACAGCTTGTAACTAAGGCATACACTGCATCTGCATTCCTTCATTTCCAAGCTCGTAGAAGATCTACATTCGGAGGAATCATCACACTAGGATTTGATGGATCGTTGGTAGGCTATGGTTCTGCATCAGTCCCCAGCACAGTCTCCAAAAGCTCATAAGAATCAAGGATAGTTGTAATTTTGAACTTCCACAAGGTATAGTTTGTACCATCTAACTTTCCTTCCCTAAAGGTTGGTGGACAAATCCTCAGTGTTTGAATAGTTGGTATAGCACCACCACCTCTTGCATCGCTTCCTGATTAGCCAGAACCACTTCCGAAAGATGACATTGTTCCTCTTTGCTGTTGAAGCCTTTGCCTCTTATGCACTCTTCGATCCCTAGAGCCCCCTAGGCTCTGATACCATGTAAAAATTACATGGCACAGTGAACAGAATCTGAGAAAGAGATAGAGATAGAGAGCACACAACAGATAAGAAGAGAATTAGAAAATGTCTTTAGCTCCAAACAATTGATATAGAGATGGCTCTATCCACCTATGTGCTTCCACAGTCAGGCTTAGATGGCGATCTAGACAGAAGATAGGTGAAGGGCTTAAGGCTGGCTAGAACAACTCTGACTGGGTGAAAGATAGATAATCGATGGTGGCTGTGAAGGGGTTTAGCTTTTAGTGAAGGCGGTTAGGTCAGGATGACTGACCTACCATATGAGCCTCCACTAGCCGGCCAGGGAATATTCTACGGAATACAAGTCAGGACTCAACCAATGTCCGAGCTCACATTTGGATTCTCCTCATAATGGGGGCCTTACAACTTTGAGCACCATGGATCATTGGTGGCACCTTATGAGGGTGGGGCATTGAGCATGTTTAACAGGCACATGTATCAATTGTATCAAGATGCCATGGCTATAGTGCGGAGCAAGGGAAAACCAGATCTCTTTATAACAATGACATGTAATCCAAAGTGGTCAGAGATAACTTATGCTTTGTTGCCTGGACAAACTACTTATGATCATCCCTATTTGACCGCTCGAATCTTTCATAAAAAACATGATGATATGATGCTTATATTATTGAAAAGGAATTTGTTTGGAAATATTGCAGGCTATGTTAGTGTGATTGAGTTTCAAAAGTGAGGGTTGCCACATTCTCATACTTTGCTGATTTTGAAGCATCCTTTTAAACCCTCTGAAGTATGCCATTATGATAGGTTTGTTTGTGATGAGTTTCTTGATAAAGCAAGGTTTTCAGCTTTGTTTGAAACTGTCTCAAAGTGCAATGTCCATGGTCCTTGCAGTGCGTTGAATCCCAAGAGCCCTTGCATGTGTGATGGTCAATGCGCAAAAAATTTTCCTCAGAGTTTGTGAATGTGACAACTATCGATAGCTCTGGCTATCATATTTATAGAAGACGGGATGATGGAAACACAATCACAATAAAGGGTAATACTATTGATAATCAATGGATTATTCCATACATCCATACTTAAGTAAAAAATACAATGCACATATAAATGTTGAGGTATGCTCAACAGTGGCAACTATTAAGTATTTGTATAAGTATATATACAAGGGACATGATTGTGAAACCATTAAGTTTTCTGTTGGAAGCTCAGGGTTGAATGGTACGAGCATTCGTGAAGTGGATGAGATCGAGAGTTATTTAGATGCACGATATGTTTCTGCTTCAGAAGCGTGTTGGTAAATATATGACTATGCATTGCACAATGAGAATCCTAATATACATCGGTTACGTGTGCACTTGCATGGTGAGAATTGTGTGGTGTTTCAAGATACAGACAATATATTAGATGTTATGCGAAATGAAGATGTTAAGAAAACCACCCTTACATAGTGGTTTGCATGCAATCATGTTCATCCAGAGGCTTGATCTATTCGCTATCAAGACTTCCCAGTGTACTGGGTGTGAAATGCACAGCGAAAGGTGTGGACAAAGAGAAAGCATGGAAATAGATGTGGTCAAATATACTTTGTGCCGCCTACATCTGGTGAGCATTATTACTTGCAAATGCTCTTAATAGTGTATTGCGGATGTAATCTTTTGAGGATTTGTGTACTGTTGGCAATGTGATGTACAATACTTTTAAGGAAGCTTGCATTTGCAAAGGGCGTATTAGAGGGTGATGATGAGTGTGATATGTGCTTGGGAGAAGCTGCCTCTATGCAGATTGGTGCCCAGTTATGTGCTTTGTTTGCTGCAATTTTGGTCTTTTGTGAGTCTACTCAGCCTGGTCAGCTTTGGGATAGGTTTATGGCACCAATGGTAGAGGATACTTTGTATAAATTGCAGCTAGAGCATACACATGTATCTTTTGCAATTTTACACCAAGAGGCATCAAACAAGGCTTTATTGCATCTTCAAGACCTTTTACTACAACATGGGAGAAGATTGTCTGACTTTGATGGATTGCCAAAACCTCATTGAATGGATTCTTAGTTGTGTGCTAACCCTCTTTTAGAAGATGAATATGTATATGATATACTAGAGCAACGTAGAGTTTGTCTTTCTATGGAGGCAATGTTGAATGACGGACAGAGAGTTGCATATACTACAGTTATGGATGCTATTGGTGCAAACTCTAGGGATGTTTTTTTTTGGATGGTCTTGGTGGGTCTGGGAAGACATTTCTTTATAAGTGTTTGCTTTCTAGGCTACACAGTGATCATCATATAGCATTGGCAACGGCATCATCTAGCATTACTGCTTTGCTTCTACGGGGTGGTCATACCGCTCACTCAAGGTTTAAAATTCCATTGGATCTAAGTAATCAATCCACCTATAATATTCCTGTTCAGAGTGATCTTGCTCAACTATTGAGACGGTCGAGCCTTATTTTGTGGGATGAGGCTCCCATGATGCATATGTATGCATTTGAGGTAGTTGATAGAACTTTAAGGGATATTATGAGTTGTGATAAACCATTTGGTGGACATGTCACTTTACTTGGAGGTGATTTTAGACAAATCCTACTTGTCGTGATGAAGGGCTTCCGTGAAGATATTGTTAATGCGACACTATGTTACTCTCATTTATGGCAGTGTATTAAGGTGCTAAGGCTGTCTGGGAATATGGGATGTCAACCGTTGGTGATGTAATCAATAATGGGTTTATTGGTTGGATTCAAGGGATAGGGGATGGAGTGGATATTAGAGAGAATTGTGATAAGTTACATATTCCATCTGGCATGGTATTAAAAGGACACTCTATTGAAACCTTGGTTGATAGTGTGTACAATGAAGTATCCACTGTGACAGAATTTGGAGCATATTTCAACAAGTGTGTTATACTTACAGTCGGGAATACAAAGGTGGCTTCTTTGAATAATCATGCATTGCAATTGATGCATGGAGATGTTATACAATACTATAGTGCGGATTCGATTGCAGAGACAGATGGTAGCTCATTTTTGTACTCTATAGAGTACCTAAAAACACTAGATCTTGGAGGTGGGTTTCCTCCCCATCTATTGCTGCTAAAGATGAATGCACGTATTATTTTACTTAAGAGCTTAAATCTGGGAAAGGTCTATGTAATGGTACACGATTGATATTCCTAGGATCACTTTTATTCCTAGCAGTTTGCAATTTCCATTTACTATGAGGCTGAGGCAGTTTCCTATTCGATTGGCATTTGCTATGACCATCAATAAGTCATAGGGCCAGACTCTGTCTGTCTGTTGTTGGACCTTGGTCTTTACTTGAAGACACCGATATTTACACATGGACAATTGTATGTTGCATTTTCAAGGGTGAAATCCTCATGTGGTGTGAGAGTTTTGCTGGATGAAAAGGGGAGCATTGTGAATGTCACAATGAACATTGTATACAAGGACGTGCCTCAGAATATGCAATAAGGTATATTGCTTTTTCGCAAGGATACATGCCAATATATGTTTTTTTGGAGGGTGCAATGGTATGCTTGCTTTTTTGCAAGGATGTATCCATTGAAATTTGATAGCTTTGTAGTCACTGCTTGGCTCATATATGAAATGGCCTTTATGCCACGTTCGGTTGGCAATACTCAGTAGTAACTAATTATTTCCTACACTATATTTAAGTATTTACTCTATTTTTGCAAATGCCTACTCTAAGTTGGGGCTATTATCCAGCTTCTAAGTATCAAAAGGAACTACAATGTATCTTGCGCACAGTAACAATGCATGATATTATAAGAAGAACGCTTGCAAGGGTCATTGAGTGTTTATATGATGATGTCAATATAGAGATTTTACTTCCAGTTTTTATTGAGGTGGTGCATTGTAGATATACTCAGTGTTTTCAAGTGCATATGGGTGAAGTTAAACAAGATAAGAGGTTTCAACGATCTCACACTGATAGAATACCTAGGGGATGGCTGACATATGAATTTAAAGACCTCAGTTGCTTTGTGATGCTACATTAAGCTATGAAAATGCCTGCTAAGTGGTTTGCATGTGCTAGGCCAGGTATTCTTATTCTAAAGTTAAGTAATCTTTGTCAATTATTAGATGTATTTACGTTTACATTATGGCCTTCTAAAATTTTAGGTGCAAGAAAGAGAGGAAAGACTGTCATGTCCCCTATAGCATCACCAAGGCAAGGAGTGGCAACAGGACTTACTTCACCTAACCATGTTGTGTTGGAGAATGGAATATTTCCCCGTGTTTCCTCGAAGAAAATAAAGCTTTGTTTTGGTTAGGTTCCTTGTGAAATTTTTTATTTTTTGTTCACATTGGCGCAATCTCTAGAACAAACTTGGTTTCGGGCTCTACTGCATCTATGTGTAATATTAATATTGAGAGTTTTTTGTAATGCTTGGATACACTTAGACTTTGTAATTGTGACATCCAATGATAATATAGAGGTACTTCTAACTATTGCGCGAAGCAAGTATGGACACAAGTTTACAAGTTTAGTGCATGGTCATTGCACATATATACGAGAGTCTGTACACCTACATACAAATGCATTTTTAGCCTTTTATACATGTATATACAAGAGAGAGTGTGTGCATATGTGTGAAAGGAGGGAGGAGAGATATAAAAAGAGTGAGAGATGGAGGGGTTGGGGGTAAAGGAGAGGGGTAAGAAAGGGGAGGGAGGGGGAGAGGTGAAAAAGGCGGCGAAAGGAAGAGATAGAGGTTGTAGAGGGAGAGGTGAAAAAGGCGGCGAAAGGAAGAGATAGAGGTTGTAGAGGGAGAAGAGAGATAAAAAGGGAGGAGGGAGGGAACAAGATCTGCGAGAGAGAGAGAGAGAGAGAGAGAGAGAGAGAGAGAGAGAGAGAGAGAGAGAGAGAGAGAGAGAGAGAGAGAGAGAGAGAGAGAGAGAGAGAGAGAGAGAGATGCAAAAGTGGTGTGAGGGGTTGCAAATAGAGGAAAGGGATAAAAAAGGGGAGGGAGGGAGAGGTGAAAAGGATGGGAGAGAGGAAGTGATGGGTGTTGTAGAGAGAGGAGAGAGATAAAAAAAGGAGAGAGAGAGAGAGAGGTAACTGATATGTGAGAAAATTTACAAAGAGGAGAGGTGTGAAAAGAGTGGGGAGAGAGAGAGATTGGCAATAAATAGTGAGATAGATTCAAAAAAGAGAGAAAATAGTGAGCATGCATGTGACCTCTTACGCTCAAGGACGCAAAAGAAGAATATGTGTTCAATGCTATGGTTGTGCAATTGTATAGATGTTATGGCTGTGCAATGGAGGCGAATTATATGGTGTTTTTACACTCAAGGATGGTAAAGTTACTATGCGATAGGGAAGGGAAGTTGCCGTGCTAGCCCTGTTGTCCCACTTTGCGGTAGCGCGGTAGGAAGTGGGATAGCGTTTCTTGTGCACGAAGTGCGCAAGGAACGCTAGTACACATTATTTGTGATGCCATAGGCTCTTTCTTTCAAGGAATCCGTTGTAATCAACTTCACATCCACACATGACCAAATGCACATCTAATCCCTTAGATGGTGGTGCACATCTTCATCCTAGAGTTACTTCCATCACTTAGGTTAGTGAATTTCAATCGAAATTTGGGAGATGAACCTTGGCCATTGATCCCATCACTTTTTTAGGAGATAGATCTCCATCAAATAGTGACAATGTGTGAAGAGGAGGTAAAGGGCGGCAGGGTACATACTAGGCTACAAATAAGAACGCAATAAGTAGGCCTATGCCATCCTTTGCTAAGTGTTTCTGGTTCTCACATAAAAAATTGGGTTCATCCACTGATCTTGCTGTTGTGTACTGTGCAAACTTTCCTCTTCCCTGTCGCTCCCCCTCTCTCTGGGTTTCCAGTCGCCCATCATGCCGTCAACTATGCCATTGCCACCTTCCAGCTCTCTCCTGTCAGCCTCCGCACACTGTGGGCCTTCCCCCAGAGTCCTCTTGATTCCAGTCTCTCCGTCCACCTTCTGCAGCCCTTCATATCCTTGTACAAGCAGCAGCAGCAGGTTCGCTCCCCGCAATAAGCCCCCACACCGCGCCTTCGTTTGTGAGATCGCAGTCGAGCTCGATGGCGTCTCCTCCTCGGAAGGCATTGCCCCCACCGTCGGATCCAAGATTAGAGTCCTGGGTCCCCTGAAGGTTTTCCACGTCCCTAAGAACCCCAAGCTGGACATCGGTGGATGCGAAGGCGTCATCAAGGATGTGCTGAAGAGCTGGAAAGGAAAGCCTATCTCTGCCAACCTGCCTTACAAGGTGCAGTTTGAGCTGGAATTGCAGGGCAAACAGGTGAAGTTTGTCGCTCATCTCAAGGAGGGTGAATTCGAAGTTATTGGCTGATACAGGGCTCCGGTTGCCACATCGAATCCTCATGCAGGTTCCCATTCTGCATGCACATCTTGTTTAAGGGGCATCCCAAAATTCTGCATCACAAGCTCTGCCCAAAAGTGATTATTCATCCATGTAGATTGTTAGCACATATATTTGGATGTTTTGCTGAGAATCTCAGCCATGTTTTTCAGCCATTCAGTATGGCCTTTTGATGTAACTCACATATGTGCACACGGACCTTGATGGTGGTTGCACAAGGGCCGATTCTGTTCAGTTATCTGTACATGTATCCTATAAAATCTTTAAATGGATCATAAACATTTGTGCAAGGAGAGTTAACGGGTACAAAGCGTGGATCTCACACTTTCATTTCCAGCATATTGAAAAAGTCATTCATTCAAAGCTGCTTATAGAGTTATAATCATGATTGCTGCCATTTGTTTAAATGTTAAATCTATAGGAGAAAGAGATTAATTGCATTTGGTTGATTTCATGCTGTACTTCACTCGAACTGGAACACATCCAGGCCAAGAGTGACCTCAAAAATGAGGCCAAGAAAGTAATACTTTGGGTGGAATAGGCCTGGGGGTATGCTGAAGGAGTCTGCTGCTAGAATGAGTACTGTCAAGTTGAGAGACATAATAAGTAGAAGGCCGAGTGTTGATGGCTGGAATGATGGCATGAGACAAGCATAGGTTTGGCTATATTGACAATGATTTTCAAATCCCATGTATAAACAAACAAAGTGTGATCCATTGATGTCAGAAACTCCAGCGATAAAGGCAGTCCTTTCCTGCTAGTTTGCACATGGAAGATGGTCCATAATGCAAGCTTGTGAGTTTGGCAAGAAAATCCTACCAACGTTAGTTGTTGGAAGGATTCGGGTTGAGGGAAGCTTGTGTGCTCACCACAAGTGCTATTTGGGTTTAATTGTCAAAGAAAATTTATTTGGTGAATGTGAATGTTCACAACGTGCAGGATATTTGGTGAATGCCAATGTATACAAAATGCTATTTGGATTTAATTGTCAAAGGAGATGTAACAACCATGCCATATAATTATACAATTTTTGTTGCCTATTGGGAATAAAACGGACCATTCAATGTAGTAGAACAAGAAACCATTCGATGTGGCAGGACTTGATTAGTAGGTTGGATGAGAATGCAAGTATGTCTCCTCTTTATGGGCACTCATTCATTGGCTCCTCTATGTTGCGACAGGTTAGTTGATATAATGCATGTGTGCACTCAACACATTTGTGAATTGTAATAGAAAAGGCTAGAGTCAAAGTTCCCTATATCCAATTTTTTAAGAGAGTAATAGAAGAGGAAATACAAACATAAGAGAAGGGGAGAGAAAGACTACAATGAAAGAAAAAAATGGAAAGAGCAAATTTTCACTGAACTCCAAAAGAATATTGAATACAAAGAGGATTGATTGGTCCTTGCATGTGTCAACTCTCAGTAGGGGCGGTGGCAAGACCAGACCCATACTACCATTAGTCAGCCACCCATCGCAATCGACAACGTTCTCAACACCAGAGGGCTTGTTTGAGTGGTCTGTAGAGGCTCACATTTTCTTTGTAGAGACATTTGAGGATACTAGTCTTGTCCACATCTGCGAGTTGTCTCTTGATGAGGTGATTGCAGAGGCCGACTTGCCATAGCCAAGTATTTTAGCTACTCCTTGGATTGTGGATAATGGAGCTACTTGTCATATAATCCCTACCGTAGGCATTTTTCTTTCTTGAGTCCCTATAGCTGGACATGTTTGAGTTGGGAACAACTCCTTGGTCATGATTCAGACTCACGGTTGCGTTAGTTTTCTCATCGACCAGGGCCCGCATCATACTACGTTGGATGATGTACACTATGTTCCATATCTAGGGGTGAGCTTGTTATCCGTTCAATAGATTTGCCAGTTAGGTTAAGCAGTCTTCTTTATAGTGACCACAGTCGAGGTCCTTGACTCTCAAATTGTTTTAGTGATTGCTTGTAGTGAGACACAGCCTAATGGCCGATAGCCTAGGGCTCTGAGTTGCGTTTCTAGGCTTTAATTGCTATACGGGAGCCTACAAGTGCTGAGTGTCTTTGGCATTTTCGCTTAGGACATCTTGGATACAACTCTCTTTATGAGTTGTTGTGTGTCGATAAATGGCTGATGGCCTTCCTTGCTTGAAGCTTTTGTGGGATATTTGTAAAGCTTATCGACTCGAAAAACAACATCCTTCCCCATTTCCTCAGCAGTCTACACATAGAGCTAAGGTGCCTCTTAGATTGATTTATGTTGATCTTTGTGGGCTGGCATTCAAACATCGCCCCCTTAGATGGTGCATTGTACTTGTTTTTGATTGTGGACGATCATTTTCATTACATGTGGATATACTTTCTTAAGCATAAGTCCGACGGCTTCAAATATTTTTCTACTTAGGTGCTACTAGTGCATAACTAGACTGGTCGTTGTGTAGGACGCATGAGGAGTGATAGTAGGGGTGAGTTCACCTGTCATGAGTTTTTTAAGTTTCTAGAGGAGCATGGTATTTGATACCAACTTACCTCTACCAACTCTCCTTTTTAGAATGAGTCGCAGAGCGTAGGAATTTGACTATCATGAACGTGGTATGCTCTATGTTGTTCCCAGCAGAGCTCCCTGAGGGCCTTTGGTTCGAGTTTGTTAGCACTTTGGTGTTTATCCTCAACTGGTGCCCGTTCCTCAAAGGACTCCGTATGAGGCATTCTTTGGCTCTCGGCCGATAGTTTTTCACTTTAGAGCATTTAGGAGTCGTGTTTACATTCATGCCCTTGATGATAAAATATGCAAGCTTACTCTTCGAGTTGATCTCTTGATTTTTATAGAATACTCCTTTGAAACGAAAGCTTATCGTTTGTTTAATCCTTGGACAAACAAGGTGATCATTAAGAGAGATGTAGTGTTTGATGAGAGGGATATTGGGTAGTTTTCTATATTAGATTTTTTACCCTTTTTTCATATTGTTCCTACTGAGGTAGTGCCTTTTGACATGGGTCTACTATTTGTTCCCAAGTCACATGCATATTCTTCACCTCCTAGACCCCCTCCACGAGACCTATTACCTTGCTAGTACCATTAGACCATATGGGATTCAGGAATCCTTTCACTTTGGAGAGCTTTGGAAGATCTAGTCAAGCTTGCATCTCAGGTTTCATTTGCATCGCTATTTAAAGCGGATTATATAGCACATTTTGAGCCGTATAGTTGGTAGGAGGCTCTTTATCCCCTTGGCAAGAGGCCATGGAAAAGGAGCTAGAGAGTATTGACTAAAATGAGACTTGGATCTTGGTGGATCGTCCGAGCCTCAAGAAAGTTATCGAAACAAAGTGGATTTTTAGGACTAAGCTAAAAGCTGATAAGGCTTACTTTCTGGTGCAACGATTTCGATAAAAGTAAGGTATTTACTATTAGGAGACCGTTGCTCCTATTTTGTGGTTAATCTTACTTTGTTTATTGGTTGCGCTAGCCGCTCACTACGATTGATTGATCTATCAAATGGACATCAGAAGTGCCTTTCTACATGGTTATTTGGAGGAGGAAGTCTATGTGAAGTAGTCTTGCAGATTTTCTTCTCTTGACTAGAAAGATAAGGTCTTTCGCTTGTGGAAAGCTCTTTATGGGCTGAAGCAAGCACCGTGGTCTTGGTTCTACAGGATGGATGAGTTCTTTAGGACTCACGGATACCACTCTATCCCTTATGACCCGAACTAATATATCTGTCCTACTGCAGAGGGCATCAGCTATATTTTGCTATATGTAGATGATTTACTTATCAACAGCTCTGACTTTGTTGCCATAGTAGAGATAAAGATATAACGTTGCTCTACTTTTGAGATAATAGACCTTGGTTTATTATCTTATTTTTTGGGGACGGAGATAGCTCAATGTGAGGATAATATTTTTGTGTCACAATAGAAGTACGCTCTTCAGTTGTTAGTGGACTAGTATTGCATAGATTAGACATGGCTTGTGGCCATGCCTCTTGATCCCACTATTCATCTTTCTAAGGATACTCTTAGTCAGCCCTTCGATAAGCACAACTATAGGTCTGTAGTATGAAAGCTTCTTTAGTTGATTCACACTAGGTCAGATTTAGTCAATTAGTTTGCTTAGTCTGTATTTCATTGCACCTAGGATGTCACACTGGGTTACATGTTTATATGTTTTGGAGATATTTGTAGTGTATCTATTTTTATGGTCTAACTTATGGATCTGGTTTATGTTTGCAGGGTTACACACACTTGGACTGGATAGGAGATCTTGATATCCAATGTTTGCAGGGTTACACACACTTGGACTGGGTAGGAGATCTTGATATCCAATGTTCCCATGGTAGCTATCTCTTTATCTTGGGCACGATACCCATCTCTTGGGCTAGTCATGAGGAGGAGAAGGTGGCGACTTTTACGTTGGAGGTTGAGTATTAAACTCTTTTTTATAATATCATGGAGGCCATCTACTTGAGGAGCCTATTGGTGGCTTTACACTTTCCATGCGACTCTTCCTTCATCTTCTACTGCGATAACCAGAGTGTCATTACTCTTGCAGGCAATCCAATCATTACACCATGGATGCGGATGAGGGGGTTAACTTTCACTTCACCAGAGAGAAAGTTGAGCTAGGTACCATATGCTTGGAGTTTGTGCCTTTTTTTGATAACTATGCAAACATATTGACCAAGGCGGGCAATCGATTGGTATTGTAGTATGTCTTACCTAGGATCTGCTTGGATTCATGCTACTCTACTTTTTCAGAATGACGGGGAGAGGGTGTTAATCTCTTGCTTTCCCTTCCAGTTTGAGAGAGGAGGGCTTTCTTCTCTTGGTAGTGATAGTAATGAGCTTACAGATTTTGATTAAGTCATTGTATTTATTGAACATTTTAAACATTGTATCTTCATCCATACTGTCAAGATGACATGATTATAAAAGGACACTTGGGCAAGTGAACAATTTCCTTGCGAGGACATTGTTTAAGTAACACTCTTGCATAGCATTTTGCATGAGCATGATCATGCTTGCAATGCTTCTTGCATAACTCTAGTGCATTGGCACTCTATTTTGTAAATATGCATCTGTGCGCATTTATCCCTTTTCGGTCTTTCTGAGTGGTCGACTCTTGATCCATTATATTCGCGGCATTTTACATGAAAGTCTCCACGGCAGTTTTTCTTGTTTGCTGAGCCTTGCTAGTCTTGCAAAGGTGGATGAAACCACAATGAGTGTTGATTTTTTTAAAAATTTTAAATTCTTAAATTTTTTATTTTATAATGATTATTTAAAAAAAAGAGATGGCTGTTGATTTCTGAGTGGTTGACTCTTGATCCATTATATTCTCGGCATTGCACATGGAAGTCTTCATGATAGTTTCCCTTGTTTGCTAAGCCTTGCGAGTCTTGCAAAGGCGGATGGAACCACAATGAATGCTGAATTTTTTTAATTTTTAAAATTTTAATTTTTTATATGATAATGATTATTTAAAAAAAGAGGTGGGTGTTGATTATGTAACGGACCGGAGACAACTAGCCAATCCCAAAGGCTTTCACAAAATAAATAGGCTATTCCTACCACTATTAGATGTTTATTTTGTGAAAGTCTTTGGGATTGGCTACTTATCTTCCATCCGTTACTTAATTGACTGTCACCTCCCTTTTTGAAATAATCATTTAAAAAAAACATTGTGGTTTCATTTGCCTTTGCAGGACTTGGTAGGCCACTAGGCAGTTGACGTGCATCCTTTATTTGATGCCTTATTCTCTTTAGGGTGACTACTTGGACTCCCTTGGTAAGATAACCATCGCCTTTGTATTTTTGGCAGGCCATTAGGCAGCCAGCGTATACCCTTTGTCTGATGCCCTGGTTGCTTTGGGATGGAACACCTTGGGGTAAAAGCTCATAAAAACCAACAACACTCAAAACTTTGGGTTGGGCTTTCTTTCTAGCCGAGTTTTGGGCTTGAGAGGGGGTGTTGAGCTAACATAAGCATTACATGCTGAATTAGCTCAAAAAATGCTTAATTATTTAAATCCCTAAATTGGTGCGCGATTTGAGAAAGTTTTGAAATTGTGTGCGGTACAAGGTTTCGAAACTTTCTATGAATAGGTAGGTTGCCCTCCATTCAGCCTTAATCTCGTTTTTGCAGGTTTCAGGTGCTAGAACTTCGGTGTCCACTCCTCATTTGCGGAGGACATCCAACCGAAGCTGTAACCGGCCTGTTCACTGGGAAGGGCGGTAGTGTACAACCAAAATATATAAATGCTTTCACCCAATTTAACAGTCGCCCACTTTACTTGAACTTAAAGACACAGAACCAAGAAGAAATACAGGAAGCTAGAATGCTCCTGTTGCCACACAGACACCCTGTTGGCCCCTAAGTTAGGTGCCCCTTGCGGTATTTCTTTATTTAAACAAAAAAGAGAAAGTACAATGGGCTGTCTTTCACCTATTTTGGGTGAAATTTGACAGCATAACAGTACATTTACTGACCCAAATCAAGTTGACCAGGAGGGGAAACTCTGCCCAAGTCTGAATCTTCTGGTTGGAGTGCAGAATTGACCATTTCAGCCTGCTGTATTTACTGGTTCAGACCTGTTCTGAAACCTGTTTACAACTCTTACTGTTCCCTGTACTATTCAGCCCACTGTAATTACTGGTTCAGACCTGTTCTAACACCTGTTTTCAGCTCATATTGTTCCCTGCACTGTCCCGCATCATCTGTGCCGAGTGCCCCTTGATTCTGACATCAATTGGGCTCTAAAATACCCTTTGAACAGTCCAGAATTAGTTCGGGTTTAGTGCTGTTTCAGGCACTTGCTTGGTGAGGTTACCACCCTCACCTGTCCCTGCTGGGAACTGCAAACAATTGCTCCCGTTCCTGGAGAAAGGAGGCTCTTGCCTCATGCAAAAACAACATATTCCACACAGCTGTACCTGAATCAGAAGAAAAGCCCTTGATTCTGCAGCATAACCGTACTGTCAGGGAGAGAGAGAGAGAGAGTAGGAAGCAAGCCCAGCCCTCTGTGCACCATAGACAAGGTAGACCAGCTCTCAAGAGCTCTGCATCTGCAGCTGCTTTTCACAAATGAGCCACTTTCAGCCCAAAAACTGCACGCCAGCCCTCTTTAAAGAGGTAAGTGCACACATTTGTGTCAAGTGGCAGCACTAGAAGATATTTCCCGTTTCAGCCTTCCGGTCTAAAATTCTCCATGCTTGGTGTAGAATTTGACCTCGGCATAGACCAGAGGATTAATCCTCGTGCAAAAACGAAGATAATGATGCGAACAAATTCTGAGGTCCAAAAATAGTAACTCCCTAAATTTTAGGAGTTGCTTCCATTGCATCCCCACTAGTCTTCTGACCATCTTTGCAGGCTATGGCTACATCCAAATTTGCAATGTAGCTCAACTGAAAGTGAATTTCCACTGATGACCCCACATGGACTAATCTCTTGAAGATTTGTCCATCTTCACTTTGAACTAGTCTCTTCCAGGCTAGTTCTTCAACACACTTGTCCATATACACTTTCACAAGTCTTTTCCAGACTTGTCAATCTACAGTGCCATCAGTCTCTTCCGGACTTGTACTGGACCTTAATTGTCCAGTCTTGACTCACTAGACATTCCTGTCTGTTTCACATACTGGCCATGCAACTCAGGCGTTTAGATTTCAAGAGGGATCCTTCCAAAAAGAAAAACTAAATAAAATATGTAATAAAGAAATCAACAAAAAGGTAATAGTTATCACAGTCTTGTGACAGAAGCTGCCCCAAGCTATCTTCATCCATCTGGCTCGTGTTTCCAGCCTCTACCTTGTAGCTTGCGGCTTGCGCTACTTCGTGCATTTTACTGTGGTATTTTATTGTTGCATTTATTACTACGTTTTACTGTGGCATTTCATGCTGTGTTTCAGTGCTTCGTCTATCACAGATCTGACATCTACTACTGCTAGACATCTTTGGAGGCTCCTTTGCTGCATTTCAGGATTTGTTAGAAGTATGACACACTCTCCCGCTCAGCACCTTTGCCTCAATCCTCAAGCCGCGAGAGTTTGGGATATAGTTTTCATTCTTGCATGGTATATTTGCTCCATGAGCTTTGTGTATTTAGTATTCAGTCATTCATTTAGATTCCACTGTGTTCATTGTCTCTGAGGTTCCCTAACCCTAATTGTGTTCTTTTGAGTTGATGCTTTGTTGTAGGCTTTCATTTATGTTTTTGCATTAGGGTATTTTTTCACTGAGGGAGCGAAATGTAGTTCTTTGAGACTGCCTCCTCTCACCACCCTCACAAAAGTGTGCACCCTCCCTCTCCCCAAGATGTCAATGTTGATGGCGAAAGGAGCGTTAGAAGTGGATGTAGCAATGGAAGCATAGAAATACGCTGAAACAAACTATTGAATAGGAGACAAAAGCGAGAAAAAAGAGAAAACACAAGAACATTGCAAAGGAGAACTTAGAGATATGCTCGAGAAATGGAATCCATATATCAAACACAAGGCAGTTGTGCACAACAATAAGTCATTGACTGCGTGGGCATTGGCACTGGCTCCCTCTCTCCAATAGGACCTAGCATTGGAATTTGCAAGTGGTGAATCACAAATTGTGGAGGAGGAATATAAAGGTAAAAATATGCCAATAATGTAATTAGGTGTGCCAGCAATAAATGCCTAAATCATCACCATAACGGCAAACAAAAAATACCTAAAATACTTAGTATCGTTTGTCCCACTAAAACACATCCTAGACTCACTCATGAGTTGACTATATTGCTAACAAGGAGAAGTACCAAAAGAAGAATAGGAAGAGGCGTGTCTAGCTGAAAGAAGAAGAGGGAGAAGCATATCTAGCTGAAAATATGTGACCATGAGTGGCCTTTAAGGTCGTCTCAAGGAAGGCAAGAGCTTGGCCTCGAGAGAAAAGAACTCCTTGCTGGTCCAGAGTGTGAAGCCCCCTTCAAGGAAGGGCAATCGAGATAAGGAGCGTCGAACAGTCCAAGTCTTTACTCCCATCAACGGGTAGGTCCTATAAGGGTTAGTGCTAACTTGCAAAGACAAGTTAGAAGCAAAAAATACCACATAAAGTTCATAAAACACACAACCTCAACTTCAATGAGAAGTGCTCGTGAATGCAATGTATTAGGTTTTGAGATGGTCTCACTACTAAAAGATAGGTATGCTAAAGATGTAGGAAAGTAAGAGGAGAAATGTACAATAGAAGAGAGAAGCCAGGCTAGAGCGTGCCATGCAAGAATCATCTGATATACAGATGGGAATTTGGCAGGCCTTGAGTTTGTGTCATTGATATCTGGAAGCTCCATGATTTGCTGGATTGGAGAATCTCTCTAGTAAGTGGGCTCAACTGCGCCTTGCTATACATATAGTAGTGGTATTGGTGAACCAGGACTCAACTACTTCTAGCTATGCATATAGTAGTGGTATTGGTGGATGAATTAAATAACCCCCGAAGTGAAACAAGGATAGATGGTCCTACTACCATGTGAGCAATGGATCCACACTATTGTGGTGGAGGATGATCCCTCTCGGTTGTGGAGGTGGGATTGAAGGGCCTTTGCTCCTCACTACTTGACTCAATCTCAGTATTGTCTTTCCAGCACCTTGCTTCACCTTTTGGAAAGTCAAGGCCCCCTTTGAATATTGGGCATTATTATGAAATTGATCAGTCAAGTATAATGCAATAGCTGATACACAAACTCATAGAAGGTGGGTAATTGGGGCTATGAGATGACTTGTTGGGTGAAATTGAAATATCTTTGTGGTAATTTATTCATGAACGAAGCGACTTAATCATCAATTAACTTGGGTAAGCTAGTATTTGCAAATTCATTGAGAAATCATCAATGCTCAGCCAACTTGATAGTTGGATCATCTCTTTCAGTGATTTTGAACTCTTGGAGCTTATGGTCGAGCTTGATATGTTGGGTATAATTGTGAGCCGCATAGTGGTCGATTGATGTGCCCAATGCTTAGATGCAAGGGGTCAAAGTATTAGAGTTGAGAGTGAAATTCAAGCATAAGACCCTACATTAACTCAATGATGGCTATGGCATTTCGGCTCTTCCAAGAGCAAACTATCTCATATGAAAACCAACGGGGGTCAAGCTAGATTTCAAGCCCCTGAACAAGTTTCCACAAGCCTTGGGAATCCAAGACATGCCGCATCAGATTAGACCAAGCGGTAAAGTTAGACCTATTTAAATGAGTCGTATCTTATTTGTAAATGCATGCTTGGTTGATATAGATGGATGGATGGCTTGAGGAGGGGGTTAGGTAGTGGCATAGGATAGAAAGCAAGATGGTTATTGTAAATGCACGCTTGGTTGATATAGATGGATGGATGGCTTGAGGAGGGGGTTAGGTAGTGGCATAGGATAGAAAGCAGGATGGTTAGATGCTACATGCGGCATCAAAGTGCCTAGCATGGTGACTCTAGATGGTGCCCCAAAGGAGGTGATTGACTTGTGGATGGTCCACATGCTAAAAAGGTATAGGAAGTCACACTAGGTATTGTCATGTTGGCAAACTGTGTGGCCACTTGAGAGATGAGAGAATAGGGTGGAACTTGAGATGCATGGATGGAATACCTGTGTGCATAGGTCCCCATGGATTTTTGGGTTGGGGGATAAACCTCCAGCACGGTGCACCTCTACCACTAGGATGTGCAAAAGCAGATGACCTAAAGGGATAGAATGTGCCTATGTTTGAAGATCCCCCCTAGTGTGCTGTATGATTGGATAGTTGGAATGGTGAATGGTGATGTGAAAAATGTGTAAATGTAAATGTGGGTGTAATGAAAAAGAAGGGTGGGATTGGAAATTGTAGTGTAGATGGAATAGAAGTAAATGGAAATTCATTTTTAGGAAATTGAAAATTAGATGATGATGTTTCAAATGATGATGTACCAACTTCATTCTGACTTTGAGAAACAAAACTTAAAAGATGGAAAATTCAACTTTTTTTTATACTCACCTCTTCTTGTGTTTACATAAAGATACTAATCCTTTTCAAGTCTTGTTATGAATTGAGTGAAGCATATGTACCTCATTCTTGAATATCACCAATATCTTGCAAGGAAGTAGAAACATAAGGAACGGAAACAGAATTAAATATTTTTGTATCTAACACCGGAGTGGAAGTAAATGAAGGTTTGAACTTCATGTCCGTTTCTCCAATAGGAAGACCAGTCCCATATGGAGGTTTTGTCCTTCTTGCAAAATCATCAGACATGTGTGCAGAATCTAAGGGTGAATAAACAATGTTACCTTCCAATTGTTGTTGGGCTCAATGCATGAGGAGGATCAAATCGTATTGAGTTCATGAGATCTCATAGGGTCTGTAGACACCATGATACTTAGATGTCTCTCAACTAGTGTTGGAACCTTGCTTGGCAAGTTGTGAAGCCCACGCTTGATAGTTTTTGATGAGACAAGCTTTCCAATCAAAAGCCTAGGTTTCTTCAATGGGTACCTAGCTTCTATACCATGTAAAGAAATACTAGTCTACATATAAGAACACAATCATATGTGAGCATAGATTGATAAAAGAACTCAATAGGGTTAGGGTAGCTTAGAGACAATGGACATTGAAGATGAACGAAGAATAATGAATGAATACAATGCTTAATGCAGCAAACACACTATGCAAGGTGAATACTAAACCTCGATCTTTGGTCTCTAGGATTGGGGTAGAGAGTATGAGCTGGAGAGTGTGTCGTACTTTAATGGATTTTGAAGCACAATAGACAACCTCTGAAGATGTCTACCAATAGCAAACACAACTCTTGTGAAGGCTGGGATCAGTGTTAGACGGACACAACTAGTTGAGGAGACGTGGCAGCTAAATAACTGCTGTAAACAGCAAAAGCAGGTTGGAGAATGTCATAATAGGGCTGGAACAGCAAACGTAGGGTCAGCTGATGATGTGGCAGGCTGGGGACAGCTGATTAGGTGCAAACATAGGCTGCAATAGATGATTTGGTAGTAAACACAATAGTTGAGGCGATGATAAGATGCTGAACCGAGTCTCACCAACAGGTATGAAGAGGCTGGACAGTAGGCATCGAGTGTAAACAGCAATAGGTAGTGGCTCCAATTGAGATATCCTTTGCAAACAGGGTTTGGACAGCAGAGATAGACATCATCAATCTACAAATGTAGGATAGAAGTTGAGTGGTGGGCAGCCTGTCTATTTATAGAAGTGCTGAGTGTGGATACTCCCAAATTAGGGTTTGGCTTATGGGACTCAAACACTATCTAGGAACACACACTGTTTAATGGGGCTGTAATAAAGAACTAATTAGTTTACAATGCAGTTTTACTTCAATAGAGAGACCATTCTTTATTGTGTGGGAGAGGAGAGTAGGTCAATTGCTCAAGCAAGGCAATCTAGTCCCTGGAGCTGTTGCAGTTGTGTTAGCACCCTCTTGACCTGATTAGGGACTCCATTTGCAGCAAGCAACAGCCTAGAAAAGCTGTCTACAACTGGGCGGCAACTTCTAGAGTAAGCAACTGCAATTTTTGTGAACCCTGCCTATCACGGGGACGTGAAAATTTGAGATGCTTTAATCTTGCTAGTAACATTTGATTAAGTTATTAATCAAATGTGCAAGGTTGTTTAGCACATATGATGCACATGGCAGTTATTTCATGGAAACGGGCCAAGGACCCCGAGGATGCAGCGGGTGTTAAAGGCAAAAGTTGTGTTAAGTTATGCCAACTGGGTTTTGGTGGTCAGCTGGTGCCAGGTTGAACCCTAGGATAATTGTTTGGCCATTAAGTGTCAGTGGTGACACTAGGGACTAGCATTAATTAATTAATTAATACTAGTCTAAGGGTCAACAGAGGTTGGGAACCACTCCAAGTTGCAAATGGCCTAGCCAATTTCATTATAGATGGGCATGTTTAATTTTGGGCAGGGTCAAAAGGGCTGAAATTAATTTTCAGAATTAATTAATTCTGAAAAATTAATTTAATGGCTGAAAATGCATTAGGAAGGCTGCTACTTGGCAAAACTTTTCCATGCAACTAGGGAGAAGGCTGTTGGAGGGTGGTGGAAGCTGATTTGCAGCCATTCGAAGCTTGGTGGAGGGAGAGGAGGTGATCAGATTTGGCTTTGAGAGGCGACGATGACTGATTGCGCGCCGCAACAAGACAGGGGGCAGCAGGTTTTCTCTTCCGCCTCAAGAGAGGCAGTGGTAGGAGAGGAGGGCTCGTAAGCAGAGCTGGTGTTTTACCCCCCTTTTGAAGCTGTTGGTGCCATCAGATTTGTCATCAGAGCTACGAATCAGAAGATGCATTTCAGCTGCTTTTCTCTCTTTCTATAGCATTCTCTCATCTCCTCCAGTCTATGCTCAAGTATTCTCAGCAATTCTCAGCCATGGGTAGCAGAGTACAGCCAAATTTTGGTGGACAGCAGAGAGTTTACTGCTGTAAACCCTAAATTATAGCAGTAATTAGGGTTTAGCAGCCACCTTGGGACCTGTGCCATTAGTTAAAGGCATTGTACACTGAAATCAGCACCGGTTCATGGAATTGTGAGGATTTCAGATGTCAGCCCATCTATTGTGAATTTGGGGCAGCATTTGACCAGTTGGGGTTCCATTAGAGCAAGTCCTGGGTGAAAATCAAGGGGCAATTTGCCCGAATGCTTTGCTGATTATTGGAACAGCAAGGGGCTTTTGAATCAGCCAAGGAGATCGTGAAATCTCGGCTTGTAATTTATCCATCAGCAATTGAAATTAAAGAAATACCGAAAGGGGCGCTAGTTTTGGGGCCAATAGGGTGTCCACTGTCCAAGTTTATGGAGGTAAAGTGAGCATTTCAGTTTATGTTCATTTGCTAATTGCTGTAATTAAGTGCTTAATCAGGTTAAACCACCCTATCCGAGAAGGAAGGCTGGTCTCACTGCGAGCTGGTAACAACATTTATGTCTGTCTCTGATTAGGGCAGCAGCTGATTTAATCAGATTTTGTTAGTACATCTCTGAATTTTTGCTCTCTTCAGCGTTCTCCAACTAATTCACAATTTTCAGCAGATCTCAGCCATTCATAGTAGAAATCAGTCATTAAAGGTGGATAGCAGCAGGAGCTTTGCTGCTGTAAATGCTAATTTATAGTAGAAATAGGGTTTACTAGTGACTTGCAGTTTTGTGCCAGAAAATTGAAGGCTTAGTACTTGAAACCAACAGTTGGAAATCAAGGATTTTTCAAGAGATTTCAAGAAGCCACCCATCCAATTGGATTTGGGGTTCATTTTGACCAGCCACAAGGGTCAATCAAAGCCAATCCTATGTTGGATAAAGGGGCAAATCAGATTGAAGGCTTGTTGGTAATTTTTGATAGTAAGTAGCATTGGATTATGAAGGAGATCAGATCAATCTTAGTGTACTTCTTCCAATTGCAATACAAGTTAAAAAAAATGCTGCAAAGGGTGCTAATTTTTAGGGCCAATTGGGAGTCTACTATGTAATGATATACTTGTCTATAGATAGCAAACATAATCGTACAACAAAGCACAAATTGATTAAAGAACTCAATAGGGTTAGGGTAATTGAGAGACAATGAACATTGAAGATGAACGTAGAATAATGAATAGATACAATGCTTATGCCATAAACACACTATTTAGGGTGAATACAAGCCTCCAACTATCATGTCTCTAGGGCCGGGTCAAAGAGTGTGAGTTGGAGAGTGTGTCTTCCTCTTTGTGGATCTTGAAATACTGCAGACAACTTGAAGTGTATGCACTATGACAGCAGCAAACACAGATCTCTAGAGTCTGGATCACTGATGGATGAAGCTAGACAGCTCAGAAGATTGGGCAACAGCAAACACAGCCCGTCTGATATGGATAGCAAGCTAGAAATAGCCGCCAAGAGTAGTTCGAGGGCTGGATGCAAGTGCTATAACTGGTGGATAGCAGCTCGAACTAATATAGTCTTCGAAGATGGAGTGTGGACAATGGAGATAGTGTTGAGCTAAAAATGCATTAGCTTCATTTAAATAGCCCCAAAACATGCTTAATTAAGGAAAAACCTTGTTTATTTAAAAGAAATGCGTTCCTAGAGAGTGTCTGTATTCCATAAGCACAAATCCACTTGAGAGGGCCTAAACTTTCTATAAATAGGTATGTTGCTCTCCATTTAGTCCTAATCTTGTTTTTGTAGATTTCAAGTATTTTTAGTTTGTTGTCCACACTCTGTTCGTGGAGGACATCGTAGTCCAAGCTGTCCATTGGAGTCTTTACTTATCTAACGCCTATTGCTGTTTGTTATCCAATTGTTGTACAGCTTGCCACGTTAGCTTATTGCTGTGTTTGTAGGTCCCAGCTGTTGCCTTGCAGATTTTCTCTCTTCTCCAGTTGTCGCTATCATCTCCTCAGCCTATTGCTGTTGTTTTCTCTCCTAGCTACATTCATTGTTTACTCTCCTAGCTACATTCATTGTTTACTCTCTTCTCACTTGCGTTTTTAGTTTTTCTCTCTCTTACAATGTTGTCTGTATTAGATCCAGCCTTCCTTGGCTGCGTTTATTGGTGTTTGACATCCAGAGGCTGCCTTATTGCAATTCGGGATTTGTTCAAAGTACGACACACTTTCCAGTGCTCATTACCCTTGCTCCCTCTAATCCTTGAGATATAGGAGTTCGAGGTACATTATTCATTCATTGTATAGTGTGTTTGCTACATGCGCATTGTATATTCAATATAGTCATATCATTTCATTCATTCTCTGTGTTCATTGTCTCTGAGTTACCCTAACCCTAATTGTGTTCTTCTATCAATCTGTGCTTTGTCGTACGGTGTTATTTATGTTTCTGTATCAGGGTATTTTCTTCACATGGTATTAAAGCCGAGTTCTCTGAGAGAAACCTAAGCCTTGATCTGAAAGCTCTATACAAGAAGCAAGAATAACAGAAGGATAGATGACTCCAAACACTACTTGTGCACCACTTCTCACATCCGAGCTAAATCCATGGAGGAACAAGTCGGAGTGGATCTCACAGCTTACTTCACAAGCTCCCGATATGGCTATACAGACATTGGATTACCATGGAGTTCCACAATTTTACGAGATCACTGCAATTGAGTACGATTTCATTTTTATGTATAGAGCCCACCAGCAAATAGAAGGTAAGTCTGAATTTTACCCTTTAGATTTGGTGCATCGATCTATTGACCATGCAAGAAGGGCGGAATCTCCACTTAGGATTGGCTATCCACAAGTGGAAACTAGTATAGAGTACACTCCATTGCCTTTATACTTATTCTCTTCAGTGCTAGGTACGTCTACCATTTCAGATCTTGTTAATGATGATTCCCCTTCTCCTATTGGTATGGATGATTTTCATGATGAAGGACGTATGTAAAACAATTTTTAGTTTATGAGTAATGAGGAAGACAAATATTTCTTTATGAACTCAAGAATAGGTAAGCAGTTGAAACAAGAAACTGCGAGTACTCATTCCCCTTCTTTTCCTTCAAACAATTTTGTTTTCAAAGGGAAAAATGAAGTAGATGCATCTTTATTATCATCATTTTAATTTAATGCATTTAATGAATAAAAGGAACCCACCTTATTTTCCACATCTATACCTGTCAGAAATCCATTTAATTTTCCTTCCATCCCACCCTCTTATTCCATTGCCACATTCTTTCAGCCTTCATTAAGTACACCGCATGTTGTATCTCATGTAGGATCACACGTGTTTTCATTGATCACACTGGGGGTTTTTCAAACTTACGCACAGCTGTTAGGATCTTATCTCTTTCTCAGCGGGGTGATATTTCACCTTTTTCTCACACACTTTGGAGATCATTGCAGCCTGGGTATTCCCCTTAGTCTCTTCCAAGTGTGGATCAGTTGGTGCGATAGTTTTTCTCCATGGCATTACATAGTAGATCCTTTGATCATTATGTTGTGTCTCAATTGGCATTTGGATAGGGCCTAGTGCCTCCACCTCCACCGGCACCTTATGGAAACATTCATGTCCTAATGCTTTCGTATCAATCGACACTCATTGGACACTCACAACCTATTTTTGCTTATCCATCTCTTTCCCCTCCTCCTTATCAGACACCTCTACTACCACCATCTTATCCCACATTCCCAACACCTCATGGTTCTATCTCATCTTCCGCCAAGGATGCATTCAATGACAAGGCGTATTTTAATGAGTCAAACTTTATAACTTGGTTGATCTTGTGCAGGGGTTGGAATCCCAACCCGATCTCGCACTTGTTTTATATGAGGTCATCTGCTCATGGAAGGCTAGAAATGCCTCGACTATTGTTGAGTTGATGCATGGCTTATTGCTTGAGTTTCATTCTTAGCTTCAACATTTTAACTTAGCATCAAAGTGATGGGCACACTTGACTGACCGCTATGTGGCTCGGGATAGGACCCGTCAAATAAATCTTGACCATGAGTTTCAGAACTTCAAAATCTCTGACCGGGATGACTTGAAAGTTAAGTTGTCTGAGTATCGGCTTCTCCTTGTTGGATTCTCCACTACCGGGACTCTTAAGTTCTCTGATGATCAGGTCACATTATTTCTTAACAAGTTGCCGCGTAAATATTTCAATTTTGTGAAGCAAGTGGTTTCTTTGTACAATTTATTTACATTCTATAAATTTGAGTGTTAGCTATTGCATTATATACGGTTGTTCGATCAGTTTCATTTGAATAATTTCTCAGAGGGGACTCTTGTTGCTCATTCTCAGAAGAGAAAGCAAGGGAATGATAAACAAAATCAAACTTTAAATCAAAATCAAAATAAAAAACAAGTAGGGGAATCACAGGAAAACTCCCAATCTCAACTTAAACCGGGGTGACAGAATGTGCCTAAGAAAAATGGATATTGTCAATATTGCTAAAAGGTTGGCCATTTTGATGACGAGTGTCGCTCAAAGGCACGAGAAGGTAGAGCATCAAAACCCAAGTCATAGACCTCCATAGTCGAGCAATCCCTATCAGGGGAGGCAGAGTGATGTGGCAAGGGATAGTGGAAAGATTAGACTCACACTGTCATCGGTCCCTCATCTCAGTCGACAACGTTCTCAACTCAAGAGGGCTTGTTTGACTAGTCTGCAGAGGTCCACATTGTCTTTGAAAAAACATCCGATGCAAGTCTTGTCTACATCTGTGAGTTGCCTCCCGATGAGGTTACCGCAGAGGCCCACTCATCACAGTTGAGTATATCAGCACTTGTTTGGATTGTGGATAGTGGGGCTATACATCATATGACTTTTATAGCGGATATCTTTTGTACTCGAGGCCTTGTAGCCGGGCGGATCCATGTAGGAAATAACTCCTTGGTCAAGATCTAGGCTCAAGGTTGCATCAGTTTTGCCTTTGACAAGGATCTAGATCTGGCTTTGTTGGACAATGTATACCATGTCTCTTAGCTTGGAGTGAACTTGTTATCTGTTCAGCACCTTTGCCGATTGGGGTGAACAATTTTCTTTACAGCAGCCACAGTCGAGGTCCTTGACTCTCAGATTGGTTTAGTGATTGCTCATGGTGAGACACAACCTAATGGCCTATACCACATGATCCATTTTCTTACAGAGCCGATAGTCGAGGGCTCCGTGCTCCATAGCTTCCAGGCATTAGTCACATCTTGGGAGTCTACGAACAATGAGCGTCTTTGGCATTTTTGCCTAGGGCATCTTGGCTATGACCCTTTTTATGAGTTGTCTCACCGTGAGATGGTTGAGGGCCTTCCTTGCTTGAAGCTAGCTTGAGATATCTGTAAAGCATGTCAGCTTGGTAAGCAGCACCGTACTCCATTCCCTTAGCAATCTACACATAGAGCTAAGTCGTCTCTTAGATTGATTCACGTTGATCTTTGTGGATTAACTTTCAGTATCGTCTTGAACGACGTGTTGTATTTTTTTTTAGTAGTGGATAATCATTCAAGATACATGTGGGTGTATTTTCTCAAGCATAATCCTGATGCTTTCACATATTTCTCTGCTTGGGTACTGTTGCTTTATAACCAGACGGTTGCATGAGGAGTAATAGTAGTGGTGAGTTCATCTCCCACGAGTTTTCCGAGTTTCTACAGCAGCATGGCATCTCTTGCTAGCTCACCTCTATCAACTCCCCCTCTCAGAATGGAGCTCTTGAGTGCAGGAACCAGACAATCATGGAAATGGCACGCTCTATGTTGTTCGCAGCAGAGCTCCTTGAGCGCCTTTGGGTTGAGCATGCTAACATTGCGGTGTATATCCTCAACTGGTGCCCGATTGCGGCTCTTCCTGAGAAGACTCCATATGAGGCATTCTTTGGCTCTTGGCGTATCATATCCCACTTCAAAGATGCACATACCTATAGGTCTATTGTAGGGACACTTCTTTGGCTAATTTATACTAGGCCAAACTTAGCTTACTTAATCAGTATTTCATAGTATCTAGGATGTCACGTTGGATTGTATGCCTTTGTGTATTGTGTTATTTACGGTGTACTTATTCTTATGGCCTCACTTATGGTTTTGGTTTACGTTTGCAGGGGTACACTAATTCTGATTGGACAAGAGATCTTGATACCCGGTATTCCCATGGCGGCTACCTCTTCACCTTGGGCACGACTCCCATTTCTTGGTCCAACCGTAAGCAAGAGATAGTGGTAGCTTCCATAGTCGAGCCCGAGTATAGAGCTCTCTTCGATGGCACTGCCGAGACCATCTACTTGAGGAGCTTCACTTCCCTTGTGACTCTCCCAACGTTGTCTACAGCGACAACAAGAGTGCCATTGCCCTTGCGGGCAATCCGATCATGATACCACTGACGTGGCATATGGGAGTCCACTTTCACTTTTCTAGAGAGCAGGTTGAGCTAGGCACAATCCGCCTAGAGTTTGTGCCTTCATTAGATAATTTTGTAGACATTTTGACCAAAGCGGTCACCCGAATGGTTCTTTAGTACCTTCTACCTAGGTTTGGCTTGGTACACCCTCCCCTATTTCTTTAGATTGATGGGGAGAGGATGCTTTCCTTTTGCTTTTCCTTCTAGTTTGAGAGAGGGCAGCTATTTCTCTCGATAGTGAAAGTGATGATGCTTACCGTTTTTGATATTCATTCATTCTTTTATATTGAACTTATGGATATTTGTAACTTCATCTACACTATCAGGGTGACATGATTGTAAAAGGGCATTTAGACAAGTGAACCATTCCCCTGCGAGGGCACTGTCTAAGTGGCATTGTTGCATTGTATTTTGCGTGAGCGTGACATCTTTCATCTCCCTTTGCATTACCCCATGCGTTGGGATTTTGTTCATGTAAACATGCATCTGTGCGCATTTATCCCTTTTCGGTTCTTTTGGAGTGGTGGACTCTGGATTCATCATTTTCGTGGCATTGCACATGGCAATCTCCAAGGTAGTTCTCCCTAGCTTGCTTTGCTTGTCTTGCTTGCTTCACATCTTTGCTATATTTGTGTCACCCACATCTTAGCTATTTTCCTTCTTTATCGACACCCATTAATGGCAGGGATAGTATGCTTGTTTTGTGAAGGTCTTGGATCTAACCATTCCTTCTCTCTCTCCCGTTTGGGGCATGGATACTCAATAGGATGAAAACTGATTTGAAACCCTCACTTAATGTTAAATCTATCAAAACTATAAAGCCTTAAAAAAAAAAGTCCATAGCTGCTTCCATTCGCCTTTGTAGGACTTGGTAGGCCCTTGGGTAGCCGCCGTGCGTCCTTTGTCCGATGCCTTGGTCTTTTTGGGGTGATCACTTGGGCTCCCTTGGTAAGATTACTATTCTCTTTGTAGTCTTAATAGGCTACTGGGCAGCGGATGCGCATCTTTTGTCTGATGCTTTGGCTGCTTGGGGTGGGACGCCTTGGGGTAATAGATAAAATTAAAAAAAAGGGGGACTTGGCTCACCTACTTCTGTGGCACCGTTGTTGTGCTTGAGAGGAGGTGTTGAGCTAAAAATGCATTAGCTTTACTTAAATAGCTCCAAAACATACTTAATTAAGAAAGAAACCTTGTTTATTTAAAAGAAATGTGTTCCTAGAGTGTATATATCCCATAAGCACAAATCCACTTGGGAGGGCCCAAACTTTCTATAAATAGATATGTTGCTTTCCATTGAGCCCTAATCTCGTTTTTGCAAGTTTTAGGTGTTTTCAGCTTGTTGTCCACACCCCATTTGCGGAGAACATTGTAGTCTAAGTTGTCCATTGCAATCTTCGCTCATCAGGTGCCTGTTGTTGTTCATCATCTATCTGTCGCATAGCCTGCCACATCAGTATATTGCTGCGTTTGTAGGCCTCAGTTGCCGCCCTGTAAATTTTCTCTCTTCTCTAGCTGTCATCATCATCTCCTCAGTCTATTGTTGCTGTTTTCTCTCTCCTGCAATCTGCATTTGCTGTTTTCTTTCTCCTAGTTGCGTTCATTGTTCTCTCTCTCTCCTCACCTGCGTTTTTAGTCTCTCTCTCTTTTACATTGCCGTTTGCATTAGATCCAGCCTTCCTTGGCTGCGTTTGCTGGTGTTCGATATCCAGAGGCTGCCTTGCTGCGATTCGAGATCCGTTCGGAGTACGATATACTCTCCAGCTCATTACCCTTGCCCTGATCCTTGAGATACAAGAGTTTGAGGTACAATATTCATTCATTGCATAGTGTGTTTGATGCATGAGCATTGTATATTCAATAATAATATCATTTCATTCATTCTTTGTGATCATTGTCTTTGAGTTACCCTAACCCTAACTGTGTTATTCTATTAGTCTGTGCTTTGTCGTACTGTGTTATTTGTGTTTTTGTGTTAGGATATTTTCTTCACAGATAGGGTACTAACAATCCACAAAATAAGAATAAGCTAAGTGATTGGTAGCCTGTCTATTTATACATAAGTGGATCCTTCCAAATTAGAGTTAGGCTTATGGGACATAGATATTCTCTCGGAACGCATTTGTTTTTAATGAAAGTTTGGTAATAATTGAGTTTTGGGGTTGTAATCAAGAGCTAAGTTTATGGTGCATCTTTTAGCTCAACACACCCTTTTAGACTCAAAATTGGAACTAGGAAGGGATTGTCAAGATAGTTCAAGCCCATAATTATCCCAAGGCATTCCACCTCCAAGTGGCTAGAGCATGGGGCCAAGGGTGCTTGTTGGCTACGTAAGGACCTATCAAGACTACAGAAGTGATGGCTATTTTACCAAGGGAGCCCAAAGGGTCCCTGGAGTGGCCAAGGCATCGGACAAAGGCTGTTTGTCAATTGCCAAGTGGCGTACTAGGACTTGCAAAGGTGGGTGGAACCACTTTGGACTTTTTCTCTTTTTTTTTTGGGTTTTTTAAATTAAGCATATTTGTCCTATCAAGTATCTGTGTCCTTGGGGAAAATTAAAAGGGATGATAACACATCACAAAACAAACAAGCTATCGTGACCACCTGTGGATGTTAGTGAAGAATGAAAATGTAGGGGGCTATGTGTGGAGAACTACCATAGAGATTTCCCAAGGAAACTGCTATGTGAATTGCCATGGATATGGTGGATCCAAAGTTGACCACTCTTTTGACTGAAAAGGGATAAATGCACATAGATGCATGTAATGCAAATATGTAGGGTAATGCAAGATGCCATGCTCAAGCAAAATACAATGCAATGGTGCTACTTGGACAGTGCTCTCACATGGGAATTGTTCACTTGTCCAAGCACCCTTTTATAATCATAATTATCTTGATGATAGGGATAATGATACAAAGTGCAATAATAATGTCCATGAAGCAAAATGTAATCAAAACCTTATAAACACCAAGAGAAGAAAGCTGCCCTCACTCACCCACTGGATGGTGGAAGGGAAAGCTATGAGGGAACTCTTTCTATGTGTTAGGCTGAAGTAGAAGGGGAGGGATCACCCATGCCGATCTTGGGTAGTAAGTACTGAAGAAGCAGGCATTTGACCATAGCTTGGTCAAAATGTCTTCAAAGTTATTAGATGATGGCACCATAGTCACATGAAATGGCCTTTTTTGGGTCCCACGTCTCTATTTTCCATTCCTTGTTCCCGTTTCATGCCTATTGCATGTGACTATATAGTCATATGGAATGGCAATTCATGGCCCTCTTTTTTTCCATTTCGTGTTTCATATGACTATGGATGGCACAAATTCTACATGGATGGTGTCTAGCTTAACTTGCTCTCTAGTGAAATGATAGTGCACTTTTATGTGCTTCGTCTTTGGATTAATGATGGAGTTACCAGTGTGATGACACTTTAGTTATTATAGAAGATCATGCCCGAAATGTCACATGGGAATTGAAGTGTTTCCAGTTAGCTCCTCGAGTAGACAGCCTTGGTGGTACCATTATAAAACACCTTGATACATTGGAGATCAATGCTCTACTCCTCATGTAACTAGTAGGAAAATTTTTAAGTCCATCTTTGTGAGCCCCCCCATATGAGAAGGCATTTATGAGTAGTGCATTCACCTAGTAGGTCCTGATTTCAACACCAGATGGTGGCCGAGTATGTCTAGATACCTAGAGCTAAACCATTGTGGGGATTGGCGCATTGGTAGCTTGGCCACATACATGTGTAGAGTCATTACTACACTAGGTGCTTATTTAGAGGCCTTGTTGTGGCACAACTTTTCTCACCAGCCTTCTCGGGGGAAGTTGAGGAGGAGAATGGAGCCCCTCTCTGTGGGGGTCTAGGGGGGACTTGTTTCCCCTGGTTGGAAGGGCCATTACATTGAATACCATGCATAATTTATGGACTTACCGAATATACATTTGGTGGTTAGTTTTGATTGCATGCTCGAAAAAGCATGCATGCAATGCTTTATTTAGTGTATTTGTTTATGGCTTGTTTTTGTTACTAGAGCCATGCTTTTCAGTATACATAGCCTTTGCTCTCATCTGTTTCTTGTGTGGTACAAAAGCTTCCTAACAGGATCACACGGAAGGGAAGCATTAGCTATCTATTGTACTATCTACAATAATCAAAGATTTTGATTCTCCATATTCTCAATTTGTCACCCTTGCAAATTTCTTATACTTTGGTACGTCTTTTTTTCTTACATGGTATCAAAGCATAGGCTAGCAAGTAGACTTGTGAGATTTGGAGGGATGTCACAACTTGTTGTGAACTTACCTTTTTGTGTTTGACTTCTGGCATCGTGGGGAGAGAAACGAAGCTTGGTGACACAAACCACACGTTGTGGAGGTTTAAGATGAAGGCCATCTTAAGTGCTTATGAGTATGGGAGAAGGTTGGGATGTGAAGCGGGTTCCACACCTACATCTTAGTGGTGGCCCAACCCGAATTATGTGATGGTGTGGAGTAAAAGGGATGTAGATGCCTTGTGTCAAATTGTGATCCTTGTCAAGACTCAATATTGACATTGAAAACATGTTGATACTATAGTAGAAAACATGGCCAATTCTCAAAGCCCAGTATGAAACAACAAACGGGACAAGGAAGCAGAACCTTGAAAATTAGTTGGCTCTTGAGAAGATGTCCAAGACTGAGTCTGCTAAAAGGTTGGTCACTTGGGTCAAGGACTTGAGAGATTAGATGATGGCTATTGGAATACATATTCCAACTGAAGATCTTATACAAAGATGTCTTTGTATGCTACCTCCAAAATTTGATAGTTTGGTTACTTCTAAGTTCTCTTAATATGCAGGTTAGAGTTCCTCCACTCAACTTTGAGGACTTCTGTTTAATCTTGAAAGAGGAAAAACATATTGGCAATGCTGAACTTTGTCTGGCAAAGGAAAGACTGCATTGTTTTATGGGAAGATAAGCTTTTGCAATGTTATTTAGGAAAGGCTATGGTTACTTTATTATCCTCATCATCAGTTTTCTCCTCCAACAGTTTGCTAGCAAGGCCAATTCGATACTGCATTAGCCGTTGTTGGTTGGCTCTTGCATATCAAGCAGACAGGGTGTCAACCCTTCAACATTCTGGTGTTCTCTCTTGCCTCAATGATTACACATATTAACATGTGGTCCATCAAGTTGCTCTCCAGAGTTTCACAGCCCTTGCCGTGTGGCCACTGGCAGGTACAATCAGAGCAAAGTTAGTTTTCAACAGGTCAATGCTGTCCCTAGTGTTTTTGTGCTCCCACTCTCTTTTGAGCCCAAGCAGCCTGCGTGTTTCAGCCCCAGCATTCACCCTCGTTTTCCAAGGCTGCCTGAATCTCAGCTCTTTAGAAGGCATGCCTTCAAATAGCTGCATTTCTGCAGTAACCACCTGTTCACCTCTAGATGACCTTTCAAAGCCCCTGAACAGCTGTGTTGATTGTCTACAGCTTCCTAGGTTAGCCTCACCTCAGTTCATGTGGTTTGCTTGGGCTCTGTATTACTGCTATCTGAAGCAATGTTTCAAGTTTTTCCTCAAGGTTTCACGTTTCAGGTCATGTGTGTGTCACCATGGCGACCCTAGTTCATTGTCCAATGGTCTAGTGGCAAGGTGCCCCCTTCTTCCAGTTTCCCAACCCCTCCAACCCTCCTCAGTTAATATTTGGATCTGTTCAGTCAGCTTTATCTTTGTCTGGGAGAGCAGGAGCATCGAATTGTCTCCTTTCTAGAAAAAAATGTATGAGTTTGGAGAGTCCAATGCTCATATGGACCAACTCCTTGACAAGTTACATGCCATGGTGAAGCAGTCTCTTCTCACCTTACAACTCTTTCCAACAGAATTTGATGAGTTACAGGCTTTTATGGGTTGCTAGCAGGTCCAGTTTGATGAGGTCCAACAACAGATGCTATCACGACCTAGTAGTTCTTGTATTAGTTTTCAAGAGTTTTGCAAGCAAGGATGACCAACAGTCTCAGTGGGAAAGACCATTGACACGGTTGACGTTTTACCTATATTCTAGGATTCATTTGTAATGTTAGATTTAATATTCTGTTTTTCCAGTCCGACCTGATATTTTATTAGGGCAACGAGAATAGATTAATGCCACTAGTCAGAAATCAGCTCTTTTATAGCTGGTCTTAGTCAGTTAACCAGTTAAAGAGTCTTTCAAACTTGGAATTTGTCTTGTCATCATCGTAAAACTTGGAGGTGCAAACCTAGTCCCACAACTGTGCATACTACAAACAATGTGCAATACGTGCAAATTTGAGTCTTAAATTGATCTAATTTGCCATTTAAAGCCTCACCCTTATATATGTATCCATTCTAGAGATTTGTCCCAACCTTTATAGACCCAATTCATTGCCAAATCGAGTAGATTCTAACTTTCATTTTTGCTTCAGCATATCAAATTATAATTCATGCTTGAAAACACAAGGCAATTGCTTTGATTTTTGACGTAAGAATTTCATTAGGTCTTGCCTTGTATTTTTTTCTAAAATTTTAATATATTCTATGAACTTAAGAGTTATAATCTCACTTTTCTATGCCCCAAATTAATATACATGGACATGTTTTAGCGAACTCACATGATATGATTGATTCATAGGTGCTCAATGATATTTTCATCTTTAATATTGATCTCCAACTTTTGAAGTGTTAAAAAAATGCAAAAGAAGAGTTCAATTTGCCAAATCCCAAAATTCACAATTAACAAATTAAGCGCAATTTGACAGAGCGTTTGGTTTGATAATTGTCTTATATAGTTCCTTATGTAATCCTAGTTTGTTCCTCACATAAATAGAGGGGTCTCTTGAGATGAAAGTGTGAGAAAATCACATTTTTTGCAACAAATTTGGTCAGGCAGTATATTAAGATCTTTGAGGAGAAGAGAGGATTTTAGATGGTTGTCCTATAATAATCTATTTTGATCATTTAACCTCATAAAAGCTACTTTAGTCCAATGAATGGAGCTACTTTAGTCCAATGATTTTGAGTAGTACTTTAGTCCAATGAATGGAGCTAAAAGCAAGTAAACATATAGATGTGAGCCAAGTATTAACATCCCCTAAACAAATAGATTGCAAGGATAACTTGAAATGGTGAGGATCCATCGCCATGTATTGAGAGATAGAGAGGACCTACAAGTAGGAATTATATTTGAAAAATAGAACAAAAATTGGTGTGTAGGGTTTCAGGAGGCTTTTATATTAGCGGCATTCGCAAGTTAGGCTACATGGAGTGATGAGATGTGAAATAGCTGATGAAAGTACAATATATATTGAAATTGCACAAACTAAAAACACAAAAGATACAAGTATATGAGATGAGAAATCCATTGTGAAAATTGAGAATACCACTAATGTATGGTTCATGTATTCAATTGGATCTAGATAGTGTTGCTTCTATTAAGGTATCCAAAGTGACTACTAAACTTTAGTTCATGTACAATGCTATTTGTTGGAAAGACTAAAGAAAGTTATTTTCCTTTTCAATATTGTGATAATGTTTACATTATGATTAGAGAATTGTGGCGTGTGTCAAACATCATGAGTAGTGTGTGTGTGTAGAGAGAGAGAGAGAGAGAGAGAGAGAGAGAGAGAGAGAGAGAGAGATTATAATCACATTATCTTGATTCTCATATCAATATCACGCATGCGCGCACGCACACATCCCATATTTAGTCTCTTATCATACACATACTCTCTTTAAATATCATTCTCTCATAATTATGCACATTCATGTACACATGAACATGATAAATTTTTTTACACAAAATGGCACATACACTCACTCCCCCCCTCATTTCTTTCACACACACACACACACACACACACACACACACACTCTCTCTCTCTCTCTCTCTCTCTCTCTCTCTCTCTCTCTCTCTCTCTCTCATACATATATTACACATATACCACTTAGTTGGATATCTCTTATCAATGCTCTCTAATTGTTTGTTACTTAGTTCTTTCACACACATGGTTTAAGGTTAATCATTAAATCTTTGTGTTTAGCATTCCTATGTATGTATCTTATATTGTAATGCTCCTATACTTGAATCTACCTAGATTAGTTGAATTTTTCGCTTAGAACACCATCTACCTTGCTTAGTATCCTAAGCATACCAATAATAACTCATTTTCTTGTACTTGCTCACATAAGAGTTTTAACTTTTTAGTCACCTTAGTGATTAAGAGTTTACAACACTCTTTGCTTGGTAAGCTCTTAGAAATAATAAATAAGGCTAAATCACACTTTTATTTTTACATGTGTATAATCTCTCTATTTCTTTAGATTTCTAGAGTCACACACACATACACACAAAATTTCTCTCTTTAATTGTTGGAATGAGAGTGCAATGGAATGTGAGACAAATGGAGCAAGAGTATGTTGAGAGTGAGAGTGAGATAATGCCAAGACGAGTGTACTAGAAAGTCATAGTACACAATAAAATGTATTTATATATTAGGGTATAAATAGGGGTATTTTCACACTTGTATATGTTATACATATGGAAATTAAGAAAATTTTCACCCAAAGGGACTTTACACCTAACCTCTCGCTTTAAGGCTCGAAGTGGTATCTTTAAGCTAGTCAACTTCCACTGATTGGATGTAATGCTCATGTTGAGCCTTTGTAAGACTTTTAATGAGAACGTATGTAGGGTTATCTTGGGTTTTAATCTTAGTTAGTATGACAAGACTATCATCCAAGACCTGTCAAACGATTGTACCAAACATCTATGTGCTTGGTATATACATGAAATATGGTATGCATAGCCAGACGTATGGCACTCTGGCAATTCCAAGCAAGCATTGCACTACGTGAAAAGAGACCAAAATCCTTGACCAAACAGTTAAGCCAAATAGCTTCCTTAGAAGCTTTTGTGGTTGAAATATATTTAGTCTCTATAGTACTTAGTGTCATAATTTTTTGCAACCTTGAACACAAAGAAATAGCCTCACCAACCAAAGTAAAGACATATCTCCTCGTAGATTTTCTAGTGTCAAGATATCTTGCTATGTCCAGATCACAAAATTCCTGCAACTTTGGTATACCCTTTCCATAGTATATTTACTTCTCTTGTGTACCTTTTAAGTATTTAAAGATACATTTCATTGCTTTCCAATATGTCTTGCTAGGGTTAGACATGAATCTATTGACAATTCTCATTGCATGAGCAATGTTAGTGCGGGTTGCAACCATAGCATATATCAAAGAACCACAAGTTGATGCATAAGGTATGCTCTTTCATAGCAGTAGCACCTTGCATCATCCTTTGGGCAATTAGCTTTGCTAAGCTTTGTATGTGGTGGTAAAGGCACACCAAGAGGCTTAGCATCAGTCATATTAAATTTATTAAGTACCTTGCTAATGTACTTGTTTTATGAGAGAAATAAGTGTTGTTCTCTATCTTTTTTAAAATGCATGTCCAGAATGTGTTCAACTGTGAGAGTCTCTTTCTAAAACTGTCATGAGAGATTAGCTATGGACAATATATATTTGACTCTCTTACAAAGTGTGCGATTATATATTTCAACCATGCCATTTGATACAGGATTGTAAGGGGATGTCAACTCCCTTTGAATGCCATGCATCTCACAAAACTTTTTAAACTCATTAGAAACATACTTGCCCATGTTATCCATTTTTATAGCTTTTAACTTAAGCCCTTTCTATATGGTAACAAAAGCACGAAACCTTTTAAAGGCATCCAACACTTTTTTTTTGCTCTTTAAAATATACATCCATGACTTTTTATTGAAATCATCAATAAAAGTGACAAAGTACTATGCATCCCCATGTGAATTAATAGCCATAGTGCAGACATCAAAGTGTACTAAACTAAGAGCATTGAACTTCTTAATGATAAAAGAGTAATAATGAGACTTCACATGTTTTTCATATATACAATCATTACAAAAGTCGAGACCAAAATTTTTACATCAAATCTCTCTAAAGAGGAGAGAACTTAAAGGCCTTTTTAGCTCATATGGCCAAGTCTTTTTGTGCCAAAGTTTCATCTATGACTTTAGCCACATCCAAAAACTTACCATGTAATGCTTTACAATGCAATAGTACAAAGTTCTCTTTTTGCTGCCTTTAATAAGCAGCATAGAGCCCTTGTGGACCTTCCAAGATCTACTTCCAAAGGTAGTACAATATCCTCTCTTGCATCAAGCTACTCAATTGATAATATACTTTTCTTTATGCTACGTACATTTTCTAACATTCTGTAAAATCAACTCTTGGCCATTTTCAAGGGCCAAGTGAATGGTACCTACACCCTCTATCTCACATCCGTAATTGTTGCCTAAGTAAACATTGCTGAGGAAACTTGTAGTGTATTCAAAAAATGAATCCAAAACAGCCCATCATGAGCTGAAAGTAAGGCATTAATCACATCCGTTTTGGTGATATGCATATCATGTGCTGCTGCCATAATATCTATATTATTGCATAAGGCTCCAATAAGTATCTCTCTAGTGTCAGAGAACTCTTCAATGATCACACTAGATGTAATATTTGCCTTTGCAACTTCTTTTGAGGGGGAGTTGTCATAATCTTTCTTGTCATCCTTCGTTTTCTTTCCTTGCTGTTTCTTTCTTTCTTGCTCTTTCTTGTAGTATTGATGATCAAGCTTTTATGCTCTTTACATCTACATTGATAGTATTTGCCCTTGCTTTTACTTCTACATTCGCCTTTATTTCTTGCATTACCCCTCTTCTTTGACCTGTCTTTAAGATGATAGGTTGAACCACTGCTTTTTCCACATTGGATTTTCTTCTGATCTCCTTATTAAGAATAGAGCCCCTAACACCACTGAAGGTTAAAGTAGGTTTGTTGCTTACTGAAACAACCAAAGACTCCCATTATCAGGCAAAGTCATCAACAAGAAAATATCCTTCAATTTATCATTGAAGGGCTACAAACCAAAGTCATCTGAACTGACTCAAAATCCTTGTGAAAGCACTCAAACGCTCAGATGCTAGCTTAGATTTATTCAACTCCATGCTCACATGCGCATGAGATGCACGATTCATTGGAGTTGTGTTTTCATAAGTGTCCATTAACTTTTTCCATATGGCATAAGCTGTATCAAGACGCTTAATGTTTATAAGTACATCATCAGAAAACCATTTTAATTTATGCAATGGCCTTTTTATCGAGTCTAGCCCAATCCTTATCTATCATAGTTGTAGGCTTGGTTTCCAAGAGAGCATTACCATAGTCCTTGAAACAAAATGCCTTGCATTCCGCCCTTCCATAGATCAAAGCTAGTGCCATCAAGTCTCTTCATTTCAAGAAGGGATTTAGTGTCAATGTTGCTAGAAGCAATAATGACTATTATTTAGCAAAGTAGTATTAATAATATATTTTATGACAATAAATAACAGGCTAAATATTCAGCCACATTCAGTCTAAACTTTCAAGAAATAAGAGCAAGATTTGATCCAAATACATGTACAACAGTAGAAAGAATGACTTTTATTAATATAACTAAGATTTCAGCATACATTCCATGCATACACTACTATAGGGTGATTCCCACTTCAACAATATTACTAAAAATACATTTACAATAATCCCAGATTTGCAAATGATCACTTTGATTGCAACACCATGAATATTTAGTAATACATAAACTCAATTGGAGTTGCTTAACCTGTGCATTGCATACATATGTGTCAAAAACCACTTATGGTGCAAAAAAACACAAAAATTCTCTACGCTTTCTTCAAAATCTCATAAGTGGGAGATAATAAACTCGAATTTCACTGCTTGTAGCACCAAGATTGCTTCAACAATGTCCCCAATGTGCATTTTCACATATCAATTTGGTTGAAATTTGCAAATTTTAACAAAAGCTCAAAAATTTCATTGACTAATTTGTCCCAATTGTATTAATATATATATTTGAGAGCAGAAAACATGCAAATTTTGTAAAATTTCTCAAATTTTTGGGTCCAAATGTGCACCAATGTCGGTAATTTCGGCTCAGTTGAGATAAATTTCACTGATACATGAAAAGGCCCAAAAGTCTCAAGGCCAATGTGCATAATTTTTGCAATTTTTGGGTCCAATGTCATTGTTATGCATGAACAACATCAAATCTAGAAAAACTCCCAAATTTTCGGGCACAAATCTGAGAATTGTGCTTACGTGTGTAAACCCTTATCAGTGAGAAGGGGAACTACTTGCAAAAATTAATAAAACATTTGATGAAAAAAAATGCTAAAACATGATGTTGTTGACTTGTTGTGTGTTTTGCCTACTATCACATGGTCTTCACCCATGCCGTTGCTTGCCAGTGATTGACTATTGTAGGCCAAAAAAGTTGTCACATGCTCATGCTTGGTCTCACAGATGGTCCACTTGGTTAGAAACTAACCTAACGATTGCCTCGATTGGTTGGCTTGGTCAAAATGATCTATTGCCTGTCTTGTTTGATCACAATTGACCTATTGCCTACCTCGCATGGGACACGTGTCTGAAAAATGACAACCCGACCTGTACGAGTAGGAAACAAGCTTGAAGCATTGTTGACAGATCGTTGCCTGCCTCGGGAAGCACACACATCTTTGCCACAGCTTTGATACCAGTTTGTTGGGATGAGTGTGCAATGGAATGCAAGATAGAAATGGAGCAGGAGTAGTGTTGAGAGAGAGTGAGAGAATCCCATGAGTATACAAAAGAAAAGTCAAGGTATACAAAAATGTATTTATATGTTAGGGTACACATAAGAGTGTGTTCACACTTGTATAAGTTTATACACATGGAGATTAAGGGACTTTATAACCAACACTAATTTCACACATATATACATGAAAGTCTTTAACATACTTTTTTGCTTGTATATCATATACACATAGGCAAACCCATATACATATACTTGTTCTTCTCTCAAGAATACTAAGAATATGGGAAAATAACTACAACAAAATCTATATTGTATCATCAACAAGCATCTTTTTCATCTCTTCATAGAAGCACATAAAGAAAACAATAGGAACAACAACAATGTCTTTATGTAGCATCATAGACATAATCTCCTATGGATTCATATTCAATAGAACAACATCACGACGTCTTCATAGCAATGAAGCAAAGAAAAGAACAACTCATATACACCATCATATGTATGGAATTAATTAGATAAGCTTCATATTATAACTTTTATGAATGCAATCATGTCTTCTGCTCTCACAATCTCTCTCATGTATAAGATTTTAGCCTTTGAAATGATTCTCTTACTCAATATTGCACTCTCACATACTTTCAATCACTCATATGTAAAAATATACTAGAACAAATATCCAAAAACATCCCTTGGTCATGGCTCTAAAGGGTATGGCTGATCCCAAGAGTCACCAAAGCCATTACAATGTCCCTTTGGAGCTCATTAGTGACACTCTCACTCCACATTGTCCCTTTGGAGCTCATTAGTGACACTCACTCCAAGTCTTCACTTCAATATTCAATTGCTATTTCTTTCTTCAAATGAGCTACAAAGAACTTTTGTTATTCTCTTTCTAAGGTTGGAATACCTCCCTGAGTCTAAAACCCAAGATGATCCCAGCAGTCTCTAAAGCCACTACAATGTTCCTTTAGAGCTCAGCGGACACTGTCACTCTAAGTCTTCACTTTAATCTTCAACTATTACTTCTTTTTCTAAACGAGTTACAAAGAACTTTCGTTCTTCTCTTTCTAACATTGGAACACATCCCAATGCTAAAAACCCATCCAATAGAACATATACAAAAGCATGGTATATAGACCATTTGTAGAGATATACATGAGCTCATAAAACACCATAGAAAGTGAACAAAACACAACAGAACTACTCAACTCCAATCAAAACCATTCTAATATATTAAAAACAATTTGAAATATATTCAACCATACTCAAACTCAATCTTTCACAATCCCAACCTCTGAATAGAACAAAAAACACATCCAAATACACATAATTAGAACACATCAAAACTAACAAGATCATCAACAAAACCTATCATTACAACACAAATCAACCCAAAACCATAATAAACTAGTCAAACATATTTGATTATTATCAAAACTCTTCAAAATACTTTCAAAACCAACAAAATCCAACTATTCATACACAAAACAACCATTCAACATACACAAAACTAACAAAAATTGCCCAAAAATATAGTATATTCCACTCTCAACATTTCCCTATACTTAAAACTAGGGAGTGTTCTCGTGACCTTGGAAAGAGAGAATACAATCTCAAAAAATAGCTACACAACTTCACCTTTACTTCATTAAACCACATAACCACGAAATTACCATCCCACTCAACTTGGATCTATGAAAGAGGATGAAAGGAAAGCCCTTTTGAATCATTAATCATTTCACACACACACACACACACACACACACACACGCACGCACACATGCATGCACGCACGCTCGCGCACGCGCACGCACACGCACACGCACACGCAATCTTAAAGGATATAAAAGGTTTTTCATTTGGATTTTAATCCACAAAGCTTCAACTAACTTCAACTAATCATCCAACAAGCACAAACATATTCAATATTCAATCTCGATCCCATCACATACTTGATCAAGAACAAAACACATATCACACAATACTAACATACCTTTTTAAAAAAACTGAATGGTACCCCCAATTAGGGCAAACTAAAGAATTTCATTATGGCTTATCAATGATACAATAATCAAGAATTTATGGAGATAGTCTCACTTAAAAGGCTAATGATTCTCGAGTCTTTCTAGAGAACGTGACTCCCAATCAGGGCAAAAGAAAGAATTTCATTATGACTTATCAATGATACAATAATCAAGAATTAATGGAGATGGTCTCACTTAAAAGACTAATGATTCCTGAGTCTTTCTAGGGAATGTGACTCATCTATAAATGTTTTGGGAGGATTTTACAAAAATTGCAAACAACACATCCTCTCCATTAGAACAATATAGCGGGCATGAAAAGGATGACCATGAAAATACAAGATATCCACTTGTGTTGAGAATCAATATCCACATTCAGATTAAGACACAACTTTAGTACTGACTTTGAATCACTATGAGAAGTTGATACATAAATGCTAAGCATCAAGCAAAATGTGCAGCCAAATGCATTGAAGGATTTCTGGATTGACAATAAATTTTAGCATACACATAGTTATGAAAAAAATTGGAAGGAGTATCACATTCTCATGGAATGACATGCAAATTGATGTGGAGACTTGTCAAAGAATCTTTAGGACTCCATTATCAATATCTAGAAAGCTATGAATCAAACCTTTGTGTTAACCATTAGACGAACAAGATGGAAAATCTGGAAAAGCTAAAGTAGAAGACAAAGGCTAAGGCAAAGTGAAACGGAAGACGAAGGCGTGCCAAGAAAACTCTAGAAACACAAGAAGCGCAGAAAAGTCCTAAATAAGGGAAAAAGACGCACAAGGAAAAGCGCAAGTCAATACTTTTGTAAAAGAGCGCAATCGCATCATGATTTAATTTAAGGAGCACCGGGCTCTCACCTGTGCAATTTGTAAATGTAGACGGGCGGTGGAAAGGAAGCTAGGAAAAATAGAAGGACAATGGGAAAAAGGGCCTAGGCCATGGCCGGCCATGTAAAAAGGGGATAAGGGGATGACTGCCCAAAAGGGATTTAGGGTTTTGTATATAAATTTGAAAAGTGAATGAGAAGCTCATTCTTGTGTGTGGCCAAAAGTGGCTCTCCTCTTCTTCTTTTTCTTCTTCTTCTTCTTCTTGCTTGCTTGAGCTTGTGCTTGAGAGAGGGAGTGCGAGAGTGTGAGGGAGTGAGTGTGTGAGGGCGAGGGACCGGGGAGGAGAAGCTCTCCATCTTCTCCTCTTTTCTTTTCTTCTCTTCTCTTCTCTTGTCTTGCTCGTGGCTATGGAGCTCGGAGTGTGGAGTTTGAGGATGGAGCTTGCTTGAAGCTTGCACTTGGATTGTGGAGCTACCGGAGTGCGCGGGAGAGGAGGTAACTCGATCGGCATGGAGGTAAGCTCACTACACCCATAGATATGGATGGTGCATCGGCTATGTGAGAGGTAGCCATTAGTGCTCAGCTTGGAACGCTTGAAACAATAAGCGGTCCGTGGGTCTTGGCGGTTGAGCGTGAGCTCCCACATTTTGGTTCCGTTGTTGCCGGGACCAACGGATTCAAGCCTTGAGTGCTTGCATGCTTCGAATCGAGCATTGAAGTAGGGTTTTTCCCGAACCGGTGCTTGAGGTAGATAGGTAGGAAAAGAGGGAGTTTGAAGAGGTATTCGATCTCCTTAGCAAGTAGGTTTTTGTTGTTTTGGACTTGGGAAAGTATGATGGAGTAGTGTAGGTATTTTCCTTATGATTTTTTCTTGCATTTAGAAAGGATAGGAGCAAAACATTGGAGCAAACAGTAGGGTTTTTTGTTGCTATATAACAGGCTGAAACAGGGAAAAGAAGGGCAAAAAATGAAAATTTGGGTTAAATGTTAGTAAGGGAAGCAAGATTAAGGTGAGTGCAGGCCTGGGCAGGGTGATAAGAGGCCAAGAGTAGCAAGAAAGGCCACATTGTACATTGCAAGGTTTCAGGAGAGTAGGAGAGAGGGAGAAAGCTTCGTTGAGTGGATCCGCTTCGATCTGGCCATCTAAGAGTTATTTTCCCAGCCCAAGTAATTCCACACCTTCTATTGCATGAGTAGGTTGGATCTAGAGCTGCTCAACCAGTAGGAAGGCCTCCATCTCTCGGCGCGATGAATTTTTTGAAGTCCGGTGACAAAACGCGTCGCGCTTGGCCTGTCCGAGTAATGGCAATTCTGGACCGAGTCCTAGAATTAGCCCTTGGACCGCTCGGCCATTCGGCCCTTGGACCATACGGCCATTCGGCCCACTACACTACTCGGACGCCTTTCACTCGGCCCTTCCGAGTGAAGCATTTGGACCAACTTTGAAATTTGGCTCTCGGCCCTGTCGACTCGGCCCACTCGACTCGACCCACCTGACTCAGTCCTCGGCCCACTCGGCTACTCTGCCCACGGACAACCAGACTCGGATTGGCCGAATTTGACACTGGAACTCGGAGTTGTTGGGCCGAATTTGGATTTTTTCAAATTTTAACCTGTAGACCTGAAACTGACCGAGAGACCATATAGAGGTGAAATCACATCATAGATCTATCACTGGGCTGAAATCTAGAGCAAGTAGTTCAAAACTTGGTCAAAAATGATCCTTTAAATCTCCCAAGTAGGTTGGAGAGAAAACACGCGCTGTGACAGGTCCTCCAAATTGGACCCTAGTATAGTAATGGCTCTACACGAGCATGGATTCTCACTTGCAAAAGAGCAACCAAAAGCCCATACCTGAATAGAGACAAACATAGACCCTAGAACCTCAATGGGCCAATCTAGCCAACAAGGGCAAAAAGGCCACACTGCAAAAACACCTACATGTTGCATTCGGACTGCATCTGGTCAAAGTGGAAAGCAACAACATCAAGATACAATAGCAAGGATGACTAGATATGACCGTTCTAACGATAGATGCACCTTGAATAGCACTACACATGCAATCCAAGACATCAGTGGAGAATCCACATCTGGTCGTGCAGTTGGGGACTCAAGGGCATTTGTCAGAAGGCTTAAATTTATGAGCCACGACCTGGAAGATGAAGACATAGTATCGCATGCTTCTCTTAGGGTCAAACTCACCGCGAAAAGAGAGCACACTATTGATGCTCTGATTGATGAAGGAGCAAATTTTAATATCTTAACTTATGAATCATGGACCCTACTAGGCCAACCAGGGCTCACACCGACTAATGCAACTCTTAGCCCTTATAGGGGACACCCACAAGTACTCATAGGGAAGTGCAAAATCCTTGCGACAATCGAAACTGAAAGCTTGCCTATCCTATTTCATGTTCCTCCAAATAGTGCTAATTACGGGAAGGAAACCCTCCTGGAAAGACCCTTCAAAAGGGCGACCAAGTGTGAGGCTGACTATGTAGCACACAGAGGATACACCTGACACTACCGGGAGTGAGGATAGTCACAACCTTTAGCAAGGGTGACCTCATCGAACCTCGAGGGAAAGGCAAGGAAGGTGCTGATATAATAGTCAAGCCTACTAACGAGAGCAAGGACTTGTTGGAAGAGTTGATACAAGCACAAGTCGAACAACGAGAACTAGTGAGTGAGGCCATGCCTGAAACAAGAAGGTCAAGAGATAATGCCAAGGACAGGCTTTGGACTTACAAATATCGTAGAAGACCCCAAAAGAAGCCCAAGCCTTATAGACGAAGTCATCGATGGAGGGTCAGCAAAATGCCACGATGGATATCCAAAGTATTGCTACGTGCTCAAGGGTATTACGTAGGTAATCGATGGATTTGGGTGCCAAAACCCCTTGCTAAACCTCCTTTGTTGACTGAAGACCAAATCGTATCAAGAGCAAAGAAGCATAGGAGGAGATCTAAATGAAAAACCAAGTCTCGAGTCAACAACAATGGAGTGACCAAGCCCCTCACGGTCGAAATCAAGAAACCAAACGGGACCAATTGGAGGGTAGATCCTCAGCCTAGCATGCTTGACAAGCAGATATCAGATGTAATCGTTGAGGATACGCAAAATCCACTAGTGCCCAAGGAGCCTTTGATTCCCCAAGAGGATAGCAGGCATCATAGGCACAACATTGCTCATGGCAAGGTTAAATGCTCAATAAAGAAAATGGTAAAGTCATCTAACAGCCACGAGCAAATCTTCTAGCCAGTATCGGAGCCACTTAAGAGTCCCAAGTCTCCTACACCTCTTTCCCTAAACGGACACAGGAAGCACAACAACAGTCATCAAGTGCAGCTGCTCAATCCCAATCTCTATCTCCATCTCCATCTAAGCTTCCAAATGTCCAAGAGGTGGGACATGACACCTTCCATAGCTCTCGGCTGAAGGATATGCCTGTGGACCCTAATGTGACTAGATCAACTCATGTTCGATCTACACATGTGAATGCTCAAAGGGCAACAAAAGACACGGTCACTTCTGATCGCCCTAGGGACTTGACATCGCAATCCATCAAGATTAGCCAGTCCACTAGACTAGCCACTACCACTTCCAATCAGGGATCACAGTAGTCACATCCCTTGGTTGTGACAACTACCCTTGTGGAACGTGTCCTTAGCAGTTCACCTGGGGGGGGGAGGTGTCGCAACCAGCATCCTTGACAACTCCAACACTTCCAAAGCACCTAAAGACTAGGCTTGAGGAGAAACCTCTCAAAGATGTGGCCAAGGAGATGGCACATCTGACCAATCAACCTAGCAAGGCTGTCCAGCTAGGGTGCAGCTACATCCCATGGGGACGCACCAGAGAAGGGGAAAGCTGAGGCCCAACCAAGCACATCAACGACTGTCCTAGTTTAGGGTCCTGAGTCGTTAAGTTATGAACCTTCACTGACCAAGAAAAAGAGGAGAAAACAACGAAAACAACAGCAGTTACAGGTGGTTGTGGACCCCAAGAACATTGAGACCAAGAGTGCTGGAGAGCTGAGGAATAAAGCATCGAGTCCATCCACCAATAAACCCATTGATGTCTCTCTTAATAGCAGTGAAACATCGAACACATCCGTGTGCTCTGAAAAATCAAAGCAGTCGTTACCATCAACGGTTGCTTGCAACACTCAATCCACTGACAACAGAACTCACATTGACCAATCAAGAGTGGATACAATGCTGTCACAACAGGGTGACAAGTTTATACCACTCACATCCAAGGATAACCATGACACAATAACAAAGCCTCATGAGAAACATGGAAACCCCAAGAGCATAAGCAATCCTAGCATTGACCACTCTTGCTCATCTAGGCCTGATCCCCCAGCTATGCTAAAGCCTAGGCAAACTCCTAAAACCTTGCATGAGATAGCAACGGAGCAAGCCCTCGTTGAACATAGAAGTGTCGCAGAATGCTTAACTGAGTTGGATGCTAAGCTCAAAGTGTTCGCACGTGTCTATGTCCTAGCAGACATGGGTGCATTCCCTACAGAGTAGCTTGAAGAATACTTGCCATTTCCCCTATCCTGGGAAGAGCAAGAACATCTTGACGAGCACTATGACAGGCTCCTGCATGAATGCATGCGACTCACCTCTGACGATGAAGCCGACGAACTATGCTTAACTGTAACATTCAATGATGTGCTCTGCCAACCAAATCTCTTAGAGATAGAGCAACTAAAGCAACAATCAGAGGGCCGAAGTCAATTTGAAAAATGTTAGTTTGAAAACCGCGTTGCAATAGCCGAACTAGGAGCCCAGATTATAACAGTCTTAGAGGAGCGATTGGCCAAATGGTGGTCTCAAAGAGACCCAACCTATGTGGCACCAACTTCCTTTCGAGTGCTGACTGCCATTCGGGGTACGGACTTAGCTGAAACTAGCCAAGAACTCTCTGTCTGATAAGGTTCTCACTAAGGAGAAGTTATATGTTGCTAGTAGACTCGGACAAGGTTCCATGCTACTCAATGTTGCAAAATATCTATCGTTATATTGAGTAAGCTACTACGAGTACTAGATGCGTGTGCCACACTCCAATACAATCTGAAGTTCTACAATTGGCTTTTATCCTCATGAAGTGACCGAGGTAAGCTCACTACACCCGTAGATATGGATGGCGTGTCAGCTATGTGAGAGGTTGCTCGGCTTGGAACGCTTGAAACAATAAGCGGTCAGTGGGTCTTGGCGGTTGAGTGTGAGCTCCCACACTTTGAGATCCACTAACCAACTGAGGCAGATCAAGAACAAGGGAAGTGAAAATAGGAAGGGAAACAAAGGTAAATGGATGTAAAATCGGATAAGAAAAATCATAAAAGGAAGAGAGAGATAAGAAAAGGGATTCTAGCAAACAAATGGAATCAGACAGGAATGGGGTTAAAAAACAAGTTGGGCAGGTGGAAAGAAATGGGGTAGGACACATAGAAAACAAAGGAGTAGGGGAAAAACAATGATAAACAATGTATGGACAATGAATAAAGATTGGAATCTAAGGGTTTGATGATGGTTGAAAAAAAAGAGAAGGAATAACTTGGAATTTAGATGTAATTAAGGAAATATAGATATGCTTTATATCTACGGAAATTTTTTTGCTAATACATAAGCAAGGGAATCGAGGGTCCTAAAGAAGATCTACGAGAATAACCTTCAAAGAATGAAGAATCAAAAGATGGATTTTGAGAAATATAAGATAAGAGACATTGCCTTAGTTGATTGTGATTCTGTGCTCTAATAGGGGCTTTCAATAGTCTTTGGTTTATGACAATAGAATCAATAGTAGAGTACAAAATAGTCTTAGAACAACTAGTCACTTTAGAAGAATATCCCTAGAAGATCTCATCTATATGTTATTCCAAATGATGAATATAAAGTGTACTTGGAGAATCATGTACCCAATATACTAGGAAAGATCCTCATCATCATGAATGAATAAATCCTCTCGAACATATATTAAAGACATCGTCATAACATAATCTTCAAATATCATCCTAGCCACTTCAACCAAAATCTTAGTTGTCCATTCTATAATCAACGTTCCTTTGTTAGGAGGAGATAGATCCATTGTTGACAATTTCATATAAAAGGCCAACCTCTGTTGTTGATGATGGACAAAAGGAGTGATTACGAGGGACATGCTCCACATATTGTTCAAAGATAGTCCACAATAGTTCCATTCGAGATTGTAATATTTCAACCTTTGCTTGAAAAAGAGGACACAAGGTAGCATTATCCTAAAGATGTGCCAGGTTCATAATAGAAAGAGATGGGACTATTAAAACATTTGGACTTGGGGAATGGAACGAGACACCAAAGAGATCCCAATGACAAGCAAATGAAATCAGGTTGAGACAAAATAAGGAAAATACAAATACTTACCAAAAAGATGAAAAAAACTACATGATTTAATTTTAAAGTATCTCATATGTGCGCACTGTTACTTTGTATAGTGTGTTGTGAATTGTAATGGGGTTTTGATTTTTGTTTTGGTTTAAAAAAAAAAAGACGACCAAAAGAAGGGTTTCAATAGGGAGTGGTTTGTTGTGTGTAGTAAAAAAAAGTGTTTTATTGTTTTTATCTACTTTGTGTTGTGTGTGTATGTGTGTTTGAGTGATATTTTTAGATTTATTTTTAAATTTTTAGGATGCATTTTTTTAAAAATATAAGGGGATGGGATTACAATGAAATTTTTTGATAATTTGTTAATGGGTTATTGGGATTTTATTTTTGATAGATATTTTTTAAATAAATTACATTTGTTTATCTTTGTTTGTTTTTGTATATTTGTATTTTTTTCATTTTTTGTTGTTTAAAAAATAGTAAGACTAAGAGATGTTTATTTGAAAATATTTTTGAATTTGAATTTTATTTTGTAATTTTAGTTTATTTTTTAAATGAGTTTTTAAAAAGGTTTTCGTTGCAAAATGACGTGTGCATTATGGGGATAATGACAGCTACTCGAACTTCGGATTACGAGTGAACAACAATTTCACACGGAATGATTTAGTCCACATGTACATCATGCATGTGAATGATAACGAAAAATCCGTGCAAATAACCAACAAGGATAATCACGACTTGAACATGGGCTAAGAAGTTTGTCAATCCCGCACATACCCTACCACAAGGATGAATGCTTGAAGAGCACACGCGTGGACGCATCACCACTAAGCACACGTGGAGAAGCGATTGAGGGGTGGTCTCACATGGGAACAGGGGGTGGAGAAGGTTATTGTGGGTTGTGGTTTGTTTTGTTTTGAGTTTTTGCATCTTTGGAAGGTGAGAAGAAAGAGGGTTTATGGTGGGCTATATGGTGGTGGGGGATGTGTATTGTGGTGTTTTCAAGTTTTTTGGAAAGGGGATTTTGTTTATTAAGAAGGGTAGCTCTCCCTTTGCGTGCATGGGGAAAGTGTTAAAAAAAATTGTGACATCTGAAATGAAAATGATTTTGGGGGTACATATAAGGTGGGTCTAGGATGTCAGAAAAGCCAAGGTGCATCATGACGTGAAGAAACAAAAAATGACGGTGTTCACCCAAGAATGTAGGAGGATGGACACCCACAAAAAGATTCAAAAAGTAATTACAAAAAATCCATGAGTCTGATGATAGTGTTAAAAAAAAAGAAAAGTTGAGTAAGTTGGTGGAATGAACATGAGGGCCATCTCAAATTCCAATTTTGGTGTTGGAAAGGTGCATTCACATGGAAAATAGATGAAAAACACACACAAAACATGTAGCAAGCATTCAAAAATTAATACAACATAATCCGTCAATCGGGCAAAGTGCAATAATAAGGAAAATGTCCCGATTTGAAGAACCAAACATGATTGGCCAATCAAAATGTGCTTCGGGTGTCAAATGGGTACGTACACATGGAAAAGCTTCAAAAACACAAAATAAAAGCACATGAGAACATTCAAAAAATAATAATGAACCATCCATATGGTGGAATGAGGAGCAATAAAAACAAAAAATGTCAGGTTTGCCTGTTTGGCATTGAGAAGGCATGTTTGCATGGAAATAAGCTAAAAATTCATAATTTGAAATAAGAGATCATAAAAAGATAACATTCTCACTTTGGAAGGACAAATAGGGTGATAACATCAAAATCTAGTTTCGATGGCACAAGGGTATGTTCACATGGAATAGACAAAAAATAGGAAAATTACAATAGATGCGAAGGGGAATCTCAAGGACAAGATGTAACATGATGAGTAGGTGGGAAGGGACCCCAACAAGGTGTATAAAAGAAATATAATTGATTGGACAATCATAAGGGATATTCACATTGTTTCTTGTGAGACGGAGTGTAGGGATGCATCCCCACACTTTAGACTTGACATAGGCTAGTTAGAATGATCAACAGGGGCCTAGACATTGACAAACAAGCTACTTATGAGTCCCCACACTTATAACACATGCACATATAAAATACAAAGAGTAGAGTTAGAAACACTTGTCCCATTTAGCTTTTGGCCGTTGATGAGTGAGATGTCCGAGTCATCTGTAGGAGGTGGCACGACTCATTGTAGCACACATTCAATAGGGTAGGGACCATCGGCACATAGCACCTAGGGAGGTAGCTTTGTTGTTGGAGACCGCCACTTTATTGTTGGAAAATGATTCAACACACTCGAATTCACCAATTACTTAGTGTATGTAAAATGATAGATTAGGGACTTCCCCTGAATACTCACCTCACTTGAGGAAGAATGAAGAATCCTTATTGCACACCCAATTTAGAAATCGACAAGATGTAGGGGTTGAGGAGTATGACGACGTGCACAATTGATAGTGCATTAGTGTATTCTAACTTAGTAGCATAGGTGCAAGACTAAAGAAAGGCCATGAAGCCTCATAGTGCAATCTACAAAAAAACAATGTTATGTCCTGTGGGCATATGGTGCAAGAAACAAAGGCTAGGGAGCTTTATGGTACCGTGCATAAAACCAATTGTGTAGTGTGCCTTGAGAGCTCCAATCCGTGCATGCAACACTCTATTCACATAGCTTACCTCTTGTTTGAGTGGAAGGGAAAGTACTGGTCACTCACACCAACATCTGTGTCTCACTCTCATTTGACGGATATAGAGGGAAACCCTTACATCTCCATCCTGTTAGGATAAATCTCACATCACTCAATGGTTGTCAATGAATATCAACTTGTCGATGATATCAAACATCATTTCTTGATGAAGAGGTGTACCTAGGGAGGTGGCCGATAGGTCAAGAACTTGTGTCATGTGTAAGAAAGTGCATTTACTGTATGAGATAGACATTTTGTAGAGTCACATGACATAGCATATCAAGGGAGGCGACTTTGAAGCTACATCCTAGAAATATCGACTAATGATTCAATTGGTTTGGTTTGTGGGGTGTCACCATCTTTTTCATACTAGCTTTCCAACCAAGGGTGTTGCCATCTTTTCTTAGAGTGAGGCTTGTTATAACATGGGACTTCCCTTTCTTCCATAGCATTCAGAATTATCCATGCCATGCTTGTAGGACTAAAGGAGAAAACAATAAAACAATGGTGAAAACTAGAGATGAGGGAACATTAGAATTATGCCACCTCATCAAAATAAGGAGAGCTATCATCGCCAGTATGAAGAGTAGCAAAGAGCAACGTCCTAGGGTGAGAAGGAAGTACTTCTTCATGTGAAAGTCATTGATTAGGAAGAGATCATTAGAAGTATCAACGACTTCTACTTAGACAGAGCAATTAGGGTTGAAAGTGAGTACTGTTGGAGTTTCGTTGGAGACTTACCAAAGCGTGAATCATATGCTAAGATGGGGTCACCTCTCTTATTTTCTTTGTGCTTGATAAAGTTGTCACAATAAGGTTTGCATCGAGCGTACGTAGATTCCATGCATTGTAGGGCTATTCATAGAATCTCATCCATGCATTCCAAGTGCAAGAGATGGCATTGCAAAGACTCATCATCTTCTAAATGCTCTTTAGTAGACACTTGTCATTACAGAGAGGGCAATTCGAGTCCAATAGGGAATACAACTTTTGTATTATACACCAATTGAAAGGGAGTATGTCCTATTGGGGCCTTATGGGAGGTTTTGTATGTCTAGAGGGCCTTTGTAAGCCAATCATCCAAATGACAATGATGTGTAGCCATCTTCCTTGTGGAGATCAAGTAGAGGATGCAACTGGTGACTTTGACTTGACCATTGGCTCTAGGGTAGTAGGGTGTTGACTTTTGATGTCTAATGTTGTAGATCTAGGTCAACTCTTTCATGATCTTGTTTAGAAAGTGGGTGCCATGATCACTTAGCAAATCTAGGGGATTGCCAAAGTGAGTGATTATTATCATATAGGAACATGGCCATGTTGTTCATCATCGGGTTTAGGAGCTTTGGCTTCACACCATTTTGTTACATAGTCAGTAGTAGATACTAGGATGTAGTGGTTCTGCTTCCTTTTGGTAGGAGGGTTGATAGGTTTGATAAAGTTGATATTCCATTTCTCAAATAGCTTGAGGGAAAGGGTGTGTTATAGTAGTATGGCACTAGTTTTGGTGGGCTTTCCTATTCATTGATAGGTATCACATTGCTTGGAATAGTCATAGGATCCTTATGTAAGATCAACCACTAGGATCCTATAAGAAGAGTCTTCCTAACTGTCACTTTTCTTGCAAAGTGTATGCCACATGGATCATTATGGCATGCTTTTAGCATGATCCCAATCTCATCTCATGTGATACATCTTTGCAGTACTTTATCCTTGCCTTTCTTGTATACTGTACCACCTACCAAGGTGTAGGGGGATGATTTCAACATAAGCTACTTCTTTTCTTGGTTGGAGATGCCAAAGGCTATTTTTGTGTATCCAAGAGGTTGGCCATGTATATATGCCATGGGGTTATAATCTCCACTAGAAATAAAGAACTATCAAAGAGATTTGAATCACCTTGGTTCTCCTCTTCTTCTTGAGGGATCCACGATAGATTATTAACTAGTACATGGGAATGGCTAAGCCTTGTCTCACCACTTCAAAATCAAAATCCTAGAATAGGAGTAGCCATGTCATCATTCATCCATCCTTTCATGTAGTGGTGATCAACTGCCAAGACCCACTGACCGCTTATTGCTTCAAGCATTCCAAGCCGAGCACTAATGGCAACCTCTCACATAGCCGATGCACCATCCATCTCTATGGGTGTAGTGAGCTTATCTCCATGTCCGATCGAGTTACCTCCTCTTCCGAGTACTCTGGTAGCTCCACGATCCAAGTGCAAGCTTCAAGCAAGCTCCATCCTCAAGCTCCACGCTCGAAGCTCCATTGTTGCGAGCAAGAGAAGAGAAGAGAAGAGAAGAGAAGAGAAGAAGAAAGGAGAAGATGGAGAGCTTCTCAGCCTCGGTCCCTCACCCTCACACACTCACTCCCTCACACTCTCATACTCCCTCTCTCAAGCACAAGCTCAAGAAGCAAGAACAAGAAGGAGAAGAAGAAAAGGAGAGCTACTTTTGGCCACACACAAGAATGGGCTTCTCATTCACTTTTCAACTTTATATACAAAACCCTAAATCCCTTTTTGGGTGGTCATCCCCTTATCCCCTTTTTTACATGGCTGGCCGTGGACTAGGCCCTTTTTCCCATTGTCCTCCTATCTTCCTAGCTTCCTTCCGACCACCCATCCACCTTTACAAATTGCACCGGGTGAGAGCTCGATATTCTTAAAATAAATCATGGTGCACCTTGTGCTTCTTTACAAAAGTATAGACTCACACTTTTTCTCGTGCGTCTTTTTCCTTGATTTAGGACTTTTCTGCACTTCTTGTGTTTCTAGATTCTTCGTGCCTTCATCTTCTGTTTCACTTTTTGCCTTGGCATTTTCTTCTGCTTTAGATTTTTTGACTTTTCCACCTTGTTCATTTGAGGGTTAACATTACCCCCTCCTAGATGAGTGCCAATCCCATGGCACTCACCGTCGTAGGTAGTAGGCTTTGGCATGCACCAAAGACATGGATGGAAGGGACATCTGTAGTTTGGTGTGGAGGAGTTTTGGTGGTGGTGTGGATGAAGGTCGTTGGGGGCACGTTGTTTGCCTGGTTGGCTGGTGGTAAGGTTGTTCGAGTTAGTGATAGGGTTATTCTTTGTTGGGAATCACATTGATGACTGGCACAGGTGTTGATTTTTGGGGATTATGGACATGACGATTCTTTAGTGGGCTTGCATGATGATAAAGGATAAGAATTCAAAGTTGAGTGCTGATGAAGAGCTGATGGTACTTTTGTTGGAGTCTTCAATACCTACAATTGAAAACATCTCATATGGTCTCTCCCTAGGGGTTAGTGCTAGTCTTCTTATTGTGCACAAGTCGTAGTTTGATTAGTTTGGGAGACAAGTCAAACTCTAAGCAAGCTGAGAGTATTGTCCTGCACTTGAGGACCCAAACTGTGTATATATCATGGTGCACATATCAACACTAGTATTAAGAGATACAAATGTAGTTGGCACTTGATGTCGAATATTATTCTTATTGATTCGAAGTGGTAACTTAGCTAGGAAAATCAGTGTTGTAGTAGATCAGAGAGTCAGTGAGAATATTGAGCCAAAGAAAATAGGAAAATTGAGCTTTGAGGTTGATGGCTATGGCTGCCCTCTTTAGGGTTTTGGTAGGTGACTGTTTTTTTGATGATTGCAGTATGTATAGGTGATTATAATGCAAAAGATTTGATGGGGAGGTAGATTAGGTAGTAGGCTTCAAAATCCCCATATAAATCATTAGCAATGTCACACGTACGAATTGTGTAGCCTATACGAACAGTCTGCACGCGCAAACAGACAGTGACTGAGTTTTCACACAATGTTGGAGAGGAAAGGTGACAATGTTAAGCTTTGAGATGACAGGGAGCAGCAGCTTGAGTTAGAGAAGATTTCCCTAGAAGAAACCACGAGCTAAAATGGCCTGGATTGGGAGCTTCAAGTCCTCCACTGAAGGTGGGTAGCTATGGAGGTAGGTGAGAGATCCAAGGAAAAGTGGAGGGAGCCAAAAATTCAAACTGGAATGACTCAATTAGTGGCCGATGACTCACTAACTTAAAACTTGCTTTGATACCATGTTAAAATAATGAGAATGCATACTATGGAGGATCACTGATGAGCAAATAGACAATCATAATGAGGCAGAAGAATTGACAAGAAGGAACAGCTAATATTATTCAAGCATAATGCAAATACAACTGATTGATAACGAGTGATAGAATGAGTGTGGGGATGAGTGCCTTTTATAGGCTTACACTAGGTGGTATTAGTAGGTGGAGATAGGTGGAAAGGGACCATGGTATTCAACAACTGTGGTTTTAATAAACCGTGCATACATGACCTAGTCTAAGGCTTTATTTGCTGCATGTTTCTTTGCCTTGTTTGTCCCATACAAAGAGTCTATGGTGGATGTGATTGCACATTTCTCAACATGTTTTTCTTCGGACCCCACAAAATTCATCACACCGAGTAATCACGGCCTTCTTACTAGTTGAGCACATGCAGATTCTAGCTACTCATGCATGGGAAGGTGTGGAATTACCTATGGTGGGGCAAAGAACTCCTTGATGGCAAGATCGAGCAAGACCACGTGATGAAGCTCTCCCTCCCTCTCTCAGCTCTCCTGAAACCCTGCAATGCAAAATGTAGTCTTCCCTGAAGATGAAGATTAAGTTCATGATGACATAAACTGAAGACTTGACCAACTGTTACTCAAGTGAATTAGGTTACAAGATGAAAGCTTGGACTCATAAACACAATCTTGAGTATGAGACTGACAATGACCAAGACACTAACTGAGATGGAAAAGCATCATGATATTGTATTCATCATATATGAAAAAGTGGTAGTCAAGTACAATGCTTTATAGCATACACCTTTAACACCACTTTATTGGATTCTCTACCTAGGGTTAGGGTTCCTTTGAACCAATCAATCCATTCTCAAGCTTCAAATAGCCATGGTACTCCTAGTAGAAGGGGGTAAAAGGTTCCATAATAATTTGGTTTCACCATTAAATAAGTCAATTGGTGATCTCTTCCACCTAGGGTAGTCTTAACATAAGGGAGAATGCCTAAAGACTTGATTTTGCTTTTATTTACTAGCCTCATGAGCCACTCTCAGTAGGCTACATGCCCTATAATTGCAAGTCTTTCATTGTCATATCAATCATATTCACTCAACAACCTCCATCTATCATTGCATCTGCAATGAAGCATCCTTCTATCCATACACTAGTATCTAGGATGCCATGATCTAGGAAGGCATTGGTCATGTCCAATTTTTTCATAGGCTTTGGAGCTTTATTGGCTTTTGACATAGATGTAGTTTGGCAATTCTAAATCCACATATTTGTGTTGGAATACTTTTGAATATTTTATAGAAGTTGCGGGACAACATCAATAGTTGTCAAAATGTTAGATTAGGGCAGAAGGTATCCATGTCTGTGAACAAATCATATTGTTTTATGGGATGCATTGGCTTTGTCCAACCAGCTAGGTAATAAGAAACATCCACTTTTAATATTTTCTCTTTCTACAAGAAGCGGTTGCCTTTCTACTACCTCTCCCCCTGCTGAAGGTACATTCATCTCTTCTGTCTCTTCTGTTTCTTGGACCTCTAAGTTTGCTTCATGGATTGTCTATGAATCATTCTATGGGTCTAGCATGCTTTTTATTGTACTATCTTGTACTATAGTACTCTTGGAATTTTTTGGGAGGCCAAATTTTACAATTTTGAAAGGGATATAAGTTTTTCTTTTGAAACCAAGGGTTCTATTTTCCTGGCATGTGTAATCATGGCAACATCCAATTTCACTAAATTGGATGTGGGTTCTTGAGACTTCAATTGATTATCAATGGGGTTAGCTTTCACAAGGGTTGGACTAGGGTTGTCTTTGGTAGTATAGCCTCTGCCTTTGCATTTACTATATAAAGGCTTGTAATCCATAGATCTTGTAGGGTTTTGACAATTTGGAAAAATATAACCCTTTTTTCCACATCTGTAACGTTCCATTTCTGACCTCTTAACTGTCTTCCTTTGTACCTTTGAGAGGGAAACCTTGTTGGATTGAACTTGGGTCCAAACTCCATAGGTTTTGGTATGATGTATCGGGTTGTCATATTGGACTCCAATTGATTGAACCTTGCTTTTTCTTTCATGCATCTCCTTTAAAAAGTAGATATCCTCTGTATGGTTCTTCCTTTGATTGTATGTTGGGCACCACAAGCTCAATGCTTTGAAATGCCGGACATCCTCTTATCCATGCAAAAGGTTCAAACCACAAAGTACTTTATGCTAGTTCTCACCTAGCCACTCACACGAATGATGAATACAATATTTTTCTTGTAGTTAGCATGCTAGGGACTGCACTAAGTATAATGGACATATATTTCTCACTTCATGATCCACGACATACTCATGTAGTTATTAAACTGTCTATGGCCCTTGTCATGCATGAGAGAGCATGGATGAAGCATGAGAGAGTGCTACAGAAGAAGATAACGCTTCACACACTTGTCCCTTACACTCAGTCCCTCACTCTCTTAGCTCTAGACCTCAACGTCTCACTTTGTCTCCCTCTCAATGACAAAAGCAAGAACAAAAGTTAGCACACACATGAATGGCCATCACTCAACTTCTTTTGAATCTCTCTTCCCCTTGGGTTTTATCCTAGGGTTCCAAGTTGTGAATCCTCGATTTCTTGCACGTCTTTTAACATACTTGGTAATCTTAAAACATGTTAAATATATTGCAAGACTTGTCATACATTCTTTCCATCCTCTCTTAGTGCGATGCTATGCAAAATTTTGCCATCAAACTCATCTTCTGTGCACAAGGGTCGTTTGATAAATTGACACAATCTACGATCCTTAACTCCCTTCACATTTAGTTGATGACTTTTTTAATCTTAATATGTATGCATTTGTGTGGCTTATGTACATGAAAGCCTGAATCTCCATGCATTTGTGCATTTGTATGCTACGAACGGGAGCTATCATTTCATGTGTTTATTGTAATCATGGGCGTGAACCATGAATCCTAGATAACTGCTCATGTACAAGATTGGGTGGAAGCCTATTATTTTATGTGAAATATTGTAAAAAACCTATCATTTCATGTGTGTAAACCTGGGCTTAATTCCTGTGTGCTGCGTTGGTCGTTCCGCTCGTCCCTCCAGCATTACTGGTGGCTTGGATGCCTACGCTTCCCACGACTTTCTTCTTGGGAGCCATTCGTCCCGTGGAGATTGGGTAGGGGTTTCAAGTAGATATGTTTAGTTGGGAAAGACCGCTGGATGGGGCTCATTGGGTGACTTGTTGGGCACCATAAGTAAATACCATCGTGGGTTGAATAATGCTCGTTTGAAACCTTAAAGAAAGGAAACCCCCCACTTAGGCATACTACTAGGCACAAGGTTGTGCAATTATGAATCAATAAGGCGTACACATGTCATCTCAATGTTGAACTCTTCTCTAAGAAAAAAATTGGGGACTCCTTATCGACCGCAAAAGCAAAGGAGAAATGTGACTCAACTTGGGACTACAAGTGTCTCAATTAGAGCCAAGTCCATGCTCATTTTATGCTTAATCTTAGCAAGACCCAACCATTCAACCTATTGACAAACCAAATGCACTAAGGAAGTCATGATTACACTTTTGTTGTCTTCCTGTACCTCTACATGGTTTAGAGTTAGACTTGGATATCTACATATGCATTTTCTCTCCAATGAAAATGTATATTCTCTCCAATTTAAAATCAAGTGAGAATTGTCAATCACTGAGGATGCATGAATTGTACAACACTAATGAAGATCCAAGGAGAAGCATGACAAGGGATGCACAAGAAGAGTTCAAGCGTTCATGATGGCTCCAAAAGCATAGGAATGTAGGATCTACATAAGAAGTAGTGCATGCAAACAAAGTCCCCATCACACCAACTCAAGCCCATGTGCCCTTCTTAAGTCTATATTAATTTTGATATAATAATACTAGGGATAATAGTTGGAAAGTAAAGATATAATATGGTACAACTACTTGAGTTCACTAGTGATGAAGATATCCTTCATGTGAAAATGCTATTGAAACAGAAGTTTGAGATGAAGGATTTGGGAGAGCTGCATTATTTCTTGGGCATTGAGGTGATTAGATTACCAAGTGGAATATGGCTCTTACAGCGGCAGTATGGATTGGACATGCTGTCCAAATATGGGATGACAGGCTGTAAGCCTATTTCAGTTCCTTTGGAGCAGAATGTGAAGCTGAGCGCAGATGCAGGTGAGCTTCTGGAAGACCCTACTATGTACATACGCATAGTAGGAAGTTTGATTTATATGACTATTACCAGGCCAGATTTGAGCTATGCTGTTGGATTGGTAAGTCAGTTTATGCACGTTCCAAGGAAACCGCATTTGGATGCGGCTAGATGCATACTCAGGTATGTGATGTCCACATTGCAATATGGACTACTTTATGAGACTGGAGTTCAGATA